>NW_006408558.1:4084086-4112889 GCF_000296735.1 Chrysochloris asiatica | reverse complement strand
AAAGCACAGGTAAATATCTTTCTGATATTCTCTGCTTTCAGCCAAGATCCATCGGACATCAGCAATGATATCTCTCATTCCACAGCGTCTTCTGAATCCGCCTTGAACCTCTGGAAGTTCTTTGTCAATGTATGCTTGCAGCCATTTCGGTATTAAAAGTAAAAAGTACTAAAAGTAGTATCATTTTACTCGCATGGTATAACAAAGACATTACCCGATGGTTTCCGCATTTCATTGGGTCACCTCTCTTTGGAATGGGCACAAATACAGATCCCTTCCAATCGGTTGGCCAGATAGCTGTCTTCCAAATTTCTTGGCATAGATGAGTAAGTGCCTCTTGAGCTGCCTCACTGTCATGAAAGATTTCAGTTTTTATTTCATCAATTCCTGGAGCCTTGTTCTTTGCCAATTCCTTCATTGCACATTGGACTTCCTCCTTCAGTATCATTGGCTCTTGATCATATGCTACCTCTTGAAACGGTTGAACATTAAACTATTTCCTTTTGGTACCGTGACTCTGTGTATTCCTTTCATCTTCTTTTGATGCTTTCTGCATCATTCAATAATTTGCCCAGAGAATCTTTCAACAACAAAAGTTGAGGCTTGAATTTTTTCTTCAGTTCCCCCAGCTTGAGAAATGCTGAGCGTGTTCTTCCTTTTTGGTTTTCTGTTCAGTTCTTTTAAAATTTTCTGTTCAGTTCTTGTACCTCGTAATTTCTTCCATTTGTTTTAGCATCTCTACATTGGAGAGCAAGTTTCAGTGTCTCTTCTGACATCCATTTTGACCTTTTCCTTCTTTCTTGTCTTCTCAATGACTTCTTGCTTTCTTCATGTATGATGTTCTTGATGTCATCCCACAACTCTTTTGGTCTTCTGTCTTTAGTGTTAAATGTATCAAATCTGTTCTCCAGATGATCTCTATATTCAGAAGAGATATATTCAAGGTCATATTTTGGCTCTTGTTAACTTGTTTTCATTTTCTTCAGCTTTAGTTTGAATTTGTATATAAGCAATTGATGGTCTGTTCCACAGTCTGCCCCTGGCCTTGTTTTGACTGATGATATGGAGCTTTTCCATCATCTCTTTCCACAGATGTAGTCAATTTGATTTCTATGTATTCCACCTGGTGAGGTCCATGTGTATAGTCATTTCTTATGCTGTCTAAAGAAGGTATTTGAAATGAACAAATCATTGATTTTGCAGAATTCTATCATGTGATCTCCAGCATCATTTCTATCACTAAGGCCATATTTTCCAACTACTGATCCTTCCTCTTTGCTACCAACCTTTGCATCCCAATCACCAGTAATAATCAATACATCTTGATTGCATGTTTGATCAATTTCAGATTGAAGAAGTTGGTAGAATTCTTCTATTTCATCCTCACTGGCTTTAGTGGTTGGTGCGTAAATTTGAATAGTCGTGGTATTAACTGGGCTTCCCTGTAGGCACATGGATATTATCCTATCACAGACAGCATTGTACCTCATGACTGATCTGGATATGTTCTTTTTGACAATGAATGTAACACCTTTCCTCTTCAATTTGTCATTCTCAGCATAGTAAGCCATGTGGTTGTCAGATTCAAAATGGCCAATACCAGTCCATTTCAGCTCACTAATGCCTAAGAGTACATCATGTGAGGTTCTTAAAACAGTATCTGATATACAGTAAGTATTTGTTAAGTGATAGCTATTTTGATGGGTTAGGAACCAGTAGATAGTTTTTTAAATAGTGATCCTTGGACTCCTAGGGTATACAGGTGGGCTTAACATGGTTCAGAGCTCATTGGAATTATTCATAAAACTTAGAATTTTGTCTAGAGAGTAAGTTTATAGTTTTCATCATATTCTCAAAGGAGCATGTAAGGCAAAAAGAGGGTAGGAACCACTGAACCAGGGCTGTAGAGATACAAAATAGAAATTGTGCCCTTAAACACCTCACTGTATAATCAAATGGGTGGGCATTTAGGGACAATAAAATCTGTCCAAGATGCAACGGGACTTGTAGAAGGGCCACTGAGGACAGCCATCTATCTATCAAAGAAGGCTTCTTAGAGGAGTTGCCACTCAAGGTAAGTCTTGAAGCATGAATTTGAACTAGTAGATCAAAAAGGCAGGGGGTGAAAAAAGAAGTTCCAGACATAGTAAAGATCATGTGCAAAGGTACAAGCTCACATGGTCTGTTTTGGAAAGAGCAAACAGTTGAACATGAGTGAATCAAGAAGAAATTGGAAGGAGGGGAGGCTGTTAAGGTAGGCAGGGAGTAATCATGAAGGATCTTTATTCATTGAATTTTATGCTAAAAAGTGTGGTCTTAACTCGAAGGCCATCATGGCAGACATTATGAGTGCGCACCAATATTTTCAATAGTACTCCTCTTCCAAGAAAGAAGATACATTTCCTTGCCTCATTGTAGTTGGGCAGAAACATGTGACAGATTGTGGCCATTGAGTTACTGTGTTATTACCAGACCCAATCCTTCAAGTGCCAATGTACTTTTTCTGTGCCCCTTTAAGGTAGAATGGAGAAGACCTTCTGTTAAGGTAGCAGATCTTGCAATCAAATGCTCTACCAATGAGATATACTCTCCTAGAGTGCAGACTTTGAATGAGTGAAAACTAATTTTTTTATTGTGCTGTATGGAGTCCCTGGGTGGCACAGTTAAGTATTCAACTACTTACCAAAAGTTTGGTAGTTTGAACCTACCCAAAGACACCTTGGAAGGTCTGGTGATCTGTTGCAAAAGGACATAGCCTTAAAAATCCCTTTGGAGGTTGACAGGGATGGGCAACTTAGACATTGGATACCCAAAAAGGGAGGACTAACAAGGTAAGAAGTGACTGGCTTACAAGCTTTCAAGAGGGAGCCTAGTTCCAGAGGGTTTGGGGGAAGGTAGAATCCCCACTGAGTGGTTTCCAATCTGTTGGGAAGGGGCTGATGAAAGGTGATGGGGATAAGACTCTTGTAGTACAATAGTAAATACTTGCTACCAGGACTGACTGTGATTGTTGGAAATGTAAAGGTAGATGTTTTGTAACAAAAGGAAGGGAGTGGCTAATTTTGCAGTCCAGGAGTGGAGGTCCCTGGAACTATCAAGTGAGAAGAGCAGAGTGCGGGCCTTACCCAGAGAAGCAATGATGCCAGAGATGGAGGCAGAGACAATGACATGAAGAGATGGAGCAGCTGGGGACTCTGGACTCAGGGAGAGAGAGAGGCTGTGTGCTGATGGCCAGGGGGCAGGCCTGTGGGGTATACCCTTTGGTAGTTTGATGATGCATGGAGGGGATTGTATTCATTGCAATGAAATGAAATACAATAAGATGAATGTAAAGCTAATGTTCTCCTATGTAAACTATCACATAATTCACAATAAAAGCTTTTTTTAAAAAATCCCTTTGGAGCACCATTTTACTATGCCAGAAACAAAATCACCATGAGTCAAAAACAACTCAACAGCAATTAGTTTGGTTCTGGTTTTTTGGGTTATACCAGTGAATTGTGGCACTCGGGTAGTGCTATAGGATAAGCACTGGACTGATAACCACAAGGTCAGCAGCTCAAACCCACCAACCACTCTGTGGGAGAAAGATGAGGCCTTCTGCTCCTGTAAAGACTTATAGCCTTGGAAACCCTATACAGTGTCACTGTGAGTCAGAACTGACTTGACGATGCCTAACAACAACCAGTGAGATTTGGGGGTTACTGCTATACAACCTTTTGACTTGACCTAATTAATACAGCCATAAATTTCATGCCATCAAGTTGGTTTTAACTCATAGCAACCCTATATAGGGTTTCCAAGGAGTGGCTGGTGAGTTTGAACCACCGACCTTGTAATTTGAACTGACTTTGTAGTCCAGTGCTTATCCTACAGCTCCACTCTAGGACTCCAATACCACTTGGAGTGCAATTAAAAATGTGTTCTTTGAATATGAAAAGAAAGAAGCTATATATAAGGTGCTCTAGAGATTTTAAGGATTTTTATTAGGACAGTGATGTTTTTGTGGTTTAGAAGAATTGTTCTGGTTGCAGTGTGACCTCACCAATGGGGGAGAAAGTAGAGGGCAGTTAGGAGGCTGATCTGGAATGTTAGTCCTGGAGTGAAGCAATCAGTCCCTCAACTAAGGCAGTGACTCAGGGTGGAAGGCAGTAGGTAAGCTCAGGTTATTTCTTACGCCTCAGGGGTTCATGAGTCTGCCAATTACTTAATGTATGTTGTTGTTAGGTGCCATTGAGTCAGTACTGACACAAAATGACCCTATGCACAATAGAACAAAACACTGTCCGGTCCTGGGCCAACCTCACAATTGTTGCTACACCTGAGCTCATCGCTGCGTAACTGTGCCAATCCATCTTGTTGGGGGTCTTCCTCTTTTTCTCTGACCCTACACTTTACCAAACATGATATCCCAGTGACTGGTCCCTCCAAACAATATGTCTGAAGTATGAGAGACAAAGTTTAGCCATCCTGGCTTCCAAGGAGCACTCTGGCTATAGTAAATACTAAGATATGTACTCTGGGCCATATTGTTCCCATATCCATGACTTCCAACCATAATCAATGGTTTTCAACGTAGAATCTAGAAAATCTATTGAGAAAAAAAAAAAAAAAAAAGAGCAAATTCATTGGCTAGCTTATGAAAAAATCTTTTCCAACTCCATTTTAATTTATTTCTAAAATCCAGTTGGAATGATCTAAGTATTTTGTGTCTATCTGTCGGTGTATACAACACAAAAGACATCTATGATCATTCAGTGGCAAGGATTAGTTTTACATATTCTGTGGCTAAACAGAATCGATTCTGTTGCTTCCTAATGATCTGCTAGAGGAGTTATTATTCCTGATGGCAATTAATCAAAATTAAAATAGACTGCATAGAATGAAACAAATTCAAACATGCAGCCTCAGTTAGGAGCACCTGCACATTAAGATTAATCATGGGCCCTGCTTGAATGTGGCAGGTATATCAATATTATAGAGGAAAGAGAAAGGTAACATTTTCCAAGAGAGATCCAAGTATATTTCAAAGTAGCAAATGTTCTGCTGGGTTGAACAAAACTACGTAAAATCCATCGTTGTCCCTGACATTGAAATGAAAAGTTCTTTAAAAAGCTTAGAAAGTTGTAGCAATTTGTGCTATAAAAAACTAACATGCCATTGCAGAGAACCCAGAAGAATGTAGGTCGATGGAATGTTTTTTGCTGTTTTGTCCTAGAGATTATGAAAAAGTAGATAGAATTGACCCGTAAGCCATCCCTAAATTTATAAACAAAAGGTGCTTTTTGGTTTTTTTCTCAAAAATCTGTACTCTATATTGTTGAATGATACCATGTGACTCAATAGGATAGCTCGAAAGGCAGCATGCATAGTGTAGACACTCATTCTCTGCCATCTCAGATGCCAGGATTTGAAGCCCAGTTCCACCACTTACCAGCTGGTTTACGTTGAACAAGTTACTTCTCAGCTCTGATTCCAATCTCCTCCTGCAGATTGGTGATAACGGTTCAGACCCGCATCTTAAGGTTGAGAAAGAAATTCATCAGTATACTTTCAGAATGGCGCATGACTCATGGTGAGGTTAGATTTGCTAGTAGTTGCAGTTTTATTCTGTTTTGTTTTGTTTTTGTAATTTGGATAGTCACTTAAGTTCTCCGAACCTCAGTCCCTTTAATTGTAAAATGGAGCTGGTAGTAATAACCACATCATAGTGTTGTTGTTTTTAAGTGCCGTTGAGTCAGTTCCGACTCAAAGCGACCCAATATAGGATTGTCCAGAAGCGGCTGGTGAATTTGAGCTGCGGACCTTGCAGTTCAAACCGACCTTGAGGTGGAGTGCTCATCCTATGGCGCCACACCAGGACTCCATAGTGTTGTTAGCATGACTAACTGATAAGAGTTTACGCTATCACAGATAATAGTAATAGCAAGCATGATGATGATACCATTTAATGAGTGTTTATTATATGCCAATCCCTCCACATCTGTTGTCTCACATTATCTTCATAGCAAATCTAAGAGGTAGCTATGGCTTTACAGATGAAGCAATTGAGACATGAAGAGGTGAAGTAAACTACCTTTGCTCGCATGGCTTAAAAACGAGCAGAATTAGGACTCTGGCCCAGTCTGTCTCATTTTAAAACATGTACGTTCAACAACTATACTACAATAATAAGAAAAGGAGAAAGAAAAAGAAAGTGTTTTGTGATTTCTGGCTAAACCTATGCTACACATACCATGTAGTCCAGATTATTCATTTCCATCAATGTAATTAGAATGGGGTGATGGTGTGGTGCTGTAGGATAAGCACTGAACTGCTAACCTCAAGTTCAGTGGTTTAAAGCCACAAGTCACTCCTAAAAAAATTCTATATGGGGTTGCTGTGAGTTGGAACCAAATCAACATTACTTTACAACAACAACAACAAATTAGAATAAATAACAACAACAATTAAAACAAATAAATGCAATTTTAGAATATTGTTAAGTGGGAGAAAGAAGTCTGTAGATTAGAGACGAGGAAGGGAAGCAATACTGAAGGGAGGGCACGCTAAAGATGATGGCTGTGGGAAAAGGAGTCGGGGCATTGGGTTTGGAGATTAATGGTTAGCTTCTCAAGATGACTATGAGGTAGAATTGATGGAATTTGAAAATTGACTGGAAGAAGGAGAGAGGAAGAAATGGAAAGAGAATGATGTTTTACTTTGGCTTTTCTTCCAACCCTCCCCAATCAGACCTCAAGATAAGTATGCAAGTAGTTCATTTGAGAAGAACAGGGAACATCAGCAGGAAGCGATAGATCGGGGCGGAAAGGTAGCCAATAAAGGGTGCATTATCGAGCCAAGTATGCGGTGAATGTCTGGAGTGTATCGCATGGAGCAACCCTGCGGGGTGGTGTAAATCACATGCCTCAGTTATCCCACCTAAGGGGCTGAGGAGTCAGGGACTTTATCAGCTAATTCCCACCAGTCAGTGGTTGATGAGTTTAATTCCCTGGCACTTCCAGTCTGTCTGCACAAGTCAGAACCATCTTCTATGACTTCCTAAAATGCTCTCAGGCAATAGAATACAGCTATCGGTTGTATTGGAAGTAGGCAGGAGCATACTAGAGTGGTAAATACCAAAAGATGTCTGCTACAGATGACACCCAATCTCCGGTTTGGGTAAATGAATTGAGAATTAACCTAGATGGGTAATCCAGGAATTGAAACAAGATGGAATCTACTGGGCTGTAGGAAGTAAGAGTTCAATTTTCTGAGTGTGAATTTGAGGAATCCTGGTGTGGTGTGGTAGGATAAACGCTGGACTGCTAACCTCAAGATTGGCAGTTCAAACCCACGAGTCACTCTTGGAAACCTTAAACAGGGTCGCTATGAGTTGGAACTGACTCTATAGCACACAACAACAACATGGGCATCTAAGTGAAACTGTCTGGTGGACATCTGGATATCTGTGACTGTCTTTCCATAGAGCCATCTGACCTAGAGGTATAGATTTGGGAATTCTCAGCATGGAAATTCATGGGAGGACCCTGGTGGTACAGTTGTTAAGTGGCTGCTAACTGAAAGACAAGTAGTTCAAACCCATCAGCCAATCTGCAGAAGAAAGATGTGGCAATCTGCTTCCATAAAGATTACCACCTTAGACACCCTAGGGGGCAGTTCTACTCTGTCCAACAGGGTTGTTATGAGTTGGAATTGACTGGACAAAAATGTTGCTGTTTTTTTAATTCATGGGAGTGGCAGAGATCCGATGGAAGATTGTGGGTAGTGAGGAAAGAAGATGGTCAAAGAGTGAGGAAAGAAGATAGTCAAAGAGCGATACCAAGGAACACTAACATCTAAGAGCAAGTCAGTGGAGGAGAAACCTGCAAAGGAGAATGAAAGGACACATCAAAGAGTCTGAAGGGAAACCAGAATTCCTGGTTGTCAAAAAGGCAAGAAGAAAACATTTTATAAAGTGGAGTGTAAATAGTGTCACATGCGAATAGGAGGGCAAAAAAAAAAAAGAGACAAGAACACGTGATTAAATTCAGTAACAACCAACTCTCTAATGCCCTCAGAGTGGTAAGTCACAGGCTTAGCAGTGTATGTTGTTGTTAAGTGTCATTGAGTCGGTTCCAACTCATAGCAACCCTGTATAGGGTTTCCAAGGAGTGGCTGATGGGTTTGAACCACCGACCTTGTAGTTAACAATCCAGTGTTTATCCTACAACATCACACCAGGACTGTATAGATAGAGTGAAATACTCCTAGCCTTTGCAGAGAATTGAAGACAAAGCTATCTAGGTAAACAGCTTCCTAGGTGTGAGCCCAAAGAATCAACAGATGAGTTTATTTAAGATTGGATTTCCAACAAGTAGTTAAAGGGGAAGAATAATAGGGCAAGAGTTGTGAAAAGATGACTGATTTGATGGACAGTGGGAACCTAAGCTGAATAGAGAACCTAAGCTGATCAGTAGGAAGGATTCATAGAAATCCTTATGTTCTAGGTTCCAATCAAGGGATTCTGTTCCCAGAGTTTGGTGTGTGAAGAGAGCATTCTGGGAGGGAGACAGTCAGGGATCTGTGCAAACTGATGAAAGCTGACAGACTAGTTTGTTGTGTTACAAAGACAAAACAGGAGACAACTCAGGAACCAAAGCAAGGAAAGGAAACAGAGCAGATGTGACTGAGAAGAGGTATGGCTGGGCCAAAGTCCAACTAAAGATCTAGTTCAATGTTCAGGGTCTGTCCATTGTGGTGGCCCTTTACCCTCTATGTTTATATATTATTTGTCCTGGGTCATGGGCGGATTCCTAACATTGCTGGGTGCCTACAGAGTCAGACTATTGTCAGCAGACATGGCGACAAACATCTATTTCTAAGAAATCAGACATTTTCATCTTCATTGTTGTTTCCAACTCTCATCCAATAATAGAATTCAGCTCATTGTTATTACCAATCCAAGTTGTCTACAGGTAAATTCATTCAGAATTTAAGAAGGCAAACAAAATGCCTTGTATGTCAATTCAGAAGTGTTGGATAATTTCGTCAACTCTGGTGCAGAGTATCTGGTGTTTACTATATTTTCACTTTCAGAAAATGTCAGTGTACTTTCTGGTGACAGGACGTGCCTATTCTGTGTACCAGAACCTTTTTCTTTTTGAGTGATGTCAACCCACAACAATTTAATGTTCCCATCTCTACTGATTGATTTGGCACAAACAATGTGTTTATATGCCAGCGAATGGGTCACAGGTACCTGACTTCCTTAACACAAATACACACATACTGGGAAAAATAAAGCTCTTCACTGCTTTGTATATAAATAAATGCTGAGAATAATATACTAGCCAATTAATCAATCAACTAATCAATACCCCTATATGTTCCAAGAAGCTTAAAGACCAAATACTTTTATTAGACAAAGATTTGATGAAAATCAGAAACTTCCTATGATCTCCAAACTTTGTCCGATTTTCAACTTTACAAAAATTATTTTAAAGGTAAAGTAATAAAGAGTTTATAAAATCAGGGAGGCAAACACAACCAACCTCAAGAGCCAGATGGGTAATAAAAATAACTGAAGCTGGCCAGATTGTATTCTTGGGACATACTTTATTTACACATTAAACATGTAACTTCACTTCTACCAAGAAATGTGTTTTCGCCTGTGTTTCTTGAAATTCAGTCTATCTTTCATTTTGTCACCTTTGTAGAGGCCTGGCTATATAATTATTTTATCTTTCTGTTCATTCTTAAAATAGAGAGTTTACGACAAGCACCAGTCTAAATTGCACAAGACCTTGGTGCTAACAAGAACACAGTAGGGTATAGTAGACTGTGGCGCTCCATCGAAGGAGAGCAGGCTGCCTTGGGCTCCAGGCCAATCGATTGCCAAGTAGAAACATGAGTCCACAGTTACTAGATAGTCAGTTTTTAAAAAGATTTTTATACAAAAATCTCCAGATTTTGAAGTGTTCGAAACTAATTTATTTTTTTTCCTTTTAAACACATTGATGACCAAACCAATTTGAGGCCAAACAAAATAGGTCTAAATGCACATTTAGTCAACAGGTTTCTAGTTTTCAGTCTTTGCTAATGTTGTTGTATATTTTTATTGTCAACTTTAATATGAAGAGACAATTTAAAAATGAAAAATGCCTTCAGAAATTGCCATCACTGTTCAGAGCACAATGCTAAGCCAAGTGCCCACCCTCTTCCAAAAGAGCTTGAGGAGTAAATTCTGCCAGATCGAAAAACCTGTCCTCTCCATTTTCTTGTCAACTCTCAGCCCCACCTACTTACTACACCCATCGCTACATCTGACCCAGCTCTGGAGTTCATGATGCTTTAAGAAGCTCTGCTCTATGCTCCACAATTTTACCTGTACTCTTCACCTCTGCTCTCAACATTCTTTCTATTTCATTGACTGAATTGAAGCCTAAGGATTATCTGAGAACGTCATGTTCCCTGAAGATTTTTTAGGTGGTGATTGCCTATTTGTGCCTCGGGTTTGGAAGCTGGGTCAATATCCATCCCCTTTCAGACATTAAATCTGTTTCTTCTTGTCAAAATTCTCTCTCCTTTGAGATTCACACCTTTCAGCAGAATCATACTTCCCTCCTCCTGATTGCAGTCATCTGCTGTTGCCTCGACACATTTATTAGAGATTTCAATACCTGGCTTGCAATCTTCTAGTCCACCTGTCCTATTAGGCAACTTCAACATATACTAAATGACACTTCCAAAATACTGAGTTGCTGGTTCACTGAACTCTCTACCTCAGCAACCTATAGAATCATAAAATCAGATACCCCATTCTGAAACAATATTATTTTCTGTATTCACTCCAGTGCTCCCTTTTCCATCATTTTCTACCTCATTAAGACTTCCAATCCACAAGCCTGTGGCTTTCTCTCTGGTCATCAGCCCCATTTGCCTTTGTTGTTGTTGTTGTTAAGTGCCGTCAAGTCGATTCCGACCCATAGCAACCCTATATAGGGTTTCCAAGGAGCAGCTGGTGAGCTTGAACCACCGACCTTACAGTTCAAATGACTTTGCAGTCTGACGCATTAACCCACAGCACCACAACAGGACTCCTTTACTTCACTATTTATGTTGGTACTGAGTCCCTCAGTATACTAACTCCTTTGCAATTCCTACAGTAATTCCCTTACTTCTTCCCACTCTTTCAAACACACCAAACTCCAACCGTAGATGAGCTCAAACATAAGTCTTCTTGATTCTTGCACCCAAGCAGCTGGACATTGCTGAAGAAAATCACACAACTGATTGTTATCACTGAAAAGTCAACATCTCCAATCTAAACACTGCTTGGCAACCTAATTAGGTCTCTCTAGTAGACTCAATCTGTGACTTCATTTGTACTTCCCTATATGAGGGTAGGAGTCCTGGTGTGGTGCCATAGGATAAACACTGGACCACAAGGTCGGTTTGAACTGCATGGTCAGTGGTTCAAACTCACCACTGGCTCCTCAGAAACCCTATACAGGGTTGCTATGAGTAGGAACCAACTCGATGGCACTTAACCACTAACAATTCCAATTTATACGTGCACGAGTTTATCCCAAACAAAACATGTTTAAATGACTCTGTGATCAGTGGATGGCTGCAGACAAGTTCTCTCATTGGTGTGTGTGTGTATAGAGATAGATAGATAGATAGATAGATAGATAGATAGATAGATAGATAGATAGACATATACATACACTCACATACATACAAGGGGGCTTCAAAAAGTTCTTGGAAATGTGGAATTAAAACGTAATTGGATTTTCCGCAAACTTTTTGAAGTCCCCATTCACTTGTCTTGTTACAGTGCCTTCCAAAAGAAATAAAGGTCTAATAAAAACAATGGCTTCCGAGAAGATCCACTGGACCAGTTGAATTCCAGGTAGAGAGAGAAGCTAGTTCAGAAGGTTATGGCAACTGTTTTTTGGAATTCCAAAGGAATAATCTTGATTGATTTTCTCAGAAGACAAAGAATGGTCACAGGGCTTATTATGAAGAAGTTTTCAGAAAATTAAAAATTGCTTTGGTGAGAAAAAGGTCAGGAAATTTGTGCCAAGGAATTTTTTCCCATCACAAAAAAAACGTATCTGCTCATTCTTCAAGGGTAGCAAGGGCTAACCGATGAGAATTTCTTTGGGAAAACTTACCCCAACCACCCCACAGCCCTGATCTTGCTTCTTCAGGTTTCTTTCTGTTCCCCCCAACTCCAAGACCATTGAAAAGAAACTCAATTCGAGTCCCTTGAGGATGCCAAAATTACCTCTGTGAGGTGGTGTAAACAGGAGAGAGCAGAATTCTTTGGGGAAGGGCTTGTTGTTGTTGTTGTTGTTAAGTGCCGTCGA
The DNA here is from genome assembly GCF_000296735.1 of Chrysochloris asiatica. NCBI lineage: Eukaryota > Metazoa > Chordata > Mammalia > Afrosoricida > Chrysochloridae > Chrysochloris > Chrysochloris asiatica. Next base: position 4,100,533 of record NW_006408558.1, on the reverse strand, counting down.
GTCGGTTCCGACCCATAGTGACCCTGTACAGGGTTTCCGAGGCTGTAAATCTTTACGGGAGGAGAACGCCTCATCTTTCTCCCGCGGAACAGCTGGTGGTTTCGAACTGCTGACCTTGAAGTTTGCAGCCCAATTTGTAACCACTACGCTACCAGAGCTAGAGAAATGAAAACACTTCCTTTAGAGGTGTACAGACCTAGGTGGAAGATATGTCAAGACACGATAGCTTCACATTTTCATATTTTTCTTTAATGAAGGTTTCTATTATTCTGTAACAATACTTTAATACTTAACCCTCATACTCTTCTCAAACCTTTCTCCCCCTTATCTCTATAATAATGACCCTCAAAGGGATAAAATCCTAATCCCTGAAACCTGAAATGTTATTTTATACAACAAAAGGGTCTTTGCAGATATGATTACGTTAAAGAGCTTGAGATGAGAAGATTATCTTGGATTATTGGGGATTGTTGTTAGGGGACATCAAATCTGCTCCAGTTTATAACAACCCTATGCACAGCAGAACAAAACACTGTCTAGTCTTGTGCCATCCTCACAGTTTTTATTATATTTGAGACCATTGTTGCTGCCACTGTGTCAATACATCTCATTGGGGGAGGGGGTCTTCCTCTTTTTTTAAAGTGACCCTCCACTTTACCAAGCATGATTTCTTTCTCCAGGGACTGATCCCTCCTGATAACATGTCCAAAGTATGATAGGTGAAGTCTTACCATCCTCACTCCTAAGGAACATTCTGACTGTTCTGGTTATCCATGTTGTTGTTAAGGGCCATTGAGTTGGTTCCGACTCATAGTGACCTTGTGTAGAGTTATCGAGGAGAAGCTGGTGAGGTTTGAACTGCTGACCTTGTAGTTCAAACTGACCTAGCGGTCCAGTGCTTCCTAGAGCGCCACACCAGGACTCCTCTGGCAGTCCATAATATATTCAATATTCTTCACCAACACAGTAATTCAAATGTATCTATTCTTCTCTAGTCTATCTTAACTAATTGTCCAATTTTCACATGCATATGAAGAAATTGGAAATACTATGACTTGCATCAGGTGCACAATTAGTACTGAAAGTGATATCTTTTCTCTTTAACACCTTAAAAATCTTATGCAGCAGATTTGTCTTATGCAATATGTCATGATTTCTTCACTACTGCTTCACTACTTGTGTATCCAAGGAAGTCTTTGACAACTTCAATCTTCTCTCCATTTATCATAATGTTATTTATTGGTCCAGTGGTGAGGATTTTATTTTCTTTACATTAAGGTATAATCCAAATTGAAGGCTGTGCTCTTTGATCTCCATCAGTGAGTATTTCAAGTCCTCTTTACTTCCAGCAAGCAAGGTTGTATCATTTGCATATTGCAGGTTGTTAATGAGTCTTCTTCCAAAAAACATGATGCTACGTTTTGCTTCGTATGACCCAGCTTCTCAGATTATTTGCTCAGCATGCAGGTTGAATAAGTATGGTGAAAGAATACAAGCCTGTCGCACACCTTTCTTTATTTAAAACCATTCAGTGTTCCCATGTTCTGTTCGAACAACTGCCTCTTGGTCCAGGTACAGATTTCTCATGAGCATAATTAAGTGTTCTGGACTCCTACTTTGCAATGTTGTCCATAGCTTGTCATGATCCACACAATCAAAAACCTTTGTGTAGTCAATAAAGCACAGGTAAACATCTTTCTGATATTCTCTGCTTTTAGCCAAGATTCATTGGACATCAGCAAAGATATCCCTCATTCTCGCTCCTCTTCCAAATCTGGCTTGAACCTCTGGAAGTTCTCTGTTCATGTATGCTTGAAGCTGTTTCTGAATTACATTTAGTATAACCTTACTCACATGGAATAGCAAAGATATTGTCTGATGATTTCCTCATTCCATTGGATACAATCCAAATTGAAGGCTGAAGTCTTTGATCTTCATCAGTAAGTATTTCAAGTCCTTTTTACTTCCAGCAAGCAAGGTTGTATCATTTGCATATCACAGGTTGTTAATGAGTCTTCCTTCAATCTGGATGGCACATTCTTCTCCATATATTCTAGCTTCTTGAATTGTTTTCTCTGCATACAGATTGAATGCGTATGGTGAAAGGAAACAAACCTGGTGCACACCTTTCCTAATTTTAGACCATCCAGTATCCACTTGTTCTATTTGAACAATTGCCTCTTGATCTATGTACAGGTTCTTCATGAGCATGTTCTGTAATATACATTCTTCACAACATTATCCATAGTCTGTTATGATCTACACAGTTGCATGCCTTTGCATAGCCAATAAAGTACAAGTAAACATCTCTCTGGTATTCTCTGCTTTCAGCAAAGATCTATCTGACATCAACAATGATGTCCCTAGTTCCATGTCCTCATCTGAATCTGTCATTTTTAAATTATCTTTAGCAAAATTTTACTTGCATATGACATTAATGATATTGTTCAATGATATCCAAATTCTGTTGGGTCACCTTTCTTTGGAATGCACACAGATGTGAATCTCTGCCAGTCAGTTGGCCAGGTAGCTGTCTTCCAAATTTCTTGGTATAGATGAGTGAGAGCCTCTAGCACTGCATCAATTTGTTGAAATGTATCAGTTTTCATTCTATCAATTCCTAGAGCCTTGTCTTTCACTAGTACCTTCAGTGCAGCTTGGACTTCTTCCTTCAGTACCATCAGTTCTTGATCACATGCTACCTCTTGAAGTGGTTGAACACCGACCATTTCTTTATGATACAGTGACTCCCTGTATTCCTTGCATCTTCTTTTGATGCTTTCTGCATTATTCAATGTTTTGCCCATAGAATTCTTTAATCTTTTGAGTCAAGGCATGAATTTTTTTTTCTTAGTTCTGTCAGCTTGCAAATTATTGAGTGTATTGTTTCCTTTTGGTTTTATAATTCCAGGTCTTTGCACATTTCATTATATTACTTGACTTTGTCTTCTTCAACAGCCTTTTGTAATTTTCTGTTCAGCTCTTTCTTTACATCATCTTTTCTTTTAGTTACTTTAGCTTCTCTATGCTCAGCAAGTTTCAGAATCTCTTTTGACATCCATTTTGGTCTTTCCTTTCTTTCTTATCTTTTAATGACCTTTTGCTTTCTTCATAGATGATGTTCTTGATGTCATTCAACAGCTTTCTGGTCTTCAGTTACTAGTGTCTAATGCATCAAATTTGTTCTTGAGTTGATCTCAAAATTCAGGTGGGATATATTCAAGGACATATTTTGGCTCTTGAGGACATAATTTCATTTTTTTCAGCTGCAGCCTGAATTTACATACAAGCACTTTATGGTGTGTTCCATAGTCTGCCCCTACTTTTGTTTTGGCTGATGATATTGAATTTCTCCACCATCTCTTCCTACAGATGTAGTCAGTTTGATTCCTGTGTAATCCTCTAGTCAGTTCCACATTCAACCTTTAATGTTGTTGGAAAAAGGTATTTGCAATGAATAAATGCAAATTTTTATCATGCAATCTCCAATATAATTTCTATCACTAAGGCCATATATTCCAACTAGGTCCTTCCTCTGTGTTTCCATTTCTCTCATTCTAATCGCCAGTAATTATCAATGCTTCTTGATTGAATTATTCAAACTGAAGAAGTTTGTAGAATTCTTCTATTACTGGCTTCAGTAGTTGGTACATAAATTTGAATTGATCTTCCTTGTGATGTTAATTGATCTTCCTTGTAGACATAAGGATATGATCCTATCACAGATAGCACTGTGCTTCAAGAAAGATCTTGAAATGCTCATTTTGAGGCTGAATGTGACAGCATTCCTTTTTAAATTTATCATTTCTGACATGATATATCATATGATTATCTGATTCAAAATGACCAACACCAGTTCATTTGAGCTCACTAATGCATAGGATATTGATCTTTATGTGTTCCATTTCATTTTTTATGACTTCCAATTTTCCTAGATTCATATTTCATACATTACATGTTCACATTATTAATGAATGTTTCCAACTGTTTGTTCTCATTTTGAGTTGAGCCATATAAGCAAATGAAGGTCCTGAATGTTTTTCCCCACTCATGTCATTAAGGTCAACTCTACTTTGAGGAGGCAGTTCTTCTCCAGTCATATTTTGAGTAACTTCGAACCCGAGGAGCTCATATTCCAGCACTATATCTAACAATGTTTTGCTGTTATTCAGAAGTGGTTTGCCTCTCCTTCTTCCTAGTCTGTCTTTGGAAGTTCCACTGAAACCTCCCTACCATGGGTGACCCTGTTGGTATTTTAAATACAAGTGGTATAGCTTCCAGCATCATAGCAACATGTAAGTTACCACGGTATGACAAACTGTCTGACAAGTGGTAGGCTAGGGGATAAGGAAGCTAAATGATTTACCAGTGTCCTTACAAGAGAGGCACATGATCATAGAAGCAGAGATTTGAGAGATGCAGCCACAAGTCAAGGAATACTCTGGCAGCCAGCAGAGGAGGGGAGAAAGAAAGAACCAATTTTCCCCTAGAGTTTGCAGAGGAAGAGCATCCCTGATGACATCTTGTTTTCAGCCCAGTGAAATTGATTTGAACTTCTGGTCTGCAGAACTGTAAGGGAATTAATTTCTGCTGTTTTAATTTACTATTTTTGAGGTAATTTATTACAGCAGCCACTCGAAGCTAATACATCTCTCCAAAATAATTCACTATCAAGTTCACCTCCAAAATGAATCAAAATCCTACTCACTTCTTTCCACTTTCATTGCTACTATCATCTCTAGGCTGGGTTTCCATAGTTGTTTTCTAAGAATTCTCCCTGTCATCTTGTCCTTCCCATGAATTCTCCACAAAGTGCCTGTAATAATGGTTTTAGACATTATGTCACTCACCTATTTTAAATCAGTCCATGATTGCCACTGAATTTAGAATAAAAGCTAAACTCCTTAATATGCCGAGGTATTTCTTCAAGGTCTGGCCCTTGCCAGACCTTGAATATTGTCATCCCTGCCACTACTTTTCTTGCTCATGATATTTAGCCTAGGAAACCCTGTGAGGAATTTCTACTCAATCTTCTACAGGTAGTCCACAATTTATGATATAGTCAACCACACTTATGACCATCAGTATATCTAGGACATTGTTTCTTCCTGGAAGGAAGTTATGGGAAAGTGTCAGCAGGAGATATGGAAAACAATGGCTAAGTTATGTGAACACACTCCAAACATTTGATCAGGATGATACGATGGAAAAGATCGATACAAAAACCATCCATTTGGTAAGAGCACTGAAGTGCAAGCTTGATATGGCCACTAATGTGGACAGCTTATATGCGGATCACAAAGAAAAGGAATTGATAGGTCAGGACCATATGAATAATTTATTTTAGAAGGAGTAGCACAAAGCTAATAGGTGGAGGTTAAAGATATCCCAAATCTCCAACTCTTTCAAAATGCTATACCACTCTGTCATCTCTGATGTCAACAACTACTCCTTCTCTAAGTATTCTCCCACATGTCTTAAGGTTGAAATTCACTGCTATGTCTCATAGACACACCAACCATCAGAAATGGTTCACACAATTGGGAAGGCTGCAAGTCCCACATGCATAGTTCAGACATTAGTCTGGAGGATTCTCCTCACTCTGTAGAGACTTACAAATCCAAACCGGCCATTCAGATGACAGACTACCAACTCACAAAGTTGTGCAAGCTAGCGAATCCAGCAGGCGATAAGCCACCAGCTCAAATCCCAAGAATCAAAGGTCCAATGGAGGCCAGCCAGATGCAGGATCCAGAACAACAGACGAATCTTTGCCAAAGGGATTTTCTCAGCATGTTCTTGCGCAGAATGGCTACAGAGACAAAAACAACAACAAACACACACACACACACACACAATGCAAGTAGAAGCTCTTACCTGCTTGGTCAATCAATGGAGCGCACCCAGGCTCATGTTACCAAGATGGCTCTCTGATCCCGGTCCTAGGGTCTTTTATTAAGGTCTTCATTGCTTTCAGTCAGAACTGACTTAACAGCACTTAACATGACAACAACAAGAAGGACAGTAACTGGCATCCAATTGGTGTTTGTCAGGATGATTCTGCACAAGAACTAGTCTTTTGTGCATCCTCAGTCAGGAAGGGGAAACACAAAGAGGGTATTTTGCTCAGGTCCAGGGCATTGATGGAGGTATGTTTTCAGTTTCGTGATGTAATTACTACAACTCTTAAAATCCAGTAGAGTAATGAATTCCCCAACATTTTTGTTTTCTCTTCAGGATCGTTTTGACTATTTTAAGTTCTTTGCATTTGTATTTCCATTTTACAGCCAACTTGGCTATTTCCATTGTTTTTTAAAAGGGTACAATTTTGTTTGGGATTGCAGTGAGTCAACAGATCCATTTTTGAAGAATCAATATCTTAACAATATTGAGTTATAATTGTTTTACTTTCTTTGGATTTAATTCCAAGTTTCTTAACTTGGAATCTGAAAGGACTTTGATTTTCTTTGCTAGAATATGTATTTAAGGCTCATAAGTTTTCTTTCTCTTAAGTACATAAATTTAAATGTCATATTTTCATCTTCAATCAGTTCAAAATATCATGGTATTTTAACCCAAGTGGGAAACAAACAGCAATACCTCACTCAAAGAGGGTGGTTCATAGTGGCTTTGAATGTATGTTGCTTTCCGGAGTCCTGACGATAATCCAATCACCCGCACCAAGCTCTGAAACTCAGGAGAAAGGTTTGTGAAAGGGCGTTTAGACAGCAACACATTTCCTTTTCAAATTTACTGAGATTTGATTTATGACATACAATTTAATCTCTTTTGATAAGAACTGTGTATCTTCAGTTGTTGGGTATATTGTTTTATACTGTTAATTAGGTCAAGTTAGTTGACAATGTTCAAATCTTCCATATCCTTATCAATGTTTTATTATTTTGCTCTCTTAGTTACTCAAGAATGTTAAAATCTCCAACTCTGATTTTGAATTTACTTCTCTTTTTAGTTCTGTGATTTAAAAAACACATTCTTTAAAGCTGCTATTGGATTACACAAAGTTAGAATTATATTGTGTTTCTCTTGACTTGACCCATTTATTATTCTGAAGTGTCTCTCTTTATCTCTAGTAATATTACTTGCCTTACAATTTCTAAGATATTAACACAACCAAGCCAACTTTCTTTTAGTATTTGTACTGCAAGATTTTGATCATTATTCACTTTTAACTGGTCTGTATTTTCATAATTAAAATATGTCATTTGTTAACAGCACTTTCGTAAATACTTTAGTCTTTTAAAAATCCAATTTGACTACTTTAGTCTTCAAATAAGAGTGTTTAGACTATTCATTCATTCATAGTCTAAAGTGGATTTACTGATTTGGTTTGCTCCTAAGTCTATGATCTTGTCATTTGATTTTTGTTTGTCCCATTTGAGCTTTGTCCTATTGTCCTTCCTTCCCTAATTTTACATTAATAAAATGCATTTTTAAAATGGAGTCCTAGTGTAGCACTGTTGGATAATGCATTGGGCTGCAAGGTCGTTTTGAAAGGCAAGGCTGGCAATTCAAATTCACCAGCTGCTCCTTGGAAACCCTATACAGGATTGTGATGAGTCAGAACCAACTTGACGATACTTAAGAACAACAGCAAAGTTGCCATAAGGTTCTTGTGTCATGTGAGAATTGGACTGTCAGTAAGTTAAGGATGAATAGCCAGCTCTTTACGGTAACCATGAAAAAAAAATACAAAAAGATGTAAGTAAAAAGTGAACTAACAAGTTAAAAATAGTTATTGTTGTTGTTAAAGTGCCGTCGAGTCGGTTCCGACCCATAGCGACCCTGTACAGGGTTTCTGAGGCTGTAAATCTTTATGGGAGCAGAAAGCCTCATCTTTCTCCCGCACAGTGGCTTCGAACTGCTGACCTTGCGGTTTGCAGCCCGATTCGTAAACACTATGTTACCAGAGCTCCTTCAATTTAAAAATAGAGTCTTTTAAAAATATTGTTGTTAAATGCTGTTGAGCCAGTTCTGACTCATAGCAAAGCTGTTTAGGATTTCGAAGGAGTGGTTGGTGACTTTGAACTGCTGACCGTAAGATTAGCAGTCCAGTGCTTATCTGTAGTGCTCTGGGTTAATGTGCTGGGCTGCAAGGTCGGTTTGAACTGCAAGTTCGCCATTCAAGTCCACCAGCCACTTCTTGGAAACCCTACACAGGGTTGCTATGGATTGGAACTCACTCAAGGACACTTAACAACAACACACTACAGCTTAACTCCATTTAAACTCTTTTTACTCTTTGTCCTGTTTTTGTCATGTATTTTACTAAGGAGTCCTGGTGTGGCACTGCTACATCACTGGACTGCAGACTCTAAGGTCAGCAGTTCAAACCCACCAGCTGATTATTGGAAATCCTAAACAGGGTTGCTGTGAGTCAGAGCTCACTCAACAGCACTTAGAAACAACATATATACTATATAGATCATAATTACCATTTTTCCTTTAAATAGTATACTTTTATATTATTTACCTTTTCTTATGCTTTTCATTTTTTGCTGTAAATCTGTGCTTTTATCTGAGTTTATTTTCCTTTAACCTTTAATATTTCTTATGTGTAGACATACGAGAAACAAAAATCTCTTAGCTTTTATCTCATTTATCTTTTTAAGCTTCATTTACATTTATATTTTCATTATATATAGAATTCAGAAGACGAATTTTTGTTTTTCTTTCAGCACTTTAAGTATATCATTAGATTGTCTTTTAGCTTCCACGTTTTCCATTGAAAAATTAGTCATGATTCTTATTTTTTACTCCCTTTTGTAAAATGTGCCTTTTCTTCCCCCTGACTACTTTTAAGATTTTCTTCTTAATGACGGTTTTCAAAGATGTGCCTAGAAATAGTCTTTTTTATATTTCACTCACTTGGGGTTCACTAATATTCTTGGATCTATGGATTGATATCTGTTATTGATTTTGTAAAAACTCTCAGTCATTTCTTCATATATTGCATTTGGTCCCATTCCCTGTCCTCTTTTTGGAGAACTTCAATTACATACTAACATAGCCACACCAGCTTCCTTTTGATTAGTATTTATGCCATATAGTTTTGTTTATCTATTTACTTTTAACTTGTCTATATACTTATATTGAGAGTCTTTTGTAAACAGCACTTTTGTAAGTAGTTGGTTCTTTTCAAAATCGAATTGGACAATTTTGATCTTTAAAAGTGTTAAGACTATTTGCTTATATTCCACATGTTTCTTATACTTTTTTATTCTTTTCATTCTTTTTCTTTTCCTCTGCATTTATGCTTGGATATTTTCCACTTACCTATATTTAGCCTTGGTGGTGCAATGATTAAAGCACTTGGTTGCTAACAAAGTGGCCAGCAGTTCAAACCCACCATCTGCTTCTTGAAAGAAAGGTGGGCAGTCAGCTTCCAGGAAGATGTGGAGCCTTGGAGACACTAGAGGGCAGTTCTCTGTTCTGTCAGCTCACTGTCAGTCAGAACCAACTTGATGGCAGGGAGTTAATCCTGTCGTTTGCTTTTCCCAGTTTAAATTTGAGATTGGCATTTTCTAGTTTTAGAATGGCTATTCATTTCCTTTTTAAATATTCTAATTCTCTGTTTGAAATGCTCCATATTTTCATCTAATTTGCCCATGCTTTCTTCTATTTTTAATGTGTACATTTATTTTTTTTAATATATATACACACATATTTATATAGTTAAAGTCTAAACATCATTCAATACCTGGATGATCTTCATATCTGCTTCTATTGTCTCCTTTTACTCCTGAGCATCAATTTTCCTGCTTTTTTGCATAGCTCATAATTTTGCTGTTTATGATGAAAATTGCATATTTAAAAAGAACTAGAGAGACTGGATTTGTTATTCTTTCTCACAGATAGGGTTTGTGTTATTGTCTATTAAGCAAATAAAGTGAGGAGTTGCTCATCTCAGCGTAACCAAAACAGTGCTAGTATAGGACGGCGTATGCTGGGGGTCTTCCTCTTTTTCTCTGACCCTCCACCTTACCAATCATGACATCCTTCTCCAGCATCTGGTCCCTCCTGACAATATGTCCAAAGTATGAGAGATGAAGTTTGGCCATCCTGGCCTCCGAGGAGCACTCTAGCTGCACTTCTTCCAACATAAATCTGTTGGTTCTTTTGGCAGCCCATGGCACTTTCAATATTCTCCTCCAACACCATAACTCAAAGGCATCAATTCTTCTGTGATCTTCCTTATTCACTGTCCAGCTTTCACATGCATATGAGGTTATTGAAAATACCATGGCTTGGGTCAGGCACATCTTAGTCCTCAAGCTGACATCTTTGCTCTTCAACACTTTAAAAAGGTCTTGTGCCGCAGATTTGCCTAATGCAATACATCGTTTGATTCCTTGACTGCTGCTTCCATGAGTGTTGATAGTTGATCGAAGAAGAATGAAGTCCTTGACAACTTCAATCTTTTCTCCACAGATAAGAATGTTGTTTATTGGTCCAGTGGTGAAGATTTTTGTGGGTTTTTTTTACATTGAGATGCAATCCATACCTAAGGCTGTGCTCTTTGATATTCATCAGTAAATATTTTAAGTCCTTTTAACTTTCAGCAAGCAAGGTTGTATCATCTGCATATCACAGCTTGTTAATGAGTCTTCCTCCAATCCTGATGCCACGTTTTTCTTCATATAACCGAGCTTCTCAGATTATTTTCTCAGCATACCGGTTTAGTAAGTATGGTGAAAGAAAACCCTGTCACACACCACTCTTAATTTTAAATCATTCAGTGTTCCCATGTTCTGTTCAAACAACTGCCTCTTGGTCCATGTACAGAGTTCTCATGAGCACAATTAAGTGTTCCAGAATACTCATACTTTGCAATGTTGTCCATAGCTTGTCATGATCCACACAATCAAAAGCCATTGCATAGTCAATAAAGCACAGGTAAACCTCTTTCTGGTATTCTCTGCTTTCAGCCAACATCCATCAGACATCAGCAATGATATCCCTCATTTCATGTCCTTCTACTCAATCCAGCTTGAACCTCTGGAAGTTCTCTGTCAGTGTATGCTTGCAGCCATTTCTGTATTACCTTTAGCAAATCTTTACTCGCATGGGATATCAAAGAGATTGTCTGATGATTTCTGCATTCCGTTGGGTCACCTTTCTTTGGAATGGGCACAAATACGAATCTCTTTCAGTCAGTTGGCCAGATAGCTGTCTTCCAAATTTCTTGGCATAGATGAGTGAGTGCCTCCTGTGCCACCTCACTTTCTTGAAAGATTTCAATTTTCATTTCATCAATTCCTGGTGCCTTGTTCTTTAACAATTCCTTCCATGCACCTTGGACTTCTTCCTTCAGTATCATTGGCTCTTGATCATAGGCTACCTCTTGAAACGGTTGAACATCAAAAATTTCCTTTTGGTACATTGACTCTGTGTATTCCTTCCATCTTCTTTTGATGCTTTCTGCATCATTCAATAATTGCCCAGAGAATCCTTCAATAATGAAAGTTGAGGCTTGAATTTTTCTTCAGTTCCCCCAGCTTGAGAAATGTTGAGCGTGTTCTTCCTTTTTCTTCCTTTTTGGTTTTCTGATTCCAGATCTTTGCACATTTTGTTGTAACATTTGACTTTGTCTTTTTGAGTTGACATTTGAAATTTTCTGTTCAGCTCTTGTACCTCCTCATTTCTTCCATTTGTTTTAGTATCTCTATGTTGGAGAGCAAGTTTCAGTGTCTCTTCTGACATCAATTTTTATCTTTTTTTTCTTTCTTGTCTTCTTAATGACTTTTTGCTTTATTCACATATGATGGTTTTTATGACATCCCACAACTCTTCTGGTCTTTGGTCTTTAGTGTTAAATGTATCACATTCTTCTGAAGAGCTCTAAATTCAGGTGGGATATATTCAAAGTCATATTTTGGCTCTCGTGGACTTGTTTTCATTTTCTTCAGTACAGGTTGAATTTAAATACGAAAAATTGATGGTCTGTTCCACAATCTGCCCCTGGCCTTGTTTTGACTGATGATATAGAGCTTTTCCATCATCTCTTTCCACAAATGTAGTCAATTTGATTTCTGTGTATTCCATCTGGTGAGGTCCATGTGTATAGTGGTTTCTTATGCTGTCTAAAGAAGGTATTTCAAATGAACAAATCTTTGATTTTGCAGAGTTATATCATGCAATCTCCAGCATTATTTCTATCACCAAGGCCATATTTTTCAAATACTGATCCTTCCTCTTTGCTCCCAACCTTTGCATTACAATCACCAGTAATGATCAATGCATCTTGATTGCATGTTTGGACAATTTGAGATTGAAGAAGTTGGTAGAATTCTTCTATTTCATCCTCACTGACTTTAGTCATTGGTACGTAAATTCAAATAATATTGGTATTAACTGGGCTTCACTGTTGTTGTTGTTGTTATGTGCCGTGGAGTCGATTCTGACCCATAGTGACCCTGTACAGGGTTTCCAAGTCTGTAAATCTTGACGGGAGCAGAAAGCCTCATCTTTCTCCCGCGGAGCGACTGGTAGTTTTGAATTGCTGACCTTAAGGTTCGCAACCCGATTTGTAACCACTATGCTACCAGAGCTCCTTGGGCTTCCATGTAGGTGCATGAATATTATCCTATCCCAGACAGCATTGTACCTTATGACTGATCTGGGTATGTTCTTTTTGACAATATCACCATTCCCCTTCAATTTGTCATTCCTGGCATAGTAAACCATGTGGTTGTCAGATTCAAAATGGCCAATACCAGTCCATTTCAGGTCACTAATGCCTAAGATATCAATGTTTATGTGTTCCATTTCATTTTGACAACTTCCAATATTCCTAGATTCATACTTTGTACATTCCATGTTCTGATTATTAATGGATATTTACAGTTGTGCCCCATCAGCAAATGAAGGTCCCATGGACTTTTCTCCCACGGGCTTTACTCCATTTGTGCCATAACGGTCAATTCTTCTTTGAGGAGGCAGCTCTTCCTCCATCCCATTTTGAGTGCCTTCCAACCTCAGGAGTTCATTTTCCTGCACTATATCTAACAGTGTTTATCTGCTATTCATAAGATTTTTCAGTGACTAAATATTCAGAAGTAGTTCGTTGCTACTTCTTCCTATCTGTCTTCATCTTGAAGCTCATCTGAAACCTGTCCACCATGGGTGACCCTGCTAGTAAGTATGTAAAATACCCATGGCATACCTTCCGGAATCACAGCAACTCACAAGCTACCACAGTATGATAAACTGACAGATGAGTGGTGGAATTGCTTAATAAATTTATAATAATTAATAAATAGTAAATATAATTCATATCACCTGAAAGAAGAATTTCTATGACAATAATTCAAAAATGGTTGCGGCAATACATCAATGTAAATGCCAGAAATTCAATGTGGATTCAGAAGAGAACATGGGACTAGGGATATCATTGCTGACATTAGATGGATCTTGGCTAAAAGCAGAGCATGCAGCAAAGATGTTTACTTGTGCTTTATTGACTATGCAAAGCATTCAACTGTGTGGATCATAATGAACTGTGGATAACACTGCAAAGAATGGGTATTCCAGAACACTTCATTGTGCTCATGAGGAACCTGGACATAGACCAAGAGGTAGTCATTCAAACAAAACAAGGGGATACTTAATGGTTTAAAATCAGGAAATGTGTGTGCCAGGATTGTATTCTTTCACCATACTTATTCATTCTGTATGAGAGCAAATAATTTGAGAAGTTATGTTATATTAAGAAGAATGTGAAAAAAGAAGAATGTGGCATCAGGATTGGAGCAATACTTATTAGAAATCTGAAACACACAGATGATACAATCTTATTTGCTGAAGGTGAAGACGGCTTGAAAGACTTACTGAAGAAGACCGAAACTACAGCCTTTAGTATGGATTGCACCTCAACATAAAGAAAATGAAAATCTTCACAACTGGACTAATAAATAACATCATGATAAACAGAGAAAAACTTGAAGTTGTCGAAGACTTCATTTTGCTTGGATCCACAATCAATACTCATGGAAGCAGCAGTAAAGAAATCAAATGACATACTGCATTGGGCAAACATGCTGCAAAAGACCTTGTGAAAGGGGTCAGAAGCCAAGATGTCAGTTTGAGGACTAACGTGCATCTGATCCAAGCCATGATATTTTCAGTTGCCTCATATGAATGTACATAGTGGTTACCAATCGGGCTGCTAACCGCAAGGTCAGCAGTTTGAAACTACCAGCTGCTCCACGGGAGAAAGATGAGGCTTTCTGCTCCTATCAAGATTTACAGCCTTGGAAACTCTGTGCAGTCAGAACCAACTCCACAGTACATAACAACAACAACAACATTTTTCTTTGCTGAGGAGAGCCATACTTCATAGGCTTCCTATAGTTAGGCTGTGCTATGTGCCTAGTTATTTCCAATAGGTAATTAACTAGGCCAAATGATATATGTCAATTCTAAGAAGAAGCCTTTAAGAGTGAGTGAGAATTCTCTGCATTTTCTTTGCCTTTCATGGTCACCAAAGACGTCACATGTTTAAATATAGAGTCATTCAGCCTGATTCTCTGAGCTAGTGCTCAGAAAGGGAGTTACTCTGAAGAGTTATTGTACTCTGAAATAGGAAGAAATCATTCTAATATTTTTAGTCATTGAATTTTCAAAATTGATCTACATCTCAGCAATCCATCCTCTTTAAATAAATACAGTAAAGGATACCTAAGTGAATGCAGAGTCACTGTATTTTCTCATATTAATAAACAAACAAACACAACAAATTCTAATATTCTAACACCTTTTATTCAGACTACTTGACATTGTGGGCAATGGTTATAATAAAATTGTTTCTAAAAGAAGGTTAATGAAGACTATCCTTCCATTATATGGTATGGAGTTTCCTTTGGAGTGATTTTGTTGTTATTTTGCTTTATTTTATTTTGTTTTGATTTACCCTTGAGGCATCTGCATGAAGAGAAAAGCTATATTGATTCTGAATTGAGCTATGTTATTGTTGTCAAGTACCGTTGAGTCAGTTCTGATTCATATTGACCCTATGTAAGGTTTCCATGGAGCTGCTGGTAGGTTTGAACCACTGACTTTTCAGTTAGCAGTCCAGTGCTGATCCTACAATGCCACAGCTCTATCAGACCTTAAACTCAGAGTAATTTTAATGATATCATTTTGCATGTTAACATCAGAGAGGTTCCCATCTTAAGAAATGAAAGCTATATGTTTAAAGAAGGCAGCAAATTCTAGCCATTAAGTCTTCCTTTTCTCATCCGTCACACTATGCCCTTTAGAGGGAAGCACTACATTCAAGCTTTGCCTTCCCAAAATGACTTTCTCTTCTTCCTCTCTCTTCTCATCCATATTAAGACCCACTCCAGCCTACTAGAAATGATCTTACAAAGAACTGCACATACTCCTGTTGTTTCCCAATAGTAGCTCAGTTGTGAAATGATAGAAAAAATAGTATGAATAGCATCCAAATCTAACTTTGGCGGGGAAGGGGGTGGGGGTGTGTGTGTGTGACAATGGCCAGCATCTGCCCAAAGCTGGTTGCCATGAGGTGAAGGACAGACATACCTCCACCCATCAACCGTTGTACTAATCCTGACAGTAGTCATCTCTCCTACAGCATTCTCTACTTTTCTTCAGGGTTTGATAATCCATTGAAATGGCCACAGAGAACTCAGAGACCATATTTACAGATAAGCATTTCATTAAGGAAGTAACAGGGGTACAACTTGGGATCAGGATTAGGGATCAAGAACCATGTAGGAAAGATTTCCCTTCTTCAGTGCAAGACAGCTCTCTCAGCTCCTCTGGGCTGTGCATGTTTCTTTCCTCTCAGTGCCCTGAGAACACGCTCCTCTTGCTCCTGCCATT
This sequence comes from Chrysochloris asiatica, assembly GCF_000296735.1. NCBI lineage: Eukaryota > Metazoa > Chordata > Mammalia > Afrosoricida > Chrysochloridae > Chrysochloris > Chrysochloris asiatica. Next base: position 4,084,666 of record NW_006408558.1, on the reverse strand, counting down.
TGTCACCATTGACTCTGCTGCTGGGACCCTTCTGGACCTCTCTGTCTTCAGTGTCGCAGCCTTTGACCCTTGTTACAGTTGTATTAAGAAGTTCCCTGTTTCTGTCCTCTCTCTGAGTCTCCTCTCTTCTTTCTTCCTTCTGCTTCTTCCTGTTGTTTCTCTTTCTGCTTCTTTCTGTCAGAGAAATCCTCAATGAGGTTGGCTGCATATATACATTGTTGTTGTTAAGTGCCATCCAGTCAGTTCTGACTCATAGTAACCCTGTACAGGGTTTCCAAGGAGCGGCTGGTGAACTTGAGCCACAACCTTGTGGTTCAAACTGACCTTGAGGCCCAATGTTTTATCCCACAGCACCACACCATACATGACTCCTGGTCAATGTTAAAGCATGGCCCCTCCCAGAGTCAACAAATTGACCAATATCTTCTTGATAAGCCACACACACTTCTTTTGCATTGTAGGCTACAATTCACCTCATTTGCATAGCCCATAGTCATTTCACTTGCATAGTGTATGCACTAGGAGTTCTGGTAGTGGTTACGAATCGGGCTGCGAACCTTAAGATCAGCGGTTCGAAACT
>NW_006408558.1:3988590-4083292 GCF_000296735.1 Chrysochloris asiatica | reverse complement strand
CGCTATGGGTCGGAACCGACTCGACGGCACTTAACAACAACAACAACAACATATATATTTCTAAAGGAATGAATTTTAATTATATAAGCATTGCTGATATGAAGTGACTTACAGACTATACTGCAAGGTGGTTTGAACCAGAAGGTCAGCAGTTCAACCTCACCAGTTGGTCCATGGAAACCCTATATAGGGTCACTGTGAGTCAGAACTGAGTTGATGGCACATAACAACAACAAAATAGACTATACAAATGAAGTGAGTTGTTTGTAGCCTAGTATGCAAATGAAGTATAAAAGGGTAAGATATCAGAAGGGAAGGTTGAAGATATCTCCCATTTCCCATAAAATTACCATCACTATCGGGCTACTTATTCAGCCTAAACTGAGTAAAGACCATCCTTGAATAAAGTCATTTGTCTAAGGTGGGACTGGTAGTAGTCAACCCACGATTTGAGAGTATCACCCTGTACGGAACACCACAATTCTCCAGGACCCATACAGTTGCCGATAGTTGATATGCCCACCCTCTCCCACAATTGACTGTAGGAAATTTACAAGCAGTAGCAATGACAAAGAAAAAGCCAAGATGAGCTTAAAAAAAGCAAACTCAGCATGTCAATAAATATTGAAGGAATAACAGAGAATGAAGGGAAATGAGACAAGGAAAGAGTGAATAGGAAAAAGAAAGAGAGAGGAGAGAAAAGAGCTATCCAGGAAAGGCCAGAGACTGTAGAAGGAGTGACAGAGATGAAAAACAACTGTGCCGGTGAGCACCAGGCTTCTTGCTGGGTTAGAAATGTTCAAGGAAATCCACAGACATGGCAAAGGAGTACAACTTACAACTAGAGTAGATGAGTATCCAGGTTTTCTTCAAATCTAGCTAAGCCCTATATATACCATTGGCATTGATTAATATTCATGTATATTGGTTGAAAGAAGCTCTGGTAGCGAGCGTAGTGGCTACAAATCAGGCTGCAAACCACAAGGTCAGCAGTTAGAAACTACCAGCTGCTCCATAGGAGAAAGATGAGGCGTTCTGCTCCCATAAAGATTTACTGCCTTAAAAACCCCTGCTCAGGGTCACTATGGGTCGGAATCGACTCGATAGCACTTAACAGCAACATATTGGTTGAATTGATAATGTAGACCAGGAATCATTAAGAGGTTGTTCTCTCCTGGATCAGGTTCATCGTCTCAGGGAACACCATAATCAATTGGCATAGCATAGTCCACAAAGGCAGTATCCTACATCTCACTTTGGTGAGCAGTGACTAGGATCTTCAAAGGTCATGAACAGCCATCTAAGATACAACTATTGATCTCTCCATGTATGGAAGAAAGAAGAGGGATGAAAATTTGAACATACTTGAAATCAACTACTCCAGTGAACCAATGGAACATGTGAACGTCAGTCATCACAACTCTGAGACCAGAAGAGCTAGATGACATCCAGCTATCACTACCCAACTGCTCTGAAAGACATCACATTAGAAGGTCCCAGATAGATTGGGGAAAATGGGGAACAAAATTCAAAATTATTTTTTAAAAAAAGACTGGGCTTACTGGTCAAAAAGAAACTAGACTATGGTCCTCGACCACCTTTCAAGTCTGGAAAGATCTGAAAAGGCCAGCCTCAGGCCCAAGAAAGGTATACAGGGCAACAATAACACTAGTAAGGTATGCTCACCATGGAATGGTCAATCATTCAAGATCAGAGTGAATCTTCTGGACCATAAGGTCTCTGCTTGGATAAGCAACAGAGCCCGAGGCAGCAGGCGCCAAAGGCATTGAACAATGGAATGGCCTTCTAAAGAGACAATTATGGCACCAGCTAGCTGTCAATACCTTGTAGGATTGGGGCAATGTTCTCCAGGAGGCTGTCTATGCTCTAAACCAGTATCCACTATACGGTGCTGTTTTTCCAATTGCCAGGATTCATGGGATCCAGGAACCAAGGGGTGGAAATGGGAGTGGTGCCACTCACTATTACTACTAGTGACCCACTTGGAAAATTTTTGCTTCCAGTCCCTGTGACTGTAAGCTCTTCGGATTTGGACATTTTAGTTCCAAAGCGAGGAATACTCCCACCTAGAGACACAACGCTGATTCCATTGAACTAGAAGTTAAGAATACCCCCTGGTCATTTTGCGATCCTCATGCTGTACTGGGTGATATGAGTGATCCTAATTACCAAGGGGAAATTGGATTGCTATTACATAATGGAGGTGAAGAAGACTCCTTAGAGGATTCCAAGAGATTCTACTATGCTCTGTGATTAAAGTCAATGGTAAACAACAGCAACCTGATGCCAACATACCTATTAATGATCCAGACCCTTCAGTAATGAAGGTTTGGGTCACCCCACCAGGCAAAGAACCACAACCAGCTGAGGTGTCAACTTGACTGGGCCAGGATTCTCAGTGATTTGGCAGTTGAGAAGTAGTTATCCAAATTATGAGACCTATGATGATTGTCTGCAAGCTCGGTGGTTCAAGCTCACTAGCGGCTCCTTGGAAACCCTATACAGGGTCGCTATGGGTCAGAATCGACTTGACAGCACTCAACAACAACATGATTGTCTATGAGTCAGTCAGAGCCTAATACAGTTATCATCACAACCAGGCAGTACTTCTCCCTAGAGAGAATTTTAGAAGTTTTGGACAGCATTTTGGGTCTAGTGAAATGTCCTGAGTGTACAAATTTTAAATGCATATTATTATGCTATAAATTATATAGTTTGTGTTTCTGTTTTTATGGTTTGGTAATTTAAAAAAAAATATGTGTGTAGCTGGTTATATTAGCAGCAATTTTTTCAGAATAGTAACTTTAATTATAAAATATTTGTTACAATGAGGCAGTGATTTGGGTCTGAGATTTGTAGAACCAATTTGATACATTTGAGTATTTTATGGGACAACTTTTAGTTGAGAATGTTCTACTAACTACAGGAGTATCAGATGATTATTCATTCATTCATTCATTCATTCATTTATTTATTTGATGGATGTGTTGTGAAAGTGTGGGGCAGGACCCAGTTAGTAATGATGAACTAACTCTATATGGGATTGGGTCAAGCAATTGCTTTTGCCATGTTCAAAATGACTTGAAATCCTCCTCTTTCCTACAGAGTCAGTGTGTGCTCTTGAGGAGTCTCAGGCTTCAGGATACAGGAGGGAAATCCAGGGTTTCAAATTAATTCTAGCTGGTCCAGGAAGTGAAACTGGAACAGAACCAAATGTTAAAAATTTGGATGACCCAGAATGCTGATTAAAATGGAAAAATGAGAGTTCCAAGTCCTGGTATGGAGAACTTGGCAGAGGTGTCGTGAGCCTTTTCAGGTGCCTGATGAGTAAACCTGCATTATTGCCAGGACTGTGGAAGGTGACACGTATCCAAAATGGCAGTGGTCAATCACTATCTTGCGGTGAGGACGCCTCAGTTTTTAGATGGCCAAGAAATGTGGTTGCTATGCAAGGTGTATACTGCCCTTGTTTTCTAAAAGAGATTAAGCTTCTAGCGGGGCTCATTTTTCCCATTATTGTTCTGGGTCACACAAATTTTGAAAACTTCTACCTTGGCCATGACTTAACTGGATGGAAGCGCTGGAAAAATCACAAAACTTACATACGCAACTGCTAGACCAAACACTTCTCCAGACCCCCAAACTGTCGCTCGCAGTCACCCTCCTTGGCATGGTGCATTTGCTTATACATCACTGTCCAAATTTCAAACTTAATTTACAACAGGATTCTTTTCTAGTTAGTGGGATAACAGAACAGATGGTGCAGTTCCTGAGTTCGAGAGCTGGAGGAACCAAGGCCTGTCTCTCCTCTCTCTCTTTCTCTCTGTTGAGTAGGTTCCGTCTCATAGCGACCCTGTGTAGGGTTTTCAAGGAGCTGCTGTTGAGTTTGAACCACCAATCTTGCGGTTCAAACTGACCTTAAGGTCCAGTGCAGTATCCCACAGTGCCACAGCACCATAAACGTTGATTGACTGAGTTCACTGTGGCAGTTGAAGCGAAGCCATGCAATCCCTTCCGTCCCACGGTCCCACTATCCTTATCTCTCTCCAGGCCCACACCCTGGCCCAAGAGAAGGCGAACTCAGAGCAGATGGTGAGTCCCGGGTGCCAGGTGTGCATTGGGTTCTTTGGTGCCTGCCCCACCCTCTCCCTCCCATCCCCTGAGCACATACACTGTAGTCTCTGCTATTCGGTGAAGTAAGACTGCGACGGGAACCGGGGAGGGGGAGAGCTTGGAGAGAGCAGATCGTGTGCTTGGCGGAATCTGCGTGTTCAGTGGCGGCTGCCAGCCACGCGCTCGCCTCTCCCCTTCTCCCAGCCGCGTCACTCGGCAGCCAGTGCAGCCTCCGTGCCTTCCCACCTCTCCTTTCTACCATCCAACGCCTTTCTCTTCCACTCCTTTCTCTCTTCCTCTTATCTGTCATTTTTCTTCGCTTCCTTCTGCCCCGCCGGCGTCCTTCCGCGCGCCACCTTTAATAGCAGGTCAACCGACTTGCTAACGTTGGCTTAGGGTCGTTGTTGTTCAAGCGTTTTTCCACAAGTGAAATCAGCCGCTTTCCTTATGGAGGAAGCTCCAACTGCAACTGTTTTCTACTTGGCAGTTGAGTCGGGGTGGGGAGCCTGTGGGGCGTGCCTCCATCCGCACCGCGTGCTGGGGTCACTAGGGTGACTCGGAGCGTCCTGGGTGGAGTAGGCAGCCCCGCTAGGATGTCCGCGCCTGGGCCTGGTTGCCGTGGTGGAAAGGCAGAGAGACACGTGAATCCGAGAAGGTCAGAGCTTGCTAAGACCTTCCACAGGGCTTTACTTCCAAGTAACTGCCCCCCCCCCCCCCCCGGGTGCAGCCTCTACCTGTTATCTACTTGCCATATGCTTCCTCTTCAAACCAGAAACCTCCTCCTACAGGTGCTTTAGGCCGAATTACTGGGCGTGCCATACGCACCTCTTGGCAAGGGCGCCTGGCACCCTGGGGCGCCTCTGCGGCCCTCGTGGGCTCGGCGACACCCTACCTCCTGCTTTTCCTGAGAGAGGGAGGGCACTGAGGGACGTTCGTCCCTGTGGCGTCCCCGGGGAAGGGACGTTTGCAGATTCAGATACAGCCAATTGTTTCCCTGTCCTGGCTCTGTGACTTTTTCTCCCACCGTTCGGCGTGCGCGTACGCACGCACACACACAAACATGCATACTGCCTGCGCTCTGCGATCCCAAGAGACCAGGCAATTGCACGCTCACGGCAAAGAATAGTGTCTCCGCCTGCTACTGAGGACTGGGGAGGGGAAGCCCAGCTCGTGCATAAAGGTCGTGTGCTAGCCAGAGCTTGCGTCCCAGAGGCTCAGTGCCGACTGTGCAGCACAAGCGAGGCTCACACTGAGTATTTTGGCATCCAGAGCGAAGAGTGTTGGGCATCAGTAAGAAAGGGGGGCCAAGTTGCTGTCGGTTTCTGTCAGTGATGGAGCTGTGTGCACCAACACCCAGGGCTAAGCTGGTTCCTAAGGTGGTGGAGGGGAAAGGAAGGAGCCTAGCGCTGGGGAAAGGACACCTCCCCTTTTCCCCCTCCCTGGGTAGCCGGTTGCAACTTCAAAAGAAGGTTGGGAGATCGCCAGGGCGTGGAGGCTTCCTCATCAGGGTGCGCGCCCGCGCGTGCATGTATGTCTTCAGCTCCTTCCCGGGTCGCAAAACCTACACGGAAAACGTGTGCTAAAATGCTGCTGACAGGATCGCCTGAAACATGTTTACAGTAGGAAAGACTTTCCTCCAAAAAGCACAGCCTGAGTCGATTCCAATTTATTTCCTCCCTGTAAATGTAATCGAAAAGCGAGACTCAGTAGCCGCGGCGGAACGTGGCTGAATACCATTAATCCTCGCAGAGTTTAGTGCAGGATGAGCGCCGTAGCTGCGCGCAGAGTCGCTGCGGGCGTTTTGGCCCAAAGAAACCTTTTTTTTTTTTTTAAGGAGGGGTGGCCTTCGCTAGTCCTTAAGAGCGCCATTTCTCTGCAGCTGGTGGAGAAAATGCATTCTAACTAGTTTCCGCTTCAACAAGATGATGTAGACACGGTAGTTGATAATCTCCCAAATTCGGCTACCGAGTTCAAATGGTAGGCTACCCTTGGCCTCCCCAGTCACTGGAGCTTCTGACAAATGAACGGGATGCCATATTTACGTTAATAAATTATAAATTTGGACTTGTGGAAAAATCATCAGAATTCACCGATACACCCTATTACCTGGTGATCATTTAAACTGCTAACCTAGATAAGGAAGAGTAGTGGGCGACTGGGGTTTGGGCGAGGAGAAAGAGAATTCTGACCATCCCCACGCCTTCCCGTCTTCTCAGGGGCTCAGGGAGGTTCAGCGCTGCCACCTGGCGGCTGCCGCTTCTCAAACTGAGAAACGGCAGGCTGCCCAGCCAACCCCGGCTTCCCGGTGGGTGTGCCTGGACTAGTCCTTGAGGAAAGAAGTAGGCGCCGGAATTTATGCTTCAAATCTGCTTGGCCCAGCAAACATTCATCTACTACTTACTCTCTGGAGAACGGCACAATGAGTTGACGCCGGTATGAAGAACTTACACAGCAAGCCCAGGCCTACTATGTACTTGCCCAAGGTTATGAGAAGAAAGTGGTAGAGGTTAGAAATGTGGGTTTCAAACCACTAGGCTTATTATGCTAAGAGTAAAAACAAATCATAGTTGATTTTACCCCAGAATTTTCTTGAGATAATTACTTCCATATTATCATTATTTGATACAATCCTGTCTTTGCTGTTGTTGTGTGCCATCAACTGTTACAACTCACAGCGACCCTATAGGATTTCCTATAGGATTGGAAATGTATAGAATTTCCAAGAGTGATTTGAACTGCTGATAACGCAGGTAGCAGTCCAGTGCTTATCCTACAGTGCCACATCAGGGTTCAACGACCCTGACTAGGAAGGGCAATTCCACTCCAACTTCATTAGCCCCAAAAGATGAAGTGTAAAGTGTTTGTTTACTTAACTGAGAAGCAAATCAGCTATGGATGAAGGGTTCTGTGCCATTACTGTGTGGAAGTGAAAAGCATGGCGCCCTACAAAGTCGACAAAGGCCAATGAAATCAAATTTTCAAGGATTTCTTCTTTAATTCCTAGTTAAAATAATTTAAAAAAAAAACAATTTTTTCTCTTTCTCTAACATTTTTTGAACTAAATCTTGTAAGGTAAGACCAGCAACTAGAATCAGTTTCTATAACCAAAGATAGGCAAAATCTTGCAAATCAGTGCAAATCCAGAAGATTTGTTAAACTAATTTCCCTTCAGGGTTCCCCCTCCACCCTTATATGCTATAGGAATATATTAAGCAGTAGGATAGACTTTTATTTCCATGCATACCCCATACCATTTAAGGGATGTGAGATTTTTATGTTGTGCAGGTGTGAGAGCAAAAGAAAGAAATGCATGAACAGATATTACACTTACATCTCAAATGGAATTCCATTTTAATGGGATAAAATAAATGAGATTATTTACCTCAGTTCAAAATGTGAAATGTTTAACATCATTGCATTTAAAGACAATTCATTTATTATTCTAAAACAGGATTTTTTTTTCTGCAAAATTATCTTGGCTATTAATATGGTTTACAGAGTAGCATTAAGAAATACTTCGTGTACTACAAAAGCCAGCAGAGGGAACACTCAGTACTGATTTACTAGGGGCCACCAAAAACCTGATATTTGGAGGAAAACTTCAGTAATGGAGAACTGGTTATAAAGTTAGGTAATGAGAACACAGAAATCTTTTCTCATCATTTGGTATTCAGAGGCCTAATACATTCCAGCATGCAAATACTTCTCAATTGGTAACAAAGATGTGTCTTCATTAGAAAGCAATTTGTCACGTTTTCTTATATTTTGAAAGAACTACAAACACATGAGAACAGGCCTACTCAAAACACTATAATCTCATAAAGTCAACGGAAATTGTTATTGTTAGGTGCCATGGAGTCAGTTCCGACTGATAATGACCCTATGCACAACAGAATGAAATTACTATAATTTTATTTCTTTAATTCTAAGAGCCATTTTTTTTTTCCTTTTAAAAAGTCTCTGAAATAGGGAAATACCTTACAGTCAATGGCAAATCACAGTCGCATTGGCATTTTTTTATTTCTTAGCAGCATTTAACATAAAGGTGTTTCCTAAAACCAACCTATGGTACATTAATTGCCTTTGTTCAAATACAGAAAATACATATGACAATAAAACACCATAAACCCTTGGTCATCAAGTCAATTCTGACTCTGTGACCATTTAGGACAAAGTAGTACTGTACCAAGGAGCTCTGATAGCAGAATGGATCACGAGCAGCGCTAGTAACCGCAAGGGCAACAGTTAGAATCTACCACTCACTCTGCAGGAGAAAGATGAGGGTTTCTGCTCCCGTAAAGATTTTATAGCTTCAGAAACCTTACGCAGGGTCGCTATGATTGGGAATCGACTCAGTGGCACACAACCAACCAACAACCAAATACTGCCCCCAGAAGTTTTCCAAGGTTGTATTCTTTGCAGAAGCAAACTGCCACATTTTTCTTTCTCACATGAGAGGACTGGTGCATTTGAGTTGCCAATGTTTCCATTAGCAGTCAAGCGCTTACCCACTATACCACCAGGGTTCCTTAGAATTACACCAGCGACTATCTAGTTAGTATACACTTCTTAAACTGTATACTTTAAGCATAATGAGTGTGACTGTTTTGATTCACTTTCACTTTCCCTCCATCCCGTTTAGTGGTGGAAGCATACATGATTTTAGATTATAATCCATTATGGTGTGGTGTGGTGTAGGATAAGAACTGGACTGCTCACCACAAGGTTTGTGATTCAAACCTGCTAACCGCTCCTTGGAGACCCCATTTGTTGTTTAGTGCTGTCGAGTTGGTTCTGACTCAAAGAGACCCTGTATAGAGTGGCTGTGGATTTGAACGGCCAACCCTGCATTATTCAAATAGACCTTGCAGTTCAATACTTACCCTACAGCACCACGCCACAACTCCTGGAAACCCCACTGTTGTTAAGTGACGTCGAGTTGGTTTTGACCCATAGCGACCTTTTATAGGGTTTCCAAGGAGCAGCTTGTGAGCTTGAACTGCTGACCTTGCAGTTAAGTTCAAATGGCTTTGTAGTCTGGCGCATTAACCCACAGCACTACACCAGGGCTCCTGGAAACCCCACAGGGTCGCTATTCACAACAACAATGGTGTACTGTAGGGTAAGCACTAGACAGCTAATCTCAAGGTTCAAACTCATCAGTCACTCCTCAAAAACCCTATAGAGGGTGGCGGTAAGTCAGAACCAATTCGACAGCACTTAACAACATACTGGTGCTCTGAATGATCTCTCGGAAGCTACACCATTAAATCATTAGAGGGTACAAGTCCCTAAAATAAATACAACACTTACTCTCCTTTTTATTCTAGTGAAATAGATTATTTTGTAGATAATAGACCTCTCAGAAGGCTTTTTGGTTACACTGATATCATTTAGGGGTGTGTTTCTGTGCACACTAGAGAAAATGAAATTAATAGCACATCTAATTTTATTTTGCAAAAAGATGCTCTTTTATTTTTCATTGTTTGGAATTTTTCCTTTTTGAAAAATGTAACTTGGATTGCTATTGTTGTTGTTAAGTGCTGTGGAGTCAGTCCATTCTAACTCATAGTGATCATGTATGTGGTTTTCAAGGTGCAGATGGTGAGTTTGGACCAGTAACTGGTAAAAAAATTACCTGGTGTGGCATTGTAGGGTAAGCACTGGATGGCTAGCTGCAAGATTGGCAGTTCAAGCCCACCAGTTGCTACTTAGAAACCCTATACAGTGTTGCTATGAGTCAGAACAAACTCAATGGCCCTTAACAACAACATAACTACTAAAATATTCCCGCTTATGGATGATCCTTAGAGATCCAGTCAGGTGTCTCCAAAGTATATTCTTTCCAGTAAAATTCTCAATCTGATAACCTGGGCATCTTGACACCCCACAAATTTTCAAAGTTTGACAAGATAAATCGAAAAGAGTACCTGGCACTAGGCTAATCTGAATTGACTAGTTGGCTTGCCCTGTTTTTCATTGGTTTGAAAATAGTAAAAACAGTTTACTGTTCTGGTGTTAGAGAAGGTCATTATTTACTGAAATTCTAATTTTCAGACCTTGGGAATAGAGGTGGGGTTTTGTTTGTTTGTTTGTTTTTGTTTTTTACCAAAGGAAAATGTATTCTAAAAACCTAATCACCTTTTCTTTGCCACATTCTTCACAGTTTCTTAAAATAAAAAAACCACTGGGAGACCATGGTTGTCTTTTTATAGCTTCATGTGTATGATCTGTGATTATTTTTTCACATGAGTGGCCATCTTCGGTTTTAGTCTCTTAAACATCCTACTTCTACAAGAAATGTCTCTGACATTTGAATCATGAAAAGGGGAAATAATAGCATAAATGGAGTGCTTACTAGACAATCAAGTGCTTTGTTGTTGTTTTTAAGTGACTCCAGTGGATTCAGACTCGTAAGGACCCTGTATAGGGTTTCCAAGGAGTGGCTGGTGAATTTGAACCGCTGACCTTGCTACTCAAACCGACCTTATGGTCCAGTGCGTAAGTAGTGCTTTATAGTCCACAAACTCATGTAACGTTCCCAACGATCCTATAAAAAGTAGCTCCTAGTATTCCCATTTCACAGAGGAGAAAAACTGAGGCCTGATCACATCTCCATAGTTACAAAACCAGTAAGAAGGGACTAGCAGCCAGGTCTTCTATAAATCCAGAAGCTCTTGCCTCTTCTGCTTCTTTCAAGTTTCTCTTTGCATTGTCCTTTTCAGTTTGAATCAAGTGATGAATATATAAGAGGTGGAGGGGGGTAGCGGTGGCGAGTGAAACAACCTCTACTTTTGAAAATGTGCAAAAAACCAAACCTTTAGAAAGTAAACCCTACTTCCAGCCTTTACTCTCCATTCTCATCCTATACAAAACACTATGGAAATTCTCCCATTGAGTTAATTATGGAACAGTGTCTAATGTGTTCCAATAGAAAGCTGCTCTGTTTGGACTATATGGGATTTATGGAGGAGTTTAAATCATTAAATAACCATAGTTAACCCTTGTTTGGTTAAGAGAGCAAGCAATTCTTGAAAAAAAAAAATCGGTTTTTTTTTTTGTTTTTTTGTTTTTTGCTGTCACAAAGAGCACAAAAATTGTTCTGCAGAGATTTACACAATACATCAACATCTGTGCTGTACCTAGGGTTGTTAAAATAATTGTGATGACAGGTGTCTAGGTACCACTTTCTTAATGGTTTTCAATATCCATTGATTTATTGTTGTGGTGTTCCCTCCCTCCTTTCACATCCTTGGCTTTATGAAGGAGCTGAGGAACAGATTTTGCACTACAGGCTGATTCTTTATTCCAATGCTGAAAAGAACTAATAAAAATAATCACTTGGCTTTTAAGCAGAAAGCTTCCATTTACAGTATTTCACCCTCCCTCTTCCAAAGCCCCTTGTTATCTAACATAATGGTTAGAATACATTTCCGTCTCTCCCCTTAATAATTTCATGCATTAACATCCTCTTCACACACCACACACATACACACACACACACACAGAGCAAAAGGAAAAAGAGGCAGCAGAAATCTCAGCTGTACTTCTAGCCCTTTTAAAAAGTTTGCTCTGTAAATTGGAATGAGGTCAGATTTGGAGCTTCTCATTGCACGCGGAGATTATTATTGCATCGGGTTCCAAGCCAATGGGAAGCCAGGGGGAGGGGCTTGGCACGAGGAAGCGTTAGCTACAGCGGCTGATTGGCTATGGCCAAGACTGTGAAAGGATAAAGAGGCGCGGGGCGGAATTGGGGTCTGCTCTAAGCTGCAGCAAGAGAAACTGTGTGTGAGGGGAAGAGGCCTGTTTCGCTCCCGGGTCTCTAGTTCTTGCACGCTCCTTAAGAGTCTGCACTGGAGGAACTCTGCCATTACTGGCTCCCTTCTGCAAGAAGGGAAGAGGAAAATATACATTTATTCATGCCAGTCTGTTGCATGAAAGCTTTTGGGCTCCATACCTTGCAACAAAATAATTGCACAAACTCCTTAGTGCCGATTCCACCCCCAGAGAGTCCTGGAGCCAGAGTCTTTTTGCTTTGCATTGTAGGAAACAGACTAAGCGATAGAGACTATGTCTCTTTCCTGAGCTCCGGAGAGCGCTCGTGAACTGGAATCAACTGCTTCAGGGAAAGAAAGGAGAGGAGGAAAAAAAAAAAAAAAAAAGACTTACCTGGGAGGCGGCGAGAAACTTGCATTGGAAGCTTCAGCAACCAGCATTCAAGAAACTCCTTTCCACTTTTAGCACGGTCTCCAGACTCTGCCGAGAGACCGAGCAAACTGCAGCGCGGTGAGAAAGAGAGAGAGACAGGGAGGGAGAGACGCTCCAGCCTGGGAAATATAACTCCTCAGCCAGAGGCAGAATACTCCTTCCCCGCATCTTTGGGGGACTTTTCTCGGCCCGGAGTTGAGCCGCCCGCCTGCCAGCCGCGCGCGTCCTCCCGCTTGGCTAGTACTTGGCCCGGGGAGCCGGGAGGGCCCGGCGATCGCGCCGCGGCCACCGCGAGGGTGTGAGCGCGCGTGGGCGCCCGCCGAGCCGGGGCCATGGTGCAGCAAACCAACAACGCAGAGAACACGGAAGCGCTGCTTGCCGGCGAGAGCTCGGACTCAGGCGCCGGCCTGGAGCTGGGCATCGCCTCCTCCCCCACGCCCGGCTCCACCGCCTCCACGGGCGGTAAGGCCGATGACCCGAGCTGGTGCAAGACGCCGAGCGGGCACATCAAGCGACCCATGAACGCCTTCATGGTGTGGTCGCAGATCGAGCGGCGCAAGATTATGGAGCAGTCGCCAGACATGCACAACGCCGAGATCTCCAAGCGGCTGGGGAAACGCTGGAAACTGCTCAAAGACAGCGACAAGATCCCTTTCATTCGGGAGGCGGAGCGGCTGCGCCTCAAGCACATGGCTGACTATCCCGACTACAAGTACCGGCCCAGGAAGAAGGTGAAGTCTGGCAACGCCAACTCCAGCTCCTCGGCCGCCGCCACCTCCAAGCCGGGGGAGAAGGGAGACAAGGTCGGTGGCAGCAGCGGTGGCGGCCATGGGGGCGGCGGTGGCGGGAGCAGCAGCGCGGGGGGAGGAGGCGGCGGCGCGAGCGGCGGCGGCGCCAACTCCAAACCCGCGCTGAAAAAGAGCTGCGGCTCCAAAGTGGCGGGCGGCGCGGGCGGCGGGGTCAGCAAACCGCACGCCAAGCTGATTCTAACGGGCGGCGGCAACGGCAAAGCGGCCGCCGCCGCCTCCTTCGCGACCGAGCAGGCGGGGGCCGCCGCCCTGCTGCCCCTGGGCGCCGCCGCCGCCTCGGACCACCACTCGCTGTACAAGGCGCGGACTCCCAGCACCTCGGCCTCGGCGTCCTCGGCCACCGCCCTCGCCGCGCCAGGCAAGCACCCGGCCGAGAAGAAGGTGAAGCGCGTCTACCTGTTCGGCGGCCTGGGCGCGTCGTCGTCGCCCGTAGGCGGCGTGGGCGCGGGTGCCGACCCCAGCGACCCCCTAGGCCTGTACGAGGAGGGCGGCGCGGGCTGCTCACCCGATGGGCCGAGCCTCAGTGGCCGCAGTAGCACCGCCTCGTCGCCGGCCGCCAGCCGCTCGCCGGCCGATCACCGCAGCTACGCCAGCCTGCGTGCCGCCTCGCCCGCCCCGTCCAGCGCGCCCTCGCACGCGTCCTCCTCGGCCTCATCGCACTCCTCCTCCTCGTCCTCTTCCTCCTCCTCGGGTTCCTCATCCTCCGACGACGAGTTCGAAGACGATCTGCTCGACCTGCACCCCAGCTCAAACTTTGAGAGCATGTCCCTGGGCAGTTTCAGCTCTTCGTCGGCGCTGGACCGGGACCTGGATTTTAACTTCGAGCCCGGCTCCGGGTCGCACTTCGAGTTCCCGGACTACTGCACGCCCGAGGTGAGCGAGATGATCTCGGGAGACTGGCTCGAGTCCAGCATCTCCAACCTGGTCTTCACCTACTGAAGGCGCGCGCGAAAGAGCTGAAGATGGGCCGGGGGGGGGGGGGCAAGAGATTAAAGCAAAAAGGAAAAGATGAAGAGTTGGAAGAGAAAAGGAAAAAAAAAAAATTTTTTTTTTTTTAAGTGAGCTGGGGGGCTGGCTTCGGCCACGTCCCCATTGGCAAGGAGCGCAACGGCGTTTGTTTTATGGGGTTTTTTTATTGTTGTTTTTTTGGCCCGAGCTCCCATCCCCCACTTCCCCGGGGCCGGGACGCTTCGGCCCAGCTGGAGGGATGCGGAGGAGGCAGAGGGTAGACAGGGGCGACCTTTTATTGTTATTGATGTTGTTGTTGATGGCAAAAAAAAAAGCGACTTCGAGTTTCCTCCCCTTTGCTTGAAGAGGCACCCCCCCATACTCCAACGAGCTTCCGGACTTGTCTGCACCCCTAGCGAGAAGTCCAGTTGTTAGAGTTCTAGAGAACCGAAGGAATCTCGCCCCTCTCACATCACCAGCTTGGGTTGTTTTTTATTGTTTTTTGGGGGGTCAGCGGGGGGCGGGGATCGACCCCGCCTCCGGGGGTTTGCTTCTCCACCCATTTGTTGTTTTTGGTTTTTGGCTTTTTTTTTTTTTTTTTTTGCCCCAGAAGAAGAGGGAAGACTCTGGGGCGATTAATTTTTTGACCGACGGCAGATGTTTTGGGGTTGCGAAGGTTCGAGCGCTGGGACTTGAAGGACTCCACGCTGGCGAATTCCTGGTTTGGGGTTTCTTTTATTATTATTATTTTCTTCCTTCCTTTCTTTCTTTTTTGGCTTTTTTCCCTCCCTTTTCCTTACCTCTGCAGCTGGAGGAGGAGATGGTGAGGGGGGAGAAGGAAAGTGTGTCCCGCGCGAGGAAATGAACTGAGAGCCTCGTTGGAAGCCACACAGCAGCGAGGGCGGGGGGAGAGACGGACAAGAGCGGGAAGAGGGAGAAAAAGAGAACTGAAATGGATTTGCACGTTCTGGAGAAGGTGGTGGCGTTTTCTCGGCCTCCCCCTGATAGAGAGATGAAATCAGTGAGGTGAGACTTCACAGACCCGGAGGCGTGGAGGAGAGGAGACTGTTTGATGTGGTACAGGGGCAGCGGAGGGCGAGTGGTTTCGGGGGGAAAAAGGGAAAACAAAAAAAAAAAGGTTTATTTCTTCTCTTAATCGGAATCGTGATGGTGTTGGATTATTTCACTGGTGGGGTTAATATAGCATGTTATCCTGTCTATCTTTTAAAAGATTTCTGTATAAGACTGTTGAGCAGTTTTTAAAATAGTGTAGGATAATATAAAAAGCAGATAGATGGCGCTATGTTTGATTCCTACAACAAAATTATCACCAGCTTTTTTTCATTCTTAACTCTTTAAAGGATTCAAACGCAACTCAAATCTGTGCTGGACTTTAAAAAAAAACAATTCAGGACCAAATTTTTTCTCAGTATGTATGTGCTTATTCCTTATAGGTGTAAATGAGAAGACGTGTTTTTTTCCCTCACCGATGCTCCATCCTCGTTTGTTTTTTTTTCCTCCTTGTAAATGTAATCAGATGCCATTTTATATGTGGACATATTTATACTGGCCAAACATTTTTTTTTCTTATTTTGTCCCTTTTTCTTTTCTTTTCCTTTTTTTCTTTTTAAAAATTTTTTTAGACTTTCTTTGCTTTTTTTATTCCTTTATTTCTTCCTTCCTTCCTTTTTTTTTTTTTTTTTTTTTTTGGTAGTTGTTGTTACCACGCCATTTTATGTCTCCTTCACTGAAGGGCTAGAGTTTTAACTTTTAATTTTTTATATTTAAATGTAGACTTTTGACACTTTTAAAAAACAAAAAAAAAAGACAAGAGAGATGAAAACGTTTGATTATTTTCTCAGTGTATTTTTGTAAAAAATATATAAAGGGGGTGTTAATCGGTGTAAATCGCTGTTTGGATTTCCTGATTTTATAATAGGGAGGCTGGTTAATATCTCACAGTTTAAAAAATCAGCCCCTAATTTCTCCATGTTTACACTTCAATCTGCAGGCTTCTTAAAGTGACAGTATCCCTTAACCTGCTACCAGTGTCCACCCTCCAACCCTTGTCTTGTAAAAAGGGGAGGAGAATTAGCCAAACACTGTATGCTCTTAAGAAAACAAATTTATAAACGAAATACTGTTCAGTCTAGAGGCTTTAAAACTGGAGCATTTACAGCAAAAAGGGATCCTGTAGCTTTAATTTGTAAACCACATCTTTTTTGCACTTTTTTTATAAGCAAAAACGTGCCGTTTAAACCACTGGATCTATCTAAATGCCGATTTGAGTTTGCGACACTATGTACTGCGTTTTTCATTCTTGTATTTGACTATTTAATCCTTTCTACTTGTCGCTAAGTATAATTGTTTTAGTCTTATGGCATGATGATAGCATATGTGTTCAGGTTTATAGCTGTTGTGTTTAAAGATTGAAAAAAGTGGAAAACATCTTTGTACATTTAAGTCTGTATTATAATAAGCAAAAAGATTGTGTGTATGTATGTTTAATATAACATGACAGGCACTAGGACGTCTGCCTTTTTAAGGCAGTTCCGTTAAGGGTTTTTGTTTTTAAACTTTTTTTTGCCATCCATCCTGTGCAATATGCCGTGTAGAATATTTGTCTTAAAAATTCAAGGCCACAAAAAACAATGTTTGGGGGAAAAGAAAAAAAAATGTCATGCCAGCTAATCATGTCAAGTTCACTGCCTGTCAGATTGTTGATATATACCTTCTGTAAATAACTTTTTTTGAGAAGGAAATAAAATCAGCTGGAACTGAACCCTACATCTTGACTTTTGTCATCATTATGCCCAAATGCCTAAGACTGGGAGGGCTCTACTGTATAGAGACTACACTGTCTGCCTTAGCTTTGTAACAGGTAAGTTCTCGGAGAGGAGCCAGTTAATACACACCACATTCTTGAGGAATACCAACGTCCTCCAGGCCAGATTTAGCAAGCCCTGACTCTAAAATGATGGAGTCAGCTGAATATGTGTTAATTCTACATGCTTTCTAGGAATTTTCTGCATTTACCACATTTAAATAAATGTTCTTTGTCTTGAGATTTTTAAAAAGGGGAGGAGACACGTGACCAGAATTCTTCACAGATGAAGCATAGTTTCTTCCCCAGAAACAACAAAAAAAAAGCCAATATGGTGCTAAGGCTCTCTTTTCTGCCAAACCCAACATGGATACTCCTGTAAGAGAAATGCAACGACAAGGACAGACCTCATGGCTCAGAGGTAGACACTCCCTACCCCACCCCATAATCTGTGGAGACGGCTTATCCTTTTTGCTAGCAGAATAATTTGTCTTTTTAAGAAGCATCTAACCCCAGTAGTAGTATCAAGACCTGAAGACAACAAAACAGTTCCTCTTGGATTTCTTAAGGCCCCTCAGTGTTTGGTTTGAAACATGCAATTTGCTAAATTAAAAGTGTTGTCTGTTATCTTGAGGTCTGAGAACTGTCATTAACTAACAAAACCCAACTGCAGTCCAATATCTGTTCATTTAAAATGTATATTTTGGATGTCTTCTAATTTTTCAGTACTGGACAGGAGGGGCTAATAAAAGTGTTTGGAAATAATTCCTTAATCAGCAGATTGCTTGTAGGTAAGGGAGTATCCTTCATTCTGGAATGTTCAGCAGGAACGTTTTTTAGAGCCTGTAGTTGAATTTACTTTTGTTCAATGAACAGCAACACACACACACACACACACACACACACACACACCGTCCCAATAGGAGAACTGTGTGTGTGTGTCTCAGTGTAATTTTGTCTTTTAAAGGTCACTATGAATGCTTAAAACAAACCCACTACCATCAAGTGAATTCCCATTCTCCAGTGTTTCTAGTTTCCAATTTTTTTCATGTATTCTGCTAATTAACTATAATTGCATTCATGTTCTATAATTGTATAATATCCCATTTTAGAAAACAATTTAAAAAGACAAATTTTGAAAAGATGTTTGTAAAGGGAGGACAATCATTAAGAAGTGCTTAAATAGAATTTTTGTTTATTATAAGGATAATGCACATTTTTTGAACATCCCAAATATTAAAACCTTGACATATGGAGCCTTATGTTGAATATTATTTTTTAGTGGCATACATCTTTTAAAGTGTATTTTTATTGTGTAGAGTTATTTTGCTAGAACTTTATTTTTCCGTGTAAGGTCAGATGTTTAAAATATTTTCTTAAAGAATTTTGATAACATTGCTTTCAAAACGAAAGCATGAATATAAGAAAAAGAAACATTTTTGTGTTCTCTTTCCTCTGAATCTTTTTCTTTTTAAGGATACTGTCTGAGGTGATGCAAGGCACAATAAACCTGATAAACCAAACAGTGAAGCATGACTTTTAGTATTGCTTCTGGCCCTGTGCTCCATCAGAAATGTGAATTAGTAAATACTTGCTTAAGCAAGTTTTGTCAGTTCCTGGTTGAATTCCTTTAAGTGCCAAGAAAAAAAGAGGCTGAAAGCTGATACGGAGAGCTGAGTGCATGAAAGAACTTCCTGGATTTGCTCTCTGGGGTGCTGGAGGCCCTAAGGGATTCAGAGAAAAGCAGGATTGCCAAGTGGACATCAACATTCACATCGTCTTTCCTATGTTTATAGGGTAACATGAATTAGAAGCCATGGTATGGGGAATGCCATGGGTCAGAACATTTCATCTTTTTTAAAAGTATCAATTGTGCGGTGGGGAGGGGGTTTCCAAAGAAGTATTTGGGAAGAGCCCTATGTCCAAAAAACTAAGAATTCTACTAAGAACAGAAATTCATCTTATCCCTTTGGATTTCTTGGTTGGTGGGTTTTGTTTTGTTCGGTTTTGTTTCTGCCTAACACCACCCCACCCTCTTCTTTTGAGATCTGTAAAACAACTCACAGGTTTAGTACTTCCAGTCCTGATTCAGCCAGAAAAATTTTCTCCATATACTTTACAATTTTCGTCTGGTTATTTGTAAGCTAAAGTAGAGATACAAGAGAATGAAAATAATTAATTAAGATCTCCAGGCATCTGCACAGTGGATTCTGCTAAAAATCCTGCTAAAAATGGTTTCCCTTTGCAAAATTCACATGCTTGCATCTAAGGCCCTGCATAAAATGGTTTGAGCCCACCTTTATACCCAAAACATTCTCTCCAATTAGACTAGAATTCTTAGAGGACAGGAACCAGACTTTAGTAGATTTTGTAACCCCAAATTTGCCTGTCTTGGTTCATTGAACACAAATGCTTAATTCTTACTTGTTGACTTTGCATTTACATTATGTTTCAATGGGGCCTTAAGAGCTTCTAAGATGTATTTGCATATTCTACTGCCTATACTTTAACAGCTGTGGCTAGTAGGAGCCCTGGATTTAGAGAACCTGGGTTAGAATTTCTTAGTCTCTTTGTGCCTCAGTGTTCTAAACTTAATAAAAAGAATGTTTTCCAACTATAAAGGCTACTGTGAGAACTGAATTCTCAAATAGCAGATGAGAAAACTAGGAGTGGTCTCTTGTATGGACTCATTAAATGCTAGTGCCTTACCTCCTGGGTTGCTAAGAAAAGGCAATACATGGACAAGCATAAAACAATGCCAACCCCACAGGTGACACTAAATTGTTAATAAGCCCTTGAATCAGCCTTCATGAACTCCCACATCAGAATTAACTCGGTCTTGTTCAAGGTAGATACCACAGATTTGGGCCACTTGGAGTGAAGCCTCATCAGTTTCCAGTGCTCACTGAAGTTTAAGAATACTGCTATATAATCGATTATGCCAAAGTGCTGAAGTATTTTAATCATTTATCATAGCAAATATGCAGGTAAGGGATTATTAAAAGGTCATTGCCCTCAAATTGACTGTAATCCATGGCCCTCCTGTGTGAGTAGAACTCTGCTCCATAGAGTTGTCGGTGACTGATTTTTCAGATCACCAGGCCTTTTCTCTGAGGCCCCTTTGCGTGAGCTCAGACTTCCAACTTTTTGATTGACGTTAACTCTACCTAGGGATTCCAAGGGATTATTATTGTTAAGTGCATTAGAGTCAGTTCCAACTCATAGCAACCCTGTATGGGGTTTCCAAGAAGTGATTGGTGGGTTCGAACTGCCAACCTTGTGGTTAGTAGTCTAATGCTTATCTTATAGTGCCACACCAGGACCTCATCAGGGATATCTCATTTTTCTACATGGAGAAATGGAGAGTGGTTCCTATGAGTATCCTGCAGTCAGAAGTGAGAGGAGAGGCAACAGAACTCTCTTGAGATCCTCCTGGTTTTGATTTCCCTAAATAGATGTCATCTCCATTTTATTGGTAAACAGTCTTACCCAAGGTCTTATACCATCTGAGGATTGGTAATCCCTTACTTGTCACAACCCTGTTCCAAGAAGTTCTTACCCAGTAAATGAAAGAGTTAAGTGCCATCAAGTCCAGTTTCAACTCATAGCAATCCTATGTGTGTGTGTATGTATGTATGTATATATAGTTTCCAAGGAGTGGCTGGTGGGTTTGAACCACCAGCCTTTCAGTTAGCAGTCCAGTGCTTACCCTACAGCGCCACAAGTATAATTAGTTGGAATATATATATATATATATATATATATATATATATATATACATACATACATATATATATACATATATACATATACACACACAAACACAAGGGTACATGAAAAAGTATTGCTATAAAATTATAAGAAACTTTTATTAAATGAAAACATAAAAATGCAAAGCTGTTGTCTCTCAACATATCATCTATGTTTTCACGTTTTTGGAGGCAGTGCTGCCATCTCCCTAACCCTTCCACGAAGAATTCTGTGCTCTTTGATTTACTCCAGCTTGTCAAAACCATTTTGGCATCCTCAAAGGACTGAAATCATGTTCCTTTGAAATGTCTAGATTTTAGAAACAAAAAAGTCTGTAAAAGATTGATGGAAAGATCAGCACTTTGAGCTAACTGTTCGTTATGCAAGACTTTCTTCGTTGTTTTTTGTTTTTGTTTTTTAAGACACCCTCAGGAAACTAAGGCCAGTCAGTGTATTATTGAGAGAACTTGTCTGCAGTGATCCACTGATCAATCACAGACACATGTTTAAACATGTTTTGTTTGGAATAAGCCTGTGGATGTATCAACTGTGGAACCCTAATAATCCTTTTTGACTTATCCTGGTATGTACATCAAGTGCACAGAATGGATATTCTGTGATGTAGCATGTTCACAGATTTGAGTTTCAGAGTCAATTGGAGAGGAGAATAGAAATGATCTAAATATAGTGGAGTTAATGTTTTGTTGTTATGTTTGGTGTTGTTCAGAAAATGAGAAAATTGGAATTTACTCAGGGAGTATTTCCAGACTGTATCCAAAAGCCAAAAAACTTCTCTCATACTTCGGACATATTGTCAGGAGGGGCCAGTCTCTGGAGAAAGATATCATGTTTGGTAAGGTGGAGCGTCAAAGAAAAAGAGGAAGACCCCCAGTGAAATGGATTATGGCAGCATCAAGGGGCTCAAGCGCAGCAACAATTTGTGAGGTAGGCCCAGGACCAGGCAGCATTTGATTCTGTTGTGCATAGGGTTGCTATGAGTCGGTACCTGGATGGCACCTAACAACAACAACAAATCCAAAAGCCAAACTCATTGCCATCTAGTTGATTCAGACTCGGTGGCATTTTCCAGGGCTGTAATCTTTAAGGAGTCCTGGTGTGGCGCTGGGGGTTAATGTGCCAGACTGCAAAGCCGTTTGAACTGCAAGGCTGGCAGTTCAAGCTCACCAGCTGCTCCTAGGAAACCCTGTACAGGGTCGCTGTGGGTTGACACAGACTCGACAGCACTTAACAACTACAACAACCTTTATGGAAGCAGATTGCCACATCTTTCTCCCATGGAGAGGCTGGGAGATTTGAACCGCCAGCATTTAGGTTAACAGCCTAGTGCTTAACCAGTATGCCACCAATGCTCCTTTCATTCCCTATAAACCCAAACTAAACCTGTCAAGTCTATTCTGACACACAGCAACGCTAGAAGATAGGTTAAAACTGCCTGACAGGGTTTCCAAAGTTGTAAATCTTGACGGAAGTTGGATGCTACATCTTTCTCCCACAAAATGAGTGCTGGGTTCAAACCACCAATGTTTAGGTTTGCAGCCCAATACGTAACTACTCGCCACCAGGGTTGTTACTAAGTGCCCACAAGTCAGTTTTGACATACAGCGACTTGGTGTTGGGGTTCCAAGGAATGGCCTGGTGGGTTTGAACTGCTGACCTTGTGCTTAACAGTCCAGTGCTTATCCTTCAGCGCCACAACAGGACTCCAGTCTTTATAGTGGCGGTGTTGTTTAGTGCTGTTGAGTCAATTCCGATTTTTCGCAACCCTGTGTAGGGGTTCCAAGGAGCAGCTGGTGAATTTGAACGAAGTCCTAGTGTGGCACGGTGGCTTAATGCACTGGACTGCAAAGTCGGGTTGAACTGTAAGGTCGGTGGTTCAAGCTCACCAGTCACTCCTTGGAAACCCTATACAGGGTCACTATGGGTCAAAACCAACTCTAGGGCACTGAACAACAACAACCTTGTAGTTAGCAGCTCTCAGTAGGACTCCCCAATCTTTATAGAGACATCTACAACCTACTCATTATATCCTAATGAGATTGACCGTTGGCTACAGTTAACTTGAAGGGTTTTATGGTTTCCTGCATGTGTTGTTTTCCTCCTTAACGCTAAAAAGAAGAAGAAAGCTTCACATCACTAAATGGCATTTCCCAGTGGGCTGTTTGGCCAGGCTACTGCAGTATTTTGGTCTGTGCCTTAGTTAATAACGCGCCTCTCTGTGTGTCTGTGTGTGGATACAGGTTATAATAAATTTTGCCCATTTTGTTTTCTTTTGACAGTTTCTATTCAGGGCAATTGGTTTATGGAGTACTGCCAACAAGCCAGGCCTAAGTCAAGTAATGACAGGAAGCTTCGTTTAGGGCCTGCCTTTACACTAGAATTTTTTAAGAGCAAAGTTACACCAATATACAAAATGGCTTTGCATCACACATAAAACAGTCAAATGAAATTTCTTTTAAAGGAGTAGGGCATAAGAAACAAATATCATTTACTTAGTTTACTTGGTTCCTTAGATAATTTCTCAAATACATCATTCTTTAGACTAGTTCTTAGATAAATACATAATATGCTGCTTCCTGAAAATGTGCAGTGGAAAAGCAGGAGGCAAATGAAAACACTGTCTATTACCCTTAGTAGGCTATTTGGATAGTAAGTGCCCAGCAGAGTAGCGGGAATGATTGGCTACAGTGTATGGTGCATGTAACTGCTTTTATAAGAGCTAAGCAGCCAAGCCCTGTTTAATGATCAATTAGCTCCTGTTATATGTGTGGTTAATTGCCACTCTTGTACCAGTGCTTGTCCTAACTTCCCCAGCTCCTACACCTAAAACCTGTGAAAATCTCCTCTGGAACTCCTGACCTACAGTCTCTGCTGTGGCTTTCACCCTCCCCTTTCCCACACTCCCAAAATGGGCCTTTTATCTCTCTTGTTTGCCAATCCCCTGAGACTCTGAATAATTTATTTGAAGTTCCTGGGAAGTTGTGGGGCTATAGTCTCAAAACACATTGCACTTTGTTCCTCCCCCAGACAAAAGTAGGTCCAGGTCCAGAAACTGGACTTTAGTACTGCTAAGTACATTTAGTAATTTGCTCAGACTATTAATTTCTTTTTTTTTTTTTTTTTAAGTAAATACCCTGACAAATCCAAAAGTATCCCTCAGAAAACTATTTCCAAATAGTGTCTTTTAAGTTATTAATAGGGGTTCTGTTAAGAAAGTATTTCCTAGTCAAGTAAATGAAGGAAATACTGAGCAAGAAGATTTCTTTCTTACAGGACTTGTTAGTCCTGTATGTTAACTAACATCCATCATGGATTTCCAAACATGAGTTTAATATGTAGTTACGTGCACAGTTCTTTCTCTGCCAGAGTCCCTTTTCTCCTTGGAGTAGTAGCTTTAGGGACAGCAGTGTTCCATAGAATGCAGTTTGGAAAGTACAGTGTGCTCTATGTAACGTGTTACTTAAATAGAAATGTCCTTCTGTTATTAAATTAGGGTTATTGCAGCTAGATTGACACTGCACTATTTCTATTCTTCTCTTCCTTCCTTGGCCTACATTAGGAATCTGATGGAGTCACAAATGATTCTAGAACATTGCAGTATTCTTACATAAAGATTGTATGTGACAGATGATGTTCACCCACTGGTTTGCAATACTGGCATGGAATAGTCTATCAGAATATTAAATCTATATACTAATCATCAACTTGATATTTTTTTCATTTCTTCTTTTCTTTAAAGAATGAAATATTTTAAACATGAAGTATGTTGTTGTTGTTGTTAAGTGCCGTCGAGTCGGTTTCCACCCATAGCGACCCTGAACAGGGTTTCCGAGGCTGTAAATCTTTACAGGAGCAGAACCGCCTCATCTTTCTCCTGCAGAGCGGCTGGTAGTTTTGAACTGCTGACCTTGTAGTCTGCAGCCCGATTCGTAACCACTACGCTACCAGAGCTCCTAAACATGAAGTATAGAGAATACTATAATCAAAACCAACTTTGTCAAACCTTAATATTTTACCATATGTATTTGAAGTTTGTAAAAGAAATTAACATTGCAGATAGTGTTGAAGACCCCTCTGTTGCCTCCTTGATCTCATTTTCTTCAGAGAGAAACACAACCTTGAATTTGGTTTTCATTTCTGTGTAGGCTTTTATACAATTATTACCAGAAAGATTAGCAGTTCAAATCCACCAGAGGCACACAAAAGAAAGGCCTGTCATCTGCTTCCAAAAAATCACAGCATTGAAAACCCTGTGGAGCATTTCTACTCTGCACACATGGGGTAGACATGAGTCTGTATGGATTTCATGGTACAATAATAACAACTACACACACACATAGAATCTCTGCTTCAAGAAGACCTGAACCTTGATCTATTAACAATATTGCCACATGTAGATTGTTGTTGTTATGTGCGTTGGAGTTGGTTCTGACTCACAGCGACCCTGTACAGGGTTTCCGAGGCTGTAAATCTTTACAGGAGCAGAAAGCCTCATCTTTGTCTCGTGGAACAGCTGGTAGTTTCAAACTGCTGACCCTAAGATAAGCAGCTCGATTCATACCCACCACTCTACATGTAGATGCTAGATGTTTAATTAGACTACAAATTATCTAATGTGTATACATACAGTCCTTACTTTTTTAAAGGGTTCTCCTAACCCCTGTTATATCTCAAATGGAACCAATTTTGTCTTCAAAAATACACAAGCGATAGAATAAAAATACTTTCTATTCAAATATTCCTTAAAAATTATTTTATGGTTATAAAATAATATGTTAGTTAGAGAGATGTCATAACAAAAAGGAAAATTTGTAGCTCTGTTCCAAGTAGTAGGGAGCTCTGGTAGCGTAGTGGTTACGAATCGGGCTGTGAACCGCAAGGTCAGCAGCTTGAAACTACCAGCTGCTTTCCTTGGAGACCTTATGTAAGGTCACTATGAGCCTGAACCAACTCCATGACACTTAGCAAAACAGTAATTTTCACATTTTAAATTTTATATGAATGACCTCCTGGACATGTCCTCCTGAAGCCTGATTTTTTGAGTTAGTGTTATATGTTGTTGAGCTTTCTCCATGTTGATTGACATGGTGTTGGTGTTGTTAATTGTTGTCAAGTCCATTCTAACTCATAGCAACCCTGTATAGAGTTTCCATGGAGAGGCTGGTGAGCTTGAGCTGCCAACCTTGAGGTTCAAACCAACTTTGCAGTCCAGGACATTAACCCATAGCGCCACACCGGAATCCATGTTGATATATGTAGATCTAATTCATGATTTTTACTACTGTTTAGTATTCTCTTACTTATGGCTCATCTGTTCTCTTGATGGTAGGCATTTAGGTGGTTTTCCAATTTTTATTGCTAATGTATTTTATACATTTCTTTGCAAAAATGTGAGTGTTTTTCCTGAGTAGCTATGAAAAGTGGAATTGTTGGATTATAGGTTTAGGCTTTTGACTGTTTCTCCAACCTTTTAAGTGGAAAGTGAATGTTGAGAAAAATAGGTGATAAAGTCTAAATGAACTAAGACAAAAATGAAAATAAACTCTGAAATAATTCTTTTATCCCCAGAGGTGAATAGATAGATTATTTTAGTGTGTAAATAGAGACATCTGCAAACCATACCAAGATGCTTTTCCTATCCTATACCCCTGATAGCATGTATTAACAAAAAAATAGAAGGATTACTGAACTAGCCTTACCCTTCAAATGGTAACAGAGTATAGATTTTAGCACCACCAAACATGATGAACAAGAGAACAGAGATGAACTCTCTTGGCTGTTTTTCTTCTGCCATTAGAACTCAACAGACTGCTTAACGTTAGTGTTATTGACCTTATTTTACTGTTAGGCCCGGTAATTGCAAGGAATAGCTACTCACTCAAATTACTGAAAGTCATGGGGTTTGTTGCAAGAAAACACATGACTATAAGGTGACTGGAAATTTCTTGGGGTACTGGCAGATAGATAACTCAAGAAGCAGGATAGCCCTAGTAAGCAAATAAAGCATTGCCCATTTTAGCTCCAAGGCTTTCTGAGTATTAATATTGCTCATATGTTACCTTGGTTTTCCTGTCTCACTTTACCCCAATATCAAGGTTTTTATTCCCGTCTTCTTATTTTATCCTTCAAATTGCCTTTTAAGATAGGACTTCGCATACTCAGTCAACTCATCAGTTGCATGCCCAGGCAATGAATTGGCTGCTTCTTGGACCAGTTACTGAGTGATGCCAAGCCATTGATTCGTTGAGTATATTCTTTACTCTCTCATCTCTGTCCTTTGTCTTTGTGCCTGGACTTTGATGACCTTCTTGCTTCCTCTTTCATTCTTTCTGTGGCCTCTCTATATTTGGAGAGGTTGAATTCATGGAGCATTCAAACTCCCTCTTCTACCATACACAATATCCTCACTTCAACAGACCAGCTTGGTTCTTAGATCTCAGTTATTTATGTTGCGATTGTTGTTAAGTGTCACTGAGTCAGTTCTGACTCATAGTGACACTGTATAGGGTTTCCGAGGAGTGGCTGGTGGATTTGAACCATCAACTAGTGCTTATCCTACAATGCCACACCAGGACTCCTTACTTGTAGACTCAATTTACTTGTATTAAGCATTACATCTAGGACTCCCTGGGTGGTAAAAATAGCTAAACACTTCACTTTTTTTTTTTTTTAAATAGACGTTTGTGTAACATCTTCCTGGAAAATTTGCATTTTGGTATAAAAAAAGTTTGCTAATGCTTTTTTTTTTTTTTCAGGGCTTTTATTATGAATTGTGATAGTTTACATTGTAGAAAATCAGTTTTGCACTCAACCAATCATATTTTGCTTCACTGCAATGATTACAAGCCCCTCCATGCACCATTGATTAACAGTATTTGCCTCTGTTCCCTCCTTTTTTTTTTTTATGTACACAAAAACATGCAGGAATATATAATTGTTTAAACAATCAAAGGGCACATTTTGCAAGCCAGCCTCCTGTCCACCGGCACACAGCCTTTCTCTATCCATGAGTCTAGAGTCCTCAGCTGCTCTGTCTCTCCATACCATCACCTTCACCTCCGTCTTTGGTATCACTGCTTCTCTAGTTAGGGTCCCATATTCCACTCATGCTCTTCTCTCTTGATGGTCCTAGGGTCCTCTGTTCCTGGATTATAAGATTACTCCCCCCTTTATGTTACATATCTTCTACCTTTACAGTTGTGGCCAATGCAATTAGTCATGATAACAGTTACTCACTATTGCATCAAAAGAATCCTATCCCAATCTCCTTTCACCAGACCCATCTAGACAAGATGAAAACCATTCAGTGGGGATTCTACCTTCCCCCACACTCTGAAACTAAACTCCCTCTGGAAAACTAGTAAGCCATTGGCTACTAATTTAAGAATTGACGGTTCAAATCCTTTGCTTCCTAAAGATCACAGCCATGGAAAACCCTATGGAGAACAACTCACTCTGACACGCACAGGGTCTCGATTTCATGCCCCCACCTCAATCTGCTAGCGCGCAATTGACTCTACCATAGTGAAATCCCCTTCTCACTCCAACCCAAGTCTAACTAAACATAAGACTGGAAGAAAGGAAGGTAGTCAAGGAGTACTGAAATGTCCTAAAGGGAAGCATGTTGTTGTTGTTGTTAAGTGAAGTTGAGTCGATTCTGACCCATAGCGACCCTGTCTAGGGTTTCCAAAGAGCGGCTGGTGAGTTTGAACCTACGACTTGTAGTTCAAACTGACCTTTCAGTACAGTGCTTTATCCTCTAGTACTCCACCTCAGAAACCCTATAAAAGGTCGCTGTGATTCAGAATCAAGTCAAAGGTATTTAAAACAACAACATAATTAAGTATACTCACTATGTCAATCCGTAAAGAGCCCTGGTGGTTCGTTGGGTGAATTAATGGACTGCTAACTGTAAGGTCTTCAGTTTGAACCCACCAGCCACTCCAAGTTTGAAAGATGAGGCCATCTGCTCCCGTAAATACCTGTCATCTCAGGGTCACTTTGGAGCAGTGCCTCTCTGTCCTGTTGGATCACAGTGAGTCGGTATTTACTCTTTACTCGATGGCAGTGTGGGGGGGGGAGGGGGAGTGAGGGTGGAATGTCAATCACTGATGTTTATAAAGTTTTAACAATGGCCAGTTAAGTAAAGGGAAATTTGTATTGTTTTTTTCTGTCTGCTCCCTTCCTCCAACACAATGGAGGCACAAAGCTTGGAGAAAGACTTGTGGAAAAGGTATTGCTCCACTCCAAGCTGCTCAAACCCACTTGACTTTGGAGAGCAGAGATGAGATTTAAATCAAGTTAAATTTTAAAGCAGGATTGACTTTTTTTGTTAATTGAAAGTGACCGGAAAGTTGCATACAATGTCATTTTATTTCACCAGGATGCCGATTTTATTTTACTGAATTCAACTACTGAAACATCCATGTGTCAAATTAGCAAAAGATATTTTGGGGAAGGAGGATCAATTATAAGGTCATTTAATGTATAAATGGAGTCCCTCAAAGATATAAATGGTTAACAGATTTGTCTGCTCACAGAAAGGTTAGAGGTTTGAGTCCACCCGGAGACACATCAGAAGAAAAGCCTGTTCATGAGCTCTTGTTGAGTCAATTCCAACTCACAGTGACCCTTGCTCCCAGGAGCAGATGGTTTGTTTGAACCACCAACCCTGAGGTTTGCAGTCCAGTGCTTAGGCTACAGAGCCACACCAGGAGTCCTGGAAAACTATGGAGCCCAGTTATACTATGACACACATGGGACCGTTGTAAGACAGGGTCAGCTCCACGGCAGCTGCCAGTCTGCAAGTAAGAAGGATTCTGCCCTTACCTAGTGTGGTAGTTAATTTTAAGGTTTTGTGTCAACTTGATTGGACCAGGATTGCCAGTGATTTAGCAGTTTAGATGTAGATGTTAACTCCCATGATGAGATCTAATCTAATGTAGTGATTATCTGGCACCCATGATGTGATCAGATGTGATCAGCCATGATCTGATGTAACTATCCTATGTGTTGTAAAGCCTCATTTTGATGATACTAATGCACAGGGTAAGATGAGGCTTTCTGCTCCAGCAAAAATTGTAAGTCTCGAACACACTATACAAGGTGGACTTGAGGGCACTTAGCAATAACAACAAGAATGATGTTAATGAGTCCAGATGCAATATTTTTTGAAATATAAAGTTATATTTTTTGAAATATAAAGAGATTAAACAATCAAACAGTTCAGAGAGATCGGAAGAAAAACCAGGGATGGAAACCATCAGGAAAGAAAAACCAGGAACGGAGTGAGTCCTTTGTATCTATGGTCCGTGCATGTGAAGCTTCTAGATCCAGGGGAAGATTGATGCCAAGAGTCATGGCGGTCTCCAAGAAACGTTGGCCTACAGATGCTGAAAGGGGACAAGAACATTCCTCCAGAGCTGACAAAGACAGAAAGCCTTCCCCTAGGAATTTGGACGTCTAACCTCCTAAACTGTGAGAGAATACATTTCTGTTTGTTAAAAGCATCTGTTTGTTGTATTTCTGTTATAGCATCACTAGACAACTAAGACATCTAATCAACAGAAAGGCCAAGTCCAGTGCTTATCCTACAATGCCACACCAGGACTTTGATCTCCCTAGTTTAATTGTACCCAATGCCCCACCTCTCACATAGCATCCAGGACCATCTTGCCTTAGAAAATGATCCATGTTTCAATGGAGCTGTGGGTTAATGTGCCAGACTGCAAATTTGTTTGAACTGCAAGGTAGGCGGTTCAAGCTCACCAGCTGCTTCTAGGAAACCCTATACAGGGTCACTATGGGTTGGAACCAACTCGATGGCACTTAAAAACAACATCAAAATTATGGAGTCCTGATGTGGCACTGTAGGATAAGC
Source organism: Chrysochloris asiatica (assembly GCF_000296735.1). Classification (NCBI taxonomy): domain Eukaryota; kingdom Metazoa; phylum Chordata; class Mammalia; order Afrosoricida; family Chrysochloridae; genus Chrysochloris; species Chrysochloris asiatica. Next base: position 4,052,721 of record NW_006408558.1, on the reverse strand, counting down.
ACTGAGCTGCTAAACACAAGGCCAGCAGTTCAAACTCACCAGCCCTTCCTGGGAAACCCTATACAAGGTCCCTATAAGACTGAAGTAACTCAACAGCACTTAACAACATCAAAATTATTATTACAATCTCTGTCCTCTCAAAACAAAATAAAGCCTAGTGTCTGTCCTTCAGTTAGTTGTTAGTTGTTAGTATGAGAAGCAAAGCATCCATACGACTGAAGTTCTTTGAATCCATGTAAATAGACGTATTTACAATTTTAAAAGAAGATGTAAATTAAGTGAAGACAGTGTGGAGTAGTTTGACAAAATGAAGTGAGAATCTTCAGGAAATGTGGGAGGAGATTTTTTACCTGCTGGGTAGTAATTGGTAGCCATTTTGGCAGGCTAGCTGGTAGCAGCAAGCCTTGGGAAACTGCCTGAGGGCTCATTCCTCTACATTGTTTGAAATCTAGTTAATTCTCCTTCTCCTTTCAAACCTGCATGTTCCCTAAAACAGTGAGAGGGTGTCAAAAACAGTGTTTGTAGGTTCTAGTACATAAGACCAAAAAAAAAAAAATGGCTTTAAGAACTCAGTAAACCATTAACTTTTAGGAACCAGACCTAGTCTCAAACATTTGAAGAGTAATGAAATTCAAAATATTCTCATTTTCTCCTTGTCTCTTGGTGTGGTGCTGTGGGTTAATGCACCAGACTGCTAAGCCACTTGACGTGCAAGGTTGGCAGTTCAAGCTCACCAGCTGCTCCTTGGAAACCCTATACAGGGTCACTGTGGGTTGGAATCATCGAGGACACTTCACAACAACAACAACGTTGGTGAAACAAACTTATGTAAACTGTTGTTGTTAGTTGTCATCTAGTTGATTCCATAGGGTTGAGTTTTTTGTTTTGTTTTTTTCCCAGAAGTAGATGACCAATCCTGTCTTCCCAGGTGCCAACTCTTTTCAGCAGCAGGTCGTCCTCAGGTTACCAACACCTGACTCCCTGACTCAGGTACAATGTTCAACCCCCTGTAGTTATGAACCAATCCCTTCAACCTCCTTTGCAAAGCCTATTCTATTTAAAATTCGAGGTACATACAGTGCTTTGTATGTAATAACAAACAGGCACGATACTGGGACACACAACAAAGCATTGTTATCACTATATTATTATGTTAAAGGGGTCCTGGTGTGGTAATATAGAATCAGTACAGGACTGTTAACCACAAGGTGGGCTCGGCTGTTCAAACCCACCACCCGCTCCTCAGAAACCCTATACAGGGTTGCTATGCGTGGAAACAACTCAACAGCACTTACCAACAAGTACTATTATGTTAAAGATATTTTCATAGAAATATTTCTTTAGTGTTTTTTATGCATACAAAGGTAGACTACATGCCGCAAGTTATAGAATGTCAGTTAGTCTAAGACAAGCATTAGACTAACTAACATTCTACATAAACTTTATCTAACTGTTCAACTTCCGTACAAATTCCACTTGAAGACATTCCAATTCACAGCAATCCTATAGGACAGAGGAGAACTGCCTCTTAGAGTTTCCAAGCGCCACTCCTGGTATAGCGCTATAGGATCAGCACTGGACTTTGAACCACAAGGTCAACAGTTCAAACCCACCAGCTGTTCCTCAGAAACCCTATACAGGGTCACTATGAGTTGGAATTGACTCAACCGCACTTAACAACAACAATAATTTTTCCAGACGAGTCCAGGTGTGGCGCTATGACTCAGTGCAAGGTTGCTTGAACCGTAAAATTGGTGGTTCAAACTCACCAGCCGCTCCTTGGAAACCGTATACAGGGTCACTATGAGTCAGACCTCACTGGACAGCCCTTAACAACAACAACAACAGTTGACAAATAGGAGCGCTGGTGATGTGGTGATTAAAGGGCTGGGCCTGTTAACTGGAAGGCTGGTAGTTTAAAATCACCAGTTGCTTTGAGGGAGAAAGATGTGATAGTCTGCTTCTGTAAAGATTGTAATTGTTAAGTGCCAAGGAGCGGCTGGTGAGCTTGAACCGCCTACCTTGTGACTCAAACTGACCTCGCAATCCAGAGCAGTAACCAACCTGCAGCACCACACTAGGACTCCAAAGACTGCCAACTGTCTACCCCTTTTTTCTACCATTTACAGAGCCTTCCACAACTGGGGAACATTTCCAAATAAACCTGAGACCAGCTGATGGAAATGGCTCATCTCTAGTTCTTGCTAAGCTAGTGGCTGGTTGGAGATTCTCTGGTTCTCTAACCTGTGCTCACCCACTAGGCCTTCTGCTGAGGCCCTCCTCCGGGGAGCTTCTTTCTCCCAGGGCTCAGTTCCTTGGGAGGGAGCACTTTTCTCTATCTTCCTGCCATCTCTGATTCAAGTTGGTCCATCTGGAAATAATATTACCCAAACGTTTATTCCGTGAGCCCTTCTCTGCACAAGTGACTGCATGTCTCCTGAAACCAGCTACTGGCAGCTGTTACATAGGCATTTTCTGCTTTTTAGATACCTATAATTACACCAATTATGCCAATCATTGATGTTTATAAAGGATTAAAAATTTTACACAGCCAGAAGGGTCTATCCGGAAGCAGCATTGAAAGCGGCGTGAGCTCCACAGAGGGTCCTATTTGGCCACTGCAATTACACTGAGAGCCCCTTAAGTTGAGTGTTGAGCAGCATCACTGAGGCTTCTTGTGAGCCAGTAGGTCTTAGCAAGATAATCCTGTCACCAGGATCAAATTCTGACTGCCTAAGAATGACAGAACTCAATCTCATTTTTAATTTCAAAGGAAAGACCAACGTGTCCAAGTTAATGAAAGTAGGTTTTTTACTTCAAACCCCATGAGCCACAACCTGAGGATAAAATGATCTGCGTTTCTCTGTCCACAGCTCCATCTTTGTTCCTGTCGTTCAGTGCTGTAGAGTTGGTTCTGTCTCATAAAGATGCTGTGTAGGATTTCTGAGGAGCGGCTGGTGGGTTTAACCGCTGACCTTGAAGTTAGTAGTACAGTGCTTATCCTACAGCGCCACACCAGGACTCCATCTTTAGGTAGAATCAAAGTCTAGACAAGGCCCACACAATCAGAAAGTTGGTCTGAAAGAGGAATGACCAGTCCAGGCAGTGCCATGTGGAGCTACAGGAGAGTCTGAGGGCAAAGGAAAAACAGATGATGCTGATCCCATCTTTGTTTTATTTTATTTTTTTGCAAGAATTTTGGTATTTTAAATGTTTCACTTAAATATCCTAAAGCTGGATGTCTAAGATTTTTTCGTTTCTAGCTCTTGTAGCATAGTGGTTATGAGTTGCGTTGCTAACCACAAGGTCAGTAGTTTGAAACTACCAGCTGTTCCATGGGATAAAGATGAGGCTTTCTGCTCCCGTAATGATTTACATCCTCGGAAACCCTATACAGGGTTGCTATGAGTCGGAACCGACTACAAGGTACTTAACAACATTTAAAGAATAAAGCTAAATATCACTGTAAACTCATGACACCAAAGACTGAAAATAATAAATGGAAATACACATAACAAAAACAAAAATAAAGCCCAACTTTTAATCTTTGCTATAGTGTAGTGGCTACGAATTGGGGTGCTAACTTCAAGGACGGCAGTTTGAAACTACCAGCTGTTCCGCAGGAGAAAGATGAGGCTTTCTGCTCCCGTAATGATTTACAGCTCGGAAACCCTGTACAGGGTTGCTATGAGTTGGAACCGATTCCACGGCATACCACCACTTTAAATTTTGTGCATTTTCCTCACTTTATTTCCAGCTCTGAAATTGGGCGTGCAATTTCCTAACTCACTGAACTGGCCCACACATTTGACTTCTTTTTGTATGTCTGTCTTTTATTTATTTGCCATTTACCCAGTGTTCAGGTGTGTTGGCATAGCACAGTAGGATAAGCACTGGATTATTATCTGCAAGGTTGGTGGTTCAAACCCACCAGCCACTCCTTGGAAACCCTATACAGGGTTGCTATGAGCTAGAAACGACTTGATGGCACTTAACAACATCCCAGTTCCCAGCTGGGTAGAATTTTAACACAATTTCAGTATATATGGCTGGAGGCTGTGTGCCATGGAGTTGGTTCCGACTCATAGCGACCCTGTACAGGGCTTCCAAGGTTGTAAATCTTTACAGGAGCAGAAAGCCTCATTTTTCTCCCACGTAACAGCTGGTAGTTTCAAACTGCTGACCTTGCGGTTCGCAGTCCAACTCGTAACCACTACGCTACCAGAGCTCCTTTTTAATATACATAGGGGCTTCAAAAAGTTTTGGGGGGAATGGAATTAAAGGGTAATTTAATTTTTCCATAATCTTTGTGAAGCTCCTTGGTATTTTTACGTGAGCTCCTGAGACAGCTGAAACTTTTTTCCTTAATTGTTAGTGTGTTGTAAGAATTGTCAAGAGTCCATCCTCATTAGATATTCAGATTTCTAGTTCTCATTCCCAGAAATTCCCTAGCAAAGCTGAATATACTATTGCTGTTGTTATTAGGTGCTGTGGAGTCAGTACAGGCTTATAGGGACTTTATACACAACAGAACGAAACACTGCCCAGTCCTGTGCCAACCTCACAATCGCTACACTTGAGTCCATTGCTGCTGCCACTATTGGGGGTCTTCCTCTTTTTCGCTGACCCTCTACTTTACCAAGCATGATGGACTTCTCCAGGGACTGGTCCTTCCTAATATTGCGTTTGAAGTATGGTAGACAACATCTGGCCACTGTGGCTTCTGAGGAGGATTCTGGCTGTACTTCTTCCAATACAGATTTGTTTGTTCTTTGGGCAGTCCATGGTACTTTTAATATTCTCCTCCAATACTATTTGCAACTATATTTTGTTGTAACATACATCAATCTAATCAAATGCATCAATTCTTCTACAGTCTTCTTTATTCATTGTCCAACTTTCACATGCATATGAGGCTATTGAAAATACCGTGGCTTGGATCAGGTGCACCTTAGGCCTCAAACTGACATCTATGCTCTTCAACTCTTTAAAGAAGTCTTGTGCAGCAGATTTGCCTAAGGTAATATGTCATTTGCTTTCTTGATTGCTGCTTCCATGAGTGTTAAAATGAAGTCTTTGACAACTTCAGTCTTTTCTCCATTGATCTTTATATTTTAAATGGTCCAGTTGTGAGGACTTTTGTTTTCTTTACATTGCAGTGCAATCTATACTGAAGGCTATGCTGATGTGGAATTTGGATATCTGCATGTCTATAGTTGGAGTCCTGGTGTAGCACTGTGAGTTAATGTACCAGACTGCAAAGCCATTTGAACTGCAAGGTCGGTGGTTCAAGCTCACCAGCGGCTCCTTGGAAACCCTATACAGGGTCACTAGGGGTTGGAACTGACTCGACGGCACTTAACAACAACACTTTTAAACAAAATGGTTTCTGGCGAAGGTGGTTTGCATACCACACTTGAGAAATTCATTACAAGTATGAATATATGTTTAAAAGCCTCCATTTCAGGGGATAATTTTATTTTGTAGGTTTTATCCTGTTCCATCAACTCTGAAATGGAAACTATATCCACTAGCAAACACTAATGGATTAACTACCCCCAAAGTAACAATAATGAAGCTATTCTCCAAGGAAGCTTTGTAAGGAGCAGCACCTGACAGACTAGGAAGACGGTAAACCTGGATTCGGCTACTGAAAATGAGTTACTGAAAACCCTATGATCACAACAGAACACTATACCATGTAGTGCTGGAAAGTGAGCGCCCCCCCCCCCCCGATTGGAAGACACACCAATAGCCTTGAAAAATGGACTCAGACACCCAAAGAGTCATGAAGATGCACTAGACTGAACAACATTTCATTCTGTTTGACTGGGGCTGCCATGAGACAAGCCACTTAACAACAACTGTTGTTAAGTACCATTGAGTCAGTACAGACTCATAACAACCCTGCACACAACAGAAGGAAACACTGCCCGGTACTGGGCCAACCTCACAATCGTTGCTATGTTTGAGCCCATCGACACTACCACAGTACCAATCAATCTCGTTGGGGAATTTCTGCATCTTCTCTGTCCCTCCACCTTACCAAACATGATATCCTTCTCCAGTGACTAGTTCTTTCTGACAATATGTCCAAAGTATGAGAGACAATATCTGGCCGTCCTGGTTTCTGAGGAGGCCTCTGGGACCTCTGACAGCAACTAGCAACAACAGTAAGGAACTGAGACCCCAAACCAGAAACGGCTGTGACAATAGACTGGTAGCGATCTGAGCAGGTAGGATTTTCTGATCATTCAGCAGACAGTAAATGAAACAATACATTTGTAAGTACTTGACATATAAAAGCAGCTCATAGCTGTAAGGAGTTATTACATTCAGTAACTACATTAGAGTTAGTACATTGGTTCAGTATTTTTAGAGATATTAACATTCCACAGAACATTGCATTCCTTTACAAATCCCTATTCAGTTGAATTCTCAAAACTTAATAGGATTATCTCCTAATGGAATGCTTGAACAGTATTTCTTCAATTGAGGTCTGAGGACCATCTATTTAGTATGCAATCCACAAAAGATAAGGGGCCTTTTCCAGAAATTGTTATCTGGAGCTCACCAAAATTCTGCTTTACAGCTCTAGGCACTTGTGGAAATTTGCAGGATTTATCTAAATCAAGATGGGAGGAACTTAATAACAGAAGCTAACACAGGGAGTTCATATGGACAGCTCCTAGGTCAGTTCTCACAGGACTCGTAGGAACGTTATCTCAGATCATAAAGTTAACTAGCAACAGGCTCCCCCTCCATCTGACAGCTTGTCTAACTGTGATGGCTTTCCTGTTATTAAGAGGCTAGAAGTTATGCCACTGGGATTTCAAGTATCAGCAGGGTCATTTATGGAGGACAGAGTTCAGCAGAGCTTCCAGAATAAGACAGACTAGGGAAAAAAAGAAAAAGTCTACTGATTACTTCTGAAAATTAGCCAATGAAACTCTGTGGCTCACAAGGGAATATGTCCAGTGGATTGCTGGAAGATGGGCCCCCGAGGCCGGAAAGCAGCTAAACAATGGCTGCAACAATGTACTCGAACCTGCCAAGGATCATGAAGATGACTCAGGATCAGTTAATATTTCATTACATGGTGTAAGGCCGCCATGAACTGGAGCTGGCTCAGTGACAATCAACAACAGCAATGGGACACATAGTTCCCTACAACATACCTATCAGTGTTAGAGATTGTGCACCTGTCAGTTTATGTCTCTTTTTTGTCAGAGTAAAATCACCAACAGTTTTATCAATGTTTCCTTACAGACAGGACACCCATTTCATTTCCCTGTTGTGGATATTTCAAAGTCAGCAGTTCAAACCCACCAGTCACTGCATGGGAGAAAGATGAGGCTTTCTACTCCAGCAAGGATTTACAGTCTCTGAAAGTCTGTTCTAGGTCATTATGAGTTGAAATCCACTCTATGACAGTTGGGGGAAGGCTGGGGACCTCATCATTCGGCTTAAATCCCACGTGTGTCTGAACAACCCCAAACTATCTAAAATCAATGCATTTGGAAGCTGGTCACAATATTGCTGTTTTAGACTCTCTTGACCTCCACAAGATAGACTTTTCTTCTGCTATGTGATTGCTATCTGAAACTTATGGGGCCCATCATTTATCCCACTAGAGTTTTATTTTATGGTGGTATTAGCTGATGTTAATAATTTTGATCCTCTTTCTTAGGTGTTACACCAGCATTGGTCTTCTCCCACTCAAGTTCAGCTTTTCTGGTCTTTGAGTGAGGCATGCTTTGTGTTTAGGATTCTCTGGTATCTTTCTGAGACAACGTTGGCCCAAGGCAGCTGATTAGGGAAGTCTCACAATGAGGGATAAGAAGCCACATGCTTCCTTTAAAAGGCAGACAGCAGAAGGGGCCCCTCAGTGCCCTGCTGGGTGCTCTGCCATTGAGCAAGGCTTTTAGTTTGGATGATTTCTAGTTTACTTTTTGAGCTGATGAAAGTTTATCTTACTCCCTTCCTTTTTCTTTCTTTGGGAGGTGGGAGCAGTACGTGCCTAGGGAGGAGGGGATAAGGAACCACTCCTGAGAATTACCAAAAGGATGTTGATGTATTTTAAATTCCATGTTTGGAAAGTGAACCGGGTGTAGTTTAAAGGCAAGTCTAGTTTCCCCATCCCCACCCCCCCAACACAAACACACACACACACATTCAACTCCTCGTGTCATATTGTTTCTACCACCGTTCTCCTGCTGTTAGAGGAGGAAGGAGAGGAAGGTGATATTTTGAGAAGACATCTGATCCATCTAATGGAAGAGGAAGAAAACAGGGAGATGAGATCAGGGGGATTTCTGAGAAAGAACGTCTGAAACACAAGGCACAAAAGAGTGACTCATGAGGGCTAGACTTAACTGTGGGAGACCATCTGGCTCAGTGATTCCCAGTGTTTTAAAGGAGGATTGTAACTTTCTAAAGTGGCTGGCAATCACCTGTTTTACTGTATTGTTGATATTATTATTATTTATTTCTGATAATGAACAATTGTGTAGAGATTGGAATAGGGCTTTATATGTTGGCAGAAAACTGAAATAAGCCTTTGAAGTCAACATGTCTGGTTGATAATGAAGAGAAAACACAGTGATGGAACGAGATGACAAACATTAGTTCACCCTTTCCCTCCCTGATAGCTAGCTCCCCTTTCTCACTGCAGTGGCTGAAAGTGACAGACGCCCATTCACAGCATCCTTTGCAACCAGGAACGGCCATGTGTCCAATGAGATGATGCAAGAGAAAGTCTGCACGGGAAGAGAGGGAGGATGTCTAAAAACAATTTTCCTGCCTGATGATGGGTTCAAGCCCTGTGATGAGTACCTACTCCTATTTCCTTCCTGCTCTGCCCACTGAGGGTGTGATGTTCAGAGCAGCTGCGGCTATCCTGTGACCCAAGGAAATCCTGACGTGGTAAACTACAGAACCAATTCAAGAGCAGCACTACTGAAATTCAGGGTATTTGGAGAAAACAAATCCATGTTCATCAAGCCACTTTTGGTCAAGTGGTCTGTTCCTTACAAAGAAAACTTTACATGACACGGATAGAGAAGATCTTTTGTATTCAGAAAATTACTGATTGGCATGCTCTGAGGCAAATGATATGATTACTGATTTATTAAAATGTTGTTGTTAGATACCATTGAGATGACCCCAGGTGAAGCATGCACAATGGAGGGAAACACTACCCTTCACCATTCTCATGACTAGTTTCTTATTGGGTCCTTGTGACCCAGAGGGTCTTTATTGGCTAATTGTTAGGAAGTACATCACCAGGTCTTTCTTCCTAACTCACTTAGTGTTGGGCGCGGGCAAAACTCGTTCAGCATCATAACCACATGTGAGTCTTCTCAGGCAGACAGGTGGTGGTTGTGCAAGAGGAATGCTAGCTGGGAATTGAACCTGGTTCTCCAGCATGCGAGGCAAGTAGTCTACCTGTATACCACCACTGCCGCCATAAAGGAGCTCTGGTAGTGTAGTGGTTACAAATCGGGCTGCGAACCTCATGGCCAGCAGTTCGAAACTACCAGCTGTTCTGTGGGAGAACAATGAGGCTTTCTGCTCCTGTAAAGATTTACAGCCTCAGAAACCCGGTACAGGGTCGCTATGAGTCGGACCGACTCCACAGCACATAACCCCCACCACTACTGCCCCCATAATTTACAAAATTACCACCACTAACTCTGGTAGCACAGTGGTTACGAATCAGGGCTGCTAACCTCAAGGTCGGCAGTTCAAAACTACCAGCCATTCTGAAGGAGAAAGATGAGGCTTTCTGCTCGGCTTTCTGCTCCAGTAAAGATTTACAGCCTTGGAAACCCTGTGTAGGGTCGCTATGGGTTGGAACGGACTCCACAGTACTTAACAACAACACAACAAGCAGCACTGGTTGTACAATGGCTGAGCATTTGACCACTAGCCCCAAAGTCGGCAGTTCAAACCCAGCAGGAGAAACGAGCTGGAAATCTGCTGCCATTCCGATTTCTTCGTAGTTCTACTCTGCCATCTAGGGCTTCTACGAGGAAGAGCCAACTCGAAGACATACAACAACACTGATAATATTAATTAAACATTTGTTAAATATATATATGATTTATAGATACTGTTTTATTGAATATTGGACTTATAAGATAGTTGGAGTCCTGGTATGGCACTGTAGGATAAGCACTGGATTGCTAACTGCAAAGATGGTGGTTCAAACCCACCAATTGTTCCCCAGAAACCCTATGGTGGTAGTGGTTGTGTCTGGTGGAGTCGGTTTCAACTCACAGCAACGCTGTATAGAGTTTCCAAGGCTGTAAATCTGCTAGGAAGCCTCATCTTTTCCGCATGGAGTGGCTGGTAGATTCGAACTGCTGGTCTTGCAGTTAGAAGCCCAACTCATAATCCATCACACTATCAGGGCTCTTTCGGAAATCCTATACAGTGTTACTATGAGTCAAAACCAATTCAACGGCACCTTAGTAATAACAACAAATAAGATAGTTATTATTATCCTTATTTTATAGGTAAGAAATTAAAGTTCACAGAGGTTAAGTAATTGGTCCTAAGTCTACATAATAGTTAATAAGTACAACTAGGCTTTAAACCTAGGTAGTCTGATTTCATAACTTACACTCTTTTTCTTAACACACCAACAGTAATGTACTGTAATACAATTATTTTAAAAGTAGTTAGATATGTGTGTTGTTCATACACAATAACTTTTACTTAATCAACATACTATATCGGTCAACAAATACCTTTTTGAAATTATTTTGATTAAACGTTTGTTAGATTTCATTTGCATGATTTTCAAACCCTCTATAGGGTTGCTTTGAGTCAGAATTGATTTAATAGCACTTAACAACAACAATGACAAAGTATTAAGTTTGCTCACAAAGGAAAACACAAAGCACTTTTGAAGAGTCACCAAATCCTAAATGTGAAAGAGATATAAGGAATGTCATAAAACTTTGCAGATCATTTTTCTGAAATCAGAATTTCCTATAAAACATAATATTCATATCTACCTGATTAGTTGTTGCTGGTAAGTACCGCCAAGTCAGTTCCAATTATTAGCGGCCCTGTTATAGGATTCCTGGTGTGGTGCCATAGGGTCAGCACTGGACTACAAACCGCATGGACCACAGTTCAAACCCACCAGCTGCTCCTCGGAAACCCCACACAGGGTTGCTATGAGTCAGAACAGATTCGACAGCACTTCACAACAACATAAGATTTTCTAGGAATGGTTAGTGTGTTTGAACCACCAACCTTAGGTTAAGCAAACCAGTGCTTTTTCTACAGTGCCACACCAGATTGGTAGGCCTATTTCAAAGAGAGAGAGGAAAAAAAGAGGATTTTGCTCAGTTTAGTCTGTCTTCATTCGATTGCGGACTTATTTTCTAAATGAACACAAATCAATGGTTAAGCACAGCGAGCATCGCAAATTATTTCTGGAGCTCATTACAAAGCACACTGGTCTGTGGTTAGTTTTGTTGTCGTTAGGGGCCATCAAGTAGGTTCTGACTCGCGTTGATCTGATGTCCCACATTTGCCCATCATGTGCCAAACTCACAATCATTCCTATGTTTGAGCCCATTGGTACAGTCACTGTGTCAACCCATCTCCCTGAGCATCTTTCTGTTTTTCAAGAACCTACTTTACCAAGCACAAAGTTACCCCTACCTTTTACGTCTTGAAGAGTCAATTTGTTTGTCTTTCTCCTTCTCCTCCTGAACAAAGATTCCCAGGGGTAATCACAGCTGTAAATCTTATGGGGCACTGGGTTGTACTTAGGTTACTTTTTGTTGGGATTGTTGTTAGGTGCCATCAAGTTGGTTCCAACTCACAGTCACCCTATTAGAACGAAACGTTACCGGTCCTGCGCCATCCGCACAATTGTTCTGTTGGACCCCACTGTTGTACTCATATTCCAGTTGTCCTCAGAGGCTCAAACCTAGCAAAACAATGCTCACCCCCTCAGCATTCTGGGTTCTCTTTGTTCCCTTTACCGCCTTCAACGAGAGCGCATTCTTCTCTTTCCTTGAAGTGGGAGATAGAAACAAAATGGAAGCAAAAGTGTCCCATTACTCCTCTAGACCAAGCAGCAGGCCTGTCTGTTGCTTTTTGTGCTTCATTTCTGAGTTGCAGACCTTTTTGCTTTCAAGGACATGCCTCACAGCCTCTGGGTATCAAGCTTTCGGAGTCTGTTTCAGGTCGGTGCCCTTCTTCTCTCATCATCCTTGGTCGCCTTGCTGCTTTCATCTCTAGCCGGTGCCCTTTTAAAATCTGAGTGCACCAGAAAGCCTCCCCTGCGGCTTTCTTTTAGCTGTCTTCACATTTTCTTCCTCATGCAAGTTCTAATAATACAATCATAAGTGATTCCAATTCTGAAAGTCCTCTGTTCTTTTGCTCCATTTCTCATTTTCAAGTCGCTGCCTACTTAATTGCACCTGTCTTGGAAAATTTTGCAACCTGCTTCCCTAAGACCTGGAAGACTGCATGGAAGTCTACTTAGCTTTCCCCTTTCTCTATGGAATAATTATGATTCCACAGGTCTTCCCTTCACCTTGCCCAAATTTCTTATCTTTTACACAGTACTAAAAAATTCTTTTTCTGACAAGAATTAAATCTAGAAGGAGAATCCAAATTATAGTTTAGAAAAGAAATTCACTTATTTCAAAATGAATTCAAATCTGTAAACAAAGAAAAATAATTCTTTAGTCTTAAATCAACTCTGTATTCCCTTCTTAATGGAATTAATATAATTATGTTCCTCTTGTTGTTATTAAGTGCTGTTGATTTTGGTTTCAATTCACAGCAAATGTGTATAGGGTTTCTGTGCTTATCCTACCGTGAGTGCCATAGAAGGACTCCATCTTTCTCTTATGGCCTTGCAATTTATAATTGTGAATCAAAAATCATGCATTATATGTTGATTTAATTTTAAGACTTGGAAGTTAATTTTTTCTTCTTTTATATTAAATTGACCCAAACTTTAAAATGATGTGTCCTTTAAAAAATAAACTATAACTGGTTCTTTTTAAAAAATGCTATAATCTTATTTGCAGTATAATGAAAAATCATGTTTATTTTTAAGAATCCTAACTTGATTGTTTCTTGATTTTTTTCAAATGAAGGATTTGTTTTTTCTCTTTTTTCTTTCACCCTAATTCTTTAGCAAAGTACCTTTTACTATCTTTGTATTGGTGTAGGGCTGTGAGATAAGCCCTGGACTGCTAACTTCAAGGTTGGCAGTTCAAACCTATGAACCACTCCTCAGAAACCCTATACAGGGTCAGTATGAGTTGGACTGATTCAATGCACTTAGCAACAACAACATTGGAATAGAGTAGCTTTTAAATAAATTTTAAGAGAGATCAATTTTGACTAATGGCATGACTTAAACCTCCTTTGGTTATTTAATTTCTAATGAAATTCTTAAACTTCCAGAAAATTCTTGGACTAAATATACAATCTTGTTGTTGTTGCTAAGTGCCATCGAGTTGCTTCCGACCCATAGGGACCCTGTTTAGAGTTTCCAAGGAGCAGTTGGTGAGCTTGAACTGCCAATTTTGCAGTTCAAATGGTTTTGCCATCTGGTGCATTAACCCACAGCACCACACCAGGACTCCAATGTACAATCTAGCAGTATGTAACATCTGTTTATGTGTGTCAATACATAATATTGTGTACTTGTGAGTAAATTATACCCTATGTGTGTGTGTTGTATATAAAATTAGTTGCATAAATTGCAAGGAACCAAACACTCGACTAATAATCAGTTTAACTCTTTTATTATTAGCTGCCATTGAGTTGGCCTCAACCCATGGCAATACCCCTGCACATCAGATTCAAATGCTGCCCGGTTCTGTACCTAACAAGGTGCAAATCGGACTGTTGTGATCCATAGGGCTTTCACTGGCTTATTTTCAGAAGTAGATCCTCAGGCCTTTCTTCCTAGCTTGTCTTAGCCTGGAAGTTCTGTTGCAACCTGTTGCATACCTCCACTGACAGAGGATACAATGCATTGGCCAGGAATCAAACCGGGTTTCCAGCATCGAAGGTGGGAATTCTAACACTGAATCTCACTCATCAAGAAGCCTAGAAATGAGCAGTTCCTGGTTGACTGAGTAGCTCCACAGTGTTACCAAGGATTCTTCCCATCTTACTGCTGTGCCGTCACCAGAGGGAAATGGTGGGTTCGGTAGTTCCAGGTATCTTACTTTCACTGACAAATATTCAGAAATAGGACAGGAGGAAGAGGAGCTTCTTCTCCTATCTTCTTCTCCTAGCTATACTTTTGCTCTATTCTCCCTCCCTCTCTCTCTTTCTAACCATGGAGGAAAAATTTCCCCCAAAGCACCCTTGCACACACATGCATACATACGGATATGTATACTTTTAAGTCTTTTATACATAGTTTTGCAATATTATTGAAATTACAAGCATAGGCTACCATTTAAGGAGGGCCATGGAACTTTAGTAAAGCAAAAGAGAACCATTCTGCCTGCCCTCATCATTTTAAATCTTAGATAAGCAACCAAAGAAAGAAGAAGAAATCTTCAAATCAATGCAGAAGGTAAGGATCATGGTTGTCCTAAGTTAGGCACGCTTGCTACATCACATTCTCTGAAAGAAAAGTGTCAGTTGGAAAAACAACCCAAAAACCCCCCACAACTATAACATGATCAACATTGGAGGATATATGTAGCCTTCAGTACTACAACCTCAGAAACACTTCTATCCAAATCATCCTCTCGAAGGTGTTAAGACTCCAGAAATTAATCGCTGTGCTCTATGTGCAAAAGATCAGAATTGGAATCATGTTCTAGATTTCTTCTCATCACATTCCATATAATCAAACCACTGGTTTGATTTAATGTAAACCTTTGCAGATAAACTCAACTTTGACCCAGTGTTGTACCTAAGGTCTCTATGAGCCCAAACTGATTCAACAGCAATGAATAAAAATAACTCGATGTTCCTGATTTTCAATGTTTCCATAAAGTATTGTCTTAGAATTTGAAGACTGCCACAAGTTCATTTTATAGATAAGGCAGTTTATACATGAACATTAGTACATTATGAAGGCTGTACTTAGGGAAAGGGCATGTACAGGTACTTTGCTCATTTTATTGTCAACCCAAGTGCTTGAAAAAACTATACAACTGGCACAAAGCCTTTGAGCAAGAAAGAGTTATGGATGATTCTTTGTTTCATTTAGGAAATTCTATCAGATGAGATCTTTAATTTGACTTCCCTTCCCACAACTCCACTGATCCAGTCCTTGCTATGCTAGTCAATGTGATGTCTGTTGCACAATTTTCTGTGTATTGTTCTGGCTTTATCTTATTGGCTCTCTCTGAAGCACTGCACACAGCAGATCACATCCGCCTTCTTGAACTCTCCTCCCTTGGCTTCAATGACACCATATTCTCCTGGCTTTCCATTTCTCTGTGTTTGCATCAAGGATTCCTGGTGTGGAATGGGTTTTGCACTGGGCTGCTAACTATAAGCTCAGCAGTTCAAACTTACCAGCCACTCCAAGGGAGAAAGATGAGGCTATCTGCTCCCATAAATATTTACAGTCTCAGAAACCTACTGAGCAGTTCTACTCTGTCCTATTGGGTCTTTATGAGACAGAGTTGACTCAGTGGCAGTTGACTATGACTATGGGTTATGCTTGCATCTCTTGGGATCTCCTGTTGCTGCCTTTTCCTTAAATATCGGTGGTCCATGATTCTCTCCTCTCATTCCCCGCCATCTCCAGTGAATAAGTGCTTCCAATGGACAGGTTCTTATTCAGTTCCATGACTTTAAACATAACATGCAAACTGTTGATTTTGAATTTGTGTCTAAGTGCCTTTACCCCTCTCCAGAACTCTAGAGCCATTCAGGATCTCCATTTGGATGTTGCACATTGACCTCTGATTCATGAGTACTTCCTCTCAAAACGTTTGTTTCTCTAGCAGTCCCTGTTTTCTGGTGACTGATACCACAGTTAACTCATTTATCTATGTCAAAAAGGGAATTACTCTAGATCCCTTCTTCCTCTCTCTTTCACTCTCAGTCCAACGATTCACCAAGTCTACTCCATTCTACCTTTTTAATGTCTCTGGAATTTGCTCTTGTACGCCTACCCTGCTGCTACTACTGTAGTGAAGGACTTTTATCGCTTTTCTAGTTTTAGATACTGTGGCTGCCTTTTAACTGTTCTCCTTACCTAGTCTTACCCTACTTTACTTAAAATATCATACTGCACCCAGCAGGATCTATTTAAAATACAAATTCAATCATTTTGCTCCTCTGGTCAAAATCTTTTAATGCCTCGACATTACCTTCAGGAGAGTTCAAATGCCTTAACATGGTTTATGGTACCTTTGGAAACTGTCCCTTATTTAGCTTTCAAGAATCATTTATCACCCCTCCAGTCTCCTTTACTTTTAATCTCTATATTTTATACTTCAGAAGTAATCAAATATTTTCAGTTACCAGAATTTACCATGCTTTCTTATTTCTGTACTCCTGAACATACTTTTCTGGCTGTCTGATATTCTCTTTTTATAATTCTTCATGTGGCTAATATTCTTCCTTTAGGAATCAGCATAGAATTCCCACTTCTCAGAGGCCTTCCCCACATTATCCTGGTTTGGTGGTGGTGGTTATGTGCCGTGGAGTCGGTTCCAACTCATAGCGAGCCGCACAGGGTTTCCAGGTCTTTATGGGAGCAGAAAGCTTCATCTTTCTTCCGCGGAACAGCTGGTAGTTTCGAACTGCTGACTTTGATGTTTACAGCCCGATTCGCAACCACTACGCTACCCAGAGCTCCTTTAGGTCACCTCTTATATGATCCCTATTAATCTGTGAATATCAAAGTCCTTATTTTGTAGTCATATGTTTATTGGTGTATGTAGCTTCCATACCACATATAACCATGTTTTTGTTGTTTAGTGCCATCAAGTTGGTTTCGAATCATAACGACTCTGTAGAGGGTTTCTGAGGAGCTATAACCATGCTAGTTACTGTATATTCACTAAATGTCCATAAACGAGCCAATAGTTAAGATAACAAATAAGTTTAGCAATTTTTTTTGGGGGGTGGGGGAAGGAAAATTAAAGGTATTTACCAAGGAATGTTGTTGTTGTTAAGTGCCGTCGAGTCATTTCCGACTCATAGCGACCTTGTACAGGGTTTTCGAGGCTGTAAATCTTTACAGGAGCAGAAAGCCTCATCTTTCTCCCGTTACCAATGAATAATTGAGGTCATATTTTAATAGAGAATATGGGAGTACGGTGGCTCCATGGGATCACACTGGACAGCGAACCACAAGGTCTATGATTCGAGTCCACCAGCTAATTCTCGAGACAAAGATGAGGCTTTCTGCTCCCGCAAAGATATAAAGCCTCAGAAACCCTATACAGAGTTGCTATGAGCCAGACCCAGCACTATGACACTTAACAACAACCACATGGATATTTTGCATATAGTAGAAACATTATTTTGTGTCTTTTGTCAAATGGAAGAAAAAACTTTGTTGAAGTGAAATAAGCCATACTTTGTCTTCAAACACCAGTCAAGGTACCTTTAGCTATTTGCTCCTGGATGATTACTTACATTTTCAAAACTAGTTTTCCTCATCTGTAAAATGAGGATGATGCCTTAGAAGCTTGTTGTAAACTTTAATTAAGAGACTTATAAAAAGTATCTGGATATAGTACGTGTTCAGTAAATATTGACTATTATTTCCTACTATTGTTGTTAAGTGCCAGTGAGTTGGTTCCAACTCATAGGACAACAGAACAAAACACCGCCTGGTCTTGTGCCATTCTTACGATTGCTGGTACACTTGAGCCCATTGTTGCTGCTACTGTATAAATCCATCTTGTTGGGGGTCTCCTTCTTTTTGGCTGTCTTTCCACTCTACCAAGCATGATGTCCTCCTCCAGGGACTGTTTCCTCCTGATAACATGCCCGAAGTGTGAGAGATGAATCTGGCCATGTTGGCTCCAAAGGAGCACTCTGACTGTACTTCTTCCAACACAGATTGGTTTGTTCTTCTGGCAGTCCATGGTACCTTTAATATTCTTCTCCAGCACTGTAACTCAAATACATCAATTATTATATGGTCTTCCTTATTCACTATCCAAATTTCACATGCATATGAGATTATTGAAAATACCATGGCTTGGGTCAGGCACACTTTATTCCTCAAACTAACATCTTTGCTCTTCAACACTTTAAAGAGGTCTTATGAAGCAGATTTGCCTAATGCAATATGTCATTTGATTTCTTGACTGCTGCTTCCATGAGTGTTGATGGTTTGCCTAAGAAGAATGAAGTCCTTGACAACTTCAATCTTTTTTCCATTGATAAGAATGTTGTTTATTGGTGCAGTGGTGAGGATTTCTATTTTCTTTACATTCAGTTGCAACCCATTCTGAAGACTGTGGTCTTTCATCTTCATCAGTAAGCCTTAAAATACTTTCTGATGATTTCCTTCTAGGAGTAGCTTATTAATCTAATAGCCTGATAGATGGCTGCCATTTTCAGATGAAGGAAACACATCATCTGATCTTTGAATAATAAGGATTATAGAATCTACATATCTAACACTTGGTCAATTTGTTTAAGTCTTTAATTTTATAACTTTTTCAGTTGTAGAATAAGCTCTTTTTTATCATAATTAGTAATATATATATATAGAGAGAGAGAGAGAGAGAGAGAGAGAGAAAGAAAGTCTTGGTGTGGCTCTGTGGGCTAATGCGTTGGACTGCAAAGTTGTTTGAACTGCAAGGTCAGTGGTTCAAGCTCACAAGCTTCTCCTTGTAAACCTATACAGGTTGATATGGGTCAGAATTGACTTGATGGCAATTAACAAATATATATATATATATATATGGAAGACTGTAGAAGAATTGATACTTTTGAGTTATGGTGTTGGAGGAGAATACTGAAAGTGCTATGGGCTGCCAAAAGAACCAATAGATCCGTTTTGGAAGAAGTACAACCAGAGTGCTCCTTGGAGGCCAGGATGGCTAAGCTTCGTCTCTCATACTTTGGACATATTGTCAGGAGGGAACAGTCTCTGGAGAAGGATGTCATGCTTTGTAAGATGGAGGGTCAGAGAAAAAGAGGAAGACCCCCAATGAGATGGATCGGCCAAGTGACATCATTGATGGCGTCAAGTGTGGCAGCGGTAGTGAGGTTGGCCCAGGATCGGACATTGTTTTGTTCTGTTGTACATAGGGTCATTATGAGTCGGTTCCGACTCGATAGCACCTGACGACAGCAACAACAACATATATATATTTGTGTGTGTGTGTGTGTGTGTGCATTATTTCACATCTGATTTATTTCCTACAGGAGTGTCCAAAATGTCTTTGTACTTTAAAATCACATTGGTTTGCACTATCATCTTATCTTTATATATATATATACATACACATATATATACATATAAATTTATTCTATGTATTTATTTTTCCTGTATAATAATATAGAAGCAGCTATAATTTTTCTATCTATTATAGTAACTAGTCTATTATATTTAGTAGCACATTAATAAAAGCAACCCAATTTCATTTCTTTTTCTTGAAAGCATTTTTAAGTATACTAAATAATACTAAACTCTGTATAAATGTACAGAGTTAAAACGAATCCAAAGGACAATCCATATATTGAAAATTACTATGTGGAAAGTCATACTTTTTTTCATTTATTTATTTTGCTAGTGCAAATGACATAAAGACTACTCATAATTCTGGGAAGTAAATTACATTAATGTGGGAAATCAGATTAAAAGGGAGACTCTAGTTCAGATAGTTACTAAAATAAGCTTTCAGATAAATAAGCTAAAGCTAGGCAGTAAATTGGGCAATTTAATATTTTTTAAAGTACTCTGCAAACATTTGAAATAGGTTTTTAAAGTTTCCCTAAAGTCAACTGTGTCTTTTTTTAGGGTAAATAATTGCTTGGCTTGAAGGCCTTGGCAAAGGAAACAAGACTCCAGCCCTCAATCCCCTTCAGTTTATGAGTTCTTTCACCCACAGATCTCTAGCAGGTTTAACTGGCTACATGTTGGCTTCTATTCACAAAGATAATGAGTAATGACTTTAAATTGCTCAGGTTTATTAAGTGAAATGCAAAGTAGCTTCTGTGCCTACCTGACATTTAGTTAATGAGCACAGTGGTACCTCCAGGAGATTAATGGAACTTTGATAAAGGGAGAGTTTAATTGGCGAAGTAGCATATCTGGGTTTCATTGGAGAAGAGGTGAAACAATCCATACACTGAAGGCAATTTAGCCTAATTACGTTGCAATTTTGGTTATTGCCAAAAGACGGTTTGCCATTTGAAATGGAGAACGATTTCTGCCCATTGCCATCAAGTAGATTCCACCTTGGAGCCACTCTGTAGGGAGAGAGTAGAACTGCCCCATAGCGTTTCCAAGGCTGTAAGCTTTACCTACGTGCGCAGACTGCCACATCTTTCTTACACGGGTTCAAAATACTGGCCTTTTGGTGAGCAGCTGAGCGCTTAACCATTGTGGCACCAGGGCTCATTTGAAGTGGAAACTGGAGGATAATTAATATGTGTCATGAAATGTATCCACAAATATTGTTTGATCCCTACTATGTTCAAGGACCTGGGGTATTATGACAAATACAAAAAAGAAATAAATGTCTAAAACACAATAAATACATAATTCCAAGTACTATGTTGTTGTTGTTAAATGCTGTTGAGTCGTATCTGACCCATAGTGACTCTGTATAGGGTTTCCGAAGAGCAGCTGGTGAGCTTGAACTACTGACTTTGCAATTCAAACGGCTTTGCAGTCTGGCACGTTGACACACAGCGCCACACCAGGACTCCTCCAAGTAATATTGTTGTTGGTAAGTGCCATCGAGACAATTCTGACCCATAGCATCCCTGTTCAGGGTTTCCAAGGAATGGCTGGTGAGCTTGAACCACCAACTTTGTGGTTCAAATGACTTTGCAGTCCAGCACATTAACCCACAGTGCCACACCAGTAAACCACTGAATTGAAAAGTGTATGTACATGCCTGATATTATCCTGGACACTTCCATATATTTAGATTTTACATTTTACCAGGCACACATTTACTTATCTCTATGTGTAGGACAATGAGCCTTGGGTTGGCCAAATGGTAAAGTGGTTGGCTACTAACCAAAATGTCGGCAATTCAAACCTACCTAGCCACTCTTTGGAACAAAGACCTGGTGATCTGCTTCCATGAGGTGGCAACAAAGAAATCCCAATGGATCAGTTCTATTCTGTCTCATGCAGTTGCTATGAGTTGACATCTACTCCAGGAAACCTGTCAACAACACCAGTATGTATAGGACAGGGGAGTGATGGTGCAAATGTTCAAATATTCTATTACTAGCCGAAAGGTTGATGGTTCAGGCCTGGGAAGATAGAACTGATGATAGACTTCCAGAGGTTCACAAGCTTGAAAATCCCATGGAGCAATTCTACTCTCTACACATGGAGTCACCGTGAGTCAAGAGACTCCAGGGCGGCTGAAAACAGGTATAGGTCACTGTGTTCATGACACCAAGAAGCATTAAACACAATTTATCATTTCACTTAGCATTTGCTTAGGGAACCAATCAACTGAGGTAAGACGAGAGAAATAAAGGAAGCATATGATAAGATCAAATATTAATAACCCTTTATATTTGCATAACACTTTGAATGTGCTTTTATGTTTGTCCTATATTAAAATTATTCTCCTTAGCCCAGCTTTCCCCTTAAGCTAGATCTACCTCCTTCTTTTCAGCTTCACTATCTCACCTTTCTTTAACACCTCAGTCCATTCTTCTGTAAGAAGCCCTGGTATTGTTACAATATCAGGTCCGCCATGTTAGGCTGTACCTTCCGGGTTCTTTCCCTCTCCTTTCCTTCAACTCCATATTGTCTGTTTCACTGCCCTAAGCTACAAGGAACGTAGTTTAAAGGGCTGCATGGCTTTTGATAGGCCAGAGCTAAATCACCCCAGCAATGACCATGCCCTTCCTGTTGAACCTATATAAGACCACTCCCTTCCTGTTGACTCTCTCCTCCTCTTCTGCCTCCTGCCTTTTCTCTCTGGCAGAGGTCACCATCCTCTTCCTCACCCTGAATAAAAGTCTCTAGACAGGACGTCTGGTGTGAGGTGTGGTTGATGAGCGGCGCCGGGTTGATTTTTCCCTTTCAGGTATCACCATGGTTAACCCAGAAGGTCGGTGGTTTGAATCCACCAGCTGCTCTGAGGGAGAAAGCAGAGGCAGCCTATGTCTATAAGGATTTTCAGCCTTGGAACCCCTATGGGGACAGTTCTATTCTGTCTTACAGGGTCCCTGTGAGTCAGGTTCTACTGGAGGGCAGGGGAGAATGTTACTCTTCTGTAGCTTTTCTCCCAATAGCCACACTCAGTGACTTCTTTCTGCCCTCATACTTCTGGGTCCCTGTTTCAGTTGACACCAGAGATGATTCCTTCATGAAACTCCTCCTCTGACTTCCCTAGTACCACTTTCTGTTGGTTCTCCCCATACTCTTTTATGTGAAGAGGGATGGTCTAGAGCAGTGTGATCCAAAATGGTAGAGATGCCCCTGTTAACACCTGAATGAATTGACTTTACGTAATGCACAGACCCTCACAAAGGTGGAGACCTCTAAGAGCAGGGTGTTATGAGATGAGACTTTTAGAACAATGACAATGGGGAAGGGAAATGGTAGAGATTTAATTCTCTAATTCCAGGCTCCTGTGATCACTGTACTTTGCATACTCTCAAACATCAGCATAACTTCCACCTCTCTGGTTGCTCTGAGAATTTACATCCTGAGCAGCCCTAAGCTCTGGCTTGGGTATGACCCCAGCCATCTTGCCCCTTCAGATTTCTTTTTGCTTCCAAAACTCAAAGAACATTTATAAGAACATGATTTGAATCCTTTGAGGATGTCAAAACTGCCATTTTGACATGGTGTAAATCGAAGAAGGCAGAATTCTGTGGGGAAGGGTTTGTTGGTGCTATTAAGTGCCCTCGAGTCAATTCTGACTCATAGTGAACCTGTATAGGGTTTCTGAGGAGTGGCTGGTGGATTTGAATCATGGTTGTAGTTCAAACCAACCTGTGGTTCAATGCATTATTGTGCAGCACCACATTTGTTGCTATTGTTAAGTCCTATCAAGTCAGTTCTGAGTCATAGCTACCCTGTATAGGGTTTCTGAGGAGCAGCTGGTGAGTTTGAACTGCTGACCTTATGATTCAAACCAATCTTAAGGTCGAATGATTATCCCATAGCACCACACCAGGACTCCTACAGCGCCTCATGGAAATACTGAATTCAGAAATATATGGAACCAACTTGATGGCACCTAACAACAACAACAACAACAGATGAAAATATGCCAAGAAACAATAGCTTCACATTTTGATATTTTTGTTTAATAAAGATTTCTATGATTTTGTAGCAATACCTTTTCAGTTATTCTTGTATATATGTATGTATGTGTGTGTGTGTGTATATATATATCATATCCATGTCACATAGTCATATATATTTGTCACTTAGCAAAGTGCTGGGCACAAATGAATGGTAGTTGTTAAATTTTTCCTGCCTATGGTATAAACTCAAGGAGCTCTGGTAGCGTAGTGGTTACTAATCGGGCTGCGAGCCGCAAGGTCAGCAGTTCGAAACTACCAGCGGTTCCACGGGAGACAGATGAGGCGGTCTGCTCCCGTAAATATTTACAGCCTCGGAAAGCTTCAGAAACCCTGTGTAGGGTCGCTATGAGTCGGAACCGACTCCACGGCACATCACAACAACAACAACAACATGATATAAACTCAGGATCCTGGGAACAGGATTACAATGCTTATTGGAAAACACGTAGTTTTTCAGTTATTTCGTCTGAAAAGGTTGTCTGGATTATGAAGAAGCCACTGGAACACAAGAGTCCTGGTGTGGAACTGCAGGATATTTCACTGGACTGCAAGGTCTGTTTGGGCCTCCAAGTCAACACTAATGATAAATGTGCAATTCAAACCCACTAGCTGCTCCTCAGGAACCCTAGGCAGGGTCGTTATGAGTCAGAACTAACTTGACGGCACTTAACAACAACCGGGTAATAGGTCTTCATAAATACTTTCTTGAACCATGTGGCAGTCGCTTCAGAAAAGGAAACCCTTTAAAATCACTTCTCTGTTGTTGTTAAGTGCCTTTGAGTAGGTTCCAACTCATAGCAACCCTTTATAGGGTTTCCAAGGAGCAGCTGGTGGGTTTAAACTACTGACCTTGTGGTTCGCAGTCCAGTGCTGATACTACAGCACCGCACCAGGAGTCCAAATCACTTCTCTAGGATTTACCAAATGATCTGACCCATTCCAAAGATTCAGGAGTTCACTCTAGAAGGCTACTATCTTCTATTGAACAAAACCAGTATCATTTTGATTAGGAATTAGTTTTTCAGTATCCAACATTGCCTAAGATGGTCATTAAATATCCGTCACCCTTTCTAACTGTGTGTTCATGTGAATTTGGCTGCACAATGTTGTTTAACTTCAAAACTAAAAGACAAACATCATATTGATATGAAAGCTTTATCTTGAGCTAAGAAACATTGAGCAGAGTGTCCATTTTCAATTTATTGATCAATACTTGCTCTCAACTTCTGAAATTACTTCTTTGTATGTGGTTTGAGCATGCCAGCCGCTCTGCAAGAGAAAGGTGAGGTTTTCTGCTACTGCCCCAAAAACTCTATGCAGGGACAGTATGAGTCAGAACCAACTGGATGGTGTTTGATAACAACAACACCGATGCTGTAATCATTGCTAAATTCTAGCTCATAACAGCTCTATGTACAGTAGAACAGAACACCTGTGCCAGCCTCACAGTGTTACGATTGAGCCCAGTGTTGCAGTCACTGTATCACTCCATCTTGCTGCCTCTTGGACCCTGATCCTTCACCTAGCATGATGTCCTTGTCCACGGAAAGTTGACAGCTGTATAGCAGTGGGTCCATGGACCAGACTTTCAGTAACACTGGCTTAGAGAAAAGTCAGTATTTAAGGGATGAAACAGAAAAAGTGTAATTATAAAGTCTTCTTTCAAAAATCCTTACTTCAAATCAGTCACTAATTCTTGTTCATTCTCTCCTTCCCATTCCCATGGCCTTAGTGACAATTGTTAGAATATAACAAGCCTCTCTTATCATTTGGGTATAAAAATATTATTCTATGAAGGCATTCTTTCTTATCAAGCTACTTTAAAAAATAAGGTCTAAAAAGGTTTACAAAGAAATGATCTATTGAAGATGGATCTGCAAATGTTTTCATTTGGAATTTAGTACCAGGAAAAGATGTTCTTCTCTTTAAGAATCTGTAGGCTTCCTTTTGCATTTTCAAACAATTAGGGCTACATAACACATCCTGTTATAATATATGTCATGGTTGGTTTGCCAGGAAAATAAGGGATTGGTTTAATACACAACCTCAATAATTATATTGGTATTTAATATATTTATTTCTCCCTCCTTTTACATACATTTTGTGTTTTTATAGTTTGGGTTCTTAAATTGAGAAGAGATAGCCACTAGAAAATATAGATATTATTACTTTTCAACATTTTACTTCTATCAAAGTAGCAGAGGTAACAAAGCTTGTTACTGTTGTTATTAAGTACCGTTCAGTTGGTTCCAACACATAGCAACCCTAGAGAGTTTCCAAGGAGCGGCTGGTGAGCTTGAACCACCGACCTTGCAGTGCAGTGCATTAACCCGCATTGCCACAAGACCTTCATTTTCACAATTATTATTATGGTGACTTAGGTGAAAGTTTGCAAAGCAAATTAGCTTTATGTTCGAGGGTTCATTCACATTTTGTTTTACGACATTGATTGTAATCCCTTCAATGTAGAATCACTCTTCCAGCTTCCTCATTCATCCTTTTTCTTACTTCTTACTGTCTTCTGAGCTTTGTTTTTGGGATAAATGCTGTCTTTGTGGTCTCTCATGATTATAATTCTAAGGAGCACATTCATTATTACTGTTAAACTTTATAGGTCTGTCTTTAGTTTGGCTGCAAGGTGATCCCAGGAGTGAGTTCAGTTCCAGGTTTAAAAAGTTATCTAAGGATGATCGTCTCAGGGGTTCCCCACAAGTCTCTATCAGACCAGTAAATCTGATCATTTTTATGATTTTGCTCCATTTTTTTCTCCCATACCATTCAGGTTTTTCTATGGTCTTGATCAAGCTTAGAATTTTCTTAAGAAAGAGATAGAATTAAAATTTTTGTTGTTTAGTTATTGCTGAATGCCACTGAGTATATACCCTGTAGGGGGTTTCCGAGGAGCAGTTGGTGGGTTAGAACAGTTGACCTTGTGGTTAGCAGTCCAGTGCTTATCCTACAGCGCCACACCAGGACTCCAAATTAAAAATAGTGAACCTATAATAACCCATTATTCATCCTACCCTTACATACATCTGATGTCTTCTAAGGGTTTTGAGCAGTATAAGGCTTCAGAACAAGAGGGTAGTGTGTGTGCTTATTGTATCTATTTCACTGGTATGGAATTTAACTTGTCCTCTGAAATGGAAACAGTTAACAAGAAGGCTCATGATACAGCCAGTTCTGCTTGTATTTTCTGGTTATTGTGCACAGACAGTTGGAAGTGGACCTAGATTTGTTCAGGATATGAAGTAGGCATGATTCATCTAGTTATTTTGAAAGGCTTGTCTGTCCCAGTTCCGGGAGGGGTGTTGTTATTTGCCTGCTTTACTAAAGAGAAATACTGACATGAAGTGGGTTGTATGACACAATGATTACGGGTCTTAGATAAGGAGTGGGTGCTGCCGTGTCAACTCAAGGGCATCATGGATTTGAAAGCATGGAGCAACATCCTCAGTCCAAAGTCAGTTCTAATTTGTGAGCCTCTAGTCACGTGCCTGCTTTTTCGCTATTATTTTTCCTGAGCGAGTTTAATTTGCCACACATGCGTGTGTAAGGTCTAAGTCTTGAATTTTCTGTATACCTCCTAGATGACTGTTGGTTAGGAAAAAATAAACCGTTTTAAGCCTATTGTGTAAAATGGCCTGGGGTGAACTAGTGAACTGAAGGCAAGTTAGGCTGGCAGGAGCTTAGCGCTCTAAGGTCAGTTTCTCAATGAAGTTTCGAAAAGCAGGAAAATATCATGGTTTTGGTGAGAAAGATGAATATGTTGTAACTTGAATGGAGATTTGGATTTGCCATCCACCACAAACACTGATTTACAGTCAGGAGCACATTGCATCATCCAAATGGTCATCCTTTATTAATGATTGGGGCCTGGGAAATCTTTACAGCACAACTCATCTCACCTGATGCAGAAGAGATGGGGAGGAAATGAATCCTTGAAATATTTACACTGAGAAAAAGTGCTGGCTGCTTGCTCACCTAAAAACCCTTACCAGAAATGCATTTATGATGTTTGCTTAAAAGATAACTTCACTGTTCATCACAAAGTATTATACAAGTGAGTTCTTGCTGCAGGAATTGTCCATTTTTAGTGGAAAAAAAATAAACCCAACACTCTAACACAGAAACTGTAATTAAATTAGTGGTTTACCTGCAATATGAGGAATGCCATAACTTCCATCAGCTGCCTTAAAAGGAAGAAAACCTTCACTGGCTTATTAGGAATGTTATGGAATAGATTTGCAACATACCAAGAAGTCTTGGTCAATAGACTAAACATTCTGTTTTATCATTTAAAAAAAATATATGATAAAAAGCAATGGGCTTATTCATGTAGCAATATTGTTTATTGCAGAACAAAACAAAAACAAAAAACATTGCAACCTTGGCAGACAAGTTCAGCAAAGCAGAAACAAAATAGTGCATGTTCGCTATAGTAGCAAAGGAGCTGATTTCGCAAAGAATGGAACATAAACTCTCCCATATGTATATGTTAGTACTCATTCAAAAAGCAGAAGTTTCCCTAGTTGATCTGTCTAAAGCCTGTGTTTCTACTGTTACAATCGAATATTCCAGAATTAGGTGATTTGATTGTTGCTAAAGTTAGCAACAAAATGGTAGTAGTCCCTTCTGACCATAATGAGAACCGCTCTTAATTCATTTTAATATCCTTAAATTAGTCTGTGTTCCCAAATATAGATATATTCTTTCCAAGCTAAATGATTATTTAGGAAGTCACTTCCTAAAATAATGAATTTATACCTTGATATTAACTTGACAGCACAAGTGTTCTAGTATAAAATATTTAGTTACTGAGAAATTAGAAATCACAATAAAATTGCTTTATTTTTCATACCTCCTATTCTCTAGAAGTGTCCCACTCAGATGAAGTATTTCAAAAGCGTAAGAGAAAATAAGAACTTTATAAATGAATTCTAGTGTTTCCTGTGAAACCTTTAAGCACACTTCAAAACTTTTCCTTTTCATGACATCCATGTAGGCTAGCAATAAAGAAGACGATATAAATCATTAAAACGACAGGCCTCTGAAGTGAATAAGAATACCAGGAAGGAATGTACGCCTCAGTACAATTAACCGTATACAAGACCAAAAGGCAGGGCTTGTCCCAAAACCGAGCTCATGAAAACAGGGAACCCAAGGCGGAAGTGGGAAGACTCCTGCTACATTCAGGTGATTGTAATCAATGTCACGAAACAAAATGTGTACCAATTGTTGAATAGAATCTCATATTCTCTGTTAACAATCACTCAAAGGACAGTTTCCAAAGAGTTGATAAGTATTCAACCTTACAGTCAGTAGGAATCAGATATAAAAGCTTTGCCATTTTTTTTCCTAGTCACTTTTGCTTCTGTGTCATTGTTGTTGTTTTGGGATAGTGCTGTCGAGTCGGTTGTGACTCACAGTAACCCTATAGAGGGTTTCTGAGGAACAGCTGGTAGGTTTGAACCACCACCGACTTGGCAGTTCAAACTGACCTTATGGTTGAGTGCTTATCCTACAGCACCACACCAGGCTTTAGTTGCTGTTGTTAAGTGCCTTTGAGTTGGTTCCGACTCAGCTACCCTGTAGAGGGTTTCTGAGGAGCAGGTGGTGAGTTTGAACCCACGACCTTGATGTTCATGCTGACTTTCCTGTCCAGTGCTTTATCCTACAGCACTAAACCTGTACCCCATTTGTTGTTGTTAAGTGCTGTCTAGTCAGTTCCAACTTATAGCTACCCTATAAAGGTATCTGAGGAGCAGCTAGTGCGTTTGAACCTCCAAGGTTCAAATCGACCTTGTAGTCCAGTGCTTTATCCTACAGCACCACACCGGGACTCCACTGCCCCATAATAGGTCTGTAATTGTTGTTCAGTGCTGTTGAGTTGGTTTCAAGCCATGGCAATCACTCCCTAAAATTGCTTCAGCCTGTGTTCCATGTTCCTTTTCATCATAAAGCCCAACATCTGTATGGTTTGTCAGGGGACATAGGTAACTATGGTCATCTGTGACTCTGAGCTCTTTATTCTGTGGAACTCTTTTAGATTTGAGACCAATGTTAAGTAGAATGTTTACTTACATTAAGAGAGTCTTAATGTCTTCTTTGTTCTGAATCATGTTGAACCAGGTGAAGAATTCACTCTTTTAAGTTTTCCCATCACACCCTCCCCCGCCCCACATACACACACCACACACACACACAAATCACTCCCAGAAAACATCACTATATGAAAAAAACTTTACTGGAGATTTGGGGAAGGCAGAGACTTACTCACTGGCTTAAAGTTGTTCATAATCTTTCCTCATGATTAAGCATAAGAAGTCACTTGGTGGTACAAATAGCTATTGCTTGCCTGCTACCTCAAGAGGAAACACCCAGATCTTTGCCATCTTCCCTGTTCCTCTGTAGCCACAGCCATGAAGGTCCAACTGTGCAGTTTCAGTGGGTACAAAACATATCCTGAATACGGGAAATGCTGCACCAGAACCAAGGGGAAGCTTTTCCAGTTTCTTAATGCAACACGCGAGTTTGCATTCCTTTCCAAGAGGAATCCTTTGCAGATAAACAGGACTTTCCTCTACAGAAGAAAGCACAAAAAAGGGGCAATCAGAAGAAATTCAAAAGAAACGAACCGGCCAAATTCTAGAGGACCTTCACTGGTACATCTTTTGCTGATGTAACGGCCAAGAGAAAATCAGAAGCCTGAAGTTAGAAAGGCTCAAAGAGAACAGGCCATCAGGGCTGCCAAGGAAGCAAAAAAGCTAAGCAAGCGTCTAAAAACATAGCAGTGGCTGCTGCTAAGGCTCCCACAAAGGCAGTACATAAACAAAAGATTGTGAAGCCTGTGAAAGTTGATGGAAAGTGCTAAGTTGGCAGACTTTAAAATAAAGATTCAACTGCAGAAAAGAAAAAAAAAAAAAAAAAGTAAACACCCAGCGGCAGCTCAGAATACAGGCCTTCTGAAAGGTCACAGCCCTGAATACCCTATGGAGTTGGAATTGATTTGATGGCAACTCTGGTAGCGGAGTGATTACGTATCGGGCTGTGAACCGTAAGGTCAGAAGTTCGAAACTACCAGCTGTTCCGCGGGAGAAAGATGAGGCTTTTTGCTCCTGTGAAGATTTACAGTCTCGGTAAACCCTGTGCAGGGTCACTGTGAGTTGGAATTCTGACTCCATGGCACATAACAGCAACAAATAACAACAAACGTAAGATATATATGTTGTTGCTATCAAGTACCATTGAGTCTGTTACAACTCGTAGCAACCCTACGTAGGGTTTCCGAGGAGCAGCTGATGGGTTTGAACCTCCTATCTTGTGACTAGCAGTCCTGTGCTTATCCTATAGTGTCACACCAGGAATTGTTATTATTAAGTGCTGTCGAGTTGGTTTTGATTCAGAGCAACCCTGTATAGGGTTTCTGAAGAGCAGCTGGTGGGTTTGAACTACTGACTTTACAGTCCAGTGCTTATCCTACAGCGCCACCACCTATCTTCTCTCGGGTTTTCCACTGTCAGTGTCGTGATCTTCTATGCTATTCATCCCTCTCTGTCTGTGTTTCTCATTATATTCATTTCCATTTTTTTTTTTTTTTTTACAAATACATAACCAGTTGTCCCAGCACAATTTGTTTTAAAGACTTTTCTTTCCCTATTTAATTACTTTGATACCTTGGGTTGAAAATCAAATGAATGTATAAATATGGGGTTTTTAAAATTTATTTCTGATTCCGTTTCTTTGATCTGGTTGTCTTTACATTAATAGCACGCTATCTTGATTAACAGTTTTAGAGTCAGATTTCAAATCTGGTAGTGTCAGACCTACCTTTACATTCATATTTTACTTAAAGTCTAGAATTTAACATTACCTCCACCCTCCTTTTCATGAACAACATAAAATTTGGTACAAAGTTTTCATTTCAATCTTTCCCTCCAATTTAAAATTTTACATAGTTTCCTGTTGTGTTTTACCTCCCAGATCAGTACGGTTTGTGTCTTTGCCAATGTCTACTTACATTTCTCGAGACATAACGACTGCTTTGCTAACTCTTACTTTTTCAATCATGTTCCTCCAATCAAATGACTTTTCTTTCTTACTGAAAGTTGGTAAATGGCAAACTGCCTAGGTCTTGATAAATCAAAAATGTCTTTCTGTTACCTTTTATTCCTGAAGGATACTTGAACTGGTTATAGAATTCTATATTATTTTCCCTGAGCACTTTGATGATATTATTACATCATCTTTTGCCATGATGGTTACTGATGAGAAATTGGATAAACATACTTCTAGGGTCATTCCTTTTATATATACAAGGATACCTCAAAAAATTTCATGGGAAAAATGGAATAAAAATATTAAAATAAATAATATGAACTTTTTTCTCAGGATAAGCTTTATCAAGTTCAATACACTTTTGTAAATGATGATACCACCCAAGTTGTCCATTCCTAAAGAACTAAGGGTCCTGAGAATCTAACCATGTTCATGCAATCTTTTTTACATTGTTGTTGTTATTAAGTGCTGTCGAGTCAGTTCTGACTCATAGCGACCCTGTTTAGGGTTTCCAAGGAGTGACTGGTGAGTTTAAACTGCCAACCTTGTGGTTCAAACCGACCCTGCCATCGAGTGCTTATCCTACAGTGCCACCCTAAGACTCCTTTAACATTATCAATGGAAGAGGAATGGATAGCCTTTAAAGACTTTTCAAGATTAGAAAACAAAAAGTCAGAAAGAGTCAAATCAGGGCTTTATGTGGATGCTTAATGATTTTCCATAGAAAACTCAGGGGAAATTTCCTTTGTTTGATGAGAAGAATGAGAAAAAACATTATCTTAGAGGAGAAGAACTCTTTGGTGAAGCTTCCCTGGGTGTTTTTCTGCTAAAGCTATGGCAAACTTTCTGAAAACACTCCCATAATAAGCAAATGTTATTGTTTATTGGTCCTTCCAAAATCCAACAAGAAAAATGCTTGAGCATCCCCAAAAACTGTTGCTCTGGCCTTTGCTCTTGACCAGCCTGCTTTTGCTTTGACTAGACCACTTCCGCTTCTTGGTAGCCATTACTACCAACTTCTAGCAAGCAAAATGGTATCCTATGCATCTCTCAGGTTGTTAAAGGGTCTTCCCCAGTCTTGATGCCATGTTCTTCTTCATATAATGCAACTTCTTGGATTATTTGATCAGCATACAGATTGAATAAGCATGGTGAAAAAATACCACCTTGACACATATTGTTCCTGATTTTAAACCATTCAGTATCCCCTTGTTCTGTCCAAACAACAACCTCTTGCCTCTTGGTCTATGTGCAAGTTCTTCATGAGCACAATTAAGTGTTCTGGAATACTCTTTGCAATGTTCTTTGCAATGTTATTCATAATTTGTCTTGATACACACAGTTGAAAGCTTTTGCATAGTCAATAAAGCACAAGTAAACATCTTTCTATATTCTCTGCTGTCAGCCAAGATCCATCTGATGTCAGCAATGCTATCCGTTGTTTCATGTCCTCTTCTGAATTCGGCTTGAGTTTCTGGCAGTTTCCAATCTATGTACTGTTGCAGCCATTTTTTAACAGACATATTGTTGTTGTTAAGTGCCATTGAGCGACCCAATGTAGAAGGCCATAGAAGAGTTGATTCGCTTAAATTAAGGTGTTAGTGAAAAATATTTAAAATACCATGGACTACCAGAAGAGCAAACAAATCTGTGTTGGAAGAAGTACAACCAGAATGCTCCTTAGAAGCAAGAATGCCAGGACTTTGCCTCTTGTACTTTGAACATACTATCAGGGAGGACCTGTCCCTGGAGAAGGACGTCATCTTGAAAAAGTGAAGAGTCAGTGAAGAAGAGGAAGCCTCCCAACGAGATGGGTTGATACAATGGCAGCAACAATGAACTCAAACATAACAATTGTGAGGACGGCCGGCACAGGATAGATTAGTGTTTTGTTCTGTTGTGCAGAGGGTTGCTATGAGTTGGAACCAAGTCAACTGCCCCTAACAATACCAACAATGACAGTGAGTATATGTGGTTTGTGAAGTCTTACATCAAAAGTCAGAACGGTTACGAATCGGACTGCGAATCTTAAGGTCAGCGGTTCGAAACTATCAGCCGCTCCGCGGGAGAAAGATGGGGCTTTCTACTCCCGTAAAGATCTACACCCTCAGAAACCCTGTACAGGGTCGCTATGGGTCGGAACCGACTCGACGGCACTTAACAGCAACAACAACAACCAGACTGTGGATTTATATATGGCAAAAATCATCATGCAATATTGTAAAGTGATATTTGTCTTCACAAGGAAGTCTTTGCAGATCTACAAGCATGCATATATCTAACATGACCTGTCTTTTGTGGTATTGTCACTGCAGAAAGCAAATGGAAAAACGGACATACTATTGACCTTTCAGTTAAGATCTGTCATTGTGCCCTGCCTACTTTCGATAAATCTTTTCATCACAAAATTTCCCCTGAAATTATAAATCAGGAATCCCTCCTTTTTAGAGGTAAAATTCTCCACTTTAAATTTTGAGCGTTGTCATTTTCCCCACTTATTATAATCTGAACTTCACATCCGTCATATGGACTGGACGCTTTTATACTATAGTCTTTGCAGTCTTTCACACTCAGTGGATTTCACACTCAGTTGCCATGCACAAGGTAACATAGAAAATCTCTCTTCACTCACAGAATGACCAGCTCTTTCTTAAATAGATGATCTAGACTATCCAACAATGTGGAAATAGGAGCTGATATGGACCCCTGTTATAGAATGAATTGTGCCCCCCTCCCCATGTCTAGTCATTGAATTATGACTCTCTCCCCATTGTCCTGGTGTGGTGCTGCTGGCTAATGTGCTGGACTGCAAGGTTGGTTTGAACCGCAAGGTCAGTGGTTCAAGCTCACCAGCTGCTCCTCGGAAACTCTTCATAGGGTCGCTCGATGGCAATTAGTAACAACATCAGTATGTGAAGCTATTGTTTCTCAACATCTTTTCCATCTAGGTCTATACACATCTGAAGGCAGTGTTTCTATTTCACTAAACTTTCCCCTAATAATTCTGCACTCTTCAATTTATACCATGTCAAGATGGCCGTTTGGGCACATCAAAATTATGGTCCTTTTCAGTGTTTTTTTTTTAATTTTTGAAACAAAAAGAAGTCAGAAGGGACAAGATCAGGGCTGGAAGGTAAATAGATTAAGGCTCCCCAGTGAAGTTCTCCTAGGTGGATGACCCTTGATACTCTTAAAGAAAGAACAGGTGCATTAATGAGTGGGGAAATTTTTTTCCTTGGTGCAACTTTCTGACTTTATCCTCACCAATGCATTTTACAGTGTTCTTAAAACTTCTGCATAATAAACTCCTGCAATCATTCTGTGTCATTTGAGAAAACCTTCAAGATTACCCCTTGGTGGTTCCAGAAAACATTCATCATAACTTTCTAAGTTTTTTGCCTTCATTTAACTGGCCCAGCCAATCTCCTTGGAAGACAGTGTTTTATTGGGCCTATGTCTTTGAAGGCAACCAATAAGAAAGACTAAGACAAGTGTACTACTAAAAGAACTTGACTGCAGCCAGCCACTGATTACAGAGACATTGAACAGATTTGATTTAGAATAAACCCTTGCATGTATGAACTGAAGCCCCCATAGCAATACTTTTTGACTTACCTTTGCATATCATGCACTAATATTATTTTATGCACTAACATTGTTAATTTTTTTTTAATGATTAGGCTCTTTTAAAATTCAGTGTGTCTAAACTATAATGTTTTTATTATTATGGAACTAGTGAGGACCCTGGGACTCAGGGATTATTTTATAATAGAATCTATGAGGTGTTTACTGATCATACTGGAGTTAATCTAAAAAAACATCAACATAGGGTCTAGAGATAATATGAAATGTTTGCACATAGTGTCGTTCCCTAAAATGAGGTACTTAAAATATGTCAGTAAGCAAAAATGTTTTTTAAACTGAGATTTTCACTAAAAGGAAAATTAGTATAGGACAGAAATAAATCATTGTTTAGGTAAGAAGCAACTTTTGAAGGAAGAGAAAATGAGAAGTATGTGGAAATATATATAGAAAGAAATATATGGTGGGTAAAAATGCTATGCATGTGGCCAAAGACCATTAAAGTGGAAGTTGGCTGGTTGACTCTGGAGGTTCTCTAGAAAGCGATCCCACTTCTTTATTTCTATGGCTAAAATGATAAGGCACAGCACTTCTTCTTCTTCTTTTTAACTTGCAAGCCTGCATGAGGATGTTTATTTATATTTCCTTTGACTGGCTGCACTTAAGAGGAGTTAGAATCATTGTATAGAAGTATTATTTCATAGAGACGATGTGTTTTCTGACTCAATGTCATTTTTCAATAACACCCTATGACTGTTGACTGTATAGCACTTCATACTTCTCAAAGAGTATATATATATATATATACACATATATAATATCAACTGATCTGTAGAACTGGAGAGGCATTAACTCTGTTTTATAATATGAGGATACAGAAATGTAAGGAAGCTAAGGGACTCACCACAGTCAGTATTAGTAGAACTAGAACATTTGTCTCCTGGATAGTAGGATGACATTCATTAGACTACATGTATTTGGACTTTCATTTTACCTTACATGGCACAGAAAAACATTTGGATAAAAAATAAATATGGCCGTCAGTCACACTAATGGTTGACTTCTCTGAAAGTAAACAGGGAAAACAATTATGACCAACATCTAACCCATCAAGTCCATTCTGACTCATATCAACTCTGCAGGGGAGAGTAGAACTGCTCCTTAGGATATTTGAGACCGTAAATCTTAGGGAGAACAGGCAGTCTCATCTTCCTCCCAACTTTCACATGCATGTGAGGTGATTGAAAATACCATGGCTTGGGTCAGGAGCATCTGATTCCTCAAAGTGACATCTATATTCTTAACACTTTGCCTCATGCAATACAGCTTTTGATTTCTTCACAGCTGCTTCCAGGAGCACTGATTGTGGATCCAAGCAAAATGAAGCATTTGACAGCTTCAATCTTTTCTCCATTTCATGATGTTATGTATTCTTCTTTCAGCAAGTGAAAAGATTTGAAATACTGTCTATTGCAGGTTGTCTTCCTCAAATCCTGATGCCATATTCTTCTTAAAATAATCAAGATTCTCAGATTATTTGTTCAGCACACAGAGTGAATAAGAATGGTGAAAGGACACGACCTTGGCACACATCTTTCCTGATTTGAAACCTTGTGTTTGAACGACTGTCTCTTGATTTATGTACAGATTCCTCACGAGCACAATCAAGCGTTCTGGAATTTCCATCCTTCACAATATCATCCATAGTGTTTTATAATCTACACAGTCTAATGCCTTTGCATAGTCAATAAAGCACAAGTAAATATTTTTCTGGTATTAACTGATTTCAGCCAATATCCATCTGATGTCAGCAATGATATCCATAGTTCCATGTTCTCTTCTGAATCCAGCTTGAATTTCTGGCAGCTCCCTGTTGATGTATTGTTGCAACCTTTTTCAGGAAAATTTCACTTGCATACAACCTTAATGATATTGTTTGATGATTTCCACATTTCATTGGATCAACTGTCTTTGGAATGGGCACAAATACGGATCTCTTCCAATAGGTTGGCCAGGTAACTAACTGGCTTTCAAACTTCTTGGCATAGATGAGTGAGTGCCTCCAGTACCACATAAGTTTGTTGTAACATTGAAATTTGTATTCCATCAAATCCTGGAGTCCTGTTTTTCACCAATGCCTTCAGTGCAGCTTAACATTCTTCCTTAAATGCCATTGGTCCTTGATCATATGTCTACTCCTGATGCTACCGCACATTGCCCAATTCCTTCTGGTAAAGTGACTCTGTGTATTCCTTCCATCTTCTTTGATGCTTCCCTCATCATTCAGTATTTCACCATAAGGACTGAATTTTTTTCTGCAGTTCTGTTAGCTTGAGAAATCTCGAGCACATTCTTCCTTTTTTCTAACTCCAAGTCTTTACACCTTTTCATTATAATACTTATTTTCCCCAAATTTCCCTTTGAAATTTTATGTTCAGCTGTTTTACTTCATCATTTCTTCCAGTTGCTTTAGCTTCTGTTGGTTCAAGAGCAAGTTTCAGGGTCTCTTCTGATACCCAATTTGGTCGTTACTTTCTTCCTTGTCTTTTTCATGATCGTTTGCTTTCTTCATGTATGATGGTTTTGATGCCATCCCACTAGTCTTCTCATCTTTAGTCATTAGTATCGAATGCATCAATTCTACTCTTGAGGCAGTCTCTACATTCAGGTGGGATATACTCAAGGCCATATTTTGCTCTCATGGACTTTAGTTTTCTTCCGCTTCAGTCTAAATTGACAGCTGAGCAATGGGTGGTCTGTTCTATAGTCTGCCTCTGGTCTTGTTTTGGGGTGATATTAAGCTTCTTTATTATCTTATTGGGTTACTCGGTCTTAAATCAATTTGCCTAAGCTTATCAGCTATCTTAAAGGTATTCCAGAACACTCAATTTCTAGGGCTAGAGAAGACCAACGTATTTGGCTTTACTTCTGTGAGGTTTATAGCAAAGAGGGAACTGGCTCGATAACATAAAAAACAAACTATAAATGAAACAAAGGAGCTCTGTTAGCATAGTGGATTATAAGCTGAGCTGATAACCACAAAATCAGCAATTCAAATCTACCAGTTGCTTCATGAGAGAAAGACGAGGCTTTTTGCCTGTAAAGATATACAGCCTCGGAAACATTATATAGAGTCGTTCTGAGTCAGAACTGACTCCATGGCACAGAGCCACCGCCACCATAAATGAAACATATTTCCTGATCTTGATATTGTATCTAAATGTAAAGAAAATCTTGGTGGATTGGAGCAATAATCTAATTTTACCAGGATCAAAGTCAACAGGGATAGAATAAGGTCATATATTTTTTTAAGCTGTAGAATAAGCACTGGACTGCTAATCACATGGTCAGAAGTTCAAACATATCAGCAGCTCTCTGAAACCCCATACAGGGTCACTATGAGCCGGAAACAACTCAACGTCACATAATAAGAAGCAAGGGCAAAAGGTCTTGATCATTTTTTCCCAGACTAACTGCTTCATTTGTTCCACTTTGTGTCTGCTGTGTGCTAAGCACTGTGCCATTGTTAGTATTAGTTGCCAATGAGTCGGTCTGGACTCATGACAACCGCAGGCACAACCCAACGAAATACAACCAGGTCTTATGCCATCTCCATGATTGGTTGTGGATTAGACAGTTGTGATCCATAGGGTACTCATAGGTTGATTTTCAGAAGTGTATCTCCAGACCTATCTTTTTAGTCCATCTTAGTCAGTCTGGAAGCACTGCTGAAACTTGTTCAACACTATGGCAACATGCAAGCCTCCACTGACAACAGGTGGTGGCTACCCATGACTCACATTGGCTGGGAACTGAACATGAGTCTCCCACATGGAAGACAAGAATTCCACCACTGAACTGCCAATTTCTCATTAGGCACTGTGCTAGGTACTCAAATTACAGGGATATACAAAACATATAAAGGAGGCATGTATAGAAGCTTCCAGACAGTATATAAGTGTTGAAATTGTTGTTTTTGTTAGGTGCCATTGAGTCGGTACTGACTCATAGCGACCCTGTGTACAACAGAATGAAACACTGCCTGATCCTGGGCCAACCTCACTACTGTTGCCACACTTGAGTCTACTGATGCTGCCACTGTGCCAATCTACCACGCTGGGAGTCTTCCTCTTTTTCTCTGACCCTCCACCTTACCAAACATGATATTCTTCTCCAGCAACTGGTTCCTCCTGACA
This sequence comes from Chrysochloris asiatica, assembly GCF_000296735.1. Taxonomy (NCBI): domain Eukaryota; kingdom Metazoa; phylum Chordata; class Mammalia; order Afrosoricida; family Chrysochloridae; genus Chrysochloris; species Chrysochloris asiatica. Next base: position 4,013,434 of record NW_006408558.1, on the reverse strand, counting down.
ATATTTCTGAAGTATGAGAGACGAAGTTTGGCCATCCTTGCCTCCAAGGAGCACTCTGGCTGCACTTCTTCCAACACAGATCTGTTGGTTCTTTTGGCAGCCCATGGTATTTTCCTCCAATACCGTAACTCAAAAGCATCAATTCTTCCATGGTCTTCCTCACTTACTGTCCAGCTTTCACATGCATATGAGGTTATTGAAAATACCATGGCTTGGGTCAGGCGCACCTTAGTCCTCAAGCTGACATCTTTGATCTTCAACACTTTCAAAAGGTCTTGTGCAGCACATTTGCCTAATGCAATTTGCCTAATACAATAAGTGTTGGAATAAAGATGCTGATCAGGCTCAGTTGTGGCATGACATTCTTCCTCGAAGATAGAAGATGAGGGAAGTCTCCACTGAGAAGGAGAACCCCAGTTTAAGACTAGACCTTCACTAGGCCTGGGCATAGGGTAGGGGCTGGGGCAAGGGTATGTGGATCCAAGGAACATTAAGTGATTTAGTACAGATGGAGATGTCTATGTGTGGGGAGGGGAGATGGTAAGAAACGGTGCGGAGAGGTATATAAGACTAAGTTTGATGTTGGACAATGGAGAGAGCCATTGGCAAAATTCTCCTCCTTTTCCATCTTCGTTGTAGGAAAGGGTTAATATCATCCAGACATTTTTGTGAAGATGACTCTGAAAACAATGTCTCAATAGTTAGACGGGATACTAGAGGGATAATGGAAGAGAAGAGCAGTTTGGAGACTATAAAAATTATTCAGGCAAAAGATGAGGAAGGCCTGGATTGAGTAGTAGCTATGGGCAAGAGGGGAAGGGTATAACAAATGCTGAAGAAATAAAAAAATCGGTAGTTTTTTTGTGATTGTTGAGTTAGGGAATGGAGGAAGCAGAGAACAGCCCAGAGTAAAATTCATATTGTTTTTGTTGTTTTCTTTCCAAGGTTGATGGTAGTTCTAATAGTAAGAATAAAGAATGTGAGGAAAGTTTCTGATTTTGAGAAAGAGCTGCAAAAAATTTAAAAACATGGTAAGTGTGAGGTTTCTGTGGGACATACATCAGGAGACAACAAGTAATCCAGTAGGTAGTTGGATATGTAGATCTTTGGTTTGACAAAGAACAATCTGGCTGGAGGTGCAGGCGTGAGATCACAGGCACTTAGCACCCTAGTGAAGATGATGAGCATGGCTAGGCAGCTGTCAAACAAGAGGGAGCTTCACTGATGGACTCATGGGAGCTGCTGAGCAAGCATGTGGACATAAAAAACTCCTTGATAAGCCTCTCATTTATTCATTTTAAATTGAGGAACAAAAAAGATATAAATGCTTTTTTTACTTTCATAATTTGTATTTTTCTGTATTCAACTCTTACCCTCATCTTAATAATTTCATATGATCATCTCCCTACATTCATTGTTGACTCAAAGCGATATTTTGGCTAATAAATGAGCGAATCTTCTGGGAGAAGCTGTAACAAGAGTAAAGGATTGTACTTGGCTGTAAATTTAACCTCTGTAATTCCAGCTGTAGAATGAAGTCATTTATTATAGGGAAAAATTGCAGGCTCTGAACAAGAAGACAAATGGTTGCCTCTTTGCCCTAGTTTAAATAGGATGATGGCCCCAACAGTGTTCCCTAAAGACGAGGATCTATACTGTGGAGGCTGCTGGCAGCCATTTATGAGACCAACTGTGGTCTGGGCTCTTATCTGTGCCAAGTGGGTCAACTTAGAAGGTGGAAAGGGCTGTTATCGGTGTCCTTGCCTGTGCACTGGATCAAAGATTTCCTTTTTAGTTCTTTTTTAATGGGAACTAAGCTTGCCTGTTCTAGTAGCATAGTGGTTACGAATCAGGCTGTGAACCTTAAGGTCAGCAGTTCAAAACTACCAGCTGTTCCATGGGAGAAAGATGAGGCTTTCTGTTCCCGCAAAGATTTACAGCCTCGGAAACCCTGTACATGGTAGCTATGAGTCGGAACCAACTTCACAGCACATAACCACCACCAAGCTTGCCAGCAAATAAAAAGCTAACTAAATATATAATAGGTGAAGAAGATACTACAAAACTGGAGGAACTTTCTTAGGAGTGAACATAAACTGAAATGAAAAATGAATATTGAAACTGAGCATCATAGTGTTTGCTTTCCTAAAACAGGTGGTAATATATAGAGACTTAAAAGACTACCTGTCCCCAATCATGGTGAAGAAAGTGTAATCAGTGTACTTTGGATAGATCAGGTAATAGGAAGCCTGGGATAGAAAGCAGGTGCTGAGGAGAAAGCTATCTAGTTTATCCTTTATGCTTTTAAATTATATCTATTGGCAATAAGCTTCCTGGATGCAGTAAGTCAGAACTATTATAAAAATTCCTTGCTGAGAAGCTTCTATGACTAGGCTGACCTTGATAGCTTTTCTTTTTTTTTTTTTTTAACCTATAGGACAGAGTCTAATAATATCCTTCCCCCGCAAAGCAACATATTCATCAGTTCTATTCTTGTTTACGGTTGTTATCTTAAATAAGGATTTCCACAGGAAATCAAAAGCAATGGAAAAGTTGCATGAATTTGGGAACATGAAAAAATATTTCACAATGGAAAGACAACAGGTGAGACCATTTTCATGAAAGAATGCTGCCTTTGATGTTAAGAATCGAAGAACGATTTAAGGGATACATTTTATGAAACAGAAAACTATAAATTAAAACTAAAAAGTATGTTGTCTGACATGGAACAGGAGCTGGGTTGTTTTATTTTATTTTATTACGAAAAAGTTGAAGATTTTCCTCTTGCATCAAGAACTGCTTTTTATGTAGGGTAAACGTCCAAGAACAGAAGTTGTAATAAAAAATTGTGACGTACAATTCACTTTTAAAAAAGTACTACTTAATCTAATTAAAGGAGTCCTGGTGTGGCGCTGTGGATTAATGCGCCAGACTGCAAAGCCGTTTGAACTCCAAGATTGGTGGTTCAAGCTCACCAGCTGTTCCTTGGAAAGCCTATACAGGGTCGCTATGGGTCAGAATCAACTCAACAGCACTTAACAACAACAACAATCTAATTAATGCAAAGGTTTCTGGGGGAGCTCTCGAATGAATGGAGGCCCGGTTCCACAGGGAAGTAGAAACTGTGACCACACAAATGGAGGGAGGGTTAGATGGTGGTAACAACTGGGCAAGGGAAAGCATGAACCAGGTGAACAAGGAAGTATCGAAGCCTGTTGTTAAAAGATGGGTCTTTTATAATGATGACATGTATGAGTTTAAGATCCTTAGTTTAGATGGCAAGGAAGAAAACAAGGAGTGGTAACGTGTTGAGACTTGCAGGGAAAGGGTCTTAGAGAGATGGGGGTGGAGTTTGTCAAGATCTCTCTGGCTCTAATACGGAAAAACACTGGACGTGAAATGTGGGGGAATTCAGTGGCAACACAGGTTTATGTCGGTATACTCATAAATGCAAGGTACGATGTTGTTGTTGGGTGCCACAGACACCATGTGGAACTGCCCCATGGTATTTTCTTGGCTATAAAAATTTCAGAAGCAGATTGTTAGTCTTTCTCTCACAGAACAACTAGGTAGGTTCAAACCACCAACCTTTTCGTTGGTAGACAAGAGTTCAACTGTCTTAAAACCGATGTTGTTGTTAAGTGCCATCGTTTCTATCCCGACCCATAGTGACCCTCCTCAGGGTTTCTGAGGAGCAGCTGGTGAGCTTTAATCTCCGACCAATAGTCCCCCTCAAATTCCTTTCAGGAAAGGAGTTTGCCTTATATATGAGTTCTTACATAGTCTCTCACAGTAAAAGACACTTTTCCAATTATTTTATTTTTAATGACAAAGTATACATTGAGGAAGTCCTATTAGTCTCTATCATTTGTACCTTGGCTTGTAGTTTTCCTTAAATTTTTTATTTTGAAATAATTATAGAGTCACAAGAAGCTGGAAATAGAACACAGAGGTTCCACGTACCCTCATCCATTTCTCCCCCAATAGTTATCTTTATATATTTATATATAATATAAAACCCAGGAATTTGACATTGATACAATGCGTGTGCATGGGTTAATGTCATTTTGCCATGTGTGTAGGACAAGATACAGAACGATTATCCCTATATTATCACACGCTTTAACCCCTGGTCTCTTTATCTCTGGCTACCAACAATCTGTTTTCCTTTGAATGTTTATGATTTGTTGTTGCTGTTAAGTGCCACCTAGTCAGTTCTGACTTGTATAGAGTTTCCAAGGGGCAACTGGTGGGTTTGAACCACCATCCTTGTGATTCAAAGCCACCAGTCAGTCCAGTGCATTATCCTGCTTTGCCATTCCTGAATGCTTCCAGAAGTCACCTATATTAATCAGACACAAAGGAAGCTAAAAATATTTCATATAGATTTTTTTTTTTTCTCTTTTAAAGAACTTGTGCCTAGGGTTATGATTTCCTAATTAAGTTCTGCTGTCTTCGCAAACAAATCTTTTAAAGGTAAATAAGTGTCAACGTTGTGGCGATCTCAAGTAAACACCGGAGGGAGAATGAAGAAACGAATTTTCTAAAGTTATGTGAATGAGTATTTGTGCATTGGGGTAAAATTTCCAATGTCAGTATTCTGTACTCAAAAGATCTATATTTTAGACACTTTAAGTGGAAATAGTGGAGTCCTGGTGTGACGCTGTGGGGTAATGCGCTGGATTGCAAGGTCGATTTGAGCCCCAAAGGTTGGTGGTTCAAGTTCACCAGCCGCTCCTTGGAAGCTGTATACAGGTTCGCTATGACTCAGAACTGACTCGACAGCACTTAGTAAGAACAACTATGTGGAAATAAAGATGATGAGATCTGGCAAAGAGAGACGAATGCCGAATGCCAGTGGAGATGACACAGGGATGGATATCAGAGGTGGGTGTGGAACGTTCAAAGGTAATTATTTTTTGAATTGCGATAGGCAGAATTTTTCCAAGTTACTATTTATAATATAGTCATTTAATGAAAATATGTGATTATATTAAATATTATAAGCAGATCTATGATCTAACAGTGTGTATATTGAAATTGACCAGTAAAACTTGTTGAATATTCTTATTGGGAAAATGGGAATTACCTTATGTTGTTGAGTCACATACAGTATAAAGACCAGAGAGAGTTCCTCAAACTGCAGTATTGTTGTTAAGTGCTTTTGAGTCGGTCTCGACTCATATAGACCCTGTATAGGGTTTCTGAGGAGCTGCAGGTGAGCTTGAACCGCCAGCCTTATGGTTCATACTGACCCTGTGGTCCAGTGCTTTAGCCCACAGCATGACACTAGGCTTCCAAGCTCCACTGTAATTCTTGAGCCCAATACCAGTAGTTTTGCTTAGATTCCTTGCTCTTTCTAAATCTTCTAATGGCTTGCTGTTGCCTGTGTCTCTTGATATAAACAATGACGTCCTCTTGATCAAGAAAGATTATTCCTGATTATTGTAGTTTCTGGTGTAACTTTATAGCACAAGAGTCTCTGTGAGCTTGGGCACCTTATGTTTTCAATGACCTCCTAAGGAAGATCACTAAATATTCTTTATAGATGAAGTGAAAAGCTGGGAATCAAAATGAAATCTAACATCTACTGTTTTAACTTTCTTTATATATAGTAGAGATAATAAGCACTCAATAAATGAGTTCTGGTGTGGTGCTGTAGGATAAGCACTGAACTGTTAACCACAAATTTGGTGGTTCAAACCCACCAGCTGCTCCTTGGAAACCCTAGACAGTGTTGCTATGAGTCAGAACCGACTTGATGGTATACAACAACAACAAAGTATTAATTATTGATGTTGTTGTTGGTAAGTGCCATTGAGTTGGTTCTGAATCATATTGACCCTGTATAGGACTACAAGGGGCAGCTGGTGGGTTTGAACTTCCAACCTTGTAATTGGAAGTCCAGTGCTTATCCTGTAGCGCCACACCAGGAGTATATGCCGTACTTTTGTGCTATGCTCTTTACTGCAGAACGGCCATCAGTGTAAGAATTTCTACACGCACAAGTCGGTGGCACTGGTAACATGTGAGTTGTACAACCATTTTCAGCTGCTTTTTCTGAGTTATTCCTCCCATTAACAAGCTCACTGTCTCTGTTTCACATCTAATCTTTCTAGTTGCTTTGATCACCTATAGATAGATCCTATAAGGGCACCACGAGTGAGGCAGGCCTTCTTTAACTATTTATGTACATTCTTGTTTGGTTTTAAGAAGACTTCAGGCAATATTTTTGGTTTCAGGTTTCAAGATTATCTCCAGGCAGGAGTCTTAGGGGTTCATCCAGCCTCCATGACTCCAGAAAGATTGGATTCCATAAGAATTTGAAATTGTTTTACATTTTACCCCTTTTGATAAGCATTCTATAGAACCAAGTGTTCAGTAATGGTAGCCAGGCACCATCTAGTTCTTCTGGTCTCATGACAAAGGAATCATTGCTCACGGAGGCAGTAACCACACATTCCATCTGTTCCTATCCTGGATTCTCCTTTTTTCCTCTGTTGCTTCAGGTGAATAGAGGTCAATTGTTGTACCTTGAAATGTTACTTGTAAGTTTTTAAGACACCAGACACGACACAACAAAGTAGAAAGTAGAACAGAAACACTGAATATGTTATTAGGTCAATTAACTGGGATGTTCCATACACCTAATCCTCCAAACAAAGGAACACAAACCCATGGTGTTTGAGAGACATAAACAGCCACTGCGGCTATTCTTTTTTTGTCACTGTTGTAAGTGTCTCTATCACACAAGTTATGCCAATTCAACTTTTTACAATTATACAACTTACTGAGAATAATTATATTAATCATCTGTATACCCTTAGCTTTAATCAGCATGATTTTCCGTCACTCCAAAACCAAACTCAGTTCTCCATAAACAACACCATCCCCCTTTCCTTCTCCCTCCTGGTCCTGATAACCACTAATAAATAGCTTTGGTCTCTATACACTTGCCAGTTCTTGTCTTTTGGTATAAATGAGGTCACACAATATTTTCATTTTGTGGTTGACTTACTTCATTCAACTTAATGTCTTCCAGATCCATCCATATCATAGCTTATATCAACATTTTATTTCTTCTACTTGCTGAGTAGTATTTCATTGCATGTATGAATATGTACTACATTTTGTTCATCCATTTATCTACTGATGAACATTTAGGTAGTTTCTACCTTCTGACTAGTGACCAGAGAGATGTAAATCAAAACCACAATGATTTACCACCATTTCACCCCCACTAAAGATAGCTACAGAGTCCTGGTATGGCGCTGTGGGTTAATGCGCCAGACTGCAAAGTCGTTTGAACTGCAAGGTCGGCAGTTAAAGCTCACCAGCTGTTCCTTGCAAACCCTATACAGGATCGCTATGGTTTGGAATCGTCTATATGGCACTTAACAACAACAGCAAGATGGCTACAGAGTCTTAGTGTGTCACTGTAGGATAAGCACTGGGTTGCAAGGTCAGTTTGAATGGCAAGGTTGAAGGTTCAAACTCACCAGCCACTCCTTGGAAACCCTATACAAGGCTGCTATTATTTGAAACCTACTCGATCATACTTAACCACGACAACAGCAGGATGGCTACTGCCACTTGGCTTTCAGTTTATTATATTGTGGTTGCTTGCATGTTGCTGTAATGTTAAAAGCTATCCACTAGTATTCCAAACACCAACACAGTCACCCATAGTGGACAGGTTTCAATGGTGCTTCCAGACTATGATAGACTAGGAAGAAGGAAGAGACAGTTCACTTCTGAGGGATTAGCCTCTGAAAACCATGTAATTAGTAGTGATTCAATCAAGGTATGTTGGTAATAACTGGCGATTAGAATGAGAGAGTTGGAAACAAAGGATGATCAGCCATTGGAAAATATGACCTTGGTTATAGAAAGAACACCAGAGATGGCAGGATAGAATTTTACAATCTATGACTCATTCATGGCAAATACCTTTCTAGAATTTTACAATCTATGACTCATTCATGGCAAATACCTTTTTCCAACAACATAAACAGGAACTATAACGGGGCAAACCAAGAAGTATTGCTACTAGGGTTCTAGTACATACAGTGTTTATGACCGGGGCTCCTAATCTCAAGGTCAAAGATGAGGCTTTCTGCACCCAAAAAGATTTACAGTCTCAAAAACCTTGTACACCCAGTGAAGGAGGCTTCCTGAGGAGCCTCTGCATTACATAAGACTATAGGTGGAATGCTGAACAGCATCCAGAATCTTGAGAGGTGGGAAATTTCCTCTTGAAAGGATGGGCAGACTAGCCTGGAGCAGCTAGAAGAACAGAAGATACTTCTTGAAAGAAAGACCAACAGGAAAAAATACAAAACAATATAGGCAGACCGACTGACTGATTACTATAAGAACAAGCAAGTTGCGTGCCCAGGAGACATCAAGATAAGTGGTCGGGTCCCCTCAGAGTAAATCCCTTCCAAGACTAAGACTCAATGGGAATACCCGCTCTGATTGTGATTTGTGACCACGTTCATCGCTGACAAGGGAAAGTGAGTGAAAAACAGCAATGAAGGGGCAAGCTAAGTCCTACAACGTTCTATAGACTCTTGTGAACCCGGCAGGAGACCTGGTTGGCCAGCAGTGTGGCAAGACCTGGGGACTCTTGGGCCCAGAGTCAATGACATAGCCACAGAGGACTAGAGTGGAGAGTGAAGCGTCCAGCTGATAAGAAGAGAGGGCATATGCACAAGAACACCCACACTTGCAGATAATACCCACTTGACCTGGCTTCAATGACTGGATGATCAGAGCTCAACAAGAAGAAGAAAGAAGAGTTAAAAAAGAGTAATCTGATACAATTTGATGAACTTGACCTACACCTATGGATGCAGTAGCTCAAAAGAGGGAACACATTTTTATAGCAAGGATCATTCCCACCGCCTCCAAACACAGAATAGACAGGGATGAGCAACTTGGACATTGGCTACCCAAAATGGGGGGGGGGGGTACAAAGGCAAGAAGTGACTGGCTTACAAGCTTTCAAGAGGAACCTAGCTCTAGAGGGCGTGGAGGAAGGTAGAATCTCCAGTGAGTAGTATCCAATCTCTCTAGGTGGGGCTGATGAAATGAAATGCAGATGGGTCTCTTGTGATACAATAGTGAATAATTGTTTTTAGGACTGATTGTGAGGGTTGGAAATGTAAAGGTAGTCGTTTTTGTAGCAACGAGGGGAATGATTACATGCAGTCTAGGAGTGGTGGTCCCTGGGACCATCAAGGGAGAAGAGCAGAGAGCGGGACCCTATCCAGAGAAGCAGTGATGCCTGAGATGGCGACAGAGATGATAACGTGGAGAGATGAAGCAGCTGGGGACTTTAGATCCAGAGAGGGAGAGGGGCTGTGTGCTTACAACCCAGGGGTGGGGGGAGTAGGCTTGTAGTGTATACCCTTTGGTTGGCTGATGATGCATGGAGGGGATTGTAACCATGGCAATGAAACAATATACGATAGGATGAATGTAAAACTAATGTTCTGCCATGTAAACTATCACACGATTCACAATAAAACATTAAAAATACCAAAAAAATCCTTATACAGGGTTGCTACGAGTTGGAACCCACTCCACGGCACATAACCACAACCACCAAATATGTCTATGTGGTCTGTATGTGTAGGTGACAAGTTCTCTCTGTAATACACTTGTCTTAGTCTCTGCTGTTGTTGTTGTTATGTGCCGTGGAGTCGGTTCTGAGTCATAGTGACCCTGTACAGGGTTTCCGAGGCTGTAAATCTTTATGGGAGCAGAAAGCCTCACCTTTCTCCTGCAGAACAGCTGGTAGTTTTGAACTGTTGACCTTGAGATTAGCAGCCCGATTCGTAACCACTCTTTTAGTCTCTGTAGGGTGTTTTTAATAATAATAATAATATATATATATTTAAGATCAACTAGGTGGAAGACCTGATCTTTCTTTTGGAAGTTTTTATTATTGTGAATTGAGTAAGAGTTCACAGAGCAGATCATCAGTTTTGTTTTACACTCAACAAACCATAAACTTTGTTTCAGCTCAGTGATTATAGTCCCCTCCATGTAACAGAAGTTGTCTCACTGCCTTTCTGTGCTTCTTATTTCCATTCCACCCTCCTTCCTGACCCTTCTGAACTTTGTTCTTAGGTAAATTTTGCCCTTTTGATCTTGAATGGTTGACCATTCCATGGTAAGCATACCTTACTAAAGTTGTTCCCCACCTATACAATTATCTACTGTTTGGCTGAAAATTGGGTCATGAGGCTGAGCTTGGCTGCAAACCGAGGGTCATAGTTTCGGGTTCTTCCAATCTCTTTCTGATCAGTAAGTCTGATCCTTTTTTGAAATAATTTTGAGTTTTGTTCCACATTTTCTTCTATTGCATCTGGGACCTATTTATGTGATCTCTTTCAGAGTAGCGGATAATGGTACCCAGGCATCGTCTTGTTCCTCCAGTCTCAAAGTTGTGGAGACTGATGTGCACATGTTCCATTAGTCCATTGGACTAACTGATTTCAAGTGTTACCTTTCGTCACTCTTCTTTCTTCCGCACATGGAGAGACCAAGAGTTGCACCTAAGATGACCACACATGAGCTTTTAAGATCCTAGTTGTTACTCATCAAAATTGGATGTAGAACATTACTTTTGGGACTATGTCATGCCAATTGACCATGGAGCCCCCTGAGACTATGATCCTAAGCCCATAGGCCCAGCAACTCATTGTCTTTAGGTGTTTGGTAATGTCTAAGAAGTTTGATTTTGTGTCCTGTGTGCTCTACCACATTCATAGGTGTGTTTGCAGCAAAGGGAAATACCCATCTACAAACATCCTCTGTCAAACCCTTTGTGGGTATATTCCACTTTCTTTCCCATATCTGTTCATCCTGTGTACCTGACTATATATCTACCTGTAGAACACTTAGGTTGCAGGGTTTTGAATATAGCACTATTTATCTTTATCCCCTTGAACGTTTGCATTTCTCTCCATGTCTTCATCTGTCTTCATCATTTTTCTACCAACCTCTCTCTTGTTGTATATTGCCTTCCCCATCAAGTAAACACATGATATTTTCTGCGGGAGAAAGATAAGGCTTTCTGTTCCTGTAAAGTTTTAAAGACTCTTTAGTCTTGGAAACACTCTATAGGGTCGCTATGAGTCGGCTGACTTGAAGGGTCTTAACAGCAACACTCTAGGCAGTGAATTACTCTCCCTTCCCTCCCACCTCTGGTAACCATCAAAAAATGTCTGTTTTAGCATGAAAACCTTTTCTTGACAATAGTGGTCTCCTGAAATATTTGTCCTTTTGTGATTGACTAATTTCCTTCAGCATAATTGTCCTCCAGGATCATCTATGTTATTAGCGGTATTACAGATTCATCATTATTCTTCGATGTTATGTAGTTTTCCATTGTGAGAGGTGGAAATCTACTGTTAGAAGTGTGTAGACTTAGTAGACTACATCAAAAAACACTAGCTTTATATTTTGATCTTTTTGTTTGATAAAGATTTCTATGATTCTATAACAGTACTTTTTGACTTATCCTCATACACATGGGCTAGAATACACAGGAATCAAATCAACTACATCTGGGGAAAGAAATGATATAGTAGTTCAATATCATCAGTCAGCACAAGACCAGGGGCCAAATGTGGAACAGACCATCAATTGCTCATATGCAGGTTCAACTTGTAGCTGGATAACATTAAAACAAATTCATGAGAGCCAAATAATGACCTTAAGTATAACCCACCTGAATTAACAGACCATCTCAAAAATAGATTTTACTCATTGACCAATAGATTGACTAATGACCAAAGATTATACAAGTTGTGGGGTGACATCAAAGACATTATACATGAAAAAACCAACAGGTCATTAAAAAGAGAAGGAAGAAAGAAAAGACCAAAAGAGATGTCAGTAGAGACTCTGAAACTTGCTGTTGAACATAGAATAGCTAAATTGAAAGGAAGACACGATGAAGGAAAAGAGTTGAACTGAAGATTTCAAAGAGAGGCTGGAGAAGACAAAGGAGAGTATTATAATGAAATGGGCAAAGATATGGAATTAGAAAACCTAAAGAGTAGAACTGTCTCAGTATTTCTCAAACTCAAAGAACTGAAGAAAAAAATTCAAGCCTTGAGCTGCAGATTTGAAAGATTTTATGGGCAAAATATTGAATGACGAAGGAAGCATCAAAGATGGAAAAAATACACAGACACTCATCCCATTCAGGCAGTAGCATACGATCAAAATCAGATGATTTTGAAGGAAGAGGTTCAAGCTGAACTGAAAGCATTGGTGAAAACAAGGTTTCCAGGAATTCATGTCTTTGTAATATATTTGATTGTTGTTGGAAATGAAGAAAATGAAAAACACTTCAAAACAAGTAAGTCTTCTTAATAGTGATTCTGGCCACAAATATACCCTGTAAGGAAATCATCATGGACTATTTGAAATTGAATGGTTTCTCTTGTTGTTTGCTCTTCCAAGATTAACGATCTTATCTTGTCTCATTTAATTCTCATGACAGACCTCTAAGGTAGATAATGATGTCTCAGTTTTATTAGGTCAAAACCCAACCCAACCCACAAGGTTAAGAAAAGTGAAGTGACTAGTTTAGAGGAATCCAGTTTGAACTGCCGACCTTGTGGTTAGCAGCCTAATGACCAACTCATAGCAACTCCAAGACTTCTGAGGCTAAAGACTCAATGAACTCATGGCATTGGTTGAAAAGGCCCCGAAAGTAGGTATGTCAAGGAAAAACTAAGATTGAGTAAAGTTAACTCTTATTATGGATAGATGCAAAAGTGGAATAATATAATCAGACATGATAAACATCCTATTTCTTTCTCAGTAATTTGTTGTTAATGTGTTTTGTTTTTTAGCAAGAAGGTAAATAAAGTAAGCTTCTAAAGGGGTAAAAAAAAAAACCCAAAACAGTTTACCCAGCACAGTGCCATTGAACTTGAAGTCCAGGTAGAAGTCTGGGTAATTCACCTGAAACTATAAACATTCCAATATCTAAAATGTATGAAGAGACCATAGGTGTAACTTTGCAAAGATAAATGAATGAGAGTATGTGAACAAGTAAGAATTGGTTAGGCTAAGCTGTGGTCACAGATCATCCCCAAATCTCAGTAGCTTATAACCAGAAAAGGTTTATTTCTTGCTCAGGCTACATGAGAACTGAGTGTAGGCTGGGGGCTCACTTTGGCACCCAGGCTAAACTAGCAACAGCCCTATCTGAATGGTGCCGGGCACAGCAGCATATGTAAAGGGAGCATATGAAATCACTCACTGGCTCATAAAGCTTCCACCTGTAAGTGACACACACAATTTCTGTGCATATTTCATTAGCCAGAGCAAATCACATAACCACTTATTTCCAAGTAGGAAATAAGGTAGGCAGTGAAAGGCATTCCTTTAAGGACCAGAAAGAGAACAAGAAATAAAACAGATGAACAGTATTAACAACTCCCACAGTGAGAATTTAAAGAGCAGACAAAAGTAACCTAAAGGAGAAGTTCTAGAGTTAAGGGCAGCATTGTTGTTAGTTTCTGGCAAGTCAGCTCTGACTCAAGGCCACAAAACAACAGAACAAAACGCTGCTCAATCTGATGTCTTCTTCAGGATCACTGGCAAGTTTGAATCCATTGTTGCAGGTATTGGTGTAGTGCTGGGGATTAATGTGCTAGATGGTAAGGTTGGTTTTAACAGTAAGGTCAGAGGTTCAAGTTCACCAGTTGCCCCTTGGGAACCTTACACGTGGTTGCTATGAGTCGGAACCGACTTGAGAGCACTTAACAACAACAATTGTGTCAATCTATCTCAATGAAGGTTTTCCTAATCTTGGCTCTCTAATTAACCAAATATGATGTCCTTTTCATGGGACTGGTCTTCCCTGAAGATATGTCCAAAGAAAGTCAAAATCTAACCAACCTTGCTTCTAAGAAACATTCTGGCTATACAACGGAACTTCACAAAGTTTTGTGGAAAAATAGAATGAAAAGATAAGGAATTTTTTTCCACAAACTTTTTGAAACCGCTTTGTACTTCTAACACTGACTTTTGGAAAGACCCAGTTTACTCAATATTCTTCAAACATCACAGTTTTAACAAATATTTTTTCTTCTGTCTTCCTTTTTCACTGTTCAACTTTTGCATACATATGAGGTGACTGAAAAGATTTTGGCTTGGGTCAGACGCACCTTAGTTGTCAAAGTGGTATCTTTTTAAACCTTAAAGAGATTTATCCAATGTAATCCATCATTTTATTCCTTGACTACTGCTTCCATGGATGTTGATCGTTGATCCAAGTAGAATGAAATCGTTGACAATTTTAATGATTATGTAAGAACTGATGATCTATTCATATTGGTAGCTGAGAGAAGAATGGGATTTACTGTTTCATTTTATAAAAATTTTTGGAATTTGTTGGCCGATTTATGTTGTGAGAAATTTGCTAAAAGGGACTATGTTGTCATTGTGAAGTGCTGTCAAGTCAGTTTCGACCCATAACGACCCTGTACAGGGTTTCCGAGCAGCGGCTCATGAGTTTGAACCGTCAACCTTATGGTTCGAAGGGACTATGTTGTTAAGTGCTGTCAAGTCGGTTCTTACCCATAGTGACCTTGTACAGTGCTTCCGAATAGCAGCTGGTGAGCTTGAACCGTCGACCTTGCAGTTCAAACGGCTTTGCACTCTGGCACATTAACCCACAGTGCCACACCAGGACTCTAAAAGGGACTATGGTGGTGGTTATGTGCCGTGGAGTCGGTTCCAATTATAGGATCTCTCAATTGGAGTATTACTAAGTTACACTGCCATAGTGTGCAGTCTAGAATGTGTTTGTTACACTCCTTCACTATGAAGAAGCTTTTACTCACTTTCAAAAAGATGTTTCTGATAGTATTTGCTTTTGTATTGCTCCTAGTTAGCATTAGATTTAAATAAACTTCTTTGGTTTTGAATCTATGTGCAAACTTTTCAAACAAAAAGTAAGATTCTATTTATCCCTAATTCTATAATTTCTATCATAAAAAAAGCAACATCATTTAAAAATATATAGGAAATGAACCACCTAACAAATATTTCCCATTTACAAAAAAAACTTTTTCTAGGGAAGATGTAATCCTATGCCTTCATTTCCAAAATAGGAAAACATTCCTTCCCTTTAGAAAAAAAAACATGTATCTTAGATTGAGTTCTTCTGGAAGTTGACCCTGAGATCAAGATCTGAATGCAAGTCCCTTTATTGTGATTTGTTTGGACTGTGAGCCCAGGAAGCACATTAAAGGCTGAGAGAAGTTAGAAAGGAAGCCAACATAGGGTCTTTTCAAGAGCAGGCCACTGCTGTGGGCAACTGAAGCTCAACTCCAAAGGCAACCTCCAGGACACTGTGGAGACAATTTACCTTAGTTCCAATTTGGGGTAAGGAAGCCCAAGTATTTCCCCAACTTGCATCCTTCATGGGTTGAGGGCTCTTCCCAGGGGCACTTCCAGCCTGTCCCCCTGCACTGGCAAAGTGGGGTCTGGCAGTCAAAGGTAACACTTGAGCTAAGAGGCAGAGAGCTCAGAGGTACTTGCAGCAAGGTGCCATTCACCTGCTAACAGGAAGTTGAGGACATATGGGTGGAACCCCACATGGAGCCCCAACATTGTTAGTACAGAGAGGACATTTGCGTTTTTTAAACCCATTTTCTGATATATCCAGCTTTGAGTCTAGATGCTGTTAACTTGACTTTTTGATATGCAAATTTGATGGCATCCTTTTAAAAGGAATCATGTGAGAGAATTGGTCATACTCATAAAGACAGGCAGAGGGGAAATTGCTTCTAAGGTCATGTGGACTTTTCACCCATCAAGTGGTCTTGCCCCCTCATTCCTTGGGTGGGTGGGTGGGTGAGACAGAAATATTTTTATAAAGACTCGGGGAACATTTTAATAGACTCAATTAGTGAAGTTTAACAGTAAATGGAGAGTTGGGCGTTATTTAGAAGCGAAAAATATCTTAGCTGATTTGCCCCCATAAACTTAAGTATTTTCGAGAGGCAGCATGAGAGAATTGTTTAGAAGAACTGAGTACTCATTAATTTCTACACAGAATCCTTAACGATAACGCAAGGGAAGGGTTTGACTGAGGGAGGGTAATCTCCCAAAAAGAGAATTCTGGAAGTCATCATAATTAAACAAAGAGGAAAATGTGCCAGACAGGAGTGGGTGGGGGCTGTTTTTTCTCTTTGTGGTTGGTTGTGGTGCCTTCTAATTCTTAACCCAAGTTGAAGTTTCTGAGATTCTCATAGGCGAGTGGCTGACTCAGGGCTTCTCGAGGAGGTTACGCAGGTGTCCTGGCTCCCAACAGGTGAGGAGGCCAACTTTGCTGCTGCTTGCTGACATCCGAAGGCCGGACTGGGCACGCAAGAACTCGGTCCGACGGGCGCGGCTCTCAGTCGCGTTCGCTCTTGCGCCTTCAGGCTCCCGCAGCAGCCCCAGCCGCCGCCCTCCGCCTTCCCAGCGACCGCTTAAATTATAATAATAATAATTACTTCCCACTTCCCCCCTGTGACCCCAATGCCCAGCAATGCATGCGTCCAAACTACCAAACTCATTCTGTTAAGGAAGCCGGGGAAAGCGCGTGCTCCTCTCGGTTCTGTAGTCAGGCGGCCCGCGCGCGGGCTAGGACCCGAGGCGCAAAGGGTGGTGCTCATCATCCGGGTGAGGGCATCTCCGGTGGGCTCGGGATAAGACTGTCCCAGCGTCCTCCACTGGCCCCCGCGCCGCTCGTGCTAACTCTGGGGGAAGTTGGGCTGCAAAGTTTTTGAGAGCAGCGTGGGCTCGTGCAAGGGAAGCAAAGGGCGGGGTGCGCACGCGGGGAGGCGAGGACGCAAGCTTTCCTCGCGGCGTCTTTGTTCTGCCCGGGGAGAGAGCTCTGGCGAGGAGTGGCCAGGAGTTTGCAGGGACTGTCAGCCCCGACATTCCGGACCCAGCAGGGGCCCTTTACTCTCCCACATCTCCTCCCCCCTCAGGCACCCCCTTTACCCCTACCCTGCAAACTTCTCCCAAGTCCTCCAAGCCGCCTCCTACTCCACCCCTCTGTCCGCAAACTTCACCAGCCCGCAAAGATCCGAAGTCTGGATAGGGGAATGGAAGTGAGGAGAAGGTGTACTGTGGGCCGGATACCTCCCGGAGGGTGGGCGTTTGCTTTGGAATGTTTTTTCCTTTGCCCCAGAAACTGCTTCCCCTTGCGGGTCCCAGGCTCTACTGTTTTCCCCACCTCTCCGTTTCTCTCCTCTTCAATTCTAAAGAGATCTAGAAAGAAAATTACAGCTGCTTTGATGAGCGAGCCAATGATGTTGTGGTCCGCAGTTGGGATGAGGGTCGAGGGGTAGGATGAGGATGGAGATCACCAATTCTGGAGGCAGAAGAACAACTGGGGAAAGACTTGTGGAGGGCTCGGAAGCTAGTCCTGGTCGGAGGCACCTGATTTGTCCGGAGCCAGGCTTTGGAGGAGAGGTTAGCAGGAGGGGATGTTCGGCGGGGACATCCCGCGTCAGGGGGTAGAGGATGACGAAGCTGCTAAGGACCCCAAATCAGGTTTTGAGACTAGGACTAGGCAGTGTGGTGGAGGGATGAGATGGGTGTGGAGCGCTTGGCTTCAAGGTCCGAGGGAGCATGGTCATCTTTGAGAGCTTTGCGGTCGTCTGGTATTGAAATGAGGGGGAGTTCCAGGACTAGGAAGGTGGGCGCGTTCCTGGAGATGGGAGTCTGCCCTTGGAGACCCAGATTCGGGCTGCGCAGCGCCGGCAGCAACAGGTAGCCCGGAGGGGAGGAGGCCCCGGCTTGACGCGAAGCTGGGCTTTGTCCTCTGGATTAGAGGGTTCTCCAAAGGGACTGCGTTGGTGGGGGTAGGTGGGGTAGGAGAGTTTTCTAAGACTTTGAGCCCCTTTTAATTGTTTTGATTTGTTGGGTGGTGGGGTGGGAGTGAATCTGTAGGGAGGAACTAGGATGGAGAGGTTAGCGCGTGCCCCACCTCTGATTGTGTAAGCGACTTTATCTTCTGGGGTGACCTTCTACCCTTCGCGTTTTGTCTCTTGGAATGATGAAAAAACGGACCGAAACTCGATGCCAAAGTAGATTGTTCGCACTGATTGGCAGGGAAAGTGCAAACAAAGAGGTGCATCTCCCGGAAACAATGATTTTGGAGATTTCCCCCAGCAAACTAGTGCGCCTAGGGGAGGGGGCGGTAAAAGGGTAGGAGGGTAGGAAGAGGACCAGGACAGGCATCTTCTGGGGTAAAGTTTCGAGCGAGGTAGTATGGGGAGAGTTGTGCAGAACTGGGAACTGAGCATTCCGGGCTCGCCTCGGAGGTTCCCCAGCCGGGCGGGAGATGCGGGGAGAGGGAGGGGGCGGAGAAGGGAAGGGAGGGAGAGAGGAAGAAGGGGTGAGTGGAGAAACCTGCCGCCGCTCGCCGCCTCTTTGTCTGCACTGGGACTTGGAACAAAAGGGGGAACTCTGATGAACTCTCTCTCCTCCCCTTTCACCCGGACGCCTGGGTATCTCTCTCGCAACTTTGCAGCCTCGACTTTCTACGCTGTCAGGCCACACCAGAAAGTGTCCCAGCGTCTTGCGGACTGCAACCGGAGAAATGTCTCTTAAGAGTACGACGAAGTGGGGAAGAAGGTGAGTGGGATTGTTGTCTTGTTTATTTCCCTTCTTCATAACTCGCGCTGTTCCCCGCCCTTTAGGGGGATACAGGGTAGTGTGTGGCGAAGTTTGGCTGCTAACTTTGTGCCTCCTTTCCATTTGTTCTTCAACGAACTTGCACAAATTGCTTTATTTATTTATTTTGAATAGCAAAAGTCAAGCAGGCACTTCTCTCGTTCTTTGTATCAGGAGTGGGGGGTACGGGGGGGCAGGAGGGAAGGGTATCTAAACGGCATTGCCTCGCTTATTCCCAGCTGCGTGCAAATCGGAAGAAAATATCCTGAAATTGATGGGGACACGTCCAGTCTCTATACGATCGCTGGCCTTGGTCATACCAAAGAAAGAGATGGATGTGGGGGGTCTCTTCCTCACCATTTTATAACTTAACTGTCCCCGGAGCGCTCTGCTGCTCCAACGCACAATACAAAAAGCTGCAACAATGGAATTCGGAAGAGGTTCGGGTTACAGAAGATTGGACCCTTTGCGATTGTGGCCAAGGGGGTTACAACAAACATATAAAGAGTTCAGAAAGTTTTCTTTGGGGCTAGGGTGTGGTGAAGGAAGCCACAGGTTTCAAATTGTCAGAGATGCAGGGATGAAGGCGGTGGGGAATGGACCACTACTTAGAGTCGGCCATCGTGTCCGCCCCTTTCAATTCCAAGACCCACCCAGAATAACCTATGCCATTCCCGCATTGCCTCATCACCTCTCTCTTCAAATACCCGGCCCAAATTTTAGTGCGTGGTAATACAAAAGAGGCGCTGGAGGCCTGAAGCTTCTCAGACCTAACCATCCGCCCCGCCTTTTGTGTTTTAACCTTTTGTTTCCATCAGCCACGCCCGCCCGCCCAAAAGTGGGACGGCTGTTAACTGCTTCTGCGGTGAGGAGATGCCACGCAGTTCCCGGGCGCTCCCCGCAGTGTTTATGGACCGGGAGACTCCCTAACTTTGTTTGCGAAGTAGCTGAACTTCAGAGTGTGCATAGATTGGTTCTTGCTCAAAGGAGGTGAACATTCAGCAATTAGCAATCATTCCACTTTACAGAAAACTACCTAGCATCTCCACTTCATAGAATATTTCTTTCAGCCCGTCTCTATTTTTGCCATCTAAATTGTGTATCCTGCTCTGTTTCTTGGGTAGTAAAAAGTACTAGAAGCAGAAGTTGGGGATTTGTAAAAGGTGGGGGAAACGTGACGCTAACTGTTGCTTTAAGTATTAAATGTTAGGAATGTGTGGGAGCAGCTTCTTGAATTTGACAATGCAAATGAGGTCTTTCTCTTCTGGTTTGTTTTGTGAATGGTGCCATATTCCAAGGTGATTTATCACCTTCTCCACTTTACTCTCTTTTATATTCCCTCCCCAATTCTAGAGACTTTCCACATCCTGTGCATTATCCACCTGCCTTTTCTCAGCTTAACAAGACAAATGAGGCATCAAACTCAATGTACTGCTGATAGCTGGAGAAACACCCAGTCTTTTGTTTTAAAGTCTTAAAGTTATCATTTTATTTAAAACTTGCATTGAGAAATGATAAAAGTACTAGAACGCTGCCAGTTTGAATTTTCATGCCAAAGTCCACAGTATACTAATGTCTGGTTACTTTTTTGTAAAAAAGTAATGTGTTGAATGATTTGGAAGTTGACCTTTATTAATTTCATTTTTACAGGTATAACTGTTGTCCTCAGCATCTATAAAGCACACTGCAGTTGCTGGAGTACTTTCTAACTGATCCATATGACATTTTTCTTACTGGATATTTCTATCAACTGGACAATATGGACGTATCATTACAACATCAGATCTATTCCTGGGTGAAAAGTGATCAAAGTTTTTCAGTTGGAGTTACTTGAAAGTTAAAAGTGATTTTTGAGGATACCTTCACTGTGTGGATTACTACGTTCTGATCACTGGGAATACTCTGCCTTAAAGAAGGTATGTTTCTTTTTAATTACTCCAAAAGCACTTTATTTTTGGGGTGGTGCTTAAGTTATTCCAGAAAAGTCTACGTATTTTGAGCTGTTACACAGTGAAAAGGATTCATGACGTTGGATTTCCTTGTTCGGAACTCTTTTTATCTAAGTCCCTTTTCGTTTGGAATGATGACCTTGATACTTGAGATGCTATATTATGAACTTTATAATGTATAATTCAGTATTAACACACGTAATGAATATGAATTACATAGTCACTAAGGAAAGTAAGGTAACCTTGGGGCCAATAGTTGAATGTTCAATTTTATTTAACATTGATTTGACTTTGTTTTTAAAAATCACAGTGCAATGGGCATTTCTATGTTTGAAGAATTTTTGTGGTTTGCTGTTGTGGTTCCCTGCCACCCCCCCCACCCCCACTTCATTATGGCAAAGAAAATCCAAAAATGTTCAGAAATGAATATTTAATGCATGGGACTCAATGCCAAGTACAGTAATTTCTAGCAGAATGAAAACTTTCACTATATGATAGCAACTGAGTCTGTAAACGTGTTTAGTCTTTATGGTATATATTAACTTTTTGTAGTGGTCATTAAGAATCATTTTTTTGTTGATCTCTATGAGAAAACAACTGAAAATTCACATAAATACTGTTCTGGGGGTTATGTGCCATGGAGTCAGTTCCGACAAATAGCAACCCAGTATAGGGGTTCTGAGACTGTAAATCTTTATGGGAGCAGAAAGCCTTATCTTTCTCCTGAGGAGTGGCTGGTAGATTCGAACTGCTAACCTTTTGGTTAGTAGCTCAGCTCATAATCCGCTACGCTACCAGAGTTTCTTTTAATACTGTTAGTAATATAAAAAGTTTCTTTTGACACAGTGCCACAGTGCTGTGGGAAGCGAAAGTTTTCTTTGTTTCAGAAAAGCGGCTTTGAAATGATTTAAATTGTAGTAATTGATCTTCAAAATCTGGTTCAATGTTGTTTTATAGCCTACAAATGGTGAATATCACTGATCTGTTAGTATAATATAGAAGTTGTTAAGGCTTAGTCAAAGAAGTTCATTGGAAATTAGGAATATTTTTACTCTGATCTAAGTCAAATATATTATGATCTGCTTCTTGATAGTTGTATAAACTCTGGTAAGCTACTAAACTTCCCTGGCTTCAGTTTATCTTGCAGTTCAAATGGCTTTGCAGTCTGGCGCATTAACCCACAGCGCCACACCAGGACTCTGTGTATGAATGCTTACACTATGGATATTAGTTTAGGCAATATGCTTTAGATTTTCTGTAAACATACTTTTGTCAAAGTATTGTTGTTGTTAAGTGTCATCAACTTGGTTCCGACTCATAGCAACCTTGTATAAGATTGTTGTTGTTGTTGTTGTTGTTAAATGCCGTTGAGTCAATTCCAACCCATAGCGACCCCATATAGGGTTTCCGAGGAGCAGCTGGTGAGCTTGAACCGCCAATCTTGCAGTTCAAATGGCTTTGGAGTCTGGTGCATGAACCCACAGTGCCACACCAGGACTCCTGTATAAGGTTTATGAGGCTTTACATCTTCATGGGAGCAGAAATCCTCACCTATCTCCCACAAAGTAGCTGGTGGGCTTGAACTGCTAACCTTGTGAGTTGCAGTCCAGTGGTTATTGCATAGAGCCACCACATTCCCTTTGTCAAGGTATACTCTATGGAAATCTTAGATTCCCCTAAATGTTTTCTACAGAATTTTATGTGCTGAAATGATTTTTATTGAAGTGACGACTAATTGTATTGTTTCTTTAACAAGTGGCTTACCTACAGATGTCTGAAGTGAATGGGTTTGAATTTCTTCTGACCCAGAGTTGTGCTCAGAGGTCTAGAAATAGGCTTTGGAATGAAACAAACCTGAGTTTGAATCCCAGCTCGGACAATTGCTATCTGTGATAATTACCAACTAACTGCCAGGTTCCTTGAGTTTTTTGAATGTCACTTTCCTCATTCGTAATGTGGCAGTCATAGTACTTATCTCGTAGGTATTTGTGCAGGATCTACTTTTTAAAAGCGCTTGCAAGAAAAAAACAGAGGGATTAATCCCTGTAAACATATAATAAAAGGTGCTCTTCTTAGCTCCCACAATGAATGTGTGACTTTTAATACTTATAGCTTTCTGAGTTGGCTAGTACAAATTTTAGGCCATATAAACCGGAAATACTCACTAAAATATTTAATGTTAATTTGGACAGAAGTTTGTATATATTTAAGTATGTTATACTTGGAACATATAATCTGTTTAGTTAATTTATCCAATTAAGCATGGATCAAGTTACTTCTACAAACATTTATTCAGTTGTGCTAGATGTAATCATGTTGCTGAAGGTTATAGCTTTATGTTTTGGAATATGTGACCCTTCTACTTCCTTACAGGAATATCTGTAAACTGAATTGACAACAACTTTCTAAAATTGTTTTATTCAAGTGTTCTATTTTCGATACTATCAATGATAAGTAGACTTAGACATAATTTTTAAATGTTATTCGTTTGCTTTTTAGCTGAAGTATAAAGATGCCTTGGTGAGGTTTTTCTTGGTAGTGCATTTTCTGATATCAGTTGTTGTTGTTAGGTCCTGTTACGTCCTAGTGACCCCTATGCCCAACAGATGAAACACTGCCCATTGCTGCACCATCCTCACAATCATTGTTACGCTTGAGCCCATTGCTGTTGCCTCAGTGTTAGTTTGTTGTTGTTGTGTTAGTTATAGCATGGTCTTTATTTAAATAAAAACCTCATATTAACTAGAAGGCACTGAAAAGAATGGCATCGCATCCTGAAAAGAAATTTAAAGTCCTAGATTTTTATTTTCTAGATCTATCATTTAGCAGGATGGAATGCCTTCTCTGAGAAATGATTTAGCCTGAGGATGAATACAAAAATTTTAACTTTTGATAAGAATATTAAGGTATTGGTTGTTGTTTTTTTTCATCGTTTGTCATTTACTAGCTGATAGTTCCTTAGAATTGATAGTGTTAAGAGAAATACATCATTGATCAAGTAATTAAAGTAGAGAAATTTTTTTTTAAGAGAAAGAAGTATATCTAAAACTTTCTGTTTGTGGAAAACATCATTTTAATTAGCAGGTTATACGTCATTTGGGAGAGCACGGTGGTTCCATAAGATAAGCAGTGGACTGTGAACTACAAGGTTCATGGTTTGAACCCACAAGTCACTCCAAGGGAGAAAGATGAGGCTTTCTGCTCCAGAAAAGATTGAAAAAGCCTCGGAAACCCTATAAAAGATTCCTATGAGTGCAAACTAACTCAATGATACTTGACAGCAACATCAATGTCATTAAGTAATTTGTAGTTATAATGTTCAAAACTTCAAATTCCTTTCACATTTTCTGTTAATTCTAGAAGTTGTAATCAGATATACTCAATAACTTTATTATAAGCATCAAATTGTATAATCTTAGTTATTGAAAACTGCTTCTTGACTTGGATCAGTTTAAATGCTTAGAACCAGAATAATCTACCAAAGCATTCACAATAAATTTACGTACAGGTACTGCAGATAAACCCAAACATAGTTGTTTATTGTAACTTCTTAAAGTTATTGTTTTATATAGTAGCATCTGTTATTTAAAACCTGTAGCTGGAAATGAGTGAAGTTCTAGAACTATGCTAGTTTGAATTTTCACGTCAAAGACTGAAATAGGAAGAATATAAAAAATATTCAGTTGTGCCTTCTTTCTAGAAAGATGCATAGTATGCATCTTAAACACCTTGCAAGTAAGTAAAAAAAGCAGTTGTATAACTTATTCTGTAACTTTATAATAAATCTGTGAGTTTCTTTAGGTACTTTTCTATGTTTCCAAATTTACTTTAATCTCTTGATTGTCTCAATTTTGCTGACTTTTTCAGTGCCAGCTATCCCTTAAGAACTTGGATGGTATTTCTGCCCATTATTGTTTATGGTAGAGGTATTTACAGATATATTTATCAACCATCTAGGAAGCCTCCTTTGTTTTAATCCATTCTTTTAAATAGTATTTACTTAGTGCCTTCTATATGTTAGACATTGCTTTAGGCACTAAGAAAACATCAATGAAGAGAATAGATAAAAATGTATTGTTGTTGTTGTTAAGTACTGTGGAGTCAGTTTCGATTCATAGTGACCCTGCACAGGGTTTCTGAGGCTGTAAATCTTTACGGGAGCAGAAAGCCTTATCTTTCTCCCG
>NW_006408558.1:3984134-3987745 GCF_000296735.1 Chrysochloris asiatica | reverse complement strand
TGTGCAGCAGATTTTCCTGATGCAATACACCTTTTGATTTCTTGACTGCTGCTTTGTGAGTGTTGATGATCCAAGAAGAATGAAGTCCTTATGGCATATGAAGAGAAAACAAAAAGGGAAGAAAGACTGCAGAGGAGTAAGCCAAGGGAGTCAAGTTGTAGAAGATGTCCTCTGAGAGGAAATGGAAATGTGGGGGCTGATTGCACGGGACCTTGAATGCTTTTGCTAAGAACTTTGGATTTTACACTAAAGGAGACTAGATGCCATTGAAGAATTTAACAATGAATGATGTGATGAAACAAATGTGTTAACAGAGTAACAGTGGCCAGTAGCTTTAGACCAGACCTTGGTGATTGTTAATGGATTGGATTGTGTCTACAAAAAAACTTATGTTGAAGTCCTAACTTCTAGTACCAGTGAATGTGACTTTATCTGGAAATAGGGTATTTGAAGATATTTTCAGTTAAGATGAGGTCATACAGGAGTAGAGTGGGTCTTAATCCAGTCTGAGTGATGTCCTTATAAAAGAGAAGAGGCAGAAACAGAGGGAAGATAACCATGTGACTGACAATGGAGTGATACTGTAGGTGCAAGTCAAGAAACAAGCTACTAGAAGTTGGGAGGGACAAGAAGGAATATTCCCTTAGAGCCTTCAGAGAGAACATATCCAACCTGCCACCCTCATTTCATGCTTTTAGTCCTCGGAATCATAAGGGAGCAAGTTTCTGATCTCATTAGCTACCTCTTGCTGTTAAGTGCCGAGTCAGTTTCAACTAACAGCAACCTGAATAGGGTCACTGAGGAGTGGCTGATGGGTTTGAACTGCTGATCTTGTGGTTAACAGTCACACCAGGACTCCTCTACTTTGCAATATTTTGCTACAGAAGGCCTAGGAAACTTGTACAGTGGATAAGGATAGAAGCTAGGGAGACTGTTGAGGAGACTATTGCACTTATTCAAAGGTGGCTTGGATAAGGGTAATAGTAGTGAGAAGTAGTTAAATTATGAATATATTTTGGAATAATTGGGATGATGAATTGGGTTGGATACCATGATCTCAGCCCCAAGAAGGACTGAATTATTGTTTAATGGTGATGAGGAATAGGATTGAACTGGGGAGACCAGAGCTCAGTTTAGGACATGTTAAAATGAAAATACTTAGGCTGTTTGATACACAAATCTGGTCTTCAGGGAAGAATTTTAGAGATAAAAATTTGTGAGTTGGAAGATATTTAGTGCTATTTAAAGCAATTAGACAGGAGTAGGTGTAGACAGAAACGAGATCAAGGTACTGACCTTTCCAGATTTGTTGTAGTTGTTGTTAGGTGCTGTTGAGTTGGTTTTGACTCATAGTGAACCTGCATACAACAGAAAGCATTACTGCCCAGTTCTGTGACGTCCTAACAGTTGCTATGTTTGAGCCCATTGTTACTGCCACTGTGTCTTTCCATCTTGTTTGTCTTCCTCTTTTTCTTTGATCCTCTACTTTACCTAGTGTGATGTCCTCCAGGGATGGGTCCTTCCTGATAAAGTATCCAATGTACTAGAGACCAAGTTTCATCATCCTCACCTCTAAGGAACATTCTGGTTGTCCTTCTCCCAAAACATATCTGTTTGTTTTTCTGAAAGTCCATGGGTACTTTCAGCATTCTCCACCAACATCAGAATGCAAATGCATCCATTCTTCTATGTTCTTCCTTATTCATGTCAAACTTGCACATACATTTATTTGAGGGTATTGAAAATCCCATGGATTGGGTCAGGCACAACTTAGTCCTCAAAGTGACATCTTTGTTCTTTAATACTTAAAAGAGGTCTTTTTGCAGCAAATTTGCTTAATGAAGTGGATAAGAAAAGGGTAATGAGAAAGTGGCTATCACTGAGGTGGAAGTCCATTGGAAAGGCAAGGTTATATATGCAAAATGATGCTGATCACTGAAGTAAAGATGAAAATTAAGAATAGATCTTTGGATTTAGGCATTTTGGGTGTCAATGCTTATTTGTAGACAAGTCAAGAACAGTTTTGGAAAAATGGCGAGAGCAGTTTTCTCCATTTTAGTATTATAAAAAATTTCCATCTATTCTTATTAGAAGTTGCCAGTACTTTATTCTTTAGAAAATGCTTCCATATATATATCTTAGTTGTGCCTCATAGTGCACTAAGACAGGATATGGTAACATCTACTTTTACAGAAGAAATTGAGACTCACCTCTTCCGGACTGCTGACAGAAAAGTTGGCAGTTTGAACTCACTAGCCACTATGCAGGAAAGATATGTAGCAGTCTGCCTCAGTAAAGGTTACCCTGGGAAACCCCTCTGGGCTCTTTCTACTCTGTCCTATAGACAGAGATGCTATGAGTTAGATTTGACTTGATGACACACATCAACAAAATAAATGTTTAGGCGTTTCTGAGTAGGATCTATGCAGTATCCTACACGATATGAAGGTGCTTTGGTAGCGTAGTGGTTATGAGTTGGGCTGCCAACCTCAAGGCCAGCCTACCAGCTGTTCTGCGGGAGAAAGATGAGGCTTTCTGTTCCCGTAAAGATTTACAGACTCGGAAACCCTGTGCAGGGTCACTAGGGAGTTGGAACCGACTCCATGGCACATAGCAACAACACATGACATGAGGTACATTGAAAATGGCATGTGTTATACTGAAATCATATTTCAACCTAAGTTTGAACTAACGCTGGCTGCCACTCCAGTCTTATCCCTCACTCACTTCTCTTAAGGGTCAACATGAATCAAAGGACTTAAGCACCTCAAACACATTCTGGTTATCTCCCCAGGCTATCTCAGACCTCCATGCTTTTGCACATCACATTTTATTTGTCTGAAATGTTCTTATTGTCTTTGATGTGCATCCTTTAAATCTCAACTCAGAAAACTCTCCTCTGACCGCAACAGATGATCACCCCTCCTTGCTTTAATTCTGTATTTTGTACATACCCTTTGTTCTTGTTGTTGTTAAGTTGTTGTTGAGTTGGTTCTGACTCATAGCAACCCGTATAGGGTTTCTGAGAAGCAGCTGATAGGTTTGAACTGCCAACCTTGCAGTTACTAGTCTAGTGCTTATCCTACAGCACCACATTAGCATTCCACACATACCCCTACTATCTATCATCTGTATCTCTCATATTGGAATTTATTTTATTACTATTTCCTCCATTGTGGATGGCAAAGAGTTTGAAATGAAAAAGATAGCGCTTACAGTTGGCTGACTTTGGAAACATTACAAGTAAGCAAATACCTAAGTAGAAACAACGTAGCCAGTAAGGGTTTTTTATTTTGTTTTGTTTGGGTTTCTGTTCCAGGATTGGCTGATTTCTCAGTTCAGCATTATCCTGGGTCCTGGTCAACTGGGTTTCTTCTTCTGGGCCAGAGATAACTGCAAGTCCAGCATCAGGTTATCACTTGGCAACCTAAGAAGGGAAGGACTGAGTGCTTATCTTTTTCATTTTTAAATTTAGAAATGTGAAGCTATCATCTCTTTTTCTATAAATCCAAAAGGCCCCCCATGCCCATTTTCTTACTTACTGATGAAGATCAAAGACCACAGCCTTTTGGTATGGGTTGCAGCTCAGTGTAAAGAACACAAAACGCCTC
>NW_006408558.1:3982195-3983536 GCF_000296735.1 Chrysochloris asiatica | reverse complement strand
TTTGTTCTGTTGTGCATAGGGTCGCTATGAGTTAGTACCAACTCAGTTGCACCCAACAACAACAGCATGCCTATTGTCAGGAGCGCTATCTGTGCAGTGGTCACACGCTGAGCTGTTAACTGAAAGGTTGGTGGTAGCTGCACTGTTGGAGAAAGATGTGGCAGCCTGCGTCCCTAAATATTTCAGCCTTGGAAACTCTCTGGGACAGTTGTACTCTCTCCTGTATGTTCAGTATGAGTCGGAGTCAAATAGAAGGCAGTGGGCTTGGGTTTTTATATAAAATGCCCACTTGCAGTTATTTTCTGCTTCTGCCCACTGGTTTCTATCTCTATAGATTGACCTTTATTGAATATTCGATATAAAAGGAACTTAAATGGATTAAGTGGTCTCCGGTGCCTGACTTCGTTTGCTGTATAGTTCCTGAGGTTCATCTATGTTATAGCGTGAATCAGTAATTTGTTCCTTTTTTATTGTTGAATAGTGCAGTAGAGTTGCTGTTGTTCCTGCGGTTGTTAAGTGCCGTGGAATCTGTGTCACCAGCAATTTGGGACACTTCTTACTTCTCCACATCTTGGCTTTTATGTCTTTCAAGAATGAGGAAACTTCCAAAGAAGCACATTAGCAGACTTCCCAGGAAACTACAGAAGTTCAAGACCAAAACCAACCCCTGGGAAGGGAAATGCAATTATTCTTGGAGACTTAGACTGGTGAACTAACCCCCTGGACTTGGGAAGGGCCCCATAGTACTACACATTGGTGCCCAGTGTCAAAACCACATTGGAATGGAAGAGGGAGAGAGGGCTCTTGAATAAGTTACTAACAAACCCAATGCTATGTCTCTGTATCAGAGTAAGGGTGGAATATCACCGTAAACATTACAAAGTAGAGCCACACATTGTATTTACTTAACAACTGCCTAGTTGAAAAGTTAAGCACAAACTCTAAATCTGTCTTATTGAAATTCAGATTATTTTAAGGTATAGTCTACTTATCAAATTAAGATATTCTGAAAGTTAATCTGTCCAAACTAATTACAGAATAATCACAGCTTTGGTAAGTGACTCTGTGGGCAGGTAAGCCCAACATACCATTCATATGAAACAACATGTAACTTTTCCAGTAGCTTTTTTTTTAAATTTTATTTTTTCATAATCTTGATTAAGTGTAAATTAACAGTCACCAAATCCTTGGCTTAAGATATAGAAAGATATTTAGACTATTTTAAGTGTTGGGCAACTTGGCAGCAACTTGAGAACAATTACTTGAGCTTGGTTAGGGAAAGAAAAACTCTTTTTATAGCCCTGTGTTAATCACTCTTTTTTAGAACTTTTTTTTTTTTTT
>NW_006408558.1:3967909-3980675 GCF_000296735.1 Chrysochloris asiatica | reverse complement strand
CAGAGGCCTCTGTGACCATCAACGGAGAAGAGCCGAGAGCGGGACCCTACCCAGAGAAACAGAGATGCCTGAGATAGAGACAGAGATGATGAAGTGGAGTGATGAAGCGACTGGGGACTTCGGACCCAGAGAGGGAAAAGGGACTGTGGGCCGAAAACTGGGGGGAGAAGGGGGAAGTGTAGGGTGTGGGTTTCTGGGATATACCTTTTGGGTGGTTGATGATGCATGGCAATGAGATGATATATGATGGAATGAATGTAAAACTAAAGTTCTCCCATGTAAACTATCATATAATTCACAATAAAACATTAAAAAAAAAAGGTAAAAATGGAAAGTGTTTTGTTATATATATGTGTGCATGTAACTGTAATAAAAATATATAATCAGTTCTGATAATTTAAGTATAGTTTTAGAATTTCATAGTTCTGAAACTATGCATAAATACCTAAATAGAGGAAAGTTATGTATGAAACTAATTTCCCTGACTCTCCTCCTAAAAATTACAGAGATTACTGTTTTCTTCCTTCAGATCTTAAGTGTAAGTACTGTTATATAGAGTATGATACTTAGAATTTTGTAACTGTAGTTTTAATACCAATATTATGCATTTTAGGTTTTTTTCTTTTAATACAAAAAACTACAGTTGATGTGGATAATTTCATTTTACAAATGGGAAAAACTAAGAAGAGAAATTTAAATTTCTTGAAGGTTCAAGCCCAAACTCCCAGTTGCTGCGGAGTTCATTGAGTCTGTGAGACTAGAACTGTCCCATCCATAGAATTTCCAAGGCTGCAATCTTTACAGAAGCCAATGGCCATGTCTTTCTCCCATGGAGTGACTGAGGGTTTAAACCGTCACACTTTTGGTTAGCAGCTAACCATTGTGTTCCCAGGGATCCCTCTTAAAAATTGTTATTGTGTGCCATGGAGTGGGTTCCAACTCATGGTGACCCTGTGTAGTATTTATGAGGCTGTAAATCATTCAGAAGTAGAAAGTCTCATCTTTCTCCCTTGGAGTGACTCCTGGATTTGAACTGCTGACCTTGTGATTAGCAGCCTAATGCGTAATCTACTGCATCACCAACACTCTCTATATTTTAACATTGATTGTTGTGTTTAATTTCACAAAGTATTAATAACCATTACAGAAACAGACATTTGTGTAGCAATGTCTTATACATTATCCTATTTGTTTCTCACTTAACGCCATGCAGTAGCTCTTAGTAACATCCTGGCTTTATAGGTGACACCATTGGGATTCAACCTAGCGTTTACAGTGCAGACTGTGTATTTCTGAATTTGGTAAAAAAATTTTATAGCCCCAAATCTATACTTGTGCTTTCATGTCCACTTGCAGATATGTACAAAGTGGCCAGAAATTTGTCTCTTAATGTACACATTCCCACCTGAGGTCAAACAAGGTAACATTCTGCCTTCTTGTTTCAGCTTTCATATTGTAGATAAATGCCCTTTTGTGGTCTGTTTAATGCCAAGCTTTTTTGCATTCTGTGCTGTTGGTTGATGATTTCACTTTTAAAATGCCTGTCAAGCACAATGCTTAAGTGCTGTCTAGTGTTCCTAAGTGCAAGAAGGTTGTGATTTCTGCTTAGCAGGCATAGTAAGTGTGTTTAACCAGCCTCAGTCAACCAACTAGTACTGTTGGCTGTGAGTCCAATGTTAACGGATCAGCTACATATATTAAATAAGGCAGTTTTAAACAGCAGCACACATAAAACAAGCGTATGTACCAATCAATTGACAAAAATACTGTGACCATGCATTGCAACCAATGTCATGAAACAAAATATGTAGAAAATTGTTGAGTGGAAAATTGATTTGCTCTATAAACTTTCACTCAAAGTACAATAAAAAGTAGCCTGCCAAAAAGTATATGAGTATTGTGAACAGAGGTTCTCAGGAATGTAACCCTGACTTTCCTGTACAAATGGTTCAGTATTTGCTAATTCAGTGTTTTCTGTGATTTCATAGACCGCAACAGTTGCGAGTAATGACAATTGACTTATACATTGTCTTTGCACTAGAAATTAGGAGCCAAAGGTGTAAACCAGGAAGAGAGAACACTTCTACTTGACAGCTTTACTCAACCTCCACCTCATTCTAGTTTCACATGGATACGATTTAGCAAATTCTGAGAATATGTTTGAGAATCAGGACTTCATTTGGTTTAAAAAGAGGTTGACCTGCTTTGCTGGTTGGTTTAGATTCCTGACAGAGAGAATTTTGCAAGGAGCAGTTGAGAAACAGCTCCTTGTTTCCTAACCCTCTTCTCAGGACTGGGTCTTCTGGTCTTCTGAGTCTTATCACTTCAAGACAGGGAAAAGAATCTCTCTCTAAAAGCTCCAAATGGAAGTGGACCAGGTCATACATGTTTGGCTTCCATTCCCCTGAATGTACTTTTATTGAATTTTGTCTTCTGATTATTGAATTTGGTCTTGTAACTGGGAGACTGTCTTAGCCACTGTTTTATAATACTGGTCTGGAAGGAAGAAGAGAATGTGCCCTTTCTTCAGCACGCTGCAACCTAAATCCCGTAACCTTTGAAAGTGCTTCGTTTTGTGTGTCTGAAGTTCGTTTTGGGCTGGTTCCATATCTGTACAGCTTCTGTTTGAATGGAAAGGGGAGCCTTCGGCATTAGCTTGAGGGAGCAAGCCAGTGCACCAGGAGACCCTTTGACAGTCTTTCTTTTCTTCAGACCATTAGAAAATTGAGATGCAAATAACATATGGAAGAAAGAAGTTGCCTAAAAACTCAAGCATATCAAAGAGTGGCCAGTTCTTGGCTCTCTGGCATTGTGTGGTGACTCTGTGTAGCCACTCTTTGTTGTTAGCTGCCTTTGAGTCAGCACTGTCCCCATGCACAAGGTCCCATACCAGCCCCATGATGTGCTGGGATCAGACCATTGTAAGCCACAGGGTTTTCTTGGGCTGAGTTTGGGAAGTAGATCACGAGGTCTTTCTTCCTAGTGTGTTATAGTCTGGAAGCTTCACTGACAGACTGTGGTGGCGCAGTGCATGGGATGCATTGTCTAGAACCCAAACCACCAGTGACCTGGTTCCTTCCTTTGTTGTATTAGCTAATTCCTGCCACAGACTGACATACTGAAAAGCTACCCCTTCCCTTCTTTCTCCCTCTAGAAAAACATCACACTTGTACTCCTAATGGCAGATCTGTGGAGAATGGAGAGCCCACTCAAGCTTGACAACCCTGCTGAGACACTTCCTACTGTATTTGGCCTCAGTGATTAGAATAAATTGGATGGTCCTGTAACGAAAAATTTTCCAGCATCTGTTTTCGGCATATCTTTTTTACAAGATTACCACACCCTCGGAAACCCTGTACAGGGTCGCTATGGGTCGGAACCGACTCGACGGCACTTAACAACAACAACAACAACCATAGTTCAAAGAATGAACACAATTCATTTGTTCTCAGTCTGTCTTTAAGATAATTAAACTTGGTTCTATTAAAAAAAAAAAAAAATCAGCATTTGTCTCAACATGGGAGTTTGGGCGTAAAGTGCATGGAATGTTTTTATTAAAAATTTCTTGTTGATTTCTGCCTGACTCTGCAGTCAAATTCAAAATTGTCATGCTCTGTTAATAATTAAATGATTATACCTAAATATATTGTGAAGGTTTCTAGCCAAGTGACTGGAAGCATGTATTTGAGAAACAAGCAAACAAAGAAGCCAAAGCAAAGAAGTGTCATGTTTCTTCGATCTTGATGGTATGTTCTCACTTTGTGATGTGACTGTTAGTTTCTTGGGTTTGTATGTACTGAGGATTCAGAAGCAGTGGATGGCTTGGGCTAACTCATATTTGTTAGTCAGATGATCAGCTTTGAAGCAGGAGTTGACTCAGGTGCCAGGAAAGGGATGTATAGTCTGGGTATCTGTGATTCACCATCGATTAGTCTGTCCTGATGATACCTCAGTCTTATTTTCTGACTCCTGAATTGGATATGATCATTTTCAGTTATTATTTACTTAATGATTCTAACTTATTTATGCCAATTCCATAAATTAGTTGGCAGATTCAGATTATCTTTGCATATCCTGCACTGTTGTGTTAGTTGGTTTTGCCTTAATTCTGCCTAATTCATCCTGATATTGCTTCTCCGTATTGGTTCTCTTTTTCAAACCTCAATCCCGAGGGCTGTCTGACTTCAATGGATCCTGCTCTCTCCCAGAATTTCAGATTCTGCATCTTGTTTTTATAAATTAACCTTGGATCCTAACAAAATAAATAATAAAAATAAAGTCATCCAACATAGTTCCATAATCAGAACTCTATGTGGAGAACCTCTTCCCTCTCTATGATATTGTATTGATTGTTGTTGTGGTTCAGTGCCATCAAGTCGGTTCCAACTCATAGGGACCCTATGTAGGGTTTCCGAGGAGCAGCTGATGCATTTGAAACACTGGCCTGTGGTTAGCAGTCCAGAGATTATCCTAAAGTTTATTGTTATTGTTGTTGTGAATTGCTGTTGAATCGGTTCCGACCCATAGTGACCCTGTTTAGAGTTTCTGAGGAGCAGCTGGTGAGCTTGAACTGCTGTCCTTGCATTTTAAATGGCTTGCAGTTTGGCGCATTAACCCACAGTGCCACTCCAGGACTCCGTGGCACCAGTTTATTAGCATGTTGTAAATGACATCCCTGAAGTATGATGATATTCAATCTTTCAGTCATCTGAAAGGTATTAAGCTATACTGAGCACCATGTTATGTTAAATGTAGCATTTGTCTCAACATGGGAGTTTGGGTGTAAAGTGCATGGAATGTTATTATTTTCAAAGAATCAGAACGCATTTATCAGAATGTGTTCTGATTCTTTGAAAATTGGTAATGGATGAAATATATATATTATATGCTGTTGTTGTTAAATGCCGTTGAATCGTTGCCAACTTATAGCGACCTTGCATAGAGTTCCCAAGGAGCAGCTGGTGAGTTTGAGCCTCCAGCCTTGCAGTTCAAACTGACCTTGCAGTCCAGTTCTTCATCCTTCTTCACCACACCGAGACTCTACACTATTATTGTTGTTGTTAACTGCCATCTGACTTGTAGTGACACCGTATAGGGTTCTGACTCATAGTGACACAGTATAGGGTTTCTGAGGAGCAGCTGGTCAGCTGGAACCACGGACCTTGCAATTCAGACCGACCTTGCAGTCCAGTGTGTTAACCCGCAGCGCCACACCAGAAAACCTGCTATTGTCACCTCCATTCCAATACATAGTGATGCCATAGGACACAGTACAACTACTCATTTTGTTCCCTGGCTGTAATTCTTTATGGAATCAGATATTTACATCTTTCTCCTGTGATGTGACTGGTGGGTTCAAACCATCAGCCTTTCGGTTTGCAGCCAAGCGCTTGACTACTGTGCCACCAGACTACCTCATTATACATACATGACAGAGTGGTTCTGCATTAACCATAAGGAGACTTGGTGTCACAGTGGTTAAGTGCTTAACTCCTAACTGAAAGGTTGATGGTTCAAACTCGCTAGTCACTCCATGGAAGAAAGAATATTACATTCTGCTTTCATAAAGAATTACAGCCTTGGAACCCAATGAGCAGTTCTGCTTTGCCCTCTTGGGTCGCCGTCAGTCAGAATCGATTCCACGGCAACAAGTTAGGTTTTGGTTTTATTAATCAGATGATAAAGATTTTCTGCAGTGAGTGAATAATAGTATGGCATTTTGTTCTGAGTTGCTTAACCCTAGAATGAGCAATATTTTATTATGAATCTAGTTTAAAAAGCAGCTGTTGATTAAGACTGTAATGCTATTAATATTGGATGCTTTGGGAGGAGAACTAAATGTTTGGACACAGTGGAAGGATGGAGAAATTTCATGGTATGTTTTTCTGTGTCTTTGAACTTTGAACTCTGTGACGGTAGGAGGGCATTGGAAGCATTCCATTAGCTTTTTAATTCTATTTGTCCATGGCCTTTTTGAAGCCACTCATATTTGTATCCAGTTGATACGGAAGAAAATTGATCAACTACAAAGAATGGATGAAGGGAGAGAAGGATGAAAGAAATGGGTTACAGGGAACAATGCCTCAATTAAGGAATGCTCCTGAATCACATGCTTACAGAAAGCACTTTGTAAAACTCTTGGGAGATAAAATTAACCTGTGACAGGCGCTCTTCAGAGGTTCCTATATGTTCGTCTTCAGGGAAATGATCACTAAACCTTTCAACAGCCCAATAACGTCGTCACTGCTGTACACATGTTGTGAATGAGGAAATGGAAGCTTTAGTTTGTGGTGGAGCTGGGAGGGAAATCCAGATTTGTCTGACCCCAAACGCTATGCCATGCTATTGCTCCAACAGATATGTAGCATATGGCATCTGTAAATATTATGTAGTATCAACGAACTCACTAGCATGCATATTAGAAAAATTTTTATGTGGGAAAATTTCATGCTATTGTCTGTAATTCCATCCTCTCAGTCCCCCTTTCTCCATTTGCCTTGTTCTTCCCCTTAAATCTTTTTCTTAGTTATCCAGAGCCGTTCGTTCTCTCAAAATCTTATATCATTGGTCTGGCCACCCATCCATCCATCCATCCATTTATCTATCATTTGTCACCCATCTGTCCAATTCATCCACCCATCTAAACATCCAGCCATCCATGTGTTCATTTATTCACTCAAATATCCTTTGGTTTTGATATTGGGATACAAAGCTGAGAAAATCCATGTGGTTCTTTTCATCTTGGAGCTGAAGAGGGAAAGAGTTGATTTTCATTACATCTGTGAAAAGACTGGGTCCCAGACCAAAGCAAAGCAAAGCAAACCCAAACACTATAAAAGACTATAATGAGAGTACAAAAGAAATAGGAAGGAGCAACAGTCAAACAAAGATAACATTAGCAGGAAAAATGGAGGGCAGATATTGTAGGGCTGAGAACGGTCCTTCACAATCTCACAGAGTCATCTGAGAACATCTCTGACAAAGTAAGTGGGCTCTTATCCAGTCCCAGGAGAACCATGTGGCATGGACTACAATTCCTGAATTCAGGCATGGTGGGGTTTTTTTTGGTGTATTTTGTTTGCTCTTTTATTTTTATTGTGGTAAAATATATGGAACATAAAATGTTACCTTTAAACCATTTTCAAAAGTGCAATTTGGTGTCATTCATCACATTGATCATGTTGTGCAACCATCACAACTGTCTATTTCCAAAGCTTTTTTTTTTATCACCTCCCTGAGCAATAACTCCCTTCCCCTCATCCTCCAACGTTTTGTTTGATACAACATTGTTTAGCATATATGTGCTACTTTGGTTTCAAATCATAGCAATTTCACCACCTTTTTGAGGCCTCATCTTTTTTCCAGAGCAACTACTGGTGGGCTTGAACCACTGACCTTGCAGTTAGCAGTCTTAATGCCTTACCCACAGGTCTACCGAGACTCCTTAATGTAAGTGAGAGGCAGAGGAAAATCACACATTCAGACAAGGCAAAGTGAAGACAGAGGCTGAGATATGGCTACAAGACAGAGAATGTCACCAGTCACCACAAGCTACAGGAAGGAAGGAACAGTTCTCCCCAAGAGCCTGTGAACAGAGGGTAGTCTTGCCAACACTTTGATTTGAATTTTCCAGCCTTTAGAAATACAAGAGAATACATTTCTGTTATTTAAAGCCACCAAGATTGTGGTCATTTGTGATACCAGCCCTAAGAAACTAATACACAGTAGTAAACTCTGAACTATGGAGTGAAGCTTTCTGTTCTAGATTCAGGTTCTACATAGTCTGTTGAGTTCTGCATATAACAGACATGCAGACACTTCCTGCTTGAACTGACTTCTTCACTGATTCAGCAGTTAGATCCTGAATTGTTATATTTAAAATTTCATTGCAAGAGAAATGAGACCAGCCACCAAGATCTGGGCATTCATTTGCTGAAGAAGAAATTAATGCCCTGGGGTTTAGTCCGTTTATGAGATTATTTTATCATGAAGCTCGGATTTACACCTGCTCATTAATGTAGCAATTCCTTTGCTATGCTGGAATATTAATACTACTACCCAGAAAGCTTCATCTGCAGAACAAGAAAAGTGAGTCATTTGAGGCAATAGTTTGATGTCTTAATTAGATCCTACCTTGATGCTTGCTTATTTTGTACTGACAGTATCTAAATGACTGTTCTGGGATTTCTGGATCAAACACAAAATGCCTTCTGCTCAAATCTTCTGTGAAATGTGATTTTGAACTTAAGCGCTTGCTTCTTATTCAAGTAGAACCTTTAGTGTATTCTACCTGAACAGAAACTGAGGGATTATGGTTTTTGGGAAATATAAACAGTTTGATTTTACATATGTGAAGTCACAGAAAAATATCTGAAATCTTGGTTTAGTGAACTGGTCTATTGACCAGTATTATTTCCAACATTCTGGCATTTTGTTTTTTCTCCTGTAAGGAGACACTAGCTCCTTTAGACTGTTCATTGTCTCTCAGTTGCATTGTACAGTCAGGTAGAAGTTATAGTAACTTGGAGAAGCCGGACCCTGTGTAAGGCAGAAATCTCCCAGAGAACTGCACCTTTGCTATCCCTGATTTCACTGTAAATGATACTGTTTTTAAGTGCCGTTGAGTCAGTTCTGACTCATCTTGACCCTGTGTAAAGTTTTCAAGGAGTGCTTGGTGAGTTTGAACCACTAATCTTGTGGTTCAAGCTGACCTTGCCACCCAGTGCTTTATCCCACAGCACCACACCAGGACTCGCTAAATTATATTACTAGAACATTTTACCAATATTGTTAAACTGTTGGCAAAAGAAAGGGAAATTATACACCATGCAGCTGTGTGCTTAATATGTTTATGATTTTGTTATTGTTCTTATACAAAGCATGTTGTTGGTGCCAACTGCCTTTGAGTTCATTTATACTCTGGTGAACCCAAGTGTGTCAGAGTAGAACTGTGCCTCTGGATGGGGCTGAACTGTCAACCTTTCAGCTAATAGTTGAATACTTAACCTTTACCACGTAAGGACTCCTTCTCCCTCAATAAGGGGCAATAATATATACATAAACTCAATACCTATTCAGAGGTAATGATATTACAGATCTGTCTGTTCATTTTACATAAGGGCTACTCAGCTAGTCTGCTCTTTTCTTAGAATTTGTATGCGTTTTGGGAATATGAGCAATGTGATAAAAAAAATGCGTTAAGCCATTGTTTGTGTTGTGTATGGGCAAAACAAATAAGAAATCATTGGGGATATTTAGCTAAAATGTCATGCAGATATTTAGCTACAATCCTGCCAAAGGTCACCTAGAATCAATAAGCAGAAACTAAACTCATTGCCATGGTTGGGTTCTGACTCATGGCAACGTGCTGTTGTTGTTGTTGTTGTTAGGTGATGTTGAGTCAGTTCTAACTCGTAGCGATCCTATGGACAACTAAACGAACCACTGCATAAACCCACACCATCCTCACAATTGTTATACTTGAGCCCATTGTTGCAGCCACTGTGTCAATCCCATCTCATTGCGTCTTCCTCTTTTACACTGACCCAATAAATTACCAAGCATGATGTCCTTGTCCAGGAATACTTTAGAAATGGCAGTGGGCCTATGCACCATGCATTCAGCAACACTGGCTCAGGGAAAGGTCATTATAGAAGGGGTGGAATGGATAAAATATAATAGTAGAAGTCTCCTTTGAAAAATCCTTGTTTCTAGTCATTTCTAATTCCTGTTCATTGTCTCCTTCCCATTCCCACAGGTTTAGATCAAGCCCTCCCTTATGAATTGCCTGGAAATACACAATAATCTTTTACCTTGAACCAAAGCTATTCCATGAAGCCATCATTGAACTAAACAATTTTTGTTAGGTGCCATTGAGTCAGTACCACCTCATAGAAACTCTATGCAGAACAGAAGGAAACACGGCCTGGCCATGTGCCAACCTCACAATTGTTGTTGCGTTTGAGACCATTGTTGTTGCCATTGTGCCAGTTCATCTTGTTGGGGGTCTTCCTCTTTTTCTCTGACACTTCACTTTAGCAAACATGATATCCTTCTC
Source organism: Chrysochloris asiatica (assembly GCF_000296735.1). Classification (NCBI taxonomy): domain Eukaryota; kingdom Metazoa; phylum Chordata; class Mammalia; order Afrosoricida; family Chrysochloridae; genus Chrysochloris; species Chrysochloris asiatica. Next base: position 3,970,618 of record NW_006408558.1, on the reverse strand, counting down.
CACCGACTGGTCCCTTCTGATTATATGCCTGAAGTATGAGAGACGAAGTCTGGCCATCCTGGCTTCCAAGGAGCATTTTGGCTGTGCTTCTTCCAACACAGATCTATTGGTTCTTTTGGCAGCCCATGGTACTTTCAATATTCTTCTCCAACGCTATAACTCAAATGTATCAATTCTTCTATGGTCTTCCTTATTCACTGTCCAACTTTCATATGCATATGAGGTTATTGAAAATACCATGACTTAGGTAAGGCATACCTTGGTCCTCAAATGGATATCTTTGTTCTTGATCACTTTAAAGAGGTTTTGTGCAGCAAGTTTGCCTAATGCAATACATCGTTTGATTTCTTGACTGCTGATTCCATGAGTATTGATGGTTGAGCCGAGCAAAATGAAATCTTTGGCAACTTCAATTTTTTCTCCATTTATATGGATGTTATTTATTGTTAGTGATTGGTGAGGATTTTTGTCTTCTTTACATTGAGGTGCAGCCTATACAAAAGGTTGTGACCTTTGCTCTTCATTAGTATTTTCGTCCTTTTTGCTTTCAACAAGCAAGGTTGTATCATCTATAAACTGCAAGTTGCTAATGAATCTTCCTCATATGGGAGTCCACATTTTTCTTCATATAACCCAGCTTCTTGGATTATGTGCTCAGCATACAGGCTGAATAAATATGGTGAAAGAATACAACCCTGGTGTAGCTCAATTAATAAGGAATTTTTGCCTTGAATATTGGGCTCTTAGCAAAGAATTGTCTATGGTTTGAACTGACAACAGTTAACCTAAAGTTGAGATGAGAATGTTAAGGGGCAGAGAATCTCAATTCATGGTAATACAACAGCAGTGTGGAGAGAGAGAGTGAGAATGGCGCACATTGAGAAGGATGTGACCGATGTCATTCAACTGAGCATGTAGAAATGGTGAGAGGATGGATGTTTTGTTGTGTATATTTCCACCAGTAAGGATGTTCAAAACCAAAAACGATGGAAAAAGAGATTAGGTTACAGCTATGAAGCAAATAATTTTGAAATAGCTCATTGATTATTACATGAAGTAAACGTCTACATACAAAGCACTTATATAGATAAAAAGAGGCTGACTTCATAATTGTTGTTGTTAAGTGCCATTTCATAGCTGCACTGTATAGGGTTTCTGAGGAGCAGCTGGTGAGTTTGAATTGCCAACCTTGAGCTTCAAACTGACCTTGAAGTCCAGTGTATTAACCCACAGTGCCACACCAGGACTCTGATATCACAATGATGAAAGGTTTAAATCAGAAAAAAGTTATAGTTCTATATTGTTGTTGCTGTTGTTAACTGTCATGGAGTTGGTTCTGACTCAGGGACACCTTGTATAGGGTTCCCAAGGAGTGGCTGGTGGGGTTCACCTGCCAACCTTGTGGTTCCCAGTCAGGTGCCTGCAAACTACTGTCAAAGGGCCAAAGCCTTCATGCTACCTGTTTTTGTAAATAAAGTTTTATTGAAACATAACCTAAAAAAATTAAGCAGTGTTCTGATTCCTTTTTTTTGTGTGTGTGTGGAATAACACATGCTAAAAAGAGAATTAATAATGGAAATAATGCAAATGCCTAACAAAGTTTGAAAATTTTGTCAAAATTTTTTTTTTTAAATATCATAAGATATTCTGGTAAAAACCTCATCTTTCTCTCTTGCAGTGACTGGTAGATTTGAACTGCTGACTTTGCGGTTAGCAGTCCAGCTCATAACCCACTATACTACCAGGTCTCCTTTAAAGCTTTCATATTTAAAAATAGGATATTAACCTTTGATATATTAAAATTTTCTTGTTTATATCAAAAGGACAAAAAAGAAACAAAATGAAAGAATTTAGAAAGTGAGGATACTTGTGGCTTGGGACATTTGTTTTTTATTGTAAAACTAAATAATAATGTTTTTGGCTTGGAGTATTTGATAGAGCAAAACTTGGAAAATAATTTTCATACGGACTTAGAGAAAATATTGGCATTACTGAAGCTGTTTTTATTAAGATTTTCTTATGAAAATAAGAAAAGTTTGTCTTTTTTTAATCTTTGGTTAGTATTAGTCCTTGGCCCATACACAGCTGGACTTTGGAAAGGAACTGTTAATAATGCCTTTGAAAATTGTTTGAATACTTTAGTAAAACAGTATATACCTTTTTTTTTTTTTTTAATGTTTTATTGTGACTTATGTGATAGTTTACATGGGAGAAATTAGCTTTACATTCATTCTATGGTATATCTTTTCATTGCTATGGTTACAGTTCCCTCCATGCATCATCAAACAACCAAAGGGTATACCCTGCAAGCCTGCCCCCAATTGTCAGCACACAACCCCTCTCCCTCTCTGGCTCTAAAGTCTTACCTCAGAAGATTCTTGATGGGGTTCAGACCACCTATGTATGGTCTTATATAATGCAGAGGCTGTGCAGGAAGCCTACTTCACTGGGCACTATGTAGCCCCATTTTAGGTTTTCCAATCGGTTATAGGCAGAAGATGGACTTACAAGCTTTCTATGGTGATATTTTTGGCTATTCCCTTCTCTCCCCCTCAAGTGTCTATTTTATAACGGTATGCCAGGGAAACCAAGATTCAAAAGACAGCCATGTCTCAATCCCTGTATCCCAGAGCCCTGTTGTTCCAAGGTTGTGCATACATCATTCTTTACCTCTGTCCCACTTAGCCCATGCAAACCTGCTTAATTGTT
>NW_006408558.1:3925097-3966944 GCF_000296735.1 Chrysochloris asiatica | reverse complement strand
GGTCTTAGCAGCAGCAACTACACACAAAACCAGCCTATGTATTTCTTACATTGCAAAACGTAGATAATTATTTGGTTGTAAAAGATAATTCTTTTACATATAGGAATTGGGGGGTCTCTTAGACTTTCTTTAAAATATTGATGTTGAACTGTCTTGACACAAATGATGCTGGTGAGTTTAGATTACTATGAACGGAAGTGATTTTATCTTACTCTCTGAATTGTTGGCTGTACAAATCCTATATTTGGCTTATTTTTAAGTAAATGAAAATTGGCAACCTTAATGTATTTTCTTTGAGGGAGATCAGTCTCAGAGTCCTTCATAGTTTTGTTGTTGTTGTTACTGTGAGTTCAAAGGGCATTTGACCTGTTTTCTGATCTCTTCCATCACTGCCCACCTCAAATGAAATGTTTGAAACTCGTTGTCAGAATACCTTTGCAATCTGATTTTGTTCTGTCTTTTATCCTGTGTAGGATACTGATGAACAAGTTACATCCTGTGGTACTGAAATGACTTGGGTGTATATGCTCCCTCCTGTGGGAGTAAGACAGAGTTTATTTTTCAGAGTTCCTCTGAGTCTGAAAACAGTCACACAACTGCAGATACTATATCCAACATAAGAAAGATATGGGGGGAAAACGAGGAGAGAAGAGTTGGTGTCTTGAAACAGAATTATTAGTTTTTCTGTATTTACATATAAATCTGTGTTATGTTTTCTTTTGTTTGTAAAGAATACTAATTGCTGTGAACCATTTCTTCACCTTGTGATTGTGGTGTTTAAACTTACGTTTCAGCTTTGTTAAGACAATACAACTAAAAATTAAACTGACTGCCATTGTGTCAATTTGGACTCAAAGTGACCCTTTGTAGGTTTTCTGAGCCTGTAAATCTGTAGAGAAACTGTCAGTCTCATCTTTCTCCGGTAGAGCAGCTCGTGGTTTTGAACTGTGGACCTTGTGGTTATCAGTTGAGAGATAATTTTCCTCCTTGGACATGAGTTCTGTTCGTCATTTGGTAAGAAACTTCACTTGTTAAAGGAGTGAAGAGATGGCTCTAGTTAGTATTTTTTAAATTTAGGAAATATTTATCAGATGGAATATTGTTCAAAGATGGGTTGGCAGGAAATCCTGGGGTAAGATAAGATGTTCATGATTGATGAGGAACTGTAGCTCAATTACTTTTCTCACTCTCTTTTTGTTTTTCTACTTTCTGATCATGAATTTAAGGCTTAAATACTTTCCTCGGAAACCCTATACAGGTTCGCTATGGGTCGGAACCGACTCAATGCCACTTAACAACAACAACTTAGACTAAATGATGATGATCATTATTAATACCAGTGTTGCTATTTTATCTTAGAGATCCATGGTCTGTTTCATAAGCCAATAGGGTTCTGTTCTCAGCAGTAACTTGATTGCCCTTAAAAGCTTGGCATGGAAAGCCCGACTGTAGTGTAGACAAATAAATTTAGCTAGCACAGAATCTTGAATGATTCTTTGAATTGAGACAGAGGCCAATGGACCTGTTAATGAGTTGTAAAAACATTTCACAAAGATGGTTGCTTGACCCTCCCTGAGATCATTTAGGAAGAGGCTCTTGGGTGGCGACAGGTGATGTTGGTGGGTTCTTCCCACTAAAGCAAAATTGTAGGGCTTGAAGTAGAATCTTATCCTACTATACATGCACACAATGTTCCTTGTTTGTCTTTGTGACTTAGGCGATGATTCAAGGGAAAGTGGAATCTTTTTTAAGAAATAGTTCAGATTTGACACTTCTCAGGGAGGAGGGGTGGTTCCCTCTACATTTCATCATAAGACAATTGGCCAGGTACCTACATCCTGGAGTACCAGAGACTTGCATGGGATGTCTTACAAATGTTAAATATAAATTTTATCTGTATTCCAATATGCTAATCCTTTTGTACCACCTAACCTAAAATCCACTGCTATCTAATCTATTCTGACTCATAGAGCCTTTGTATCAGGTTTTCGAGGCTGTAAATCTTTAAGAGAGCAGAAAGCCTCATCTTTCCTCCATGGAGCTGCTGGGGGCTTTGAATTGCTGACTAGGGCTCTGTTTCATAGTTATCACTGTCCGCTATAAACAATGCATTCAAATTGCATTCATCATTACTGTTGTTGTTAGGTGCTGCGAAGTCGATTCTGACTCATAGTAGCCTTATGCACAAGAGAACGAAATACTATCTAATCTTATGCCATCCTCACAATCATTGTGAAACCCATTGCTGCTTCCACTCTGCCAATCCATCTCATTGGGCGTCTTCCTCTTTTTCTCCGATGCTCCACTTTACCTAGTATGATATCCTTCTCCAGGGACTGGTCCCTCCTGATAATATGTCTGAAGTGTGAGAGATGAAGTCTCATCATCCTGGCTTCGAAAGAGCATTCTACTGTACTTCCTCCAAAACAGATCTATTTGTTCTTCTGGCAGTCCATGGTATTTTTAATATTCTCCTCCAACACCATAACTCAAATGCATCAATTCTTGTACACTTTCTTATTCAACTGTACAACTTTCATATGCATCTGAAGCTATTGAAAATACCATGGCTTGGGCCAGGAATACCTCAGTTCTCTTTGCTCTTGAACATTTTAAAGAGGTCTTGTGCAACAGATTTACCTAAAAATCCTTCGATTTTTTTGACTGCTGCTTCCATGAGTGCTGATAGCGGATCCAAGCAAAATGAAGTCTTTGGTAACTTCGATCTTTTCTCTATTTATCATGATGTTATTTATTGGTCCAGTGGTGAGGAGTTTTTTCTTTCCATTGAGGCGCAACCCATAACGAAAGCACTGGTCTTTGATCTTCATCAGTAAGTACTTGCAGTCCTCTCTGCTTTCAGTAAGCAAGTTTGTATCAGCTGCATATCACAGGTTATTAATAAGTCTTTTTCTAATCATGATGCTGCATTCTTCTTCATATGATCTAGTTTCTCAGATTATTTGCTCAGCATGCAGACAGAATAAGTATGGTGAAAGAATACAACCCTGGGACACACCTTTCCAAATTTTAAACCATTCAGTATCCCCTTGTTCTGTTGGAACAGCTGCCTCTTGGTCTATGTACAGGTCCCTCATGAGCACAATTAAGTGTTCTGGAAGACTCATTCTCTGAAATGTTGTTCATAGCTTGTCACGATCCACGTAGTTGAAAGCCTTTGAATAATCAATACAAACACAAGTATAAACATATCTCTGATATTCTCTGCTTTCAGCCAAGATCCATCTGATGTCAGCTATGATCTTCCTCTTTCCATGTACTTGTCTGAATATGGCTTTAACCTCTGACAGTTGCCTGTGAATATACTACTGCAGATGTTTTTGAATTATCTTTAGCAAAATTTGACTTTCATGTGATATTCATGATATTGTTTGATGAGTTCTGTATTCTGTTGGGCCACCTCTCTTTGGAATGGGCACGAAAATGGATCTCTTACAATCATTTGTCCATGAAGCTGTCTTTCAAATTTCTTGGCATAGATGAATGAATACCTCTAGTGCTGCATCAGTTTGTTCAAAGATTTCAATTTAAATTCCATCAATACCCGGGGCCTTGTTCTTTGCCGATGACTTCAGTGCACCTTGGGCTTCTTCCTTCAGTGCCGTTGGCTCTTAATTATATGTTGCCTCTTGAAATGGTTGAACCTCAACCATTTCTTTTTTGGTACAGTGACTCTTGAGTATTCCTTTCATCTTGTTTGATGCTTTCTGTATTATTCAACATTTTACTCATAGACTCTATCAATATTGCAAGTTGAGTCTTGAATTTTTTTCTTTAGCTCTTTCAGCTTGAGAAATGTTGAGTGTTTTTTCCTTTTGGTTTTCTAACTCCAGGTCTCCATACATTTCATTATAGTATTTGACTTTGTCTTCTTGAGCTGACCTTTGAAAGTTTCTGCTCATCTCTTTTATTGTCTCAGTTCTTCCATTTCTTCTAGTATTTCTATGCTGGAGAGCAAGTTTCACAAGCTCTTTTGACATGCATTTTTGTCTTTTCCTTCTTTCTTGTCTTCTTTTATTTTCTTCCTGTTTGATGTTCTTGATGTCATCTCACAACTTTTCTGATCTTTGGCCATTAGTGTTGAATGTATCAAACCTGTTCTTGATGATCTCTAAATTCAGGTGGGATATGCTCAAGGTCGGAGTTCTGGTGTGACGCTGTGGGCTAATGCGTCAGACTGCAAAGTTGTTTGAACTGCAAGGTCAGTGGTTCAAGCTCACCAGCTGCTCCTTGGAAACCCTATACAGGGTCGCGATGGGTCAGAATTGACTCAGTGGCACTTAACAACAACAATGCTCAAGGTCAAATTTTGACTCTCGTGGATTTGTTTTAATTTTCTTTAGCTTTAGTTTGAACTTGCATATGAGCAATTGATTGTACCACAGTCTGTCCCTGGCCTTGTTTTGGCTGATTATATGGAGTGTTTGCAATGAGCAAATCATTGATCTTGCAATATTCTATCATGTGATTTCTAGCATCATTTCTCTCACCAAGGCCATGTTTTCCAACTACTGATCCTTCTTTTTTGTTTTCAACCTTCACTTTCTAATCACCAGTAATTATTAATGTATCTTGATTGCATGTTTGGTCAATTTCAAACGGAAGAAATTGGTAGAATTCTTCAGTTTTATCATCACTGGCTTTAGTGATTGCTGCATTAATTTGAATCCTAGTGGTATTAACCAGTCTTCCTTGTATGTGTATGGATATTTTCCTATAACTGATAGCATTAAACTTCAAGACAGATCTTGAAATATCTTTTTTGATGATGAATGTGACTCTAGTCCTCTTTAAAAATTCTTGGCATAGTTAACCATATGCTTGTCAGATTCAAAATGGCCAGTACCATTCGATTTCAATTCATGAATACGTTGTATATCAATTGTATCTGTTCCATTTAATTTTTGACAACTTCCAAATTTTCAAGATTAGTGCTTCATACATTCCATGATCCGATTCTGGATGTTTACAGCTGTTTCTCCTTATTTGTGGGAAGGTGCTCCTCCCCAGCCCCCGGCTCCCTATTCATCATCATCATCATCATTATTGTTGTTTGTTAAGTGCCATCAAGTCAGTTCCGACCCATAGTGACCCTGTATAGGGTTTCTGAGGAGCAGCTAGTGAGCTTGAACCGCTGATCTTGCAGTTCAAACCAACTTTGCAGTCCAGCGCATTAACTCACAGCGCCACACAGGACTCCTGTTCATCATTGGACTTTTCTAATGTCCAGTTGATCCTGGCATCTTGAAGACAGCTATAAACCATGTAATACTTTTGTCTGGTTTAGACAGAATATCCACAGTGGGGGAACCTTTTTTTCTTTTGAACTTTTTATTGTAGTTTTGGTGCAAGTTGACAGAACAAATTTGTTTTCAATTCAACAATTTGTACACTTTTGGTTTTGTGACATTAGTTGTGATTCCCTCAGTGTAACAATATGCTTCCCACTTTTCCCTGCACTCCCATTTCCATTCACTCTTCCTTTCAGTGCTCTCCTGGAGTCCGAGCTGGGCTTTGTGCACATGCTGTCCTTTTGGTCTTATGTGGTTAATTGTACTGCATGCTGAACACGTTCCTCCTTGCTGTTACTATTCACTTTGTAGACATATCTACTGTTTAGCTGAAAGTTGACCCCTAGATAGGTCAGTTCCAGTGTAAGGATTTCTTGGGGCCACAGTCTTCAGCGTTCCATCAGTCTCTGTCAGACCAATGAGTTTGGTCTTTGTGTGGGTGATTTTGCTTGACATTTTGTTTTTCCCTCCTTCTCTGACCAGTACCTTCTATTGTGATCCTGGTCAGAATGGTTGGTCGTGGCAGCTGTGCATCATCTCTTCTTCTGGTCTCAGGCTTGTGGAGACTGTGGTTTTGTGTGGGGATCTGGTCTTAAAACAGAAGTTCTGTAGCAGGTGATCCAGATTAATTTTGATCAGTATTTGGTTATACATAATTTAATTTTAAAACAACTACATTTGTAAGTTAAGTCTATGCAAGTGTCCAAAATCATATCATGGTTTTATTTACTCCCGTCTTCCTTTCAAGAAAGGAAAATATAGTTATGGGCTCTCCTGGTCAGTGTTTGAAAGTCATTGGGTATGTTTAACTGCTTCCAATACTGAAAGCTTTTATCTCCTTGACAGTTCAGATTCTTCTGTGCTATCCTGGGTGGGGTCTGGAAAGGCCTATGGTCCTCTTATTCTGCAGGTGATGGCTGTAGAATATGAAAAACATTTGTCTATAAACATTTTAAAATGCCATGATATAGACTTCCCGTTTGTCATTTTATCCTGAGTGTGTAAACCTGCAAGCGTCTGTCGTTTATTACGGGACTTGGCATTTGTAGGACCAGCTAAGGAAGATGCAGTCGGTAGAGTTGCTTCTTTCCATGTGGAGACACCACGCTTCTACGTCATAGCCCCGCAGATTAAGTGCAGCATAGCCGTTCAGGGCATCAGTACTTTTCTCCTCCATCCACTTGCTGATACAGCAGCTGTGTAATAAAAATGGACCTCTGTGCCTCCTTAAAGTGCTTCCAATTTAGACAAATTTATGTTTTATCAAAAGGTTAATCCTGACAAATTATTGTAAATTATTTCTGGAAGGTCTGCTGCAGGTGCAGATGAATTAATTCTATATTGTGTAGAAATTAGATGTATATTTTTGGAAAGATTTATTGCATTTTTTGTAGTAAAAGTAGAACGAGGAGACCAGGAATACTCAGAAGTCACTGTGGGACCAGGATCTTTGCCCTACTGTGCAGATAAATGATGTTCACCAAAGGTTCAATTATAACTTTAATATTCTTCTTCATAGTGTTCTACTTTTTAGAGTAATCCTTTTTTCTTTTTCTCGATGTGACTCCCCCTTCCCCTTTTTAGTTTATAGTGGGAAGGTAACCCCCCCCCCCAATTAATTATCTTCCTGCAAGAGATATTCTTTGTGTTTTCATGACAGCTACTTCAAGAAAAGCAGGAGGGCTCTTTTATTTTTTTCAATTCCTGGGTCACACAGATGCCAAAAAAAAAAGGATGATGAAACAAAAGTGGGCCCTAAAAGAGGGATATAGATGAGTATTTTAAACAAATTCACCACCCCTACTTCCTACCTCCCCAGGGGGAAAAGCTGTTGAGCATCTGTAGGAGATGTCCTGATAAATATCACACTTATATACCTACGCCTGTGGAGTCGATTTTGACTCCTAGTGACTTTCTAGAACAGAAGAGAACTAATGCATAGGGTGTCCAAGGCTGTAAAACTTGACAGAAAGACTATTCCTCTTTCTCCTAAGGATTGACTAGTGGGTATTAACTGTTGTTAAGTGCCATTGAGTCAGTTCTGACTCATATGGGATTTCCGAGGAGCAGCTGGTGGGTTTGAACTGCTGACCTTTCTGTTAGCATTCTGATATTTAACCACGGCACCATCAGGACTCCAAGTTGATAAATGAAATAGAGATCTTAAATATGCAACCCTTGTCTTCCGTCCCCTGTCGGTTTGTTGCTAGGATGCTAGAAGCTATCTACTAGTATTTCAAATACCAGCAGGACCACCCATGGTGGACAGGTTTCAGCAGATCTTACAGAGTAATTCACACCAGAAGAAATGTCTGGTGGTCTATTTCCAAAAATTAGCCAATGTAAACCATATGAATCACAACAAAATATTATCTGATACATTACTAGAAGACTGGTCCTCCAGGTTGGAAGGCACTCGAAATACACTGTGACTGCAGCAATAGACCACTGACAGCATCTTACTTTGTTCTTCATGGAGTCTCCAGGATGTTGGAGCTGACTCAATAAGTGACAACAATTTCCCTTGTCCTAAGGGAGCACACTTGGAGTCTCACACTTGACATGATGTAATAGCAAATCATGAAAACTTAAGACCTTTCTTAACTTTCCACAACAAAGGATTTCATTCGTTCCTTGATACTTTATTAACACTCATACCTTTTTCCCCTCAACTCTAAGAAATTTCCAGAAATTGGAGGTTTCTCTTAGAATGGGAAATTGTTTTTAGGGTTTGTCAATGAATTTTGAAGTTCTGTGATCACCCTTATCAATGGGTCAAATTTGATGACTTGTTTCTTGTTTCCTGATAGTCTTTAGTGGTCTGATATTGAGTAGAGTCATGAAGAAAAACAGAAAAAATAAGACAGTTGAAAGGGGAAATGCAGGATCAGTTTCTGAAGAATACCATCTGCATCATTATACATTTTTTGAATGCCTGCTATTTCTGAGGGCTCTGGGTCAGTAGAGTGGCTTAAAATTTAAAAAAAAATTTTTTTTAAATGTGTTTGCAGAGTTAAAAAAATTTGGAAGAAAAAGAAGGTATGATGATATAAATCTCTTGGGTGCATTTTAAAAATAAAATTTTTATTTAGTATAATAAACAATGGAGTACTGGTGTGGTACTGTGTATTAATGCGCTGGACTGCAAGATCGGTTTAAACCACAAGGTTGGCAGTATAAGACCACCAGCAGCTCCTCAGAAACCCTAGACAGGGTTACTATGAGTTGGAACCAACTCAATGGCACGTAACAACAACAACAACAACATAATATACAAAAGTATGTCAATCATAAGCATACAATTCAATGATTATAAAATGAGCACTTTAACACTGATAGCTCTCTTACTGCCTGCTATACATTGTATTGTACTCCAAAAATATATGTTAATGCCCTTACCCTTGGTACCTGTGAACATGACCTAGTTTGGAAATAGGGTCTTTGAAGATGTTATTTGTTAAGTTCATATTCTAGTGTAAACTATACTAGAGTTGTTGTTGTTGTTTAGTGCCATTGAGTTGGTTCCACCCATAGCGACCCTGTATAGGGTTTCCGAGGAGCAGCTGGTGAGCTTATGCCACTAACCTTGTACTTCAAACCAACTCTGTAGTCCAGCACTTTAACCCACAGCCATACACCAGGACTCCCATACTAGAGTAGTTGGTCCCTAATTCAATGGGAGTGGTGCCTTTATAAAAGAGCAGAGTCAAAGAGACTTAGAGAAAGGCTGGCTGTGTGCAGATACATCTTCAATTCAGAAATGCTTCTGAAGCTGGGGGAGATAAGAAAGGCTCATGCCTTAGAAACTTCAGAGCAAGGATAGCCCAGCTGACACATTGATTTGGACTGTTCGCCTCCAGAAATGTGAAATGATACATCTCTGCTCTTGTAAGCCACCCAGTTTGTGGTACTTTGTTATGGCAGCCTTAAGAAATGGTACCACTCCATCTTCCAGAGGAAACTGTTGTCAAGACTTACATCCCATAGATAGGAGTTTTATTCTGTTCTTAGACTATAAATGAATTTGTACAGTATGTACTCTATTATATTTAATTTTTTTTGGGGGGGGGCAAGATTTTGTTTGTGAAATTCAACCATGTTGCTGAGTGTAGCAAGTCTCTGTTTTCTCATTTCTGTAAAGTTTTCTATTGTATGAATATGTCACACACTGTATTTACCCATTCTACTGTTGGTGGACATTTGGGTTGTTTCTATTTTTTGGCTATTACAGCTTTGAAATTTATTGGATATGTCTCTTGTTGAACACATGCAAGCATTTATGTGGGATAGAATTTATGGTTCATAGTACACTCAGATATTAAGTTACAGTAAATAATGCCAAGCAGTATTCGAAAGTGCTTGCACAAATTTACATTTCTATCAGTAATGTATGAGAATTCTAGTTGTTACCACATCTTTGTTAATTCTTGACAATGTCAACATTTAAATTTTAGCCAATCTCTTGGTTGTGTAGTGCAATTTCACCGCGATCTAATTTTTAATTTCTCTGATGATAAATGATGTTGAGCATCTTTTCATCTGTTTAGATCATTTGAAATCCTCATGTGAGGCTGTTGAAAATAATCATGGCCGTACCCCTACACCTGCTGTCTCCCAGACTCTCCTAACTCCTAACAGATAAATAATGGATTGATCATTCTGCAACTTTTCGTTCCCTATTGCTAGGGACAGGGAGCTGGCTTTCTTGGGACAGTCTAGGCTTAGGCTTATTAATAGAACCCACATTTTCTCTCAGAAATTTTCCAGTTTGGATAATAAATTATATGGCCACTCTGTATCTCTTATCTCTTATGCATTATTTAAACTTTTCTATCTAAAAACCACTCAATCACTTATCCTGTTATTGCTGAGCTCTTACTATATGCCAGGTAATGTGCTAAATATGGGGGATACATAAAAATCTACAAAAGTCTCTCTGCCCTTAAAGTCTGAAATATTGTGGAAGAAACAGTTTATATAAGAACTGCTTGGCCTGATTTAATCATAACTCTGAATTGTTGTTGTTAGATGTCATCGAGTTGATACCGACTCATAACGACACTATGTACAACAGAACGAAACACTGCCCGATCCTGGGCCAACATCATAATTGTTGCCACGCTTGAGCCCATTGATGCTGCCACTTTGCCAATTAATACTAACTCTAAAATTCAGTGGAACTGGAATTTCACAAGAAGAACATCTATGTTAATGAAACATTTGTTGTATGTCAATTGCTTACGTTGATAATTTATGATATGTTTTATTGAGCTCTGGTAGCGTAGTGGTTACGAATCGGGCTGCGAACCGGAAGGTCAGCAGTTCGAAACTATCAGCTGCTCCGTGGGAGAAAGATGAGGCGATCTGCTTCCGTAAAGATTTACAGCCTCGGAAACCCTATTTAGGGTCGCTATGGGTTGAAACCGACTTGACGGCACTTAACAACAACAACAATTGTTACTTATGAATTATATTTCATCCATGGTATTGAAGGAAATTATTATAGATTTCCTCTAGCTTTGTGAAGGCAGTAGTTTAGAAAATATCCCTTTGGCACTTCATTTCTCCCAAGATCTTAATCTGTGTTGTGTATTTGTAGCCAGAGAGTTGTATTTTCAACGGTTTAATAGAACTCATGTTGTGGGTACAAATTTTAAACTCTTGAATTATGGCAAGAAAACAACAAAAAAAGCCCCCCAAATCAAAGTACACCTGTTGTTGTCCAGTCTATTTCGACTCCTAATGACCCTGTAGAACTGCCCCATTGGGTTTCCATGGAAATCGTTGCAGAAACAAACTCCCACTTCTTTCTCCAATGGAGAGCTGGTGGATTTGAACCATCAACCTTTCAGTGAGCTTCTGAGTGCTTTCACTACTATACCATCAACTCCTTAAGGTAAGGAAAATGTGTCTTAGTTGAGTTGAAGTAAAAAAATTAAAAAAAACTTCGTTTTGATACCCATGTCCACATTCAGTTGGATCTAGTTGTGATAAAAAGGCACTAGTATAGTATGCGTTACCCTACAGAGAATACTGCATTAATGAAAATGTGCCCTGTGTGGCATCTGTCTAGGTGTTCCACTACCATTCATTGTTCCCATGCATGATACTCTTCTCTTGGAATTGCCTGTGTACTTGCCTGCCTCCTAAATTACATTGTGATCAACTCAGAATCACTACTACCTGGCACAATGCCCAACACAAGCTAGTTGTTCAGATCAGTTAATGCATTTTGAATGAATGAGAATAAGCAGATAACGTTAGAACCCAAACACACACTCACTAACTGGTTCCTTCCACGCATATTTACAGAGAAGCCATGATGTGCTTGGCACAGGGCTAGGTGTTAGGTCTGAGTCAATGGGACCCAAGACAAGGCAATTGATCCAATAAGCTTATAGGTGGGGAATGAGATCACACTTTGCGTTTCTTTACAAGTTGAGGTAAGTGTTTTGAAGCAAAGGGATTCAGTTCTTTGAGGGTATATAGCAAATAAGGTTAACTTAGATTGGGGGCCTAGAAAGACTTTTGAGAGAAAGTGAGACCTAAGTTCAGATCTAAAGGATGAACAAAATAAACTAGAGAAAAGAAGCTGGGAGATGAGGAGAAGAAACAGTCTGTGCAAAGGACCTGTGGTGGCAGAGAATATGGTGTGTTTGAGTAACTGAAGGTGAATGGCTAGGTTTCTTGAAAGTGTGAACAGGCTGGCATCAGATGAGGCAGGGCCTCGTGAATCTTGTTGAAAATACTCTTTTTTATCATAAAAGGAAAGTTTTGCTTTTAAAAGGTTGTATGAGAACGAGCTATGATACTATGATCAGATACGCAAGGACTGCCCTGTGCTAGAAAGCAACTCAGTATTTTGAAAATGTAATTAAGAGACAAAGACTCAAATGTTCCCTTTATTTTCCTATGTAAACTGTAAAACTCAATGCAAACAAATAGCACACAGAGAGAAACTTCTCTGTAGAAGTGTCCCAGCCCAGACATGGAAAGGAGTGATAGAATATCACTGTTTTGAAACTCCTAATGAATTATATGTCTAGGCCATAATCACATAACATGAGTGATTGGCAGGCATGCCAGGAAGAATCAAAATCAGAAAAATCTGATCAAGCTTCTAGATCTGACTAGCTTTTGTCAGGAAATATGAGGACCAGGGGAACTTGCTCTTGACGTTATGGAGATGTACTGAGTAAAATTCAGATCTTGGGAAACTTTGTGACAAACAATTTGGATTACTTCAACCAAGAAACTGTAAGGGGGGGGGGGGAAAAGAACGATGGAAGGTAACCTATAGACTGAAACCTATAGATTAAGATACTTAAGAAATGTCAATGTGTGGGCTCTGTTTGGAGTCCAATTATAACACATTGTCAAAAAAAGTTATGAGATAATTGGAATAATTTGAACACTGGCTGGGTATTTAGTAATACTAGGGGATTATTATAAATGATTTTAAAGTGTGACAGTGTTATTGAGGCTATGTTTAAGTAACAATAGCAGATGAGCCCTTTTTGTTTAGATACAAAAACCAGTTCCCTTTGAGTCAGTTCTAACTCAGGATGACTTTCTGTGTATCAGAATAAAATTGTGCTCCATGGACTTGTCAGTGGCTGACTTTTTGGTAAGTAGATTCTCAGGCCTTCCTTGTGAGGCTCCTCTGGGTGGACTTGAACCTCCATACGCTGAGTTAGCAGCTGAGGCATCGTATCACCCAGGGACTTTGTAGTTAATTTTATTTTCCTTTTGTTTGTGTTTGATATTTTCCATTATAAAAAGTTTTGAAATTTTATAGGAGAAATAAAAAAAGAGAGTTCATCCTGGATTCGACTTTTTTCCTCACCACCCCCAAATCTTCAGTATGGTCAAATTGACATTTTATCAAAATTTACAATTTAATGTATTAGAGTATGTTACTTTGAATATGCTCAAATATTTTAATGCTGACGAAGCTGATTAATTTTTGTGGAAATGTGAATATTTAGGAAAATACAGTGAACATCCTAATAGCACCAATAATCCCACTTTCGTGGAGAGAGCTGTAGTAATATATTGGACATCTAACTCGGAGTCTTGGTGTGGCATTACAGGATAAGCATTGGACTGCTAACCACAAGGTGGGTGGTTCAAACCCACTAGATACTTTGCAGGGTGAAAGAGCAGGCTATCTGCTGCCACAAAAATTTACAACCTCAGAAACACTCTCTAGGGTCACTATGAGTTGGAATTGACTCGGTGGCAGTGAGTAAGTGGGTGAATCTTATTTAGTCACTCTGGTGGCACACTGGTTAAGCTCTTGTCTGTGATAGGAAAGATCAGTGACTAAAACCCACCCAGCGTTCTGTGGGAGACAAGATTATTGCCTGGGACCCGTATGGGATAGTTCTACTTTGTTCTGTAGGGTACCTTATGGGTTACTATGAGTCAGAACCACCACTCGTCTGTCAGTTTGTCATACTTGCATGTTGGCTGTGATGCTGGAAACTATGCCACTGATATTTTAAATACCACCAGATCCACACATGGTGGACAGGTTTCAGCTGAGCTTCCAGACTAAGACAGACTGGGAAGAAGGAGACAGAGACTATTTCTGAATATTTAGCCAATAAAAAACTTAAGAATAGCTGGCAACGTTGTCAGCTATCATGCCAATGAAAACCTTATGAACAGCACCAGAATATTGTCAGATATAATGCCAGAAGATGAGCCCTTCAGGATGCAAGGCACATAAAATATAACTGGGGAAGAGTTGCTTCCTCAAAGTTAAGTTGACCATGATGATGTGAATGGAGTAAAACTTTCAGGACCTTCATTTGTAAATGGGGAACAACTCAAAATGAGGAGAAACTGCTATAAACATCTATTAATAATCAGAAAATAGAATGTATGAACTATGAATCTAAGAAAAATGGAAGTTGTCAAAAATGAAAATGGAACACACAAAGATCAATAGCTTAAGCATTAGTGAGCAGAAAAGGACTAGTATGGACCATTTTGAATATGACAACTACATGGCTTACTATGCCAGAAATGACAAATTGAAGAGGAATAGTGTCACATTCATCATTCAGAAGAACATTTCAAGATCTATCTTGAAGTATAATGCTGTTTGTGATAGGATAATATCCATATGCCTACAAGGAATACCAGTTAATACCACAATTATTCACATTTATGCACCAATCACTACTAAAGCCAGTGATGATGAAACTGAGGAATTCTACAAACTTCTTCAGTCTGAAAGTGATCAAACATGCAATCAAGATATATTGATAATTACTGGTGATTGGAGTGTGAAGGTTGGAAACAAAAAGGTAGGATCAGTAATTGGAAAATATGGCCTTGGTGATAGAAACAATGTTGGAGAACGAATGATAAAACTTTGCATGACCGGTGACTTATTGATAGCAAATAATTTTTAAAAACAACATAAAAGATACATGGACCTCACCATAGAAATCAAATGAAATTGACTGCATCTATGGGAAGAGATGGAGTCTTGGTGTGGTGCTGTGGGTTAATGCGCCAGATTTGAACTGCAAGGTTGGCGGTTCAAGCTCATCAGATGCTCCTAGGAAACCCTATACAGGGTCGCTATGGGTCGGAATCGACTTAATGGCACTTAACAACAACAAATGGGAAGAGATGGCAGAAAAACTGCATATCATCAGCCATCAATTCCTCATATACAAATTTAGGCTGAAGCTGCAGAAAATTAAAACAGGTCCATGAGAGCCAAAATTTGGCCTTGAACACATCTTACCTGAATTTAGAAACCGTCTGAAGAACAGATTTGTTACATTAGACACCGATGATTGAAGACCAAAAATGCTGTAGAGTGACATTAGTAACACCATACATGAAGAAAGAAAAAGATCATTAAAAAGATAAGAAAAAAAAAGTCAAAATGAATGTCAGAAGACTGGACTCTGAAACTTGCTCTCCATTGCAGAGATGCTAAAGCGAATGGAAGAAATGAGGTGAAAGAACTGAACAGAAAAATTGGAAGTGCAGCTCAAGAAGACAGACTCAAGTGTTATAGTGAAATGTGCAGAGACCTGGAGTTAGAAAACCAAAAGGGAAGAACATGCTCAGCATTTCTCAAGCTAAAAGAACTGAAGAAAATATTTAACCCTTGACTTGCAATATATTTGTCTATGGACAAAATATTAAGTGATGCAGAAAGCATCAAAAGTAGATGGAAGATATACATAAAATCACTGTACCAAAAAGAAATGGTCCATGCTCAACTACTTCAAGATGTAGCATGTGATCAAGAGCCAATGATACTGAAGGGAGAAGTCCAAAATGCACTGAGTACATTGGTAAAGGACAAGGCCCCACGATTTGATGGAATACTAATCAAAATCTTTCAACAAACTGATGCATCACTGGAAGCACTCACTCATCTCTGCCAAGAAATTTGGAAGATAGTTACCTGGTCAACTGATTGGGAGACATCCATATTTGTTCCCTTTCCAAAGAGAAGCTACACAACAGAATACAGAAATCAATGAACATATTGCATTAGGCAAATCTGCTGCACAAGACCTCTTTAAAGTGTTCAAGAACAAAGATGTCATTTTGAGAACTAAGGTGTGCCTGACCCAAGCCATGGTATTTTCAATAGCTTCATATGCATGTGAAAGTTGAACAATGCAATGAATAAGGAAAACCAAAGAAGAATTGATGTGTTTGAGTTATGGTGTTGGAGAAGAATATTAAAAGTACTATGGATTGCCAGAAAAACAAACAAATCTGTGTTGTAAGAAATAACAGCCAGGGTGCTCCTTAGAAGCCAGAGTGATAAGACTTCATCTCTCATACTTAGGACATGTTATCAGTAGGGACCAGTCCCTGGAGAGAAACTTCATGCTTGGTAAAGTGGCGGTTCATCAAAAAGAGGAAGATCCCTAAGGAGATGCATTATCAGAGTGGTAGCAACTGTAGGCTCAAGAGTAACAACTATGAGGATGGAGCAGGAAACACTGGGCCGTGTTTCGGTTTGTTGTGCATAGGGTTGCTATGAGTTGAAACAACAGAACAACTTGAGTCAGAATTGATCCGATGGCATATAGCAGCATTCTTATTAGGGATGTATTTGTATTAAAACATGCTGTTGTTGTTGTTAAGTACTGTGGAGTCAGTTCCGACTCATAGTGACCCTGCACAGGGTTTCCGAGGCTGTAAATCTTTATGGGAGCAGAATGCCTCATCTTTCTCCTGTGGAGCCGCTGGTTGTTTTGAACTGCTAACCTTGAGCTTGGCAGCCCAACTCATAATCACTATGCTACTAGAGCTCCTTCATAAATGGCTCTAATTCTTGCCCGTTTTAATAGTCCATTTTGAACATTTCCTCAAGATATTAAGGAACCTTTTGTAAACACATTTAAATGGCTGTATTGTATTATTTTATCTGTTCTATATTTATTTAATCGCTCCCTCTTGTTGAACATAAAGAACCATTGTGGCACAGGGGTTAAAAAGCCTGACTGGTAGCTGAAAAGTCAGTGGCTTGAAACTAACAGCCACTTCTTTGGGAGAAAAATGTTCCATAAAGATTAAAATCCACTGCCATTGAATTTTAATGGAAAATTTACACCACAAATTAGATTCCCACTCAACAATTCATAGAAACGTGTGTATACATATGCCCACAAATATACCTATATATGTGCACACTGATATACTTCTATAAATCTTCCTGCACCTACACAGCATCCATATAACCACTTACATTTTTCTTGCTTGTTATTACTATTGCTACGAACTTGTATTTGATGTCCTTTATTCTTGTATACCTCTTGATATCTTTATTAACCTTGGTCAAGTTGTGTTGACTTCCAGTGTATTATGTATTGCCTTTCCCATTCTTAGAATTCTCTTTGGTCTTGTGTAGTTTTTCTTTTTAATAGGAGCACCTGGTAGTGTTTGTAGGCCGATCTATTATCTATTAGGTGATCTCTGAGAGCAGCTTCAAGTCCAGGTTAAAAAGGTGCCTTATGTGACAGTCTTGGAGGTTCTTTTAGTCTCTATTGGTCATGTTTGCCTTTATAAGAATTTAAATTTTGTTCTAAATTTGCACTCATTGTAAACAGAATCTTCTGTTTTGCCACTGGTCAGAGTGATGGGTAATGGTTGCTGGGCACCATCTAGTTCTTCTGGTCTCAGAGTAGAAGAGGCTGTGATTCACAAGGGCCATTAGTCCTGTGCACTTACCATTTCCTTGAGTCTTTCCATTCATTTTTGCTCTGGAAGGGCAGATACCACTATTTTTTTTGGAAGTAGATTCCCAGGCCTTGAAAGTTGACCACTTGCAAGCGTCTAAGACCCTAGATGCTGCTCACCAAACTAGGATGTAGCTCATTATTTATATATATATATCCACGGCACTTAACAACAACAAATATATATATATATATATATATATTTTTTTTTTTAAATTCCAATTAATACAATTGGCCTGGGAGTCTATGATCCTGAGACCTCAAATCCAGTAAAGCAATCCCACAAGATGTTTGGGTAGGTCTAGGACGTATCCATCCACCACTCATGGTGTTAGTACCATCAGGATTGGAGGAAGACTCATTAACAACCTGCGATATGCAGATGATACAACCTTGCTTGCTGAAAGTGAAGAGGACTTAAACTACTTACTGATGAAGATCAAAGACCACAGCCTTCATTATGGATTGCATCTCAATGTAAATAAAACAAAAATCCTCACCACTAGACCAATAAACAACATTCTTATCAATGGAGAAAAGATGGAAGTTGCCGAAGACTTCATTCTTCTTGGATCAACCATCAACACTCATGGAAACAGCAGTCAGGATATCAAACAGCATTAGGCAAATCTGCTGCACAAGATCTTTTTAAAGTGTTGAAGAACAAAGATGTCAGCTTGAGGACTAAGGTGCGCCTGACCCAAGCCATGGTATTTTCAATAACCTCTTATGCATGAGAAAGCTGGACAGTGAATAAGGAAGACCATAGAAGAATTGATGCTTTTGAGTTACTGTGTTGGAGGAGAATAATGAAAGTGCCATGGGCTGCCAAAAGAACAAACAGATCTGTGTTGGAAGAAGTGCAGCCAGAGTGCTCCTTGGATGCCAGGATGGCCAGAGTTCGTCTTTCACACTTCAGACATATTATCAGGAAGGACCAGTCTCTGGAGAAGGATACCATGTTTGGTAAGGTGGAGGGTCAGAGGAAAAGAGGAACACCCCCAGTGAGATGGATTAGCAAAGTGGCAGCTGCAGTGTGCCCAAACGTGAAACAATTGTGAGGTTGTCCCAGGACCGGGTAGTGTTTTATTCTTGTTGTTTTTAGGGTCGCTGTGAGTCGGTACCAATTGGATGGCACCTAACAACAACAACAACAGGAAGTATCCATAATTTTATAACTATCTACTTTATTGTATGTATGTAGCACACAGGGATATATGCCCACAAATATACCTCTATATGTACACAAATGTACTCCTAGCTGTCTTCCCACAACCATATAACCTACATAGATATCTACCTGTGTAATCACTTACATAGTTTTGCTTGTTGTTATTGTTGTTACAAAACTGTATATGACATAGCATTTATTGTTGTTATTGTTAAGTGCCATCAAATCAGTTCCTACACATAGCGACCCTGTATAGGGTTTCTGAGGAGTTGCTGGTGGGTTTGAATCACTAACCTTATGGTTAGCAGTCCAGTGCTTCTCCTAGTGCCATACCAGGACTCCAGGATTTATTGAGATGTCTTTTACTCTGATTTACCTCTCTGTGTCTTCATTTACTTTGTTCAAGTTGTGCTGACTTCCCCCACATATGCATTGCTTTTCCGATCACTAGAAGTCTATTAAGTGATTGCCTTTCCTTCTTATCCTATCTCTAATAACTATCAAAGAACGTTGCTTTCTGTGTGTGTACCTCTTCTTTAAAAAAAGTGATCTCATGAAATATTTGCCCTTTTGTATGTGACATATTTCACTCAGCATAATGTTCTCCAGATTCATCCATGTTATAAGATCTTTTATGGACCCATCATTATTATTTATTGTTGCATAGTATTCCTTTGTATGTATGTACTAATATTTGTTTATACATTTGTCCATTGATGGGCACTTAATTGTTTCCATCTTTTTGATTTTGTGAATAATTCAGCAGTGAACATCGATGTGTATATTTCCATTCATGTCACAATTCTTATATCTCTAGGATATATATCTAGGAGTAGGATTGCTGAATCATAAAATATATGTAGTTCTAGATTTTTGAGGAGATACCATATCATTTTCCATAGTGGTTGTACCATTTTACAATCTCACCAGCCATGTATAAGAATTCCAGGCTTCCCACCCAACAGCCGCACCAAAATGTTGCTTTGTTTCCTTTTTCAAATCAGTGCCACATTTGCACAGGTTAGATGGTAACTCCTTGTAATTTTGATGTGTGATTTGTGTCTCTTGGGAGTCCTTGAGTGGCACTGTAGGGTACGCACTGGACTACTAACCTCAAGGTTGAAGGTTCAAACCCACCAGCTGCTCCTAGATAGAAAGATGAGGAAGTTAGCTTCCATAAAGGTTTACAGTCTTTGAACCCATATAGATCAGTTGCACTGTCTTCTACAGGGTTGCTATGAATCGGAATCGACTCAATGGCAGTTGTTGTTTTTGAAAAGACTGTTTGGTGAGCATCTGTTCGTGAGTTTGCTCTCTGTCTGCATGCCCTCTTTGGTGAACTGTCTGTTGCCAGTATTTTGATTGGATTGTTTGCTTTTTGTGGTAGAGTTGTTGAAGTTTTCTATATATTTAGAGGTTAGATCCTTGTCAGATGTCATTACCAACATTGTTTTCCCAGTCTATAGGTTCTCATTAGAATAAATTTTTATACAAGGAGTCCCTAACTTACCACATATTCAAGTTATGATGAACCACACTTATGATTGTCTTTTATTTATGACTTGTATATTTTTTATGTATGTATTTAAAAAAAAAAATGTAAGTTTTTAATGTAATGTTTCCAACCCTAAAACAAATAAGTTTGGATTTATAAAAATACTGCTCATTTGTTGTTGTTGTGTGCTGTCAAGTCCACTTTGTGTAAGGTTTCCAAGAGCAGCTGGTGAGTTTGAACTGCCTATTTTGTGATCAGCAGTCTAGTGCCTGCATTATAGTGCCACACCAGGGTTTATCTTGATAATAAAAGGCAATAGTGATGAAACGAAGACAGGTTTTTTCAGTCTTGACCCTTGAAAACAATGCTGCTGTGGATATTCTTGAACATGTTTCCTGGTATGTTGTTACTGTTAAGTGCTGTTGAGTTGCTTTTGACTCACAGTAACCATGTATAGGGTGTCCGAGGAGCAGCTGGTGGGTTTGAACCTTCAACCTTGAGGTTGAAGGCGCATGGTGGTGGTGTGCCGTGGAGGCGATTCCGACTCATAGTGACCCTGTACAGGGTTTCTAAGGCTGTAAATCTTTATGGGAGCAGAAAGCCTCTTCTTTCTCCCGCGGAACAGCTGGTAGTTTCGAACTGCTGACCTTGAGATTAGCAGCCCAATGGTGGTCTGGTAAACACTATGCTACCAGAGCTCCTTAGCAACAGCATTAGTCTTTTATATGGCTTCCTTATTGTTGTTAATTTCAGTCTTATTAAATAAAGCCTGTGTTTTAGGCTGGATTCTCTATAAAGAATCAAGACCAGTGAAACTTACATATGTGTATTTATATACTGAAGTTTATATAAAAGAAATAACTTACCCATTTGTTGAGGTGGACAGTCCCCAAGTTCAGGTCAGATGGACCAAGATCAGCAGGTTAGATGGTAGGCAGGTCCTATAGACCTGCAAGTGTGGCAGACAGGCCCAGCAAGTAAGAAGGCAGGTTGCTGATGGCTCCCAGGATTGGCAGGTAATTGAACAGGCCACTGACTCAAGTTCAAAGAACTGGAAGTCAGAGGATGAGCCAGATGTAAGATCCAGACCCAACAGAAAGCAAGCAAGCTTGCCTAGGTGTCTAATATATTGGAAGCAGGCCACACCTCCAAGGAAACATCCTTTCAGTTGACTGGCTGCTCATAGCCAATCTCATCATAGGATTGCTGCTGCTGTTGTTAAGTGATATTGGGTTGATTCCAACTTATAGTGACCCTGTATAGAGTTTTTAAGGAGCAGCTGGTGCCAACCTTGTAGTTAGTAGTCCAGTGCTTATCCTACAGTGCCACACCAGGACTTCTATTTTAGAAGTTAATTACACCTTATTAGATCTCATTATGGGGATAATTACATCTCAACTGCCAAACCACTGAGAATCCTGGCCCAGTCAAGTTGCCACAAAACCTTAACCGTCACAGCCTAGTAATGATTTTCCTGTGATTTTAAGTAGGATGACTGACATTGGATGGACCCATTAGGAAAGCATTCATATCTTTACATTATTCATTCTCATCCAGGAACAAATAAGGTGTCAGTCTTTAACGATGTCATTCTGTTCCTCTGATTAAGTTCTGCGTAGGTCTCACATCTTTCTTGTTTGTTTGTTGTTTTTTTCTAGTTATTTTATACTCAGTGACGCTATTATGAATGGCATCATTATCCATTGTTTCAGAGTAGCTAATGCAGGTCTGTACAGAAGCCATTACATTTTACACTTATTTTTCAGTGCTAAAAGCCTGTAGTTTCTTGCTTATTTATGGTTAAGTGCTTTTTGTTTTGGGGCCATTGCATGCTTGCTTACGAGTCTCCATTTATTTATTGCTCACAGTTTTATTATGGATGGGTTACAGATCATATTTTGGCAAAATTCCAAAACTGATCTGACTGCTAGGTACAGAACATATGAACTACCTTCATACTAGTTTTAGGTTTTCTGTTTCTTGT
This sequence comes from Chrysochloris asiatica, assembly GCF_000296735.1. NCBI lineage: Eukaryota > Metazoa > Chordata > Mammalia > Afrosoricida > Chrysochloridae > Chrysochloris > Chrysochloris asiatica. The sequence continues at coordinate 3,944,752 of NW_006408558.1, read as the reverse complement.
TTTTGGGGATGATTCTGACCATCTGTTTTACACAGGAAAAAGAAACAGGATTATGTAATACAAGGGGGCTTTCAAATGTCTGTAGAAAAATTCAGTTATCTTATGGTAGGAAGATCTCTCAATTAAGCACATAAATACATAAATGTGATTTTGGTCATCAACTAGCTGTGTGATCTTAGGAAACTCATTTAACCACTCTGGACTTTGAGTTTTCTTTCTAGCTCTCTATTTTTCAGTATAATAAATCCTCAAATTATTTGATGTCATGATTTATATTTTGGAGAGAGGTAAATTAGAATTAAAATGGTAACATAGAAAGTAAAATGAAACAGAAATGAAATTTTGGACTGTGCTCCGTGTTTTTTCTCCGGTCAGTTTAGCCTATGTTCAGTCTGTTTGGCGTTTTAATTTCTCAGAATATTGGCTTTGTGTCCTTTGTCTGTCAAGCATGATCAAAAATAAAGCATGACCTCACTCTGTAAGAATATGTCACCCATCTATTTTAGATGTTAGTTTTAACACTTGTGAGAGGGAAAAACACATTTTTATTTTATAGTTTATTTTTATAACAAATGACCCAACTTTAGTATTTTAAATCTGGCAGTGTTTTCACATAGGCTGTTTCTTTCCCACTGATACCAGAAATGAGTTCATTTAAATTGAAATCTGAAATGCTTATTGATTATGAAAAGACTGGAAAACTCATAACTTTGGCCATACCTGCCATAGGATAATTGAGCAGAGAATATGTTTTCGGTGGAGTGTTCAGAATGACAAACTTGTTGCTCATCATTTCTACCCCTGAAAGTCTTAACAACATCAAGTTCTGAGAAGTATCTGAACTTGCAGAAATAGCTCATGAAGTCATTTTCTATTTCAATGGTCTGCACTTTTTGGAATAAATACTCTTTAACTAGGGCGATATTAATGTATGTCTTTGACAGCAACTGCATTGAAAAGACAGCCTTTGCAAAACACTTTTGTCACCCATCCAAGTATGGGTCTTTTACGACAGATTGTTGTGTATCTGAAGGAGCTATTGTGTCAACAATGAGCATCAAAATGAGTCTAAAAATCTGACTCAATGGAACAAATGCATTTTAATGGCATGCATTCTACTTTAAAAGGATGTACCAAAATAGAGTGAGAGTCTGAAAGCAGGGCATTATTTTATAATGAAAGACTAATATATGGGTAGTTCTAGCTAAAGTAAGAGTGTAACTGGGAATGATGGAAATTGATAAAATCACTCCCATCAGCAAACCACTAATGCTAAGCAAGAGTTATCTGAAGTGCTCCATGAGAAATAATGAAAAGGACACAGATACCCTGCAATGTCCTCTACTTAAATTCATCCCACTGAGGTGCTGGGGTGAGTGGGGCCTAAGTCTCCCTTCCTTTGGTACTCAGAACAGCTGGTGCAGACTTTGCAAGATCACATTTCCTGAAATGCCACTCTAGCAATCAGGGAACAATCTGGTGTCTTCCAGCGTTTACATTCTACTGTTTAAGTGTGCTGTGATATGGAGCCCTGGTGTGGTGCTGTAGGGTAAGCCCTGGACTGCTAACTGCAAGGCCGGTGGTTCAAAACCACTAGTTACTACTCAGAAACCCTATACAGGGCCGCTGTGAGTTGGAACTGACTCGATGGCACTTAACAGTAAAAACAACAACTTAAAGAAATAATTTTTTGAAGCAAACTCAGCATAAATTTGGTTCCTAGGAGGCAAGGTGAAGTATATCTCTGCTTCCCAGCTTCTCCACTATCTCTGGTATCAGCTTTCCCATCCTCATGGCACTCCCTGAAGAGTTCCGGACTATGTCGCGGTATCACAAAGAGCTCAAAGGCTGCACTTACTGCTATGTGGTTTAGCAGAATGAGGGCTTCACCTCAGGAGAAACTTAGGAGCAACACGAAGGGTTACTCAGGCGAGGATTGGCAAGATTCTTTAAGTGGAGGTTCCAGATGCTTCCTTCCAGGATTCACTCCCTCAGGATACTTCTTTGAGCCTGACTGTGTTGTGGCTTTGGTCAGTCAGACCACACTTTCACTATTAGTGACCAGATGGGCTCCTAAACCGGCTCTTGCTCATTAATACAAACCCTTAGATGTGGCCAATGTAGCCCAACTACTTGGATAATTGCACAGAAGTAAGAGACAAAGAGCAAAGTGTTTTAGTAAAGTAACTCATAACCCCACAGGAGGGTTGTACCAGGTGCTCTGATGGAGCAAACAGTTAAGTGCCCAGCAGTTAACCAAAAGGTTGGCAGTTGGAACCCACCTACTGGCTTCTGGGAGGAAGACCAAACAGTCTACGTCTGTAAAGATTGCAAGAAAGAAAACCCAGTGGGGTAGTTCTACCCTGTTAAAGTCAGCACGACAGTACCTAAGACAATAACAACAACATTGTAGGCCCTTTTCTGCATTTATATTTTTGTACTTATTACAGTGGCAGCGGGTTTTGCTTTCAGTTTATTTATTAGACTACCTAACTCAATGTATTGGAAACCCCATATATTTATATACCTAACAATTAGTCAAAGGAGCTCTGGGAGCGTAGTGGTTACGAATCTGGCTGGGAACCTCAAGGTCAGCAGTTTTAAACAACCAGCTGTTCTGTGGGAGAAAGATGAGGCGTTTTGCTCCTGTAAAGATTTACAGCCTCGGAAACCCTGTGCAGGGTCGCTATGAGTCAGAACCAACTCCACGGCACATCACCACCACCACTACCACAATTAGTCATGTGATGTCAACCTGGCAATTATTTCTTGGTTATTACTGTTTCTGATTTGTATTATATCTTCTGGTTAAAATATCAGTAACTTGATCCCACCTAAGGACTCCTGGTGTGGATAAACACTTGACTGCTAATCATAAAGTCGGCAGTTCAAACCTACTATCTGCTCCTTAGAAACCCTACACAGGGTTGCTATGAGTGAGAACTGACTCGATGACACTTAACAACAGTAACAACACCTTCCATCCCTAAGGCCTCTTAAGAAGCTGAGAGATGGAACAGAAGAAATTGTAAGAAGGATTTGAATACTCTGTTGTTACTAAGGACATTCTATTTTCTGGGCAAGATTTCCCACGGACCCTGCAACTCACTGTTTGTTTCTCTTACTGTCTCTTTTTCTGTGCTTAGAAGGTTACAATGCTATCTCGGTATCTTTTGAAAATTGTTTGCTTCAAGAATGTTGTTAAATACTCAAGTCGTTTCCAACTCAAACCCTGCATAGGGTTTCTGAGGAGCAGATGGTGGGTTTGAACCACTGACCTTAACGATTTAATACAGGGTAGAGATTTCATGACCCAGAGTTGAAGGGTAGTCAGGCTGTAAGCACATTTCCCAGTTTTCAAAGCTGAGGGGAATATGGCCCAGTCACTGTGGTACAAGAGGTACATGCCGTTATTCTCTTATTGTAACCATATTAGAAACCATTTACGAAAATGCCCTGTGTCCTGTCTACCTCTGCATTTTCTGTGAAACAGATTCTTCTCATCAATCACAGATGAGTGTGGCCAGACGAATTGAGCAGGTTCTCAAATGCTTGCTAAATAAGCAAAAAATAAAGCATTACCCCCACTCTGTCCAGGTTCCTGAACTCTTTGCTCATCTGTGCTGTGTTCTCTTATCCCTTCCCCCCATGCCACTGAAAAGAACGTGCAATGTATAGATTATACAAAGAAGACATTCTTGTCAATGGGCAGGACAGACTGAAGGCCAGAGGTTAACGAGGGGACAGAGAGAGTCAAGTGTTGGGGCTAAAGGATGTCTCCAGGCTGGTAAGTTGCTTGGGGAACTTTCAAGGGGGCAATGCCCCCATCAGTCTAGGGCCTACCACCAACCACACCATTGTTCAGGAGGCCAAGACCAGTTCCACGTGAAACAGCGGAAGTATAACTTCTCTTTACAGAACTCCAGAATATATTTCAATGCACAGAAAGGACTCTTTTGTTCTTTGGTAAACATCACATTCCAGAGTCTAGTTTGGAAAGGCCAGATTGTGAATTATGGAAGAGTCCATTTAAGGAGAAGGCATCTTTGTTGCAAATGAAATGGGGCAAGGGTGAAAAGGTGAAAAGAGGCAGATGTTGGAATTTGTTGTTGTTCATTTTGGCTTATTTCTTACAATTTAAATTTTATTGTGGTACATATGTGCCATTTGCTATTTCAGCCTTGTTCACATACTCAGTTTAACATTAATGTGTTTAGCATGTTGTGTAATTATCATTACCCACTTCTAGACTTTTCCATCACTCTTAACAGAAGTACAATAATCTCTAAGAAATGAAACGCCCTTCCCTCTTTTTTTCTACCCACCCCTGGTGATCCCTTAGTAAGCTTAGATCTGTATATGCTTGCTTGTTCTAGATATTTCACATAAGGGTTGTTGTTGTTGTTAAGTGCCATCGAGTCGGTTCCGACCCATAGCGACCCTGTACAGGGTTTCCGAGGGTGTAAATCTTTACGGGAGTAGAAAGCCTCATCTTTCTCCCGCGGAGCAGCTGGTAGTTTCAAACTGCTGACCTTAAGGTTCGCAGCCCGATTCGTAACCACTACGCTACCAGAGCTCCTTTCACATAAGGGTAATCATACAATATTTGTCCTCTTGTGACTGACTCTTTTCACTCAGCATACTGTTTTCAAGGTTTACCCATGTTGTAACATATATCAGGACTTCATTTTTCTTTATGACTGAGTACTATCCCACTGTATGCATGTTACCACGTTTTATTTATCCATTCATCTGTTGATGGACATTTAGGTTGTTCCCATCCGTTGACTACTGTAAATAGTGCTTCAGTGAACATTGGCGTACAGATGTTGACTTTGTTTGGTGGTGGTTATTGTAGTATCCCATTATCTTCAACTGTGCTGACATACAGTAATTGTTTAATGCCTAGTTGTTGAGTGAGTGCTTAATAACAGTCTTTGGGGCATTATTTACTATGTGTGTTTCACTAAAGAAATACTAGCATTTTTCTGCAATACCAGGAGTTCCTCCCTTAAAGCACTCTTCTCAGAGTGAAGCTTAATGCCAGCAAATCATTGTTGGTATTGAAAATGTACTGGAGTCAGTTTCCATAATTTGCATTCTCATTGAGTATTTAAATGAGGTTTCTGAGTGACTTCTGGTAAGTTGGAACTCTCACTGTGGTGACCAGAAGACTCGCACTGCCCATATCTAGGTTGGACAAAGATAGGAAAGTGCTCTTGTCATAGGTACGCCCTCTTTCCACAAAACTAGACAGAAAATTGGCATTTTCTGTATTCTAAAAATCTTATAGCCTATAATTCTGTGTACTAAATCTGCCTGTGTTGATATTGGCTTCAGCTAACTCAGTTTCTTTTTCCAATTCATTGACACCCACACATGTGTAACCCAGGATAGTGGCAGAGGAAATATTCCCAGCCTGGGGATATAAACAGGAGAGGAGTAAGGAGATGTGTCTTCAGGAAGCCAGTTGGAAAGTCCTGCAGCTGCAGATCTGCAGCACATAATAGTCTGGCTCACCCTTTCAGCTGCTCAACCTTCGGTACATTTCTCAGCCTTAGACATATGGGCCCATTATGGCAAGGTTGGGGACTCTATACTTGGGAACCATATAGCCACCATTCAGCAATCATTGATTGAATCCCAACTTTGTATTGGGCACTCTATTCTTTTCCACAAAATGGGTGGGCTAAAACAATAGATATTTATTTGCTCATGGCTTTGGAGGTTACAATTCCAAAATCAAGATGTCAGCTGGTCCGTACTCCCTCTGAAGGCTCTAAGGGAGGATCCTTCCTTGCCTCTTGCTAACTTCGAATGGTTCCTGGTAGTCCTTGGTGTTCTTTGGCTTGAAGATGCATCACTACAATCTCTGCCTCCATCATTTCTTCTCTTCTTCTAAGGACATCAATGCGTTGGGCTCACCTAGAACGTACTCGGCTGCTAATCGACAGGTTGGGAGTTCGAGTCCATTCAGAGGCCCTTCAAAAGGAAGTCTGATGATGATCTATTTCCGAAAATCATGGTTACCATGAGTTGAAGTCAATGACAATTGGTTTAATCCAGTCTGACCTAATTTTTACTTGATTACATCTGCATAGACACTATTTGCAAATGGAGGGTCTAAATGGACCAGGATTTTATAGGGGCACTATTCAAACAAGTACAGGCAGCCTCCTGGGTTTGGGGAATGTGGTATGGGTGAATAAGACAGCCCTCCCATTTTGGGTGCTTGCGGAATGAATGTAATTTTCTTCAAGAGAAGTAAACTTGTGGTAAGAAACGAAGTTTATGAATTACTTATTTTTAGCTAGGCTCTTGCAAGGCACTTTACGTACCGAATTTCATTTAATACGCAGAATAACCCCGTGAGGAAGATTTTATAGACGTGATAATTCAGTCTTTGAGGGTTTGGGTAACCTGCTCAAGGGTCCGCAATTGATGGGCACTTGAATCAGGATTAGATTTGATTCTAAGATGGATACCTTTGTCTCCAAACCCACTATGATACACCTTACTCTCCTGTGGCAAGGAGCCCTTATGGTACCATGGTGCCTTGCTCCACAGGCTAAAAGACCTGATAACATGCTTTTGTGAAGATTATGGTTTAGGAAACCCTGTGGGACAAAGCTCTACTCTGTCCTATAATGTTACCACTATGAATCAGAAGTGACTAGGTGGCGCACAATATAACAACACACTCCTGTAAGATACTGACAGAACTGATCATGCCTTGCTCTTCTAGGTGAGGGAAGGGCTAAAATAGAATAGAAAATTTCTCTAAGGCAAAGTTGGAGAGCTTGGTGTTTCTGTAGAATAAGCACTGGACTGTGAGCCATAAGGTTGGTGGTTGAGCTCACCTTTCACTCTGCAGGAGAAGGATTAGGCTTTCTGCTTCCCCAGAGACTTACAGGCTGAGGAACCCTATGTTGTTGTTGTTAAGTGCCACTGAGTCCGTTTGGACTCATAACAACCCTATATAGCAGGGGTGGGGAACTTTTTTCCTGCCAAAATTTACAGCATCATTCACGGGCCATACAATGTTTTCAACTTAAAAATTAATATGCTATATTTGGCCAAGCAGCATTTAATGATCTCACCTCTAATGTGATAGCTGTGAGTCTTGGTGTGGTGCTGCGGTTAATGCGCTGGACTGCAAGGTTAGTTTGAACTGCAAGGTCGTTAGTTTCAAGCTCACCAGCCACTCCTTGGAAACCCTATACAGGGTTGCTGTGAGTCAAAACTGATTCGATGGCATTTAACAACAACATACTGTGATGGCTGTAGGATCAGGACTGGACTGCAAACCACAAGACCGGCAGTTCAAACCCACCAGCTGCTTCTCAGAAACTCTTTACAGGGTTGCTATGAGTCAGAACCATCTTGAGGGCACTTAGCAACAACAATATGATGGCTCAGTATTAAGTGAAATTAGGCATGTAAAATGCCTTGGCAGGGCCAGACATTCCCCACCCCTGTTGTATAGCATTTTTGAGGAACGGCTGGTGAGTTTGAACCTCTGACCTTGGCAGTTCAAACTTAACTTCCGGTCCAGTGTTTATCTCACAATGCCACACGGAAACCCTTTAGATGGTCCCAATGAGTGAGAACCAACTCAACTGCACTTTAACAACAAACAACAAGGCAAAGCCAGTCTCCACTGTCGTTTCCTACTCCGTCCTTCATTGGTTGGGGCATCCTTGCCTGTGCTGTAAAACTCTCTGCAGTAAGACTTGCTTAGAAAAATCTTTGTTTTTTGATCACTGGTTACCCATCAGCCATTTTTCATAGATAAAAATATTTGCTTGGTTTCAAGAAAGAATACTGTTATGGGTTGAATTGTGTCACCCCCAAATTGTGTCAGTTTGATCAGGCCATAATTGTCAGAATTATGCATTTATTCTCCCTTCTGTGATGTGTCATTATCCGTGTGTTGTAGATCCCAACTTCCATGGTGATAAAGAGGCAGGACACAAGCTAAAGGATTAGATTGTATCTTGAGTCAATCTCTTTTGAGATATTAAAAGATTCAGCAAGTGAGCAGAGAGCAGGTCCTCCTACAACTAAGAAAGAAGAGGCCACATTGGAAAGCCTCCTTTGGACTTGTTCCCTGTGCTGAGAAACACCTAGACTCAAGGAAAGATTGATGACAAGGACCTTGGGCCAGCCCTGACAGAAAGTCTTTCCTGATAGCTGTCATCCTGAATTTGGACTTGTAGACTTTTAAATTGTGAGAGAAGAAAGTTGGCTTTGTTAAAGCTGTCTGCTTGTGATGTCTCTGTTATAGCAGCAACTAGATAACTAAGACAGATACTTACTTTGTTCTGTGAAGAAAATCTTACAATTTAAATTGAATTATTTTTAAATCTGTAAAAATGAATGAGAATTTCTTAAATTCCAAAGATTTGTTTTTTAAAGAATTCAAAACTTGATATTATCTCAATTTAATGCAGTTCTATGAAGTAGGCTAAGACATGTCTAACAAAAAGCTTGATAAATACTAAATTGTATGTTTGATCAACTCAACAGATGGTAAGAATTGCTAGCAGAAAACACTGGCCAGGTGAATATTTCCTATTTGTGGTTCAAACCCACCAGCTGCTCCTTGGAAACCCTGTACAGGGTCCCTATGAGTCAGAATCAGTTCGACAGCACTTAACAATAACAACAGGTATTTCTAAAGTTTCTGTTCTTAGTCTTTGAGGACAAAGTCAGAGCTTAGAGAGAGAGGTGTTTTGTATATAATTAACCAAACGTGAGTGCCTTCCTCTTGAAGGCATCGTACGTTTACACATTATTAGTTGTTATTAATTGTTCTGGAATCCACCCCTAACTCATTGTCATCCCATTCTGCTCAGTCCTACGTCCTCCCCATAATCTGCTGGGGATCAGATTGTTGTGATCCATTAGTTGATTTTGGGAAGTAGCTCTTCAGCCCTTTCTTCCTGTAATCCGTTTTAATCATCCTGCTCCGAAACCTGTTCAGCATCATAGCAACAGAAAAGCCTCCACTGACAAGAGAGGTAGTGACTGCAGGAGGTGCATTGGCCAGGAATTGACTTTAGGACTTCTGCATTAAAAGCAAGAATCCTACCACCTTGGTAGTGTAGTGGGTTATGAGCTGGGCTGCTCACCATAAGGTCAACAGTTCGAATCTACCAGCCTCCCCATGGAAGAAAGATGAGGCTTTCTGCTTCTGTAAAGATTTACAACCCCTGGAAACCCTATATCCTTATGAGTTCGGACCAACTCCACAACACACAACAAAACAACAGCAACCCCTTCTTATCAGTTACTTCTTAATAGATGTACTTTTATATTTCTGCACTTAAAAAAAAATGTAGCTTCGTTGTAGTTGTTGATTGCTTTGTAGTTGTAGCTGTTGATTCCTTTGAAGTAAGAAGGAACTGTGGCTCACGCACAATTGCACGGTAAACAGCTGAGTGTCTGGATTGCTCAAGAGAAAGCTTCAACACATCAGTCTTAGCTGCGATGCACTCTCGAATGTAGAATTCCCTTCTGTTGGAAAGGATGCGGAGGACTCTTTTGAGAACTACTGCACATATTTAATGTATATCTCGTTTTGTCTGGGGGCTGCGACTCAGAACTCTGCCATCTGTAGTGGGTGGCAACCAAATCTCAGCCTTGAAGAATTCATCTGTTAATTTTCTTTCTTTCTCTGACTTGATGGCACCATTGTGGTTACTTCTCCTCCCTCTTCAATCAATACCATCTCATTTTCCATTATTAAGTCTTAAGTAGATTGCAGTGGTTGCAAGCTGTTACATTTTTTTCATTTTGGAAATGTGATGGGAGAAGAAAATCATCTGCTTGGAAAAAGGAGTAGGAAGGAGTTCAGGCCCTCCAAATATGGGCCGCCTTCCAAATGAATTAGTGCAAAGATGGACGAACATCTCCACCTGCCTATCCTTTCCTGAGTTAGCCCACATCATCGCCTTGTAGAGAAAATCCTGCTGCTTAGGGTTGAAGTGACTTGCCCGTATCTTGACTCCATGCCACTCAACACTACACTTCTAATTCCATGGTCGGCAGTTCAAACCCATCAGGCACTCCTCAGAAACCCTATGCAGAACCTATACAGAACCAACTCGATGTCACTTAACAACAACAACAACAAAAGCAACTGGGCTTTGAGAAGTAAATCACGCAGAATTTTTTTTATGCTGTTCTTTACCTAAATGATAGGGTGGCAAGCCGTACACAATGATTGTACTTAAGGTCACAAGTGGGCCTGTAGGCGCTTGAGAGAAAGCTCCTGAGAGGTTATTTCCTATAAGTCTGTATATGCTACCAAGGGGTTATTTTTCTGTTTTGTTTTTTTTAAACTTTTGTTGATCACTAAAGCAAACCATTGGTTTAAGTGGTTAGTCCTTCACCTACCAGCCAAAAGGATGGTGGTGATTCTAACTCACATATTCCAAAAGGTTGGCAATTCTAACTTACCCAAAGGTACTTTGGAAGCCTGGACTGACAAGCTCCTTCCGAAAGGTCACAGGTCTATTGTTATTTTGAAAATCCTGTGGAGCAGGATTTTCTGCACACACATCCACACTCTGCACACACACCCACACATGGTACAGGTCTACTCTATGCAACTGATTTGATGGCAATTAGCCAACAACAACAGCACCACCTTGCCAATGACCAAATTAAAAACAAAAAACCAAAAAACGTGATCAGGTGTTAGAAAAGTTGAGTGGGAATCTTAAGAAGAAAAAAGTAAATCTGTACGAAATGTGGTTTAAATTGGGAAAAGAGTGTGGTTTATATTGGTTAACCTGTGAGATGGTCCAATGTTGGGATTGGAGGGTGGCCTAATTCAGTCTGATGGGGAGACCCCTTTCTCAGTAATAATAATTAGGGCTCATGGGGTGTAGGTGGAGGCTGGGCCCTATTCTAACCTTCTTCCTCCTGTCTCACTAGTTTTATTCTTGGGGGCTGCCATGGTGACTCAGAACTGCTCCTGTAAAGATTTACAACCCCAGCTTCCTCTCACTGGGAACACCTGATTTAGGGCTTGGTGAAGGAGCTGTAGTTTTTGTGCAGTTGACATGCAACTTTGGGTTTATACCCTTCTGCAAGGTGCAATATCATATTTCTTTTCACCACAAAGAAAACTGTTTAGGTGGAGTTTTTGCCCCTGAGGAATGGATTTGATGGACTTTGGTAGTAAGAATGCTGTGAGTTGCCCCGGAGTTGATTCTGACCTGTGGTGACCCCATGTGTGCAGAGGAGAACGGCTCCTCCACAGGGTTTCAAGGCTATGATCTTTTGGAAGCAGATTTGCAGGGTGGGTCTGAGCAGTCAACTTTTGACTAGTAGCTGAACGCTTAACCATTATTGTCATCCAGGGACTCCAGTAGTAAGGATTGTTGTTGTTGTTGTTTTTAAATACCATCGAGTCGGTTCCGACCCATAGCGACCCTGTACAGGGTTTCCAAGGAGCAACTGGTGAGCTTGAACCACCGACCTTGCGGTTCAGACTGACTTTGCAGTCCATTGCATTAACCCACAGCACCACACCAGGACTCCTGTTGTTGTTGTTAAGTGATGTCAAGTCACTTCTGACTCATAGCGGTCCTGTGTAGGGTTTCTGAGGAGTGGCTGGTGGGTTTGAACCTCTGACCTCACAGTTCAAAGCAACCTTGAGATCAATTGCTTATCCTATGGTGCCACACCAGGACCAACCTTGCCATCCTCTGAGTTTGAACATATCCCTCCCGCCTTTTCATCTTCTTCCCCTCTGTTGCCTCCAGTTCCTCTTCTCTCTCCTCCCTCAGCCTCTTTCTTTTCAGCCTCAGCTCTGGTAGCATAGTGGTTACGAATCGGGCTGCGAACCTTAAGGTCAGCGGTTCTAAACTACCAGCTGCTCCGTGGGAGAAAGATGAGGCTTTCTACTCTCGTAAAGATTTACACCCTCGGAAACCCTGTACAGTGTCGCTATGGGTCAGAACCGACTCGATGGCACTTAACAACAACAACAATCCATGGGAAGACGGTCAGGTTTCACTGTATCTCTAAAGGAATACACCTGGCAAGAGGGTGTCAATAAGAAGACTGTACATTTACATCAGCAAAAATGACAGGCTCAGAAGACTGTATAGGTTCCTCAAGTGTTGTACAGTACCCACCGGCACTGAGATGACCCCTATAGGATAGAGTCGAACAGCTCCATAAGGTTTTTAAGACTGTAAATCTTAACGCAAGCAGATAGTCTCATTCTCCCACAGAACGCTGGTGGGTTTGAATAGCAAATCTTAAGGTTAGCAGCCCAATGCTTAACCCAAGACATTACCAGGACTTCTTATATGCAGAGGGTGCAAGGAGAAAAGTCTAAGAAACCTGAGTTTAGCACAGTTTAATGGTATAAAAGTTAATGGTTAAAGTAAGTATATAGAGGTATTTGTATGACTGTAACACACAGATTTTTGCTTAATGTTGTGAAAGGAATTTCCTCTTCCTTTTACAAAAGTAACCATTTTAATTACATGAAATTCTACCTAACTCTTTGAGTGTGTGTGTCTATGTGAATATGTGCACACACGAGTTTGTATTTTAAAAGAAAGTAATTTACTATGAATTTGCTAAATGTAAACAGTACATATTGATAATATGTGGAGTCCTGATGTGGCACTGCGGGTTAATGTGCTGGACTGCAAGGTTGGTTTGAACCATAAGGTTGGCAATTCCAACTCACCAGCCACTCCTTGGAAACCCTAGACAGGGTCAGTATGAGTCGGAATTGACTCAACAGCACAATGAAAACATTGTTGATCTAGGTCCCCTGGTAGCATAGTGGAAGTGGATTACGAACTGGCCTGCTAACTGCAGGGTCAGTAGTTTGAAGTTACCCAGTCTCTCCGTGAAAGAAAGATAAGGCTTCATGCTCCTGTAAAAATTTACAGCCTCAGAAACCATATGCAGGGTTGCTGTGAGTCAGAAGTGAGTTGGTGGCACACCACCACCACCATTGTTAAACTAGGGAGGTTTCTTGTGTGTGTGTGTGTGTGTGTGTGGTAAAACATATATAACAAATTTTGCCATTTTAACCCTTTTTAAGTGTATCCTTCAGTGGCATTAATTACATTCACAGTATTGTTCAGCTACAACCATTATTTGTTTCTCAAACTTTTCATCACTTTTAGGGAGATATTTTAAGACCACATATTTTAATATTGTAGTCAAACAATGTATCATTTGTGTGAGCGCTTTCTCTTTTGCACCTTTTCATTTACTTTCCTTCAAATTTTCTACATTTTACTACTAATTTACTAGATGAATTAAACAAGATGAGGCTGATATTTTGTATATATTTGTTCAACATTTGGTTCACAGTTTTTGTCAAGTGGTTTGTATGATAAAATCCTGTGGGCTTACTTGTTTTTCTCTTAATTCATTCAATAATTGGTGAAACACATAGATTTATAGCTGTGCTTCAAGTCTATCAACTTCTCCTGGGAAACTCTACACAGGGTCGCTATGAGTCAGAACTGACTCACTGGCACTTAACAACGACAATATATAGAGAGTGGAAAATACAAAATTTAAACCAACGTTAGTATTTCTCTTTACTTAGGATGGTAATTCTTTCTTTTTGAAGGACCAGGAGGAGGCCTCACTAAGAAAGGTTGGGCATTTCTCTGTGAGGCCAGGAGGCAGTCTGCTTGGGTCTAAGAACAGATGCTTAATGTTTGCTTGTTCAACCCCATGGGCATTGTGGTTGAGCTCAGGCGAACATATCTTCCCCCTTTCCTAACTGCCACCTTCTTTTCAGACTAGAATGCTTATTTGACATTTGAGATGGTAAGAGTAGATAAATAATTCATATTGTAGTATCAGTTTTGTCAGAAACCCATAAATACTTTTAAGGGTTTGGATCTAAAAATCTTCTATCCATAATTCAGAAAGAATTAGTTTAATTAACCCCCAAATTATTATGAATGTGAAACTAGGCTATGGTTTTTTTGGTGTTTTTTTTTTTTTCTTTTTTGCCTGTGGTATGTGTGCAGCTATATCTTGAAGCAGAATGATTTGTGGACCCTGTACAAATTCAGTTGTTCCTCTTTTGTGATTGAATGCAGACAGCATGGAGGAAATGGAACGTCCTATGCATTTTGGCCACCATTATTACATGTCTCTTATGGCTCTGGTAGCTTTAGTTGAGACAGTAAATGGCTAGTCTCTGGACCTCCCGTTTTTCTGGCCTGTAAAGTCAAGAGATTCAGTGAAGATTCCTTCTAGCTTTAAATTCTGTCATTATTTGCACCCTTGTGTGAAACTCCTAATGTTTATGGGAACTAAAGGTTACACCACTATGAAAGAGACAGAAATCAGATGATCCATCACAGGGTTGTTTTTTCCAGCATATTCTCTGCCAATCCAAACCTTGTTATAACCATAGTGTGGCAAGAGATGATTTCCTATTATTCCTTTTACAGCTACATAGATCTATCAGAGCAGTTGTTAAACTGTTGAGTTCCGCCATATGTCAGAAGAAGAAAATCCATTGAGCTTCTGACTACTTTTTCCTCTCCAAGAAAATGATCTTTAAGAGAATGACATGTAATATAGACTTTACTATTCTGAGGGCATCGGCGAGACTGCATCTGAAATAAAATCAATACATGATGCAGTAGTTTATTTACATTTAAAATAATAAATGGCAAAGCATTTTATCAAAGATGTTGGGACCAAGTATGTGTTCCAGACTTACATACAGCAAAGGGAGAGAATGTAATAGATATATGAACATCTACTATGTGTGGATATGGACTCCTGGTATGGATCTGTGGGATAAGCGCTGAATTGCTAGCTGCAAGGTTGGCGGTTCAAATTCACCAGCCACTCCCTGGAAAACCCATATAGGGTCACTATGAGTCAGAAGGAATCCTGGTGTGGCGCTATAGGGTGAGGTACTGGACTGCAAGATTGGTTTGAACCAAAAGGTTGGTGGTTCAAACTCATCAGCCATTCCTTGGAAACCCTACACAAGGTTGCTATGATTGGAACTGGTTCTATGGCACTTAACAACAACAACAACAACAACGAATGAAAACCTACTGGAAGGTACTTAACAACAAATGATTCCTGGTTACAGCAACCATCATGTAGATCCTTAGCTCTCAAGATTTTGAAGTTGAGATTAGAATGTTTAGCATGGTTTTAATAAGGATTTAGGATACAAGGAGAGAAGAATAAGCTCAGAGAAAAATTTACAACTAGCTGTGAAATATGATTATTTCTGGAATCCATAGGCCCAGGCCATCTGCATGGCGTTGCTCTGTACCCATGCTCTGGCTGCTTTCTATGAATATGGGAACCAGTATTCTCGTACCATTTGTGAGCCTCCTTAAGTGAATTTAAGGAGCTTTGGTAGCATTGTGGCCTATGAGCTGAGCTACTAACTGCAAGTCATTAATTTTAATCTACCTGTTCCGAGGAAGAAAAGAGGACGCTTTCTGTGTCTGTAAAGATATACAGCTTTGGAAATCCTACACAGGGTCACTATGAGTTGGAACTGACTTGATGCACACAACCACCTCCACCATCCAAATGATTTTAGACAGGAGTGTCTGGGCCAAAAACATGTGATTCAGAGAGAAAAGGGAATCCCCTATCCATCAATTTAAAATCTTATTTCAAAGTCTTCTTTTTTTCTTCTTTAGGATCTCTTTTTTTCTGGGAAGACTGAAGGAAGGAAAACTCATTTCCTTCATTGTTAGAAAGCTACAGACTCCGAATGTTAATTAGTTTGATTGAGCTCTGGTAGTGTAGTGGTTACAAGTTGGGCTGCTAACCTCTAGGTCAGCAGTTCAAAACTACCAGCTGTTCTGTGGGTGGAAGATGTGCTTTCTGCTCTCATAAAGGTTTACAGCCTCAGAGATCCTATACAGGATTGCTATGAGTCAGAACCAACTCCATGGCACATAAACACCACCACCATACCTCCAGCCAGAGGCCCACATGGTACAATGGACCATACATTTTTAGTTTTGAGTGCACAGACTGAAACTACACAAGCTTTTAGCTCAGAGCACAGGGTTTGTACAATCCTTCAACCTCTATGAAACTATGCACAAAAAAGGTATGTGATGGAGCTTCAAAAGTTATGGGAAAATTCCACTATCTTTTCATTCTACTTTTCCACAAACTTTCTGAAGCCCCCTCATATGCCTTTTTTCTGGGGAGCAGGTCTGTGGCCTTCATGTGATTAAGTCGTCTGGAATCTCCTGAAAAGACTGAGACTACTTTGGTAATACGGCATCAGTGATTGTTTCAAGTCTGGGTTGTTCAAATAGGGCATTGGCAGTTTGGTCTAGGTCAGACTTCCCTAGATGCCTGGTGTCTCCTACAAAGGACAGCTCAAATGCACATGTCTCCACCGAATGGTTTGTCCACATCCATTCTTGTTCAAGAAACATTTCTCCAAAACTAAGTCTGCAGAGATGAAGTTCTATTTAGTCTTTATAGGCATACTTTGTAGCAATGTTTTTCAGTTTATATGTTTTTGCATAATAAGCTGCCTATTTGGTGGGTCCTTCCAAAACAAAGACATCATTATCTACAAAGGGGTATTCCAACTTCCTGTAGTTACAAATGTACTTCCCTCAGGATTTGAGAATTTTTAGGATATGCACTGGGTAGTGGTTACGAATTGGGCTGCTAATCTCAAGGTCACCAGTTTGAAACTACCAGCTGTTCCATGGGATAAAGATGAGGCTTTCTGCTCCCATAAAGATTTACAGCCTTGGAAACCCTGTGCAGGGTCGCTATGAGTCGGAACCAACTCCACGGCACATAACAACAACACTAACCACAGGGTCAGTGGTAATGACCCAATAACCGTTCCTTGGAGTTGACTGGACGGTACTTAACAGCAACAGCAAAGCCAAGGTTTAGCTAGGTCTAAATTCCGGTGTCCTGGTGTGGTGCTATCGGATAAGCCCTGAACTGCTAATGGAAGGTTGGTGGTTCAAACTGACCAGCCACTTCTCAGAAACCTTATATATAGGGTCACTATGAGAAGGAAACGAAATCAATAGCACTTAACATTAACAAATTCTTGTTAGAGGAGTCCCTGGGTGGTGTAAATGGTTAATGTGCTCAGCTACTAACAGAAAGGCTGGTAACTGGAGTCCACTCAGAGGCATCCTGGAAGAAAAGCCTGGTGGCTACTTCTGAAAAACCATCCATTAAAAATCCTGTGGAATAACAGTTTATTCCATAGGATAAATTGGGGTGGAGAGGGGGAAGGATAGACATAAATTTATTTTTTAACCCAGAAAAACATATGCCTATACAAAAACTACAGGACAGTCCATAGCAGCATTATTCCTAATAGCCCTAAACTGGAAACAACCCAAATGCCCATCAACTGATGAGAAGATTAAGAAAATGTGGTATTGCAAATCTATAGAGACAGAAAGATTAATGGTTGCCTAGAACTGAGGACAGAAGTGGAGGTTAACTGCAAATGGGCATGAAGGAACTTTTTGGGATAATGGACATGCTTTAAAAATGAATCGTGGGGACAGTTACATAACTCTATAAGGTAAATTATACCTCAGCAAAACTGTTTAAAAAATATCTAGAATTTATCGAGAAAGGCACAAGACCTTGAAAATGATAATGGTAGCATTTTATTGAAGAGCATAAGTTACACAATAGGACTAATAAGTATAGAGACCCCATATTCCTGGATATAAACATTGAAGACCATAACAAAACCTTATGGCGCCAGAGTCAAGTCCAGGGCAACTGGAGGTGTGTTGAAATTCTTTTAACCATGTGTCCTCCTTTGCTCTAGTTGTTTTGGCAAGATAGAAAGTTACCTGAGGCATCTGCCCTGGAACCTGGAGCTTAGGAGGAGATCGCAACAGTGAAAGGTTTCCTTTCTCTTGCCATATCTTGGTCCAGGCATCTTGTCTCCTGTTGCACTTGGAACTCAGGAATCTATTCTGGCTGGTTGCTGGAGAACAGGCATGTTACCAGAACTCTCCATTTACATGGGCACTTACAGAGTCAGCCTTTTGGTTTACATTGTGGTGAGTCCAGTTTATAATGGTTGGCAATGCATTCTCTAAATGCTATTTCTCGTTTTGGGTGTGGGACCCATTTGATCTTCTAAGATGTGTGGGGAACATCCAACCCTCGGACCGTATAAGGTTCTAGTCCTGCCAAGTCAATTGCAGTCCTAGCCATCATATTAGTGGTGAGTTAATTAAACGTTAGACCAAATATAACAGGCTAGTTTTTAAATTGATAATTTTGTATGGCCCATGAGTGATGTTAGACTTCTGGTGTGGTGTTGCCGGTTAATGTGGTAAACTGCAATGTTGGTTTGGGCCGTTAAGGCCAGCAGTTCTAACTCACCACTTGCTTCTTGGAAACCCTGTACAGGGTCACTATGACTTGGATCCCAAATCGATAGCCCTTAGCAACAACAACAATGAATGATGTTATAAATTTTAGCCAAAAAAAATGCCTTCCCCATTCTGCTCTAAGCAATGCATGGGATGCTCATTCCATTTTGGGTTTAGGATTGTTATTGTTGTTAAGTGATCTCAAGTCATCTCCAACTAGTAGTGACCCTGTATAGGGTTTCCAAGGAGCAGCTCGTGGGTTTGAACTTCCGATCTTGTGCTAATCTTGTAGTGCCACACCATGAGTCCAACATTAAGTCTAGGGGGTTGAATAAAATCTCTGGCAATGAGATTGCAGCTTTGGAAGTTGGACCAACCAAATAGTCTTGAGCCCTATTAAGATTGGGGAAAAAAAAAATGTTCAAGGAAGGCTTTTTCACAAGGCCTATCTTCCTGTCTGTCTTTACCACCACCCACTTTTCAGCATACCATTTCAGTTTGTATGTGGCTCAACCTGTTGGTTTCTGGGGCTTTGAAAACAATCTACTGGATGCTTTCTAATACTTGTGGGAAAGGAAACCCTAGCGATGTGAATGTGTGTCCCTAGATTGGTAGGCCTTCCAATTCATAGGGGAATGCAGATTCTTGCTCAGGTGCCTTCAGTGAAGGTGTGTGAAATTCTCTCACTCCCGTCCAAGTCGTGTTTTGTTTACCTCAGGAAGCATACTAGAAAATGGTGTATCTTAATCTATCCTCAGTCACTGCCAGAGTAGAAGATTTCTCTAGATTATAATCATGCCTGCTTCCGATCTTTGCTCTTAGAGATAAGACTTCCTCTTCTATTGCTAGGTTGTCATGTATATTTTGTATGAAGTTGGGAGACAAGAGTCCCAGGCGCTAGTAGTGTATAGTTTCGCCTGAAATTTTGAAAATGTTCATAAGAGATGATGTCCCAAATTTGCAGTGTGTGGATATTTAGACATTGCAGTTAAATGATGGTAGCCAACATCTCTCCCCCACAGCCCTCTTAGCTGGGGTTGAGAATTTATTACAACGGCCACACAGACCTCAGACCGCATACTCACAGTTAAGAGGTTTATTAGGGAAGTTAACAGATTACAATGCGGGGCTCAGAAATGCTCTGGGCAGTGTTGTTCCAGTCAGTACAGCTTCTTCTCAGCCGTGTCCACAGGCAGGCCTCTTTCTGCTGGGCTAGTGTTTGTTACAAAGCTATGTTGTTGTTGTTGTTGTCAGGTGCCATCGAGTTGGAAC
>NW_006408558.1:3910825-3921712 GCF_000296735.1 Chrysochloris asiatica | reverse complement strand
TTGTTGTTAAGTGCTGTTGAGTCAGTTCTAATTCATAGCGACCGTGTATAGGGTTTCTGAGGAGCAGTTGGTGAGTTTGAACTGCTAACCTTGCAGGATTTAAACTGACTTTGCAGTCCAGTGCATTATCCTACAGCTCCATACCAGGAGAGGAGACCCATCAGGAAAAAGTCTATGGGTGGAATTTACCAAGTGGTATGATGACACTGTAGGATCAGCACTGGACTGCAAACCACAAGGTCAGCAGTTCAAACCCACCAGTTGCTTCTTGGAAACCCTATATAGGGTCCCCTTGAATCAGAACTGACTCGACAGCACTTACCAACAACATGACATTAGATAATTCAGTACACCGCAGACATTCATAGGGAATTCTAAACAGCTTAAAATACTGTCTTTCCTATGAAATTCGAGGGCTTGAAACTTCATTTAAAGGAAATATAAACTTAGGAAGTGTCGAATAGAATTAAAGATTTAAGAGTTTTTCAGTTTAATATTAACCTGCAGTTTGTCAATGAATTGCTTTATTAGAAAGGATTTTTATAGTAATCGTCAGTATTATGTAATGACCCAACAGGGGATGGGATAAGAAAACTGTTTTATATCATTATTCATACTTTAGTTTAAAACACAATTTAGTTAAAAAGATACTGTTTTATGATAACCCTTGATTAAATTACAGGTCTCCCCTTACCTGAATAAGAAGCTCTGGTAACTTAGTGGATTAGGAGCTGGGGTTCTTACTGTCAGGTCAGCAGTTCGAATCTACCAATGGCTCCACAGGAAAAAGATGAAGCTTTCTGCTCCTGTAAGGATTTACAGCTTTGAAACCCTATACAGGGTCGTTATGATTCAGAACCACCACCACAAGCACCTCACCTGCCTACGCTGAATTAGTACCATTGTAATCTGTGTTCCCAAAGAGGAGATAGTTTGTTTAAAGAGCTTTCAGGGCTAAATGGTAGTTCCGACCCAAGCTTCTGTGGCTGCTAAGATTTCCACTGGTTTTCCAGATAATGGCAGGTCAGGAACTCCATGGTAACCAATAGTACTTTAGCATTGTGTCACATGCAGACTGTGCCATGTATCTTTGTTGCACTGTGCATTTCCCTGGGATTTGTTTCATCTATTGGTGCAATCTCCCAATAGATTAAAGGATCTTGGTGCATTTAATTGAGTCTTCTTTATTTTTAGAATTACAGCGTGTTATAACAAAAAGGGAAGGAATCATTCAGTCCTTACCTAGCCATTTCACACGTGTCAACACAGCTTTGGTGATTTACATAAGGGGAGCCTTATGGTAGCAGAGCTGAAACTACTTGGGGTTCCTTTTACTAAGAATGTTACCTAACGATGTCTCCTCCAAACTGCCCATAGTTATTTCTGTGTCTGGACTTGTAATTACAGGTGGATTCGTGAGGCACACCTCTAAAGGAATTGAGAATCAAACATCCTCTCTTGTTCTTTGTTTTTTAGAGGTAACGTTCTGACTTTTAATACACTTGCTGCAGAATGATTGGAGTCTGTTGAACATTTCAAGTGTAAACTACTGGATAATTCCAAGTACTTCTGCTTATAAGTACAAATGCTACAATTCCTTGTCCCTTGAAGTCTATAAAGAATGGGAGTTTAGGAGTCGGCAAGCAATATGCATGTACCTTTATTTTGAAGTCTGTTTTGTGTGCAATTAACAAAAGGTTAAGACAGACAAAGCAAGTTTTTTTCTGAACATTTGACTAAAGACCTAGAATTTATACATGTCTTTGCAATATGTTCTTACAATATATCACATCTGATATATTGTAATATTATCCTATTGCTGATTGCTTTAACTGACCAAGTTAAAGATTAAAGGAAGAGGATTTCATTCTTGATACCTGGGGATTATGCCACTAAAAACAAATTTATATAAATAAATCTATAAAGTTGAAATAGTAAAATGCTTAGGACAGAAGATGCAATAATGATAGATGACAGATTAGGTTAAAATCCCCCATTTCTTCAAGTGGAATACTAAAATCTACATAGTGTAGTTTATTTATTTTATGTTTTTCATTTTTTATAGTGGCAAAATATATTTAGCAAAATTTGCCAATTCAATACTTTTTATATGTACAATTCAGTGGTATTGATTTTATTTATTATATATCACCACTAACCTTTGTAAAGGAGCTCGTAGTGGTTACGAATCGGGCTGCGAACTTTAAGGTCAGCGGTTCGAAACTACCAGCCGCTCCGCGGGAGAAAGATGAGGCTTTCTACTCCCGTAATGATTTACACCCTCGGAAACCCTGTACAGGGTTGCTATGGGTCGGACCAGACTCGACGGCACTTAATAACAACAACAACAACAACAACAACCTTTTGTAACGTAGTGGTTACGAATTGGGCTGCGAACCACAAGGTCAGCAGTTCGAAACTACAAGCTGTTCCGTGGGAGAAAGATGAGGCTTTCTGCTCATGTAAAGATTTACAGCCTTGGAACCCCTGTATAGGGTTGCTATGAGTCGGAACCAACTCCACAGCACATAACCAACCAACCAACCTTTTCCAAATGCTTTCACAAATGTTAACAGAAATTCGTTGCCCCTGAACAATAACTTGTCCCTCTTTTTTCCCCTCCCTACCTCTCACTCTCATTGTTATTGTTGTTAAGTGCCCTGGAATCGATCTGACTCATAGCAACCCTGTTTACAGTTTCCAAGAAGCAGCTTGTGGGTTTGAACCATTATCCTTGCGGTTAACAGTCCAGTGCTGATCTTACAGTGCCACACCGGGACCCTTGGGGACCGCTGATATAGGGGAGAAAAAGACACTTTTCTCTTCAAAGAGAATTATGTTGTTGTTGTTGTCAGGTGCCATAGAGTCGGAACCGACTCATAGCGACCCCATGCACAGCAGAACGAAACAATGCCCGATACTGGGCCAGCCTCACTACCGCCGCCACACTTGACTCCATCAATGATGCCATCTGGCTGATCCATCTCGTTGGGGGTCTTCCTCTTTTTCTCTGACCCTCCACTTTACCCAGAATGACATCCTTCTCCAGCGACTGTTCTCTCCGGACAATGTGTCCAAAGTAGGAGAGACGAAGCCTAGCCATCTTGGCCTCCAAGGAGCACTCTGGTTGCACTTCTTCCAAAACAGATCTACTGGTTCTTTTGGCAGTCCATGGCACTTTCAGTATTCTCCTCCAACACCACAACTCAAAGGCATCAATTATACTGAGAATTATACTGAGTCTTAAAACAAAAGTAAAGGAAAAACAAAGACAAACGTAGATCCACCCGGGTGAGGGAAATCATAGACACAATGATGCATTTCTCAAGTTCTGTCTCCAAATGATGACCTTTTATAGGGAGTAGAGAACAAAGGAATCTCCTCCCACAACCATGACAGACTGCAGCAGCCACTCAACACAAACGTAGGTGTACTGGAAGCAGATAGGAAAGTTTACAACTAGGAGACCATTCATCTGTATGTCCAGGAATGTTCTTGTGAGGGCTGATTGGGAGAAATGTCCCCAAAACCCACTTTAAAATATATTCTGTTTCTAACTCTGACAGTTCAGGTGTCAGAGATGCATGAGGTATTCAAGAATTGGCATGTGAGCACTTAAACCTAGGCACAAGATGAAATTAAACTCTGCCTAGTTGGAGTCACTCACAGGCCAAAAACCTCTCAAAATACTCTTAGACACCATTCTTAAAATTTGGCCTCTGTTTGCCTATTTCATGGAAGTGGGTTCATTATAATATCTGTTCTTTTGTGACTGACTAATTTCACTCAGCATGGTGTTTTCCATGATCACCTATGTATCATGTATACATGTATCAGAACTTCATTTTACTTTATGACTAATATTCCATCCTGTGTGTATATAACATTTTGTTTTTCCAGCCATCTGCTGATGGACAGTTAAATTGTTTCTACCATTAACTATTTAACTATTCTACGGTTGTGAATAGTTCCACAATGACTGCTTTATTATAAATATTCTCATTTAAGACTCAAAACTCTTGTGAGGTTGTTGTTGTTATGTGCCGTGGAGTCGGTTCCGACTCATAGCCACGCTGTACAGGGTTTCCGAGGCTGTAAATCTTTATGGGAGCAGAAAGCCTCATCTTTCTCCCGTGGAGCAGCTGGTAGTTTCGAACTGCTGACCATGAAATTAGCAGCCCGATTTATAACCACTGTGCTACCAGAGTTCCTTGTTATTTCAGTTTTGTAAATGAAGAAGTTGAAGTAGCGACAGAGAAGCAATGAAAGAGTTGGGGCTTCAGCCTAGAGCTGTTGATTTTAAAAAGGATCTGTTCTGTCTTCTTTCTACTGTATTTCAAAAGACTCTAATTAACAATTTTTTTCTTTTACTTACCTGTCTATTTCGTGGTGACGGAGTAAGTGTCAACAGGGAGTTTGGATTTAAATTGTTTTGGTTTAAATTGTGCATCTTGCCCTAACAACAGAAAATCTTGTTCATAACCTTGGGCATTGTATCAGATCTGGGAGTCTTGTGCTTTGTCTAAACACTTTAGTAAATGCAGATGTTTTGCTCAAATATTACTTTAAAAAAATGCCTGGGCTTGTATTTAAATTGCTTCAACTATTCACTAATTAAATTGCAGATTGTTTCTTATGGGGATTTTGCACTAGGCTGACTTTCATCCATTGTTTGTGTTGGACAATGACAAAACAAATCTTTTGCATTGTAGCTTTAGTAAAAAATCCTGCTGAATGTGCAAAATGAATCCACAATAATTTAACAACAGATTTATTTATTTTTAAATCCTTTTTCTTTCTTTCTTTTTTTGGTAAGCCCAAGTATGGACAGATAATGGATCTTTTGTTTTTATTCATGTATTTTGATTCTGGCCTTTATACCTGGAGGGTGTTGTAAATACAATGGAGACCCTTTTGAGATTCTAGGAGCAATACAACAGAATCCACATATTTTAAAGCCGTGTGGTGGCTCCCACAATTTAAATCTTTAATCAAGCTTTCCAAGAGGTCAGCCTAACAACCAGTGTGCCCTAGGCCTTCACTGGGGGTCTTTATCAGAGGCTGTCATTGTTGTTGCTCATTGTCTCATGCTGTTTTCATTTACAGAGGAAGGAGGAGAAAAAGCTAAATTGGTAAGAGGAATAGGTTAGAAGAGTTAACCGTCCTAGCAGACCAAGTGCTTGTTAAAACTTGCCCTTGGTAATTTTTTAAAGGAGTGCTTCTTCTTAAAATGTAAATGACTGCCATTCACCTAAAACAAAACAAAACAAAACAAAAAATAAACCAGCACACAGCAATGTCATACTAACGTTCACATCTATCCACAGATAATTAAGAGTTTGCTCTCAGAATAAATAATATTACCTAACTATGAGTCCTGGAGTCCTGGTGTGGCGCTGTGGGTTAATGTGCCAGACTGCAAAGCTGTTTGAACTGCAAAGTTGGTGGTTCAAGCTCACCAGCTGCTCCTTGGAAACCCTATCCAGGGTCGCTATGGGTCGGCATCGACTCGATGGCACTTAACAACAACAACAACAATTATGAGTATTGGCTTTGGGACAGCCACTGTTATTGCTAAGCCAATTGCAGATACTGTCATGTTTAGATCTCACAGCCTGGTGAGGAAAGTGATATTCTCCATGTCTTCAGAAGAAGAAAGTGAGATTCAGGAAAGTTCAGAGACTTGCTCCAAAGTCACACGGATAAATCAAAACCACAATGAGATACCACTTCACACCCATCCGGATGGCTAATATCAGAAAAGTGGACCATGAGGACGGCAGAAACCGGAACCTTTCTTCGTTGCTGCTGTAAATGTAAAATTGTGCGACTTCTGCCTGCTGATTCTCAAAAAGTTGAATGGAATGAGTATGTGACTTCGCAATTCCCCTCCTTGGTACAGTACACCCACCCCTCACTTACTGGCATGGTGGGTTCTGAATACATCATGGGAAAACCAGCATTATTTGAAAATGGAGGAGAATCTTACCAGATCACAAAATGGAGAATGACTGAATCCGTACATATTGCTGAAATTCCAGCATAACTGCCCAATTGCATCATTACATCATTGCCAAGTTCTGTCTTTGTATAATTGTCAAAGTACTAAGTGGACACATAACCGTAACCATTCATAACAACCAGCATTACTCTTGCCTCCACTCCTCCACATTTTGTTACTGCCAGATGTAATCAGTTTTTGTGAAAAAGTCATTTTGGTAGATTTCTTTTTTATTATTGTCTTAAGTGCAAAATGTCAGATAATGAGGTAGTTGATCAGTGAGGAGTAGATGTATACCCCAAATAATTGAAAGCAGGGACTCATTTGTATATTGGTGTTCATTGCAGCATTGTTTACAATAACCCCAAAGAGGAAAGAACCCAAATGTCCATCAATAGATGTCTGGATAAACAAACTGTGGTACATATATGCAACGGACAAGTATTCATTCACATAGAAGACATTCTAATGCCTGCTATGGCATGAGAGTGAACTTTGTAAACATTATGCTGAGTGAAATAAGTCAACCACAAAAGAACAAATATCATATGATCCACTTGTATGAAATATCTAGACTAGGCAAATGCAGAGAGACAAAAGTTGATTGGTGGTGAGGGGGTGAAGGATAGGAGGTCTTGAGTTTCTATTTGAGATGATAAACACTTGTAAATAGTGGTCATGTCCCTAACATGGAGAATGTAACTAATATCACTGAATTGTGCACTTACAAATAGTTAAAATGAATTTTGGGGGCAATTTGTATTTTGACACACAGACACCCCAGAGAGTCACACTATTAAGTGGATTGTGTCCTTTCTGTACAATCATTGCTCTTAGTTTTTTTTTTTTTGTTGTTGCTTTTCTTTTTGTTTGTTGTTTTTTTTAAAAGCAGCCTTAGCTTTTGAAAGGGTGTTGCTGATTATAATAAACTATAGACTTGAGAACCATTGTGGAAGCTATTCAAGTATATGGATGTTAAAGTGATCTCAGATGTAAGAATGGAGTTCTGCTCAACAATGCGCTAACACTGTCACTGCTGAAGTGGGGAGCTGGAGAGCTCCCAAAATATTGGATAGGAAACTAGGAGCTTGTTTCAAACCAAGTGCCTCTGGGTGACCCTAGACAGTTGGTGAGAAAGAGTTTGTCACCAACATAAATAATCGGAAAGAAGTGTTAGATGCATTTGAAACAACTCAGAGTTTCCCATATGAAGTTGTTGAGAGGTGACCAGGGAGTGTGAGGAAATGAAGGTTGCTTGATGGACTTTTAGGAGAAAATGAGGGGTGGAGTTTAGCACCACTGATGGAAGCTACAGTGCCAAATCACAGAGAAACTGAAATGATACAGTTCCGTCTGGATTTGTGCAAAAAAAGATGTCCATGTAGTCATGACAATGAGAGCAAATAAATCATCACTGGTTTTATCAGGTCAAAAAGCAGGACACATTTAAAATGGACCCTTCAAATACGTATTCCTATTATGAGACCTGCGGTGTCATGTAAATTATGTTGTAGGCAAAGACATAGTTTAGCCTCACTTGTTTTAATTCGCTGAAAAATAAAATAAAATAAAATAAGCACTTATTTCCCCAAGTTTCTCATACCATTCTATTGCTAGGGATAAATTCTGCTGGTTAATTTTTGGAGTCAATTGTAGCTATTTTGCTCCGAATCTGATCTCCCTAATGTTAGTTTTAGAAGATTATGTGGCAGGTGGCATAATGTTATTTTCTAGCTGTGTTGTAGTGTTTGGAAAATGCTTAGGTGGCTGAGTAACCTTTTGCAGTGTAGTGATGAAATTCAGGACTGCAGGGTAATTTATAGGTCAGTAAGAATAAAATGTTACTGCTGATTTCTGAATGTCAGGTCACACTGACCTACTCCCTTTCCCCACCGCCCCCTTTATCTTTTTCTTGAGTTTCTCAGGCATAAATTACTTGGGCCTTATTTATTTCCTTTTTCTTTCCTGCCTCTTCTTATAGGATCTTTGTGTTCTGGCATTTGCCTGATAATGTGGTTCTTTTAATCATATTTTACATTAAAAGGCATGATAAGATATTTTGACAGATTTCATTAGACAAATGGAAATTGTGTCTTATCAATATACAAAAAATGTTTTCTTCAATGAAATTAGCAGCGTTTAATTTAGGAGTGTATACGTGTATGTGTGTGTGCATGTGTGTGTGTGTGTGTGAGAGAGAGAGTTTTTTGAAAGCAATGGAACCTCAGCCCGCACCACCCCCAAAGAAAAATCCATATATTCACACAGACAGCAGATATTTCATAAAATTTTAAATGGTGGATTCACCTTGCCATTCCTGGTTAAGAATCCTTTGCTTGGAAATAGCAAATGTCATTTTAGATATTCTTGGCTTTGTAGCTCCCAAAGAAAGGTGAACAGATGAGGTCGTAGGAGACTTAGTAGGAGAGTTCTAGATTTAAAGCAAATCTATTACAGCCAAACTCCGCAAAGAGGAGAGAGAGCGCGTGTGTTTGAAAATATGCATTATGAGGGTGATGGGTTGGTGAAAAAAGGGAATAAAGAAAGGTTAGAAAGCATAATGATTACTTTTAAGGTTTTTTTACCCCCCTTTGGTTACTGCTATTTAAAACTTGGAACATACACTAAACCTGAATATTTACAATCACAGATATTGTAAAGACACACAAAGATACATTCTGACACCGTGTTACTAGTTGCTGCCTATTTGGTTCCCACTCATGATGATCCCTAAGGAGCTCTGGTAGCGTAGTGGTTACGAAACGGGCTGCGAACCGCAAGGTCAGCAGTTCGAAATTACCAGCTGCTCCGCGGGAGAAAGAGGAGGCTTTCTGCTCCTGTAAAGATTTACACCTGTTCAGGATCGCTATGGGTCGGAAACGACTCGACAGCACTTAACAACAACAACAACATGTGATCCCTAAGTGTGTCAGTGAACTGGTGCTCCGTAGGGTTTTCGGTGGCTGGTGTGTTTTGTAAGTAGATCACCAGGCCTTTCTTCTGAGGTACCTCTGGATAGACTTGGAGCTCCAACCTTTTAGCTAGTAGCCAAGTACATTAACTACATTAACCACATTAACTATTTGTACCACTCAGGGACTGCAGCTATGTTAAACCTTGAGATTGATGGATCTCATAGAGAACATTTCTTAGTGTTATCTGCTTAGGGAGCATAGATGTCTGAATAAATAACCGACACCAGGATTGGAAGTGCCCAGTCCTGATGACGTATCTTTTGGGAAGAGAAGAATTTTGGGTGAGAAGTTAGTTAATCCTGAGGCTTGCTGGATTTAAACTATTGTTTCCTTAAGGCATTTCAATGATAAACCCCAGGTAGCGTGGGTGGGAGGAAAACGTAGACTGAGGCATGAAGCCTCAACCTACCACAGGCTTGAGCTCTGTTCTCCTTCCTGGTAGAGACATCTTTGCTCTCAAGTTCCTGAGTTACTATTAAGGACACTGCAGCCAAAGAAACTTCTTGCAAACCTTAACCAAAAAGGATTCAGAATCGTCATCTTAGAGATTTACCATTCTACTAACAATACAGTTGGTCTTCGCGATTTGCAGATTCTGCAAAAACCTCTATATTAACCCCAGAATCAACAGCCTCGGTGCTTTCGTGGTCACTTATGGACATGGGCTTTGATAGTGTAGTGGTTACGAATCGTGCTGTGAACCACAAGGTCAGCAGTTTGAAACTACCAGCTGCTCCGCGGGAGAAAGATGAGGCTTTCTGCTCCTGTAAAGATTTACAGGCTCGGAAACACTGTGCAGGGTCGCTATGGGTCGGAACCGACTCGACGGCACTTAACAACAACAATGGACATGGGCAGAACAGTGATGGCAGAGAGTCCATCCACATGTTCTGCTTTCTTCTCTCAGTTCCCATGCTGCAAACAAATGTCCTTTTTGTGGTCTCTATACTGCCAGATGTGGTGTTGTAGGGTCAGCACTGGACTGAACCACACAGTTGGTGGTTCAAACCCACCAGTCGCTCCTCAGAAACCTTATACAGGGTCGCTATGAGTTGGCACCAACTTGGCAGCACTCAACAACAGCAACAACTACCATGTTTTTCGTTTGTTGGTTTGGCACATCTGTGCTTTCTGTTGGTGGTTTTGCTGTTTAACATGTCCTGCCTCTAAAAGCGTAGTACTGAAGTCCAGTCTAGAGTTCCTACTACAAGGAGACTGTGCTAGACCTTGCAGACAAAATATTTGCATTAGACGAGCTTTGTTTAGGTTTGAGTTAGTGCTCTTGGTGATGAGTTCAGTGTTAATGAATTGCCAATATATACTAGTAAGGTATCTACAAGAAATATCCATAAAACAAGGATATGTGTTGATTGGTGGACAAAATGCTGTGACCAAGAAATTAGAAAAAAAATCCTTTGTATTTCCGTCAGTGTTATGATTCAGAATTTGTTAGTTCAGAATCTTTGGTGATTTTGTTGACATCACTACTGCCAGTAATGACAATCAACGATATTGATGTTGTTGTTAAGTGCCGCTGAGTTGGTTCTGACTCATAGCAACCAGTATAGGGTTTCCAAGGAGTGGCTGGTGACTTTGAACTGCCAACCTCATAGTTCAAACTGACCTTTCAGTCCAGTACTTATCCTGCAGTGCAACACCAGGTACATATATTCATATGTATATATGTACACATATACACACACACATATATGTGTATATATATAGTTGTTGGAGTCCGTTGTAACTCATAGTGACTCTGTATAGGATTTCCAAGGAGCGGCACCAACACTCCATATGGTGGTGGTGGTTATGTGTCGTGGAGTTGGTTCTGACTCACAGTGACCCTGCACAGGGTTTCCGAGGCTGTAAATCTTTACGGGAACAGAAAGCCTCATCTTTCTCTCATGGAAC
>NW_006408558.1:3909340-3910690 GCF_000296735.1 Chrysochloris asiatica | reverse complement strand
AGTTGTTGTTAAGTGCCGTCGAATCGGCTCTAACTCATAGCGGCCCCGTATAGGGTTTCCGAGGAGTGGCTGGTGGGTTTGAACTGCCTACCTTGCGGTAGCAGTTCATGCTGGCCCTACAACACTACACCAGGAGTCCATATATATGTATATATAATAGAAAAACCTGTCTTGTCCTCCTCCCCTAACTTCCAGTATTTCTCTGTTTATCCCACTCATGATACCAATCAGTAATGGCCTCTCGTTGTCTAGTTGTCATACTGTACTTGCTAGATGGAAAGTTTCTTAAATTAAGGTCAGGGATCCTTCTAATATAACTTGGTAGTTCTTTTATTACCAAGGCAAGCCATGCGTATTAGTGGTATCCAGCAAATAGTTACTGAACAAATATTAAAAAGGCCAGATAGCTAGTGTCACTATAAATCTTTGGACATTCTCTTTTGGATTGTTTCCAACTACTGGTCAAGTTGGAGCAGCAACCCAAGACATGTTAGAGACAGCCATTTGCTTGTCATTATGACAGTTTTTATAATATGCCCTCTGCCTAGCTAGCAACTAAATTGTAGTTCTTGGATTTTTCGGTTTTCTGGGTTTTACTTTGGATATATCAAACATGATGGATTGAGTTACAGCCAGGATCTCATAATTTCAAGTTATAGCCTCAGTTATGGATGAAACAGATTCATTCATTAACTAACCATTCACTGACTAATACGTGCTAGGTTTGTCCGATGGATCTTGGCTGAATATAGAATATTCAGAGAATAACAGAAAGATGTTTACCTGTGCTTTATTGACTATGCAAAGGCTTCCGAATGTGTGGATCATGACAAGCTATGGACAAAATTGCAAAGTATGAGTAGATCACCAGAACACTTAATTGTGCTCATGAGGAATCTGTACATGGACCAAGAGGCAGTTGATCGAATAGAACATGGGAACACTGAATGGTTTAAAATTAAGAAAGGTGTGTGTGACAGGGTTGTATTCTTTAACCATACTTATTCAACCTGTATGCTGAGCAAATAATCCAAGAAAAGTTGGGTTCTATGAAGAAAAACATGGCATCAGGATTGGCGGAAGACTCATTAACAACCTGCAATATGCAGATGATACAACCTTGCTTGCTAAAAACAAAGAGGACTTAAAGTATTTACTGATGAAGATCATAGTGCACAGCCTTCGGTATGGATTGCATCTCAATGTAAACAAAACAAAAATCCTCACCACTGGACCAATAAACATTCTTAGCAATGGAGAAAAGATTGAAGTTGTCAAGGACTTCATTCTTCTTGGATCAACTATCAACACTCATGGAAGCAGCAGTCAAGAAATCAAATCATGTATTGC
>NW_006408558.1:3868305-3908015 GCF_000296735.1 Chrysochloris asiatica | reverse complement strand
GAACTGCTGACCTTGCGGTTTGCAGCCCGATTCGTAACCACTACGCTACCAGAGCTCCTTATAGCCATGCATTGAAAGACTAATTGATTCCACTTGAGGATGTTGGTGGGGTGATTCTTTAGAAGGTTCTTAAGGTATGAATGGAGTTCCAGGATGGTGTAAATAGTTAACATTCTCAACTGCCAACCAACCAATAGGTTAGAAGCTTAAGTTCACCCAGAGGTGCCTTGGAAGAAAAGCCTGGTGATCTGCTTCCAAAAAATCAACCACTGAAACCCTATAGAATACAGTTCTACTTTGGTGATCTTTATTAGAGTTGACTTGATCGCAGTTGGTTAAAATATGGATAGAAGCGTGCTAGGCTCAAGGACAAGGTGAGGCATGGGACTGGAGTGGTAACATTCCAATCCAAGCAGAGAGTCAAGGGATGGAAAGCACAGAGCAAGGTTGTAGTAACCTGGAGCATAGGGTGTAAGGACCAGGGAAGATCTGGAGATGAAGATGGGGAGGTAGTGATTAGAGACTCTAGAGAGGGTGTTTTGACGCTCCACCCTGCAGAACACTTTGGATTTTCTCTTTTAAGCAGTGAAACTTTTCAATGAGTGAAAGCCGATTCTCACTCCTAGTTTGGTTTATACTAAATATCGACACCCAGAGAGCTCAGTTCTTGCTGAGGCAGGAGCCTGGGATAAACAGTAAGTAGCAGCCGTAATTAACCAGAGGACATTTCATCATACATACTTTAACAAATTATCAGGGAAGCTTAAACAAAATTCAGTGTAGGGCAGGGGTACCTGCCAAATTAACACAGAAACATTGTACAAAACAGAGCTATCCTTCTTGAATATAAATTGATATATTTGTTCACTTAGGATTATGAGAAACAAGGGTGAGCTTGGTGTTTTTCCTCATTTGAGCATTTTGACATGGGAATCCGAGTACAATTAATGGTGTCGTTTAAGACCTTAAAGCATCGTGGATTATGAGCAGGGCTGCTAACTACAAGGTCAGCAGGTAGAATTTACCTGCTGTTCGTGGGAGAAAGATGAGGCTTTCTGCTTCCGTAAAGGTTTACAGCCTCAGAAATTTTATACAGTGTCCCTACGAGTCGGAAGCGACTTGGTGACACACAACCAACACAACCAATGTTGTGATTAGTGTTGAGCTTTCTAAACTAGCTTTATGTAGGGCTGATGTCAAAAGAGTAGTGGCGGGAAGTATAACTAAAATAGGAGCAACTGCAAGCAGTTAAAATTCTGCATCTAGGTTGCCTGGCATTTGAAGGGGTAAGAAGTGCTCAGATTCAGCACATGTATAACCTGCTTAACTGGATTTATATGTTCTAGGACCTTGATTCAGGGTTGGACAAGTGATTTTAGTTTTAAAAAAACAGACTCCACTTTGTTCATATACCTGTTGACACTGTCATCTGGTTCATTCATTCATTCATGATCATTCAATAAGTGTTTATTGAACACGTATTATATAGTAAAGTATAGGTTAGATTTTAGGAAACTTGTAAAAAGGAGGGTGTCTTTCCAGCAAATTTCCAGAGAAACATTGCTATAGAGGCTTCAGGGTTGCTGGAGTGAAATTCCATTTCTACCCCCGGCTGAGAATTTCATTGCCACCTTACATATACTGAATCTGAATCTGTATTTTAACTATATTATTAGTAAGTCTTGTATAGGAGAGGACTGGAAATGCTTGTGGAAAATTGTGGATTTTAAAGAATGGAATTTTTCCATGAACTTTTTGAAGTCCTCTTATACATAAGAACCTTCTGGGGATCTTGTTGAAATGTAGATTCAGATTCAGTGTATCTGAAACTCTGGTGGCTTACATGTTGGGGTGCTAACTGCAAGGTGTGTGGTTGAAACCCACCAGTGATTCTGCTGGAGAAAGGTGAGGCTTTGTGCACCTGTAAGGATTTATAGTTTCAGAAACTCTATATAGGGTTGCTACAAGTTGGATTCGACCAGATGGGATTCAACTCGTTGGCAGTGGTTTTTGCTTTTTTATTTTACTGTCTGGTGTGGAAATGGAAGTTCTCAGCTGGGATTAAATCATAGTGAACCGGTTCAAAGTTCTGATGAAAACTTTGTCATTGATTAATTTAGTCAGTAGATGTTTTTGTTAGGCACTAATGAAATGCCAGGCTTTCACTGTGTGTCATTGGTCTTGGAAATTTGTTGCTGATCATTCTAGGCTTGGCCCTTGTCTTCATGGGGTCTCCAATGTAGGGGGATATTGACACATAACAGGCATTTCAGTATAACAGTAAATGATCTGACAGAGCAAATGTATTGTGGAGAGTGGGTGGCACAGGTGGTTAATACACATGGCTTCTAGGTAAAAGGTTGAAGGTTTGAGTCTGTCTAAAGGCTACACAGAACCTAGGCCTGATGATCTACTTCTGAGAAGTCACCCATTGAACTCTGACACACTCAGGATGGTCCGGGGTCAGAGCAGACTAGACAGCCTCTGAGTTTTTGATTTTAGTATGAGTGAGTTGTTGTTGTTAGGTGCCATTGAGTTGGTACTGACCCATAGTGACCTTATGCACAACAGAATGAAACACTGCCCGATCCTGGGCCAACCTCACTACTGTTGCCACGCTTGAGTCCATCGATGCTGCCACTTGGCCAGTCCATCTTGCTGGGGGTCTTCCTGTTTTTCTCTGACCCTCCACCTTACCAAACATAATATCCTTCTCCAGCGACTGACCCCTCCTGACAATATGTCCGTAGTATGAGAGACAAAGTTTGGCCATCCTGGCCTCCAAGGAACACTCTGGCTACACTTCTTCCAACACAGATGTGTTGGTTCTTTTGGCAGCCCATGGCACTTTCAATATTCTCCTCCAACAGTACAGGTGACTTATGTAATCTAGATAATAGAGGGAAGACTTCCTGGAAAACTTGATCTCTAAACTGAGACTTGGCACTGAGTACGAGTAAGTCAAGAGGAGGAGGAGAAAGACAGGTACTGGAAGTGTTGCAGGCATTCGCAGGGACGTGTGTGTTGTGTGTGTGTGTGTGTGTGTGTGTGTGTGTGTGTGTGAGCCCCTGGTGTGTGTTTATAGAACCCCTGTGAGGTTGTTTTTGTTAGGCGCCATGAAGTCGCAGGGAATGGCTGGTGAGTTTGAACTGCTGACTTTGCGATTCAAACCGACCTTGCAGTCTAGCAATTCTGTAAGGTAGAAGAGAGAAATTGGGCTGGCACATTCAGCAGAGCCTGATCATGCTTTCAGTCATATAAAAACCTAAACCACTGACCACCGAGTTGGTTCTGACTCATGTAATCCTATAGGGCACAGCGGAAGTGTTTCACAGAGTTTCCATGGTTATACGTCTTTATGGGAGCAGAAAGCCTCCTCTCTGGCTCACAGAGCACTGGTGGGTTTGAACTGCTGACCTAGTACACCACCATGGCTCCTGTCAGCCATGTAGAGGAATTTGGAATTTATCCTAATGCCAGTGGGAGATTTGATTCCTAGAAAGATCAGTTGGTGTGTGCCTAATGAATGAATGGCATAGTCAGGAAACCTGGACTCCTGGTATGGTGTAGAATCAGCACTGGACTGCAAACTACAAGGTTGGTAGTTCAAAGCTACCAAGTGCTCCTCAGAAACCCTATACAGGCAAACCTAGAGTTTGAACACTTAGTTGTTGTTAGTGCTGTTGAATCGGTTCTGACCCATAGAGACCCTGTCTAGGGTTTCCAAGGAGCGACTTTTAGGATTGAAGTGCTGACCTTGTGGTTAGCAGTCCACTCCTTAGCCTATAGTGCCACACCAGCACTGTTATAATCTGGTCAGGAGATAACAGTTTCCTTAATTAGGGACCTAGCAGTAAACAGGAATTTGGAAAAGTGACTGGAATCTGAAAATGTTTAGGCGGTAGATTTTTAATGGGACTTGGTGACTGACCAGCAGTGGGGTGACAGACAGAAAGGTATTGGGCAGTTTGGAAATTTGGCACTTTCGTTAAATATGGAACCACATTGTGTCTCTAGGCAAGTGGGCATTATATTCAGTGTAATTCAAATATCATAAAACAGACTGGCTGGTTTAAGACACTTTAAATTACCAGCTATATGAGGTCTCTATGAATTGGAACCAATTCCATGGCACTTAACAACAACCTGTCAGCAGAGGCATGGTGGTGGTGGTGGTGTGCTGTGGAGTCACTTCCCCGACTCATAGCGACCCTGCATAGGGTTCCTGAGGCTGTTAAATCTTTACAGGAGCAGAAAGCCTCATCTTCCTCCTGTGGAACAGCTGGTAGTTTCGAACTACTGACCTTGAGGTTTGCAGCCTGACTCATAACCACTGTGCTACCAGAGCAGAGGCATACCCACAGAAAATCGCCCCTATGACAGTTCATTTTAACTTGCTGTATGATTTCTCATAGCTGGAGATAGAAACTGCCGTGGCCAATGGAAACTGCTTCCTGGCACCCCTGCTTCCCCCATGCCTCAAGTGGCACCCAGAACTTTACTTCCCACACCGTAGATATGCCTTTGTATGCCAGGCTGTCAGCCAAAACCAAAACTAAATAAAACCCCAAAACCAAGTCCATTTCAGCCTATAGGACCAAGTAGAGCTGCTTAAGGAGATACCCTAAGGGAGGTATCCGAGACTGTAAATCTTATGTGAGCTGACTACTTCTTTCTCCCTTGGAACAACTGAACCTTTCTCCCTTGAACCGCTGACCTTGCAGTTAGCAATCCAACATCTCACCCAGAGTGCCAACAGGCACCATGCCTGCCTGCGTTGTATAGAAATTCAGTCGAGAAAGGGAAGCATCAAATTTAAGAGGGTAGAAAGAATCCCTGATATTGCAGACGGTCAAGTATTGGGCTGCTAACTGAAAGGCGGGCAATTCAAAACCCTATGGGGACGTTCTGTTCTGTTACATAGGATCGCTGTTGTTGTTGTTCTGTGCTGACAAATCGGTGCGGACTCAGTGACAGTATAGGGTTTCCGAGGAGCAGTTGGTAGGTTTGAACTACCGACCTTTGGTTCACAGTCCAGTGCCAATGATCCTACAGCGCCATACCAGGAGTCACTAGGAGACTCTGTGGCTTCAAACAGCAAAGACAATCCAAGTTTGATTCATCTCTTTCTGCTTCTAGAATTTTAAGGCCAGTTGTATATATATGCCTCATTAGCTCGAGGCAGACTGTGATCCTATAATCTTTTTTATTTTCGGAGAACTAGAAAGATGTAAACTTCTTTGGAGAAGGTGATTTTTGCAGCCTTTGAATAAAAGCACTTCCAGTGCCACCATTAGTTGAAAATCAGTGGTGTCTGATGTTTATTAGAAGCCATCCAAAGCCTACCCGTGAAGCTCCTGCATCCATATTTTATACCTATCACTTTGAGCCCAATAACCTCCACTATGCCCTACCTGCTAGGATCTCCATTCTCTTGATTCTTCAGAAATTAAAAAAAAATAATAAAAAAAAGTCTCTCCTAGAAAAACATATTTGATTTGCTGCTGAATTAATACATTTTCCTCCTTCTGAACATGTCATTCAGGCTATTACTAGGGAAATGTGTATGATGCTGCAGACTGTCTTTTTTTTTTTTTTTAAATTTAATATCATTTTCAATGCAAAATAACAAAATTATCTGCACTCAGTTAAAAGAATGTATAACTGGAATTTTAACTTGATTATCCTTACCAATTTTCCCAGGCTTTCATAGGCAAGTACTTTGTTTGAACAGCTGTAGTCTGGTAAAGCTCAGTAACAAATGAATCAGGAATGATTTTGTGTAGCTAGTCAGATGAAAGGAACGTCCTTAGAAAGACAGCTCATTAAAAAGAGAGAAACACAAGTTGGAAAAATTTGAGAAATTTAGCAACTATTTTTTTCTAATAAAGCAATTTGCTCTAATAATTCTTTTCAAATAATTGTAAAGTAGGCTATGCCACTCATAGTAGAGAAAGCTTATTTCCTGCTCATTTTGATATTGTGTGGAAATAGAATTTAAAGCCAGTCAGAAAGAAAGGAAGCATGGTAAAACAGAGAAGTGTAAAAGAAGAAATTAGCGCTGGAAAGTCCATTTCCTATCACCTATAGTTTTCTAGGGCTGCGAACCATAAGGTCAGCAGTTCGAAACTACCAGCTGCTTCGCGGGAGGAAGATGAGGCTTTCTACTCCCGTAAGGATTTACACCCTCGGAAACCCTGTACAGGGTCGCTATGGGTCGGAACCGACTCGAAACAACAACGTAGTTTTCTAGTAGTCCTGGTGTGGTGCTATAGTCTAAACACTAGACTGCTAACAAGAAGGTCGGTGGTTGAAACACACCATCTGCTCCTGGAAAACCTATACAGAGGCGCTATGAGCCGGAAGCGATTCGATGGCACTTAACAAGAACAGTTTTCTGTGGGTCTGCAGTGACTCTATAGGATAAACATTGGATTTTGAACCACAAGGTCAGCCGTTCAAATTCACCAGCTACTCTGCAGGAGGCAGATGACGATTTCTGCTCCTGAAAAGCTTTAGAGCCTCGGAAACCCTGTACAAAGGTGCTATAAATCAGAATCGACTTGACAGCACTTAACAACGACAACAATAGTTTTCTATCGTCTATAACTTTCTATGGTCTATATATATAGGTTGGACGCTTGGTGTGGAGCTGTAGAACCAACACTGTGCTGCGAACCACAAAGTTCAAACACACCAGACTCTCCTTGGAAACCCTATACAGGGGTGCTATGAGTCGGAACTGACACGACAGCACTTAACAACAACATATGTGTTTTGGGCCCTAGTGTAGGGCTGTAGGGTAAGCATAGGTCTGGCAGCCTCAAGGTTAGCAGTTCAAACCCACTGGCTATTCTTGGAAACCCTACATAGGATCGTTATGAGTTGGAACCGACTTGAAGACAAACAACAACATATGTGTGTTTTCGAAATGCTAAGAGTGGGGACAGAGGAGTCACATTGGTGGTGGTGGTTATGTGCTGTGGAGTCGGTTCCGATTCATAGTGACCCTGTACAGGGTTTCCGAGGCTGTAAATCTTTATGGGAGCAGAAAGCCTCATCTTTCTCCCGTGGAACTGCTGGTAGTTTCAAACTGCTGATGTTGAGGTTAGTAGCCTGATTCATAACCACTGCACTATCAGAGCGCCTTCATTGGTGAGGGTTGTTGTTAAGTGCCATCGAGTCGATTCCGACACATAGCGACCCTGTATAGGGTTTCTAAGGAGTGACTGGTGAACTTGAACCACTGACCTTGTTGCAGTTCAAATGACTTTGCAGTCTGACGCATTAACCCACAGCACCACACCAGGACTCCATTGGTGAGGGTAGGGGCCATGTAATATGTCTGCCTCCAAACACAAAAAGATAGCAAATGAGTATGCGAAAAGATATTTGAAGTGAGGCTAGAAAGACTTTAGCTTTCAGCTTCTTACTGACTGTATAGGTTTGAAAGTATAAAGTAAAGTTAAACCAAATTCAGGGAAGCATTGATTCAACCAACTGAATAAATTACTTACTGAATTTGCTAATCTAATTAATCAAGCTCTGTTTTTTCCTTTCTAAAGTAGATTCTCAGGCAGTAAAATAAATTAAATCAACATTCTTAACCACTTGCTAAAAATAAGCATTTTTTCCCTGGGTAAATTGGTCATTTTAATTCCCAAGTCTGGTCTCCTGTATTTCACTAACAGGAAGCAATTCTATGGGTAGAAAACCATTTCCCTACAAGAGGCAGAGTTGGGGTTCGAAGCATCCGATCTTAGCCCTACCACAGAACCAGATGAATCAAATACATTTTAAGTGAGGCTATTTTTAGAAGTAAATGATCTATGGATGATGCTGATTTGAAGATGGATCAAAGGCAGCCTGTGATTTGTAGAATGGATCTTGCTTAAAATGTAAAACTACATAGATGTCAGGAAACATAATGACTTTGGAGGAGGTGGAGGGAGTAATCCTGGAAATGAAGAATATGTAGTGTTGAAAAAGCAATGTAAATGAAGAAAATTTAGACTAAAATTGTAAAAACATTTCAATTTAATAGTTGGTAGATCTAGTACTTAATGTTGAGTTTACTTAAATTTTAAGCCAATATAACAAGATTCTGATTTCAATTGCATTAATGAGCATATAATAATTTTGTACACATGCATATTTACAACATATAAAGAAGAGTGATGGAGTAAATGAGGATGAAAATGAATGAAAAGGTTGCAGAGTGGTAAATGACAGGCTTCATGCAAATAACGCAAAATAAAATACTAGGATAGCTTGGATAAAGAGGTGAATATGAGTCAAGAGTGGATCACTATGTATTTCATTTTTTAAGGGCATGATGTTCGATATGGAAATAAGAGGAGTACATATTAGATTTGAGAACGTGCTCACTGTTTCTATGAAGTTCTGGTCATACTTCATTTCCTTGCTTTTGTCATGCACCCAAATGAAGAGTGTCTACAACCTAGTGTCTAACCTGGTGTGGTGCTGTGGGATAAAGCACAGAGAACTGGACCACAAGATCAGTTTGAGCCACCAGCTGCTTCCTGGAGACCCTGTACAGGAGTGCTATGAGTTGGAACTGACTGGACAGCACTTAACAACAGCAACAATAACAACAGTGGTGCAGTGGTTAAGTGCTTGACTTCTAACTGAAAGTTTGGTGATTTGAACCCACCAGCATCTCAGTAAGATGCTGATCTGGTGATCTGACCTGGTCATCTGTTCATGTAAAGATTATAACCTAGGTAACCCTATGTTGTTCCACTCTGCCATAGAAGTAACTGTGAGCCAGATTTGACTTGATGGCAGACAACAACAGCATAGTAATAAAAATGATTAATATTATCATCACACTGTTGTTGAGTGCCTTTGGGTCAGTTCTGACTCATAGCGACCCTGCATAGGGTTTCCAAGGAGCAGCTGGTGGGTTTGAAGCACAGTCCGGTGCTTATCCTATAGCACCACACCAGGATCCCATCATCCTTGTTGTTGTTGAGTGCCATTGAGTCCGTTCCAACCCATGACGACCCTGTATAGGGTTTCCAAGGAGTGACTGGTGAGCTTGAACCGCCAACCTTGAGGTTCAGACGACTTTGCAGTCCAGTGCATTAACCCACAGCGCCACACCAGGGCTCCCCACCATCACACTGTTGTTGTTGTTAAGTACTGTCGAGTCAATTCCGACCCATAGCAACCCTGTATAGGGTTTCTGAGGAGCAGCTGGTGAGTTTGAACCACTGACCCTACAGTTCAAACAGCTTTGCCCTCTGGCGCATTAACCCACAGCGCCACACCAGGGTTCCTACTCCCTATTAATACCTGAAGTAGCCCTGGGGCCATAGCGGGTTACACATTGGGCTACCAACTTCAAGGTCATCAGTTCCAACGCCCCAGCCACTCAGGGAGAAAGATGAGACTGTATTCTCTTGTAAAACTTTGCAGCCTAGCTCGGTCCTTAGAGTCACTATGAGTCAGCATTGGCTCTATAGCAATGGGCTTGGTTTTGTTTACTAATGTCAAGCACTATGTAGAGAGTGCACATTTCTTGGCTCATTTGAACCTTAAAATATTTCTGTGAGATATGGAGGACAATGAATTCTTCTGTGTTTTATGGATGGATTTGAGCAAATCTAATTTGATATTGGGGTTCTGCTGTGGCACTATAGGATCAGCACTGAACTGCTAACCACAAAGTTGGTTCAGCTGCTTTTTGCAAACCCTTTATAGGATTGCTATGAGTCGAACATGACTGGGTGGCACTTAATGACAACAACAATCTGATGTTAAATAACCTGTATTTTTTCCTTAAGGCCATGGATCTAGTAAATTGAACATTTGGACTCAAATTCAGCATCCTGAGTCCAAAAGTTCGTTTTTTTTCCGCCACTAGACTATTATGGCTGGAATGCTCCTTAGGACAGCTGGAGCTCCTGGAACCCTTTAGGCCTGGAAAAGAAGAGATATTCAGGGATCATCATTACTGTCTTTAAATGTCTGAAAGTCTATCTCATTGTAGAGATCCTAGTCTTACTCTGAAACTTTCTAGGGTAGAACTTTGAATGTGTGTTGCTTATATCTACTTTTATTTTGGTTTAATCATTTGTTTCTGACCTGCAGAGCCAGAGGGTGGAGCACGCCTTACCAGGCCCTTAGGTGTTGCCCCTGTTCACATCTTTCCCTTCATTTTATTACATTTCCCCTTCCCTCCCAGTTCTCTGCACTGCTAGACCCTCTGCTTAGAATGCAATTCCTTTCCCCCCACAGGTTTGCTTGGTTGAATCTTAACCATCTTTTAGGACTCACTCTAAATGGTGCTTGTTCGAAGACTTCTCAAAGAGAATAAATGTTCTGAGACAAACTCACTAAATATTTGAGTTATGAACTCTAATTGCAAGCTACAGAAACTGCTTGATTGAGCAGGAATGGAATTCCTTGAAATGGTATGGAAAGTTTCTTGGTCTCCTAGGGAGGGCTGAAGAACTAGACACTTAGTTAAATTTCCAGAAACAGTGTCCAAAACTATGCCAGAGAACTGGCCTAAAGAAGAAACTACTGCCACCCTTTACTGCCCCAGTGAGCACTGTGGTTGGCACTGTTGCTGGGGAATCTGTTTCTTGCAGTTGCCACTTCTAC
This sequence comes from Chrysochloris asiatica, assembly GCF_000296735.1. NCBI lineage: Eukaryota > Metazoa > Chordata > Mammalia > Afrosoricida > Chrysochloridae > Chrysochloris > Chrysochloris asiatica. The sequence continues at coordinate 3,897,383 of NW_006408558.1, read as the reverse complement.
ACTAAAAACTCAGCCTCCCACCTATTGTTGGTACCTAAGCTGGACACCTCTGTTGCCATCTTTAGTAGTAAAATTGATTCTGTTGGGATTCTCCTTCTTTAAGTTGCTCACATATGAATCAAAGTTTTGCAAGCGTGAATCGGTGGCGCTGTTGTCATATCCCAGTGCCCTAATTGTAAAAGGGGCCAGAGAACGGCGTTTTCTAGGTTCTGATGGGAAAGGAGTTCTCGGATGGTGTAAACGGTTAACACACTTGGCTGGTGACTGAAAACTTGGAGGTTTAAATCCACCGAGAGGCTTCTTAGAAGAAAGGACTTGCAGCCTACTTCTGCAAAAAATCATTCATTGGTAACACTATGAAGAACAGCTCTTCTCTGGCACATATGACGTCATTTTGATTGGAGTTGACTCAGTGCCAACTGGATACACGAGTCTATTCTTACTCACATGGCACCCTATGTGTTTTAGAGAAGAACTGTGTTTCATCGGGTTTTCGAAGCTGTGACCTTTAGAAGCAGACCACTAGGCCTCTCTTCCAAGGTGTCTTAGAGTGGATTTGAACTGCTAACCCTTAGAATGATACTTGAGCACTTAATTGTCTCGGCCACCCAGGAACTAACTTATAAGACACCGAGACACAATGTTCTCATGTATATTATGGACCAAGCATACCTACCTCATAGAGAATAAAACTATTTTTATAGTGTGATTTATATGTTTGGACAAAGCATTTGCCATGGGTCAACAATTTCTCATAAAATCGAGTGCTTGATAAATTGATTCATCTCGAATTCACTCTAGATGTTTTAAAAATAACAAAGACATTCTACTCCCCCAGAAGGCATTTAGTAGAAAATGAAGACGGAAGAAAAAAAGTATTTTTAAGTGTTGTCCTCATGAAATTATATCATCCCCACATTTTTATTTTGTAATGGAAACATACAACATGATGCCAAACATAGAAATAGTAGCTTTAAAAAATTTGGATGAATTTTCACTTACTTTTACCTCGTTTCTGAGTTTTAAGGCTTTGTTTTAATCTGGTTCTTACTCTGGTTTCCAAATAGACAATGGGTGTATTCAACCCTCTGGTGGCGTCTGCATTTGGTTTTGCTGCCATAGCTCCTTGGTGGCTCTGCTTGAGGCATTATTATCACTGAAAAAAAAATGGTGAAATGACAGCTGAGTTTTTTACACAAGTAATAGCAGTTGTGTAAAGGAGGGTGTTAGTGTAAATGAGTGGAACAGTGGCCAGATTTGCATGAAAGTTAATGCAGTGGGAGCTATTAAAATACTAAGTGAGTACAACTCTAGCCTTCAGTGTTAAAGTTCCTCTATCTAAAAGAGGTCAGTACCAATGTAATTTACGAGGAGAAAGGGACAGGCAGGGCTATTTTCTTATCTGACAGAAATGTTCCCCAGTATAACCTATCTGAGATTTGAATTAGGTTACTTGATTAGCTTTCTTTTTTTTAATAAACATTGAATTAAGTTAATATATTGCTAGAGAAAGTAAATCATGACCCAGCTTTGCAGTGCTGAAAATTGGGTTATAATTCTCAGATTGTTAGATTTCTGCCATCTTAAAGTTGCATTTTATTTAAGAATATGGGAGTTCTAACAGAACTCTTTTCATACACCTCTTACTTCAATGATACTTCATATTGGACTGAACCGTCCCTAAATTTCCAATTATCTCATGTTGAATTTGGAAGAATTTCCTTTCAGTATACTTCTGCTTTTGTCTCAACATCAGTTCAGTCCTTTCTCCCCTCTAAATACACACACACACACACACACACACACACACACATTCTCTCTCTTTCATAGATGCCCTCATTTACCATTAACCTCAATAGAAAGAATATTTAGTTCTGGACTTTGGAAGTCTGGAATCCTCACATTATGTTTTAGTAAAGGCCTGATGAGCTTTGGAAGTGAATGCCGCTTTAAAAATAGCATTGTAGTAAATAGAGCTTACTGTAGTAAACAGAGTATTCTAATAAATAATGTATTTTGGTGATTCAAAATGTATTTTATCAGCTATGTATATGTATTTCTGTGGTCTGGATTTTTACCCAGCTATAAAAATTCTAATTACATTTCTTGAAACACACATGAAATACAACTGAGAAGACAAGTTGATTGTAACAGCAGAGCTTGTTGGGAAGGGGGTGAGGTAGATCCTGGAGTAAAAAGGAATATTTAATGCTGAAGCTTTTGCTTTAATTGGTGATGTTGAAAGTAACTTGAAACCTTCCTTTAGTCTGCAGTGCAGTTCTCAGGTGACTGTGTGGGTGTCTGGTGATTACCTTTTATTTTATTGACTCACTAAATTCTTAGATTACGCTCCACAATTTGATATTGACAAACCATAAAATTCTTATGGAGCCTGCTCAGTAGTGACTTATAAAGAATTATCTTGTTAATAAACTCAGCATCACATGAAATTCAAGTTTAATTATAACAGAACAGTAAATGATTATGTGAAGTTTTTTTTCTTTATTTAAGCAAATCGCCTTTCCTTGTCTCTTTGCGTTTTGTTTACAGGAAATTTTATAAATGTTTCTAAATTAGTTTATAAAATATTCTGTTGTAATACCTTTTCTGATTTTAGCTTTTGATTTATAGATTTTCTTTTCTTTAAAAAAAAAAAAAAGGTGAGAAGGAGTTCTGAGATAGAATCTGAGGGGTACAAAAATGAAAAACAAATCTACATTATCCAGGGATTTTCATTTTTTTAGGATGCTATTTAAAGATAATGATTGTTTATGTTTCCTCATAAAATTGCCAGATAACAGATTAGTTATCTGAGGGTGGTTGGAAAGCCTTTTGAAATTGCCTGGGTGGCAATGCTACCTCTTGACACTTAGAAAGCTCCTTTGAAGTTGGCTTTTCATATTGGAAAACTAGAAAATATGTGTGTACGGTTTTCTTTCTTTCTTTCTCCTTCATATTTTAAAGAAAAAGTAATACATGGACCAGAAGTTTTAAGTAAAATTCTGCAGTGAAAAATAACACTGGCTATTTTTGTGGTTGACTTCAGTCTTTCATCTTTGAGTCTTTATGGTTTACCAAATTTTTCTAAGCTGAGATTCCTAGTATAATGTATATGCTGCTACTTTATAGATGATTAAGACCCCCAACGAGATGGATTGGCCAAATGGCAACATTGATGGACTCAAATGTGGCAATAGTAGTGAGGTTGGCCCAGGATAGGGCAATGTTTTGTTCTGCTGTGTATAAGGTCGCTATGAGTCGGTGCCAACTCGATGGCACCTAACAACAACAACAACCATGTGCACAGCTAAATGTGGTTACCTCTTTCCTTGTCTCACCTCCTCTTCTCCCCTAGACACACTCCAGGGCAAATCCCCCTCACACACCCCCTCCCCCAAAGCTGGTTGCTAAGGGCAGAGATAAACTTTATAGGGTATGGGAAATTCCTGCACAACCTTTGTTATACACAGCCACACAAAAAGAACAGGGTCAGTAGAAGGGCTTTCAGGGGTCAAGGCTAGAAATGTATAGAGGCAGATACTGCAGCTTGGGTTAGCTGGAATTTTATGGCGTCTTCCTCAGTCCAAGCTTTTCTGAGCTCACAAAGAAAATTCACGGTTCGATGCTCTACAAAAGCTATTTGGACAGGCACTTTACTTCCCAACTGCTTTTAAGTGCTCCTGGGGCCCTTAAGTCTATTCACTGTCGGCCTCCTAGATTATGAATCCATAAGCCTTAATGATTTTGGCGTCCCAAAGGAAGACACACTAACTAGAGCATCATCAAAACAGGATTCTGTTAATAGAAGAGACAAATACATTTCAGTGCCTCACAAATTCACCAGGCTTGAGGAATGAACATAGTAGTATGTTTTTGCAAAGCTTAGAGAATAGTTATTCTGTTCTAGCATTAGCAGGCTGATTAATATTGATTACAAATTTACATTCAAATAATGCAACTAGTTTTTTTGTGATAAATGTAACTTCTTGTTACATGATTTTCTTGTTTCTGTCTACTTTCTACAAAGTAGACAAGACATTTGATGAATCTCCAAGTTGGTTGTTTCAAACACCTTGGAACACCAGTCTTCCCACATTCAACATCTCTATAGGTTACACACTTTGTTTTTTCTTTTTTCGGTTAAAATGTGTCTTTCAAAATAACAAGTGTTATTGTGATGATCATAAACACCTTGTCCCTTATTCTGTTGTAAATAAGTCCCTTGTCTTAAACAATGTTTTTGATGACCTGAATCCAACTCGAAGTTCCTTCGTGAAAAACTAGAAATGATCATATGGACTTTCTTATAATAAGGTTTAACCTATGGTGTTCTGATTCTATCTTCTCTTTAATTTTTATCAAGTTCTTAATTGCCCACAAGATGATTTACTTTAGAATTGCCCTACTTTTTTTTTTTATTTTTTTTATTTCAGTGCCTGTGGGCAAATGTAAATTTGAAGCTGAATTAGCAAACCAGGGATCTCTATATAAGTTAATAACCACATTAGGGAATCAACCGATTATCCTCCTTTCCTATATTGGTTATGTATGTAAAATAGTAGAGTGAGGATTGAGAAGTAAGGGGGTTTATTGGGACACGATTAATGTCTAATTGTTTTGCTAACATGTAAAGAATGTATGTTCATTGCAGAAAATACAGAGAAGTAAAAAGGTCAAAAAAAAAAGCACTCCATTATTACACCTCTCTGAGATAGGTGAACATTTTGAAATTTAAAATTTCAGTCCTTTATTTCTTTGAACTAGGATATACACACACACACATATATAATATATATAAGGTATACATATATCTTTGTAATGCAGAATAAGGAGACACATACTCATGTTTCCATCAGTTTTATTCCCCAATTGTGTTTCATCGCTTGTGTCCGCAGAAGTAACCAGTACCCTTAATTTTATGTTGATCATTTCCTTGTGTTCCTTGGTGTTTTAGCACACATATGTTGTTGTTGTTGTTAAGTGCCGGCATAGCGTCCCTGTATAGGATTTCCAAGGAGCAGATGGTGAGTTTGAACTGCTGACCTTGTAGTTCAAACCAACTTTGCCGTCCAGTGCTTATCCTACAGTGTCACACCAGGACTCCTACCACACATGTGTGTAACCATAGTAGGTTACAACTTAACTTTTTCAATTAACATTATATGCTTTGTGATGTCTGTGGCTGCCGTATATTGATTTTCACCACTGTGTAGTGTAACTTTGCAAGGCTGTGCAACAGTTTAACTGGTTCTTGTCAATGGACATTTGGGTTTTAGTATCGCAGAGTCTGTCAGTGTCCCACCCATGCCCACTAGATCTGTCTTGTTATTCTCGCCAACTTCCAGATGCTGGTATCTATCTGTACCCGAGGGCTCTGTCCTCCACCCTGGAGTTGAAAGCTGTGCTGTTAATGCATCCTGCTGCCAGCAAGACTTGCCCATGGGAGCAGCTCTCACCCAAAGACTCTTGGGAGTTGGAGTATAAATACTCCAGCTCCCTCAGATAATTCCAGTTCCCAGAGTTTCCTCATGAGGATCATTGTAGTGGCTGGTTAAATAATGTATCCTTTATTGCCTGCTCATCTTTGCTCGTTTCACTCCCCCTTCACTACCAGTTTTCCTGTTAATGTTTTTCCCTTCCAAATAATAAATGTCATCTTTGTCTCCCGGTCATCTCATTTGAGAGGCTACAACTAAGACAGGTTTTTAAAAAAACACACAATTTCTTTACCCTTGAAAATAATGCTGCCATGGATAGTCTTGAACATGTTTACTGGCATTTGGTATTAAGTGCTGACAAGTTGGTTTTAATTCATAGTGAGTCTGTATAGGGTTTCTGGAGAGTGACTGATGGGTTTGAACCACTGACCTTGAGGTTAGCAGTCCAGTGCTTTTCCTACAACACCACACCAGGGCTCATACTGATACTCTTGTTGTTGTTAAATGCCTTCAAGTCAGTTATAAGTCATAGCGACCCTGTACAGGGTTTCTGGGGAGCAGCTGGTAAGTTTGCAGTTAAAACCAACTTTGGGGTCCAGTGCTTAATCCTACAGGGCTATACCAGGACTCCTGGTATACAGAGCAAGTATTTTACGCTTTTGTTAGGACTAGTCCAAAGCAACATCTGTTGTTGTTTAGTGCTGTTGAGTCAGTTCCGACCCCTAGCAATTCTGTATAGGGTTTCCGAGGAGCAGTTGGTGAGCTTGAACCACTGACCTTGCAGCACAAACGGCTTTGCAGTCTGATGCATTAACCAACAGCACCATACTAGGACTCCAAGCAACATTTACTCTAGGTCTCATATGGTGCTGTAGGATAAGCACTGGACTTCTAATCACAGGTCAACGTGTCAAACCCACTAGCGGCTCCTCGGAAATTCGACATGACTGCTGTGAGTTGGAACTGAGTCAGTGACATTTAACAGCAACATTAGCAATGACAATTCCTCTCAGACTCCCGTCTCTGAGGCAACTCAGTGAGACCATGCACTTGGTTTGGTGGATTCGTTTATCTAGGCTCAATTTTAGCAGCTTACAACGTTTATTATCTCAGACTTCTGTGAGCCAGGAGTTGGGGAGCAGTTGAATGGGGGTGACTGTGGCAGTCTTTCTTGAGGTTGCTGTCAAGATGTGGGTTGAGATTGTATCGTCTGCAAGTTTGATTGGGACTGGAAATCCTCTTCCAAAATGGCTTACTCACGTCACTGTTGGAAGGAGGCCTCATTTCTTCATAGGGACCCTTAAGTGTCATCATTGCATGACTGTTGACTTCCCTCAAAGGAGGTGATTTATGTAAGAGAAAGAAGTAATTTGCAATGCATTTTTTTTTATCTTAATCTTGAAGACACACATTCTTGCTTTTACCGTCTTCATTCTCTTTGTATGTTTGGAGATGGGGGGAATATGAATTAGTCGCCACTTTTAGAGGTGAAAGTGTTGAAGGATCTGTGCACGTATTTTAAACCCCCCATATTAAAAATCTCCCTCCATGAATGTTAGCCTGGAGACTGGCCCCACACAGTAAGCTGGGATGATGTGTGGGCTTACTTTGTTTGTTTTCCTTCTATCAGATATCCTAGGTTATATTTCTTCTTGTTCAGTGTCAGGGAAGTTTCTTATAAATTGTGTCTTTGCCTGGTTATTTACAATGGAAGGGTAATTCCTCCTGTATGTAATACTTAATGCCCAGGAGCAGAAATTCAATACATTAAAAATTTAACAGCCAAGTTATCATATGGACAAGTGGAAGATTCCATTTTCTCTGTTGGAATTGCCAGCTGTGTAGTAGATATTTGGAAGAAAGTATTTCAACAAAATGCGTTTGAGCCTCACTCATATAGTGAAAACTATGTGAGTGTGGTTTTGTAACACTGAGCCATAATTTAGTGGGTGACTTTGTTGGCTAATAAAGTAGTTCCTGAAATGCTATAGGACTAGACAAATATACTAGAAAGTTCTCAATATTTGAACACGTTATCTCCAGAGATGAGGTCAGACGAGTGACCGACAGTATGTCGAGAATGGTATTTAGAGGAACATCTGTGGGTAGCTGGTCAATTCTGTGATCAAATTATTCATAAACCAAAGTCCCATCCAGTAGGCCTAAAGTCATTCTCATTTCATTCATCAAATGAGGGGAAACTTCATCAGTCTGCCAGTAATTTCAGTAAAAAATTCATGTTTTTAGAAAACAGTAAATTGAAATGACATGAGAAAACTTTAGCTTCTACCTAGGTCTTGTTGCTTCAAACAGTTTAGTGTCCAAGGATTTTCATAATGTTTATAAAATGAGGTTGTGCGAGGTCACTGTAATGGTATTTGTTTTTCCTGCAACTATTTCAGTGACAGTTACATACTGCTTGATATTCTGTGCTTGGGAATGTGTGATACAAGAAGCATGCAATTATTTTTTTTTGCCTGTATCTCCTGAAGAAACAGTTTTTACTCTGTGTGCATAGAGTGTGGTACATAATAGTTTCTGTGATTTTAATAAAACAGATTTGATATGTGACACCTGAAATGGGTCTTAGACATCATCCAACTCCCTCACTTTATTAAAAAAAAGAGAGAAAAATATACACCCAGAAATGAAAGCACTTATATCAGTTACAGCAGGGAACTTTAGGTGGTTGTTGTTAAGTGTCATCTTGTTGGTTGCGAGTCATATAGACCCTGTATAGGGTTTCCAAGGAGTGGCTCATGGGTTTGAACCACCAACTTTGCAGTTAGCACTCTAGTGCTTGTCCTACACCTAAAATAATTTATTAGTGGTTGATGACTCATTTGGCAAAACTGTCATAGTACTTTCTCCTTTAATTACCACACACACAGAGAGTGAGAAAGTTTCATAAATGAGAATGACCAGCAAAGTTTCAGGAGAATATTATTTCTCAAATGAAGCATGCAGTAGAAAGTGGTGCAACGGCTCCAGGGGGTCATAAATCCAAAGTTAGCCCACTGCCATTGAGTCACTTCTGACTCACAGTGACCCTAAATGGGGTTTCTGAGACTGTAAATCTCACAGCCTCATCTTCCTCCCACAGAGCGGTTGGTGGGTTTGAATCACCGATCTTGCAGTTAGCAGTCCAAAACCTAACCCACAGTGCCACCAGGGATTCTGCAGTCTTAACTTAGGGGTTATTATGTCCAACTTCCTAATAGTCTGAAAGTCAACTCTCCTCATATCTTCATGCAGTCTTTGTGAGGGATTGCATTTAACTGAAAAACAACAAAAACCCAAAGGGGGCTGTGGATTCACTTCACACCATTTTTTTCTAGTTCTTTGGGTAAGAGGGAGGCAGGCAGGTCCTTTGATTTTCCTGAAGGGAGCTACCAGCTCCTGAGGACAGGCATCTTTTCCGAATCAGGAACCCAGGGGCTCAACCTCCAAAGTTCCAAAAGGAAAACTTGGCCTGAATCCCAGAGGCTGCTCAGTTTTGTTTCAGCTGCACCAAGTGAGAACTGCATTCAGTTCACTCTAGCTATGCTACACTGCAGAACGCTGATGATTTTGTGTAAGTCTGAAGAGATAGTATTTATATAATGCTTGGGAGGCAGTATGCTAGAACGAGTATGCAAATGCTAGCATTTACATATTGTAATCATTGTCATTGTCTTCTGACTCATGGTGACCCCATGGGTTACTGTAGGATTTCCTGTGCTGTCATTTACTGAAACAGATCACTGGGCCTTTTCTTTTGTGGAGCTGGGTGGGTTCAAACTGCCACTGGCTGGTTACCAGCTGGGTGCAAACCTTTTGCACCAGTCAAGGACCATGGAGATAGTATTATCTCTATTTTATATACAAGACAAATATGGTTCTGGGAGGTAAAGTGTCTTTTATCCAACCAAGGTCTCACAAGTAGCACTTTTGAATTAGAATTAAAATTCAAGTCCCTGTATTGGAAACCCTTGGTCTTTTCAATTTTATATAGTTGCTTCCATTAATTTAATTTAAAAAAAAAATTCCGCTTAAGGAAATGGGAGGAAGAATTAAATACTTCAGACTTGGAATGTATTTTTACCAGGAAAAATAGTTGTTGTTAAGTGTCATCGAGTTGTTTCAGACTCACAGCGATGCTGTATAGGATTTCTAAGACTGTAAATCTTTGCGGGAGCAGAGAGCTTTATCCTGTTTCCTTGGAGGGGCTGATGGGCTTGAAACACCAACTTGTAAAATAAGCTGGTGGTTCAAGCCCACCAGCCACTCCGTGGTCCTCAGTCCAATGCTTAGTCTACAGAGCTAACCTGCTCCCCAAGAAAATAAGTATAAGAAATAAGCTTTTGTTTGGCATGGAATAAATATTTCATGCAATGATTCGGTTTTGAATGGAAACCTTCTTGGTGTCAGGCATTGTGTTGCTGGTGGTGACAAGGCCCTAAGCAAGATAAGCATGATTGCTGCTCTTGTAATAATAAATGACGCCATGACTCTGCAAACCCACACTATCTGCACACACATACAAATTCTTTGCAAACCTAATTAAAGACCAATGCAGAGCTTTTAACCATTACACTGCTAACTTTTGTTACTACCAGCTGTGGTCTGGTTGAGCAGGAGGAAAATAATACGAACTCAGCAAAATGCCCTTCTGTAAAACTGATGTGGTGGGATTGTCTGACCTCCTTTAACTTCACAAGGGGAAAGGAGAATCATGATCAACAGCCCAAGGCTGATTCCTCTGAAGTGGAGGTCAGTCATGCCTCCTCTCTCCAATCTTTTTTACCAGCTCTGACACAAGCCATCCCTCTTACAGCACTCTCTAATTATCTGATGAGTTCGATAATTCATTGCAGTGGTCACACAGAACACAGATAAGATCCTTGGCTATGGAGTTTATCAGGGAAGCAACCGATTACAATTCAGGATCTGGACTGTATGAAGATGTATAAGTCTTGAGTCAGGACAGATTCTTCTTTCTCATCTGGTACCGAAGCATGCCTCTCTCTGGCCTCTCGGCCGTTCTGCTTGGCCTCTGCCCTGCTCAGGTAACTGTTACAAAGCTCCTATAGCTCTGCCAGACTGTCCAGAGGCATCCCACTCTAGCAGTAAGCCTTGGCCCAAAGGTGCTCAGCTTTCTTACTCCATGAATAGGTGAGCTTGGCTCTGCTCAGTGCCTGGAGGCAGCCTGCCTGCCAGCAAGACTTCTCGCTAGAGGCTCTCTGTGTGCTTACTCACTCGGCCTGATCTCACTCAGCCTGATCTCACTCTGCCTGTCTTTTAGTTCTATTGCCTCTGCTGCTGCCTTCTCTCACCATGTTTCATGTTACAGTGCCCTCCTGGACCTAGGAGGTTCTCAGCACAGGAATCTTGGATCCACAAGATGTATGCTCTTCTTTCTTAGTGGTAGGGAGCTCCCTCTCTCTGCTTGCTTCTTTCTCCTGTTATCTCTTGTAAGATAAAAGGTGTGGTTCAAGCAAGGGTGTGACTTGGGTGCATTCCCCCCTAATCTTAGTTTATTAATATAATGAACATAACTGAATCTTCATTAACATAACCTAATCTCACCTTATTAGCTGGTTGTTGCTGCTAAATTCCGGTTTACAGCAACCCTGTATAGGGCTTCATGTTTCCAAGACTGTAAACCTTTATGGAAGCGGAAAACCTCATCCTTTTTCCATGGTACTACTAGAGGATTTGAACTGCTTGACTATGTGGTTTTCAGTCCAGCGCTTAGCCTTTAGTGCTCCCATTAATCCATGTTGTTGCTAAGTGCCATTGAGTTGGTTCTGACTCATAGTACCCCTCTATAGAGATTCTAAGGAGCGGCTGGTGGATTTGAACCACTGACTTTGCAGTTCAAACTGACCTGGCAGTCCAGTGCTTATCCTGCAGTACCATACCAGGACTCCCATTAGCCCACAGTGGTCAAAATGGAGGACAATTGCATCAGATCACAAAAGTGGAGCACAACCACACAGTACTGGGAATCATGATCTAACCAAATGGACAGGAATCCATACACCTTATTTGCATGATCCCTGGTAGCATAGTGGCTACAAATCAGGCTGCGAACCACAAGGTAAGCAGTTCGAAACTACCAGCTGTTTAACGAGAGAAAGACGAGGTTTTCTGCTCCCTTAAAGGTGTATAGCCTCAGAAACCCTGTGTAAGGTTGCTATGAGTCGGAACCGACTCCACGGTACATAACCCACCACCACCATCACCACCCAATCACTTGTGTGAGAGTCATAAAAACTATTCCCGTAAGGGCTCATATTAAATAATTCACTGCACCATACTTTCCTTTGTAAGTAAAAAAATATATATCAAAATAAATACCAATTTAAAGAATAAAACATAATAAATAACCAAAAAAACTATCAGATGGCGCTATACACTAGGACTCCTTGTGTGGCGTGTAGGATCAGCGTTGCACTGCAAACCACAAAGTTGGCAGCTTAAACCCACCAGCCGCTCCTCAGAAACCATATACAGGGTCTTTATGAGTCGAACCAACTCGATGGTGCTTAACAACAACAACAACAACCATGAGTGTCCTGGTGTGGCGCTGTGGGCTAACGGGCCAGACTGCAAAGCAGTTTTAACTGAAAGGTCGGTGGTTCAAGCTCACTAGCTGCTCCTTGAAACCCTATATGGGGTCGCTATCGGTCGGAATCGACTTGATGGCACTTAACAACAACAACAACAACACGGCTGATTGGGTAGCCTGGCAGGGTATCTCTGAAGAAGCTTCATCTAAATTCAGAGCTAAAAGACAGGAAGGAACACGCCCTGGCACAGTTAAGGGGAAGGGCACTTGAGAGACAGACAGGGCAAGGACCTGAAGGCAGCAAGGCCCATGTGACTCCTGGGGGAGGGGAAAGAGAAATGTGGGGAAGGGGAGCCAGCTGCAGGCTTGGATTTTAAAGGCTGGGGTGAGAGTAAACATTTGTTCTAAGTACATAGGGGATACACAGAGTTGATTGCAATTTGGTTCACTTTGGGTCCGTCACCAGAAAAGATCAATTGCTAGGAAAAGACCTCGTGTGCAAAGGAAAGGAACCCTTGAGATGAACTGATGCATTGATGAGTCCCTCAAGGGACTCAAAGATACCAGTAATCATTGAAATGGTGCGGGACCTGCAAGGCTTGTTCTCTCGTACAAAAGGTCGCCGTGAGTTGGGGCAAATTTGATGACAGCTGACCGTGGAGTCGGTTCCGACTCACAGTGATCCTGCACAAGGTTTCCGAAGCTGTAAATCTTTAGGGGAGCAGAACGCCTCATCTTTCTCCCGCCGAACCGCTGGTAGTTTCGAACTGCTGACCTTGAGGTTGGCAGCCCGACTTGTAACCACTACGCTACCAGAGCTCCTTGGAGGCAGCTAGGGTTGGAAGGCATGCAGTAAAGATTGCAGGGCAGTGAGTTGCTGCCTGCAGAGGCCATGATGCCTGTACTCCCAAGCCTGCCCACCAGTGATGCATCCACCCTGGCTTTGGGGTGCCTCATTGTCTCCCTTCTTCTGTTTGTCTGTGTATTCTTTCGCTATCCCTATTGCCGCTGGATCTCCCCTCCTCGTGAACCAAACACTCGTGAACAACACAACTATGTCGAGGCAGGTCCCCGACATAAATGGCGCCTATGCCCCAAACTAAGATCATTTCGGGAGCTGCCTGTGAAACTTGGAGAAACCACAGCAGTGTTCTGGTCATATGAACCACTCACCCACTGCCTTCAAGTCCATTTCAACTCTAGGTCAGAGGAGAACGACCTGTAGGGTTTCTGAGGCTGTATAAGCCTTCCTCATATTTCTCCTGCGGAGAGGCTAGTGACTTTGAACTGCCAACAATATGGTTAGCAGCCCAAAACTTAGCACACAGCTCTACTGGGACTCTTTGTGAACTACTTTAAATATGCCACAAAATTTTAGTTTTTTGTCAATAATGCCCTTGCCCACGTTGTTCTGCCACCTTAGATCTTGCCTTTTTCGCTTTTCCAATAAATCCCTGGCTAGGGTAAGCGTCCTTTATCAGAACCACTTGATTCTGCCCAGTGCTTTATTTTACTTTTCCTGAGCTCTCTGACTTGCACTCTAGTAATGATTTGTGCTATATTTCTCTGTAAACGTTATGTCATTATTTCATTTTCCCAGCTACATATCCTAGATGTAGGGTGGCCCTATAAATGCTAAGTGACACTGAGCTTTTGTATTCTGTATACTGTAACCTTTTCATTATCCTGGGACCGTTATGAATGAAGAGGAAATATAAATGGGTGATAGGAGAAGAGAATGATCTCCTTACATTGTGCTCTTGTGGGGGCTGGAGGCTCAGGGTAGAAAAGCTGGCAGAAGACAGGGCTTACAGTAGTGAGTTTCTTAAATGCTCTTCATTCCTAAGTGAGGAATAGCAATATGAAAGTCTGATAAAGTTCGTAGAAAAATTCTGTTATCTTTTTATTCCATTTTTTTATGAATTTTTTGAAGCCCCCTCTACCAGGAAACAAGGGCTTTATGGGAAGAACTTTTAAGGTCTTGAGAAATCCTTTTTTTTTTTAAAGACTAGACTCTCATACCACGGGGTTTAATTTTTTGTGTGTGTGTGGTTAAAAAATATGTATCAGAACATTTGCCATTATAATCATTTTTAAAGTACACAATTCAGTTCATTACATTCATTATGTTGTGTAATCATCACCAGTATCCATTTCCAAGTTTGTCCATCACCCTTAACAGAAACTCATTGCCCCCTAATTTATGATGACCCTTGCTGAAAGGAGCTTGGTAGTCTAGTAGATTATGCTTTGGGCTGCTCACTACAAGGTCAGCAGTTCAAATCTACCAGCCACTCCACAAAAGACAGATGAGGCTTTCTGCACCTGTAAACATTTACATGTACCGTGTACAGGGTTGCTATGAGTCTGAACCGACACAACCGCACACAACCACCACCATCCTCCCACCCTTGTTGTTGTTAAGTACCGTGGAGTCGGTTCTCACTCATAGTGACCCTGCATAGGGTTTCCGAGGTTGTAAATCTTTATGGGAGCAGAACGCCTCATTTTTCTCCCGCAGAACCACTGGTAGTTTCCAACTATCGACCATGAGGTTAGCAGCCCGATTCGTAACCACTACGCTCCAGAGCTCCTTCCTTGACAACCACTAATAAACTTTGATCACTATGCACTGTTTTATCCAAAATATTTCATCTATATGCCTTGAAAACATTATGCTGCGTGAAATAAGCTAGTGACAAAAAGACAGCTATTGTAGGAGAATTCTTAATATCTATGGTTATATGATGGTCATATATCCGTTTCAGTTAAAAAAAAACACACCAATTAACGCATGACCGTCAAAGTCGATTCCAACTCATAGCGACGTTATGTTGTTGTTGTTAAGTGCAGTCGAGTGGGTTCTGTCTCATAGTTACCCCATATAAAGTTTCCGAACGGGGCTGGTGAGCTTGAACTGCCAACCTTTTGGTCTAGTGCTTATCCTATTTAGCCAGCTTGATTTCTTCAGAAATGTGGCAAGGCAAACAAAAATAATGTGCTTTACTGCCTGTCAGCTTGTCAGCAACTCAGAAATTCTGCTTTGACCATTTGATGCCATTTTAACCAACAATTTGTTTCTTCTAGTTATCTGTATTCCTTTAAATCTCTGTCTAGGTAAGCTTTTAGTAAATGGATTTTGTTTAGCCTCATGCTTCTATTAAGAAGCTGGATGGAGGATGATAGAGTTTGTGAATTTTAAAATTTCATAGAGCTCAGTTTGTATGTTGTATTTATCAAATGTCCCTCAGCATATTTGGTAAAAGGGAGAAAGTTAATTTTGCCGTTTCCAATATCCTCTGAATTTTTAATGAGCTGCTATACATCTTGTCACTGTTTCTGCCCATAGCTATTGTTTTCAGAGTAGCCATGTTCTATATTTCTTTTTCCCACCAATGTAATTTATTACTTTTACATTTGGAGATGGCTCCCATTTGTCTCCATGCTAGCTCCACGTATAATACAATATAGGGTGTATAGGACACCCTTTGTTTGTAACTGAAATGCTATGGAACTTAGTGTATTCAGTGACACATTGTTGTTAGGTGCCTTAGAATTGGTTGTGACTCACAGAGACCCCACACACAGCATAGTGATACCATGCTCACAGTGGGCTATGTTTGAGCCCATTGTAACCACTGTGGTAGTTCATCTCATCGAGGATCTTTCCCTTTTCCCTAACCTTGTACCTGACAGACACAGTGATAGAGCAGTGACATACCTAAGAAGGAGCCTGGTCCTACAAAGACATGGGTTTCTTTCTTTTGGAGAAGTTTTCACATATATCATTGCTTTTAAAATCCCCATTGTGTTATCCACATGTGACGATGACTGACTTTTTGTCAGAAAACAAGGGTGTGTTCTAATTACAAGGGGAGGTGGGGGTTCAAAAAGTTCGTGGAAAAATTCCTTTATTTTTCAATTCCATTTCCCACAAACTTTTGAAACCCTCTTAGATCTTAATTGATTTCTTTCATCACAAATGTATACTGTAGGCTTTTTTTTTTTTTTTTTTTTTTAAAGCAAGCCAAATATTTTTACTGTCTGAAAATGCAATTATAAGCTACTGTGTCAATTAGGAATTAGAACTTCTTAGACCAGTGGATTATTCCATAGCTCTGTGAGCGAACTAAGTCTGCATGCTAAAATTCATTTGGAACATAATTAGGGATAGAATTAGAGTTTTTAACCACTTCACTGCTAGCTTCTGGTATCGTCAGCTGTGGTTATGTATGCCAAGATCAAATTAATAGACTAACTTAACAAGAAGTGGGGTTTTTTTGGCAATTAAAAAAAAATACAAGTAGTAAAAATATTCTAGTTGTATTTTCTGCTTTTATACAAAAGCTGTATAATTTGGTTTTGGAAAACACCTGAATTCATTTGCATCATGAAACAATGAATTATTTTTTTATCCTAATAAGAAAAGTCTAGTCCCTGGATGAGCAAACTGAACAGCCAAATGTCTTTGCAACCAACCCATACTTTCAAAAAGATGAAGAAAACAGCAGTCTAAGGTTAGATATGGGCATAGGGTCATGGACTAGGTCAGAAACCATTGTTGTGTCCCTTGCCTTGCTCTCTGCCACGGGCCACCCACTGAAGACTCTGTTGAGATGGTCTCAATAGCTCAGTGCCACATATGGCTCCAACCACTGAAAATAACTCTCAGAGTCAGGTCACTAAGAGTACTCCCTAATTTCAGGACTGCAGGAGATGGTTAAATCAATATGTTAACCTGATGTGCAGTGAATCACATTGTTATTATCAATGTGATCATTTTATGAAAAGATTTAATCTTTGACAAACAAAATGTGTATACACTTGCCGTTGTGATGGTTGACATGCAAACTCATAGTATGAGTTTTTTTGTTTTTTAAATAGAATGCGGATGATCAGGGTCTAGGTGAATAGTAACCTTATAGAGAAGACATGCTGCAAACCTAAA
This sequence comes from Chrysochloris asiatica, assembly GCF_000296735.1. NCBI lineage: Eukaryota > Metazoa > Chordata > Mammalia > Afrosoricida > Chrysochloridae > Chrysochloris > Chrysochloris asiatica. Next base: position 3,880,444 of record NW_006408558.1, on the reverse strand, counting down.
GAAGCCTATTTAAAATATGGTTGTATGGAGCTTAATTAATCAAGATTTTTATAAGCACACTCAAATTTATAATAGGAGCATGTACCTATTTGTCTTCAACAATATCTTCTACTGCACATAAACATTTATAATCTATTTTAATTACTATATAGCTCCTGAAGCCCCTGGCTGGTGCAAACTCTTAATGTACTTGATTGCTAAGCAAAAGGTTGGAAGTTTAATTTCAACCAAAGGTACCTTGGAAGAAAGGCCTGGTGATCTTCTGAACAATCAGCCATTGAAAACCCTATGGGGCCCAGTTCTACTCTGATTTAACAGAAAATGATAAAAGTCCTCCCCAAATTTAGCTGTTGATTGTTTCTTTCTCTCTTTTTTAAGTTTTTATTGTGAATTGCGTAGTAGTTTACATGGGAGAGCATCAGTTTTACACTCATCAATCGTTTCATTGCAATGGTTATAATCCCCTTCATGCATCATCATATCATCATTCAACAGTTTTTGTTTCTATTCTATTTTGGATGTACACAAAAATACTCAGGAATATATAATCATTTAAACAACGCAAGAGCATATTCTACAAGCCTGCCTCCTGGCCTCCAGCACCCAGCCTTTCTCTTTCCATGCGTCTGGAGTCCTCAGCTGTTCCCTCTCTCCATGTCATCATCTCTGCTTCCATCTTTGGTATTACTGCTTCTCTGGATAGGGTCCCACATTTTGCTCATGCTCTTCTCCCTTGATGGTCCTAGGATCTTCTCTTCCTAGAATGTAAGATTAACTACTCCCCCCTTTTTGTTACAAAACTTCTACCTTTACAGTTGTGACAGTTGCAATTAGTGATGATAACTAGTACTCACTATTGAATCATAAGAATCTTATCCCCATGTTGATTGTCTCTTAAGACTTAGTTCAGCTTTTCTTCTATTCTTATCCCACAGATTTTGCACAATTTAAGTCTAATTCCTTCACCATCTCCTGCCACAACATCTTTGAATGCCCTATTCTGAACTCTTAATCTCATTCACATCTCAGCCTTCATAACCATTCTCTCTATTGTACACAAACTCAAGCATGAGCCTCGTTATTCTCACAGAAATGATGTTATGCACTTATGAGTGTATCCATTTAAAGTTTGGTGAGATCTAAGGGGTTTGGAATCATGGCAATACCAATAATTTCAAACTTCTTGGCCAACATCTCTGTTCTTCAGTGTCTCACTGACCATTCTCCACTACAGACTCCAGCCTTTTGAAAATTGCCTGATGTGTCACTCTCTTTCTTTCTTCTCCTCATCCCTTGTTCTCCAATTTCCGTAGTATTTTACTTAGAGAGGTTTAGTTATGTTGTCTCCATCGTCTCTTGATTCCCTCACCCTCAAATGGCTCATAAAAATATTTCCTGACATCAAGGTAGTTCCTTCCCCAGCAGAAACTCTGAAACTAGATGTTACAATAATACTTTTTGTCCCCACAACAAATACACGTATTATCCCAAAATCTAAAATTATTACCTGTCTTTTTCTGTCTTACTGTCAGTGAAGCTTTTGCTTCATTTTTCCAATGTACTTTGACCACAATAGCACTGGTAATTTCTAATCCAGCCGCAAAGCAGGAGGGTCATCTGGTGGCTCCTCATCTTCTCCCAAATTATGGCTCATATAAATGATCTGCAAGCACACAGTCAGTAGTAAAGGGATAAGACTGTATGTGCCCCAAGATGATTGTTTTAGTGACTCCACTGGCCCCCAGGACTATATCCACTTAAGCCCTGTCTGGCCAAGCTAGTGCGGAGGAATCAACAAGGAAGTACACTTGTGGCCATTTGTTGGGAAGCTTTGGAAAATTGTGTTGTTGTTGTTAAGTGCCGTCGAGTTGATTCCAACCCATAGCGACCCTGTTATGGGGTTTCCGAGGAGCAGCTGGTGAGCTTGAACCACTGACCTTGCAGTTCAAACGGCTTTGCAGTCTGGCGCATTAACCCACAGCGCCACACCAGGAAGACTGTAGCCTCACTCAAACCAAGGAAAACCAAGGCAGCTCCCTACCTGTTTAAGTAAAAAAATCCTTGTTTGGGACTTGCTGTGATACTTTAAGGAGAAAAATAGTTGTGAATAATTTTCTACCCCTTTTTTCTCTTTTGAAAATGTTGCAACCATCATCACTATATTTTCAAACGTTTTCACAAAGAAACTCTGTACTAGTTGTTTTTTATACATGCATTCCTGGTGTGGCACTATGGGTTCATGCATTGGACTACAAAGTCAGTTTGAACCACAAGGTCGATGGTCCAAGTTCACCAACCACTCGTCAGAAACCCTTTACAGGGTCACTATGGGTTGGGACTGACTAGATGGCACTTAACAGCAACAACAATACATAATTTTACATATATAGTTAAAAAAAGAAAAAGAAAAAGAAAAAAAAAAATATATATATATAAAGGAGCTCTGGTTACGAGTTGGGCTGCTAACTGCAAGGTCAGCAGTTCGAAACTACCAACGGTTCCACGAGAGAAAGATGAGGCATTCTGCTCCCGTAAAGATTTACAGCCTCGGAAATCCTGTGCAGGGTCACTATTATCGGAACCGACTCCACGGTACTTATCAACCACAACAATATATACTGAGGAGTCCTGGTGTGGCACTGTGGGATAAAGCAGTGAACCACAAGGTCAGTTTGAACCACAAGGTTGGCAGTTCAAGCTCACCAGTCGCTCTTTGGAAACCCTATCAGGGTCACTATGAGTTGGAACCAACTCATTGGCACTTAGCCTGTTGGGTTTCCTAGTCTGTAATCTTTAAGGAAGCTGACTGCCGTGTATTTCTTCTGTGGAATCTCTAGAACCTTTCAGCTAGTAGTCAAGCAGTTAACCACTGTGCCACCATGTGTATACCAAAAACACAAACTCATTGCTGTCAAGCTGATTCTGTCCTAGAGTGCTCCTGTAAGATAAGGGTACAGTTGTCATGTAGGGTTTCCAAGGCTGTACCATTCACAGAAGGAGACCACCACATCTTTCTCCGGTAGAACAGCTAGTGAGTTCAAACACTGACCTTTTGGTAGCAGTCAAATGTTTTAGCCGGTGTACTATCAAGGTTCCTTTTATTCTATGTTGTGCCATCGGGTTAGTTCCAACTCATAGTGACCCTGTATAGGATTTTCTAAGAGTGGCTGGTGAAATTGATCTGCCAACTTTGTGGTGTTAGTATTGCCCTATAGGATAATCACTGGACTGCTAGTCTCCAGGTTGTTGGCAGTTCAGACCCACCAGCTGCTTCTTAAAAACCCTATACAGGGTCACTCTGAGTCGAAACGGACTCACTGGGACCCAGTATTTCTCGGGTTTCCGAGGAATGGCTGGTGGGTTTGCAGTTATAAGTCTAGTGCTTATCCTATAGCGTCAAACCAGGCGTCCATATATATATCTGTATATATATATGGAGTTGCTGTAAAATAAGCACTGGACTGCACAGTTGGTTAGAACTGCAACATTTGTGGTTCAAACCCACCAGCACTCCTTGAGAGAGCTATACGGTGTCACTATGAGTCAGAACTAACTCAACAGCCCTTAACAACCCTAGCAATATCTATGGCGCTCTCATAGCTAAGTGGGTTACACATCGGGCCACTAAATGCAAGGTTAGCAGTTTGAATCCACCAATTGCATCTCTGGAGAAAGATAAGGATTTCTGCTCCCATAAGATTTACAGCCTTGAAACACTATACAGGGTCACTATGAGTCGAAACAACTTGTTGGCACACAACCACCACTATCTTTATAATTGGACTCCTGGTTTGAACCACAAGGTGGGTGGTTCAAACTCAGCAGTCACTCCTCAAAAACCCTATGTAGACAGGGTCATTATGTGTTGGATCTGACTTGATGGCACCAAACAACAACAATATACGCATTATATGTATATTAAGTCCTAGTACTTCCAACTCATGAACTCTAAACTGACAAAGTCAAAACTGTACAAGATTAGTTTGTATTTAAGTCATATTTCTGAATGTTTAGATGAACTGTATGGCTGTCTTTGGAATTTATTTTTATTTTAAGATTCTAGTCATTACTCCTTTTAATTAGCTGGATAATTCAAGGGCCTTGAGAACATCTGTGAAAAAAATCACCTAAACACATGGATGGTTAATTCTAAAGCTCATTTTCAAATTGCATGGTGTTCGATCCTTCATTTTTTTTCATCACTACTTCATTCAAGAAGTTTTTGGCTGAGTGCCTGGTATGTGGTAAGGATAGTTTAAAAAAAAACAAAGAGTAAATCAGAGTTGCTCCTTCCAGGAACTATGCAGTCTGGAGTCTGAAGTAGAGATAATCCTTAGATATTTGAAGTAGTAACCTTATGCATAGATAAGTTATGCTTAAGTGCCAAAGTAACAGAGAATGATTGAAACAGAAATTCAGAAAAAAATGGGTGCTTAGGATGAGGCCGAATGTTTCAAGAACAAGATGAAATTTGAGCTGGTCCTTGAAAGGTGAGTTGTAGGAAATGGAAAAACCAGAAATGAGGTAACACTGAATTCTGGCTGAATGAAATTTAGTGTAAGATAGAACTTCCAGAGGTTCAAACTGGATTCAGAAGAGGCCGTGGAACGAGAGATATCATTGCTGATGTCTGATGGATCTTGGCTGAAAGCAGAGAATATCAGAAGGATGTTTACCTGTGCTTTATTGACTACGCAAAGGCTTTCGATTGTGTGGATCATGACAAGCTATGGACAACATTGAGAAGTATGAGTATTCCAGAACACTTAATTGTACTTCTAAGAAATCTGTACCTAGACCAAGAAGCAGTTGTTCGAACAGAACATGGGAACACTGAATGTTTTAAAATTGGGAAAGGTGTGAGACAGGGTTGTATTCTTTCACCATACTTATCCAACCTGTATGCTGAGCAAATAGTACGAGAAGCTGGGTTCTATGAAGAAAAACGTGGCATTAGGATTGGAGGAAGACTCATTAACAACCTGCGATATGCAGATGATACAACCTTGATCACTGAAAGTGAAGAGGACTTGAAACATTTACTTATGAAGATTAAAGAGCACAGCCTTCGATATGGATTACATCTCAATGTCAAGAAAACAAAAATCCTCACCACTGGACCAATAAACAACATTCTTATCAATGGAGAAAAGATTGAAGTTGTCAAGGACTTCATTCTTCTTGGATCAACTATCAACACTCGCGGAAGTAGCAGTCAAGAGATCAGACGACGTATTGTACTGGGCAAATCTGCTGCACAGGAACTTTTTAAAGTATTGAAGAGCAGAGATGTCAGCTTGAGGACTAGGGTGTGCCTGACCCAGGCCATTGTGTTTTCAATAGCCTCATATGGATGCGAAAGCTGGACAGTGAATAAGGAAGATCGTCGAAGAATTGATGCCTTTGAGTTGTGGTGTTGGAGGAGAATACTGAAAGTGCCATGGACCGCCAAAAGAACCAATAGATCTGTTTTGGAAGAAGTGCAGCCAGAGTGCTCCTTGGAGGCCAGGATGGCTAAGCTTCGTCTCTCCTACTTTGGACATATTGTCCGGAGGAAACAATTGTTGGAGAAGGATGTCATGCTGGGTAGGGTGGAGGGTCAGAGAAAAAGAGGAAGACCCCCAACGAGATGGATCAGCCAGGTGGCATCATTGATGGACTCAAGTGTGGCAGCGGTAGTGAGGTTGGCCCAGGATCGGACATTGTTTCGTTCTGCTGTGCATGGGGTCGCTATGAGTCAGTTCCGACTCGATGGCACCTGACAACAACAACAGAACTCATTTTAGAAATTAAATGCCTCCCAGAAAATAGGTAAACAGAACCAAGGTATGTGTAAATAAAAATTTATTTTGATTAATTTGTTATGAGTGGGAGAGAGAAATAGGAAATCAATGATTACTGATGTTAACATAATTTGAGTGTTAAAACCATCCAGCATAATTTATTCACGAAATTATGTAACAAGTCTTGTTGGTGCAGAGGGTAAGTGTTTCACTGCCAATTGAAAGGTTGATGGTTCAAACCTACCCGGTGCTCTAAGGGAGAATAATGTGGCAGTCTGCTTTCATACAGATTACAGACTTGGAAGCCATATGGGACAGTTCTACTTTGTCCTATAGGGCCGCTGTTAGAAGTCCAGTGTTTATACTACAGCACCACACCAGAGGGTTGAATGAGTCAGAATTGACTCAGTGGCGGTAGGCCATTGTGTGTTAGTTGCTCAGATAGGTCGTTGCACTAATAATGAAGTCTAGGTGTCTCAGAGTAATGTTGTCCATAGGAGAGTGAAAATAGGACCAGTCAGCATTTATAAGAACCAGAAAAACCTTTATTGAAGGGAACCATTTCTACTACTTTTGAGACAATTTCTCTTGTTAGAAAAGTTTCAAGATTTGACCGAAGGTGAAAGAAACAAAGGCTGTTTCCCTTCCGACTCCAACCCAGAGGAGCTCACTTAGAGTTTATATGTTATTTCCCTTTTCTCCTTAGGATTTATTTAGGAACTGCAATAGAAGTGACATAAAACTGATTCCTTTGAGCCAGGCGGCCAGGACTATTTAATGTCCCTAGAAGAAAGCATGACTAAATTCTTAATGGTTCTTTCTTGAATATGCTGGTCAGAATATATTCTTGTGAGATAAAAAAATTAGTGCATATGGAAAAACAGCCTAAAAATTATAGTCCAAGAAGGACCAGAAAGCAAGGGTTGAAAGAAAAGAAAATATCCCCAGCTACTCTCTTTTTTTCCATTTTAATCACTAGTTGTTGTTAAGTGCCATTGAGTCGATCCCGACCCATAGTGACCCTGTGTAGGCTTTCCAAAGTGCAGAGAATAAGTAACAAATGGACAAGATTCTTGTCCATTTGTTAATTGTAAAGAAAAGAGGTCTCACTTGCTAAACAGGTTAAACTTGGGGAAGGATTGCAATGCAGTTTGCAGTGTGAAACGTTCTTTTCTTCCCATTCCTGAACAGATCTCAAAGAAGGTTCACCCTAGAACCAGTCACTATGCATGTGCAGCAGGGATTTAGAAGTCACTCTTCAGCCATCCGTCCATCCATCCATCCATCCATCCATCCATCCATCCATCCATCCATCCATCCATCCACCCAGCTATTCATCCATGTATTCATCTAGCCAGCCATCTAGCCTTTAAATGTTTTATGCTGTCTTTCTAGGTGAGGCACCCTGGATATGTGTAGATAGCTTTCCTCAAAAGATTCAGCTGTGGGAATGAAGCATTTACGTAAACAAATGCAACCATTATTTATTAGTTATCTTCTGTTAGTGAGCTTGGATTTTGTTTGGTAAATAATGGGGAACCTTAGGGATGAGGCTGGCTTGATGTGATCACTGTAATTGATTGGCACGCCCTTCCATACTTCTTTTCTTATATTTTGAATCCTCACATTAATTAATTTATTTTAACAAAAATGAACTCACAGCGTACTGAATATTATAGTATTCTGCAGCTTGCCTTCGTTCCACATAATCGTATATACTACGATCATCTTCCCAAACAAAAACATATAGATCTTCCTCATTGTTATTAATGACTGTGCCGTATTTGATAGAGTGGATGCGTCATAATTTATTCAAGGGGTTCCCTTTAAGAAATGCAGCAAAAACTTATCAGTTCTCATAATTAAATTAGAGTTAGGGAAGGCATTTAATATTTTATTTATTTGATTCAGTTAAAGAATTCCACCAGCCCTAAGGGTATTGTGTGTGTGAATTAGATACGGCATTTAACATTTTTCAAGTACAAAAATCACTCTTAAAGGAGAAAATACATACTATCGTTATAGGCCCACAAACAGTACCAGGACAAGACTTTTAGATGGGTTATACTGAAAATCTACTGGCGTTCCTTCTGGCTTACAATCTCTGTAATTAGTCTAGGTTTTGAGTGTCTCCCTATCCATCATCTCTGAATCATCCAGGACTTTAAACTCCTTTATTGTTTTCCATTATATCGTCTCCCCAGCCTAGTAGCCTCTCCAAGCAGTGTGGCATCATGTATATGCTCTGGTGTCTCAAAGAGCTGAGGAAATCTTTCTACGAAAGCATCTGCTATTCCAAATACGAGGTGGCTTCAAAAAGCTCATGGAGAAATGCCTTCCTTACATGTTTTGCTGTTTAATTCTACTCAGATCAGGATCCACCACTGTTTTATAAAGTTTGGTAGAAGATGTAGTCCTATTTTAAGAGACTGTTTAATCCTTGTTTTCTTCTAACTGTCAAGCCAGTTACTGTTGAGTTGATTCTGACTCCAGGTGACCCCATGTGTGAAGACTAGACATGTGTTCCATAGGGTTTTCAATGGTGGGTTTTTCAGAAATAGATCACCAGGTCTTCCTTACTTTTCGGTTAGCAGCCAAAGTTCATTCACGGTTTTAGGCCATCCAAGGATTCCTTCTCCACTCCAGAAGCCTTGATGTTTTGGACTGCCTAAATATAATAATACTAATTTATTTCACTTTACTTTCAGACTCATCTATCAAATATCTCGATGTAAATATAATTTTGTAAAACTTATCTGAAGATGTTTCTCATGCAACAAGAATATGTCAAATCAAAATAGCCTAGTACTGGTATGACAATGAGAGTCCAGAGATAAACACACACATCTATGGTCAACTGAGCTTTGAAACAGGTACTAGGTCCATTCAATGGACAAAGAAGAGTTTCTTTAAAAATTGTTGTTGGTGTTATATGCCATCAAGTAGATTCTGACTCATAGTGACCCTGTTTGGGGTTTCTGAGGCTTTAAATCTCTGTGGGAGAAGAAAGCCTCATCTTTCTCCCACAGAGCAGCAGGCTTTAATAATGGTGCAGGGGAAATTGGATTTCCGCAGGCAGAAAAATGAAACAGGATCCATGCCTCAAACCATATATACAAAAGCAAGTTCAAAATGAATTCAGGGCCTACGTACAGAGTAAAACCATAAAGTTCTTAGATGAAAGAACAGAGGCTACTCTGTTAAGCCTTGTTTGCAACAATGGATTATCTGCTATAATAACTAAAGCACCAACAGCAAAAGACAAAATAAAAAAATGGGACCTCATAAAAATTGACATCTTTTGTTCACCAAAATGTGAAAAGACAAGATACTATCTGGGAACCTGTCTTTGGAAATCATATATTCATAAGCATCTGATAGCCAAATACTCATATATATAAAATTCAGCAACTTGACAACAAAATGTAATTAACCCAATCATTGTCAGGTGCCATCGAGTCGGAACTGACTCATAGCGACCCCATGCACAGCAGAACGAAACAATGTCCAATCCTGGGCCAACCTTACTACCGCTGCCACACTTGAGTCCATCAATGATGCCACCTGGCCAATCCATCTCGTTAGGGGTCTTCCTCTTTTTCTCTGACCCTCCACCTTACCCAGCATGACATCCTTCTCCAGCGACTGTTTTCTCCGGACAATATGTCCAAAGTATGAGAGACGAAGCTTAGCCATCCAAAACAGATGTATTGGTTCTTTTGGCAGTCCATGGCACTTTCAGTATTCTCCTCCAACACCACAACGCAAAGGCATCATTTCTTCTACGATCTTCCTTATTCACTAGGCTTGAATACGCACTAGAGAGAACATTCAAATGACTACTAAACCTATGAAAAGATGCTCAGCTGCATTAGCCATCAAAGCAAATCAAAACTATAATTACATCCCATTTCACCCCCACTAGGATGGCTGGTGTGGTGTTTTTAGGATAAGCACTGGACTGCTAATCGCAGGATCAGCAGTTCAAACCCACTAGCCACTCCTCGGAAATGTTATGCAGGGTCACTGTGAGTTGGAACTGACTTGATGGCACTTAACAACAACCCTGTACAGGGTCGCTATGGGTCGGAACTGACTCGACGGCACTTAACAACAACAACAACAACAACAACAAGAAGTATGACTAAGATTAAAAAGCGAACACACACACACACAAATAGCAAAATTTTCATGAGGATCTAGGGAAATTGGTAGGAATGCAATTGGTAGGAAACTGGTTGTTGTTGTTGTTGTCAGGTGCCATCGAGTCGGTACTGACTCATAGCGACCCTATGCACAACAGAAGGAAACACTGCCCGATCCTCGGCCCACCTCACTATTGTTGCCACACTTGAGCCCATTGATGCTGCCGCTTTGCCAGTCAATATTGATGGGGGTCTTCCTCTCTTTCTCTGACCCTCCACCTTACCAAACATGATACCCTTCTCCAGCGATTGGTCCCTCCTGACAATATTTCTGAAGTATGAAAGACGAAGTTTGTCCATCCTGGCTTCAAAGGGGCACTCTGGCTGCACTTCTTCCAAAATGGATCTGTTGGTTCTTTTGGCAGCCCATGGCACTTTGAACATTCTCCTCCAACACCATAACTCAAAAGCATCGATTCTTCTACGGGCTTCCTTATTCATTGTTCAACTTTCACATGCATATGAGGTGATTGAAAATATCATGGCTTGGGTCAGGCGCACCTTAGTCCTCAAGCTGACATCTTTTCTCTTCAACACTTTAAAAAGGCCTTGTGCAGCAGATTTGCCTAATGCAATACGTTGTTTGATTTCTTGACTCTTGCTTCCATGAGTTTTGATAGTTGATCCAATGCCTTAAGAAATAAAAATAGAACCACCATATGACTCAGCAGTTCCACTCCTAGGTAGATACCCAAAATGTCTTGAAAGCAGAAACTCAGCAGAGACTTGTGCATTAATGTTCAACACTATTCACAACAGCCAAGAGGTGGAAACAGGCTATATGTCCATCAGATTAATAGATAAACAAAATGGGTGCGCAAACATACAATAGAACACTACTCAGCCAGTTGGAGAAATGATCCCATAAAGTATGTATGGAACTAGAAGACATTATGCTGAGGGAAGTATGTCAATTCCAAAAGGACCAAGAGTGCACATTTATAGAGACCAAAGTTAAGTAGTGATTACTAGGGGCAGGAGTCCTGGTGTAGTGCTGTGGGTTAATGCACTGGAGTGCAAGGTCATTTTTTAACCTCAAGGTTGGCGGTTCAAGTTCACCAGCCACTTCTCGGAAATCCTATACAGGGTTGATGTGGGTCGGAACCAACTAGACGGCACTTAACAACAATAGGGGCGGGAGGGAGAGTGGTAAAAATATTACATTGATATAAGGTTGTTGTTCTTAAGTGCTGTTGAGTCAGTTCTGGCCCATAATCACCCTGTATAGGGTTTCCAAGGAGCGGTGGGTATGCTTGAACTGCCGATCTTTCAGTTCAGACTGACTTTGCAGACCAGTGCATTAACCTACAGCGCTGTACCAGGACTCCTATTGATGAAGGGTTGCATAACTATTGTAAATACTGCCATTAAGTTGTACACATGTGAAAAGTTGAATTGACAGAAAATGTGTGCTAGATACATACTACAGTGGCAAAAAAGAAAAATAAATAGCTGATGAGATTGCTTATGTGCAACCCAAAACTAACTGGGATTTGGATTCTTGGCTTGGAGGCTTAGGATCATGATTTTATGGATTTCCCAGGTAATTGGCTTAATATCATGTTTGTTGTTCAGTGTCGTCCAGTCAGTTCTGACTCATAGCAACCCTGTATAGGGTTTCCAAGGAGTGGTTTCTGAGTTTGAACCATTGACTTTGTAGTTCAAATCAACCTTGTGAGCTAGTGCTTATCTTACAGCACCACACCAGGACTCTAATAACAGGTTTAGTGTTTCTTTTTTACCTCCTAGTACACTGTTTTGTGCCTGGGGTCTCAAAAGTTTGCAAGAGGCCATCCAAGACACAACAAATAGTCTCTATTTCCATGGAACACCAGAGGAAGAGAGAGAGTCAGGAATAGAAGGAAGGTATGGCAGATACTGGTTTTTTTTGGCAGCCCATGACACTTTCAATATTCTCCTTCAAAACCATAACTCAAAAGCATCGATTCTTCTGTGGTCTTCCAAAAGAACCAATAGATTCATTGGAAGAAGTGCAGCCAGAGTGCTCCTTGGAGGCCAAGATGGCCAAACTTTGTCTCTCATACTTCAGACATATTTTCATGAGGGACCAGTCCCAGGAGAAGGATATCATGTTTGGTAAGGTGGAGGGTCAGAGAAAAAGAGGCAGACCCCCAATGAGATCGATTGGCC
>NW_006408558.1:3834330-3865342 GCF_000296735.1 Chrysochloris asiatica | reverse complement strand
GATACTGACCCATAGAGAACTTACGCACAGCAGAACGAAACACTGCCCGATCCTGGGCCAACCTCACTATTGTTGCCATGCTTGAGCCCATTGATGCTGCCACTTGGCCAATCCGTATCGTTGGGCTCTTCCTCTTTTTCTTTGATCCTCCACCTTACCAAACATGATATCCTTCTCCAGAGACTAGTGCATGTAGAAACTGTTAAATTAATCTATGTTTTCCTTTATATATCGTCATCAACCACAAAATAATAATAATAATAATAATAATAATTTCCCTCACCTAAGAAAAGTCTATTTAAAAAAGAATAATAGTCAGGTTTTCACTTCAGGCCCCCAAATGGAGAAGAATAAAAAGTATTTTTGTAAAATAGATTTATTTAGAAATAAGACATTACCGAGAAGGAAACATGGTATATATGATCTATTTGTTGTTGTTAAATGCCATTGAGTCGGTTCTAACTCTTAGCTACCCTGTATAGGGTTTCCAAGGACTGGCTGGTAAGTTTGAACTGCCGACTTTGAGGTTCAAACCAACATTGCTGTCCAGTCTGGTAGTGTAGTGGTTACGAATCGGGCTGTGAACTGCAAGGTCAGCAGTTTGAAGCTACCAGCTGTTCTGCGGGAAAAAGATGAGGCTTTCTGCTCCTGTAAAGATTTACGGCCCCAGAAACCCTGTACAGAGTCACTATGAGTCGGAACCGACTCCATGACACATAACCACCACCACCACCACCACTCATCCTAGAGTGCCACACCAGGACTCCATGATCTATTTAGGAGTTTATTAAAGATAGTCACTTTAGTAATCTGAGAAATGAAGCCTTTCAGATATGCAGAATTACCCTTACCTTTTGGGTTATTTTAGTGGGAGAGGGTTCTTTCTTATTTAAAAGCTTTCTGGTTCAATCTGATACTTTTGTCTAAGTCTACTAAGTTTCATTTGATTGACACTATCAGATAGCACAAGGTAACATTATACAACATTTAAAAACAAACGTTAAAATGGGTCAGTGACAAGATAACAAATAAAATGAATAAAAATTTCTCTTCTGTACAAGAACCTGAGAAAACTATAAAGTACTTGCTCATACTGAGATATTTCCATGAGTCTGTAGCTAAGTGCTTTTTAATAGATTGGTTTATATCCGTATACAAAATGGTACCACAGTCTCTAGGAAATAATGGAAAATTACAAACCATAGACAGTAGTCAGCAAAAACAGGTTGTGAAAGGACAAGGAGATTGGGCTGATCCTCGTCATGGAAGAGACTAAAGAAAATTTAAGAATTATGTACTTGCAGAAAAGGCTGGTGTGGATAAGAGATGGCACTAAATGGAAGCCTTTACCTTAATGTGATCTGATAGTACTTACATCTACTTACACACCGTTTCAAAAGAATGCTAGTCTCCCAATGATGTTGGTTCAGCTCACACTATAGGCTTTGATCTTTCTGAGTCATATTCATAAGTCTGGTCTAACTGATTACAGAATTGATTGATTGGAAAGAGATACAGCGGAAGTACAATGAATCATGAAGTGTTTCTATTCCTGTGTTTTAGATGATCATTTCCTTTGGTCCTGTGTGAGAAAGATTTTGATTTCTTTTCTCTACATTTCTCACTTAAGAGGAGGCAATCTTCAACTTGTAGTTTTAAGTTAGGAAACTCTGATGTTGTCTTAGGAATTTGTTGTTTATTCAGTAATGATTTGTTGAGCATTTACTGTGCCTTTCACCCGAATTAGATTTTAAACTGACTTTATTTTCATTTATGTGAAATTGTCTTATTTACTGATTCCTCCCCCCCCACCCCCCCCCCCCCCCGCAAAGGAATTCAGGTAGCCTAGGATGGAGCTCTGCCTCCTCTCCCTCTCCCTATTTACCAGTTGTTTAATGCTTATAGTAATCTGTGTTTTTGTTGTTGTTGCTGTTATGTGCCGTGGAGTCGGTTCCGACTCATAGCGACCCTGTACAGGGTTTCCTAGGCTGTAAATCTTAACGGGAGCAGAAAGCCTCATCTTTCTCCCGCGGAGCAGCTGGTAGTTTCGAACTGCTGACCTTGCGGTTCGCAGCCCGATTAGTAACCACTACGCTACCAGAGTAATCTGTGTTAAGTAATTATTTTTTCCTATTTCCATATCATCATCCTTCTGTCCTTTAAAGGCACTACTATAGAGTCCTGGATTGACTCAGTGGATTAATGCTGTAGACTGCAAGGTCCATTTGAACTGCAAGGTTGGCAGTTCAAGCTCTCCAGCTGCTCCTCGGAAACAGGGTCACTATGAGTTGGAATCAACTCGACGGCACTCAACAACTATAGAATTCCATCACTCATCTGTCAGTTTGTCTTACTGTGATGGCTTAACTGTGCTGTGATGCTGGAAGCTATGCAACCAGTGTTTCACATTTCAGCAGGGCCATCAGCAGTTCGAAACTACCAGCTGTTCCACGGGAGAAAGATGAGGCTTTCTGCTCCCGTAAAGATTTACAGCCTTGGAAACCCTGTACAGGGTCGCTATGAGTCGGAACCAACTCCACGACACATAACAACAACATTCATGGTGGACAGGATTCAGCAGAGATTCCAGACTTCTTGTTGGGTGCCATCAAGTCGGTTCCAATTCATAGTGAATGAAACTTTACCTGGTCCTGCACCATCCTTACAGTTGTTGCTACGTTTGAGCCTGTTGCTGCTATCACTATGTCAATTCGTCTCATCAGGAGTCTTGCTGTTTTTTGTGACCCCTCTATTTTACCAGTGTGATGTCTTTCTCTAGAGACTGGTCCCTCTCGGTAATATGCCCAAAATATGAGAGACGAAATCTCACCTTCCTGGCTTCTCAGGAGCATTCTGGATGCACTTCTTCCAAATGAGATCTGTTTCTTCTTCTCTGGCACCATGATTCAAATGCATCACTTCATCTTTGGTCTTCCTTAATTCAGCTTCCAAACTAAGATAGATTAAAAAACAAGGTCTGGCGATCTACTTCCAAAAGTTAGCCAATGAAAATCTATGGATCACAACAGAACTCTCTGTGCCTTGCTTGCTTTGGAGAAATCATGAGGAATCATCCATCAATCAGTAGAGGAGGACATCATGATTTTTGAAGTTGAAGGCCACTGAGGATGTGGGAGAACCTAAGTGAGATAAATTGGCACAATGGTAGGCTTGAACCTGCTGGTGATCGAGAGGGTGGTGCAGAATGGGACAATACTTTTTTGTGTTATATATAAGGTCTCCATGAGTTAGTGCTAAGTCTAAGGTACTTAACAATGATGGGGTTAAAATTAATAAGTCCTTTGGTATTGGCCATACTCATGAACCTCTGGCACTTTAGAATAATTTTAGCTTCTAATGAGCAGAATAGATTTGCATGGAAATGTAGGTTTCAGAGATAGAACCAGAGTTAGGATTTATGTGTTTTCTCCCTGAAGATCTGCTTTGAGAACTTTCCCTGTCCTTGTTCCAGGGTCCCTTCTGATTGATCCCTTTCTTCTGTTTGGTGTTCACAAAGGTTAAGGAGGGCAAACTTGGTCTGTTTTTCAGTGGAAGTATTTTTATTTTTTATCTTCCATGTAAAATTACTTTCCCCACTTATTCTAAGTACCCTGTGTGGATGGGCAGATAGAATGAGTGGGAAAATGAAAGTGGAGTGTGGGTTCTAGGTTTGAACTTAAGGCCAGCATGAACTGAAAGGACTTTGCCTGCATGAAATTATAAGATCATATTAACTACTCAACTTTCAAACTTCAATGGAAAAGCCAGTCTTTGCTCTTGAGTAGTATTATCAGTCAATTAAGTGTGTAAGATGCCTTCTGTCTTAATATTTCCCCTCTTGCTTAGCTTCCCCCAAACCCTAGAGGTCAGTTTCTCTGCATGTGTCAAACTTTCTTTTCCCTCCTCATATTTCATTCTTCCAGCATCTGTAAACTGTCCAAGTTCTCATAGCTCACTTCAAAATGGATTCAGTCCAGAGGGACCAGTGCCGACTTCTCATTAATCTATCATTGTTTAAAATTTACAGGCTTGCCATGAGAGGTGGGAGAAGAGGACGTAAGAGAGTGAGGCCTCATCTCCAGAGTGAGCCCTCACTAGCTTAGTCCTCCTCTCCAGACAAGGAAAATACTCTGTCTATTTCCGTGGTGGTGATTGTTGTTGTTGAGTTGTGTCACATTGATTCTGACTCATAGGGACCCCGTGTGACAGAGCTGAACTGCCCCAGCGGGTTTCCTTCACTGTAATCTTTATGGAAGCAGATGTTGGTGGTGGGGTTGCTGATTGGAGCTCATTTTCACCAAGCTGAACCCTGAACTGCGTGGTACTGAGATAAAGCCAGCTTGAACCTGGAGGAGTGAAACTAGGGTTTGGCTTGGCCTCTGTGATTTAGCTTTGTGGTCAAGGAAAAATATGTAAATTCACTGTATCCCCAGACATTTCAGCCCTAAAGCAAGAGGATTAGAGGAATACAAGTCTTGATTTTACTGTGGGACTGAATTCTTAACTAGAGTCTGTTTTAGCTAACACAGCTTGAGTTTCCTACTTGAAATAATGCTTAAGTTAAAATAGTCTCCACTGCTCCCATAGTCTGATGGGAAATTTATTAAATGTTAAACTTTAATCTCAAAGCAAACATCACTTTAAATAAAACTACACAGAGTCATTTAGTCATGTTTATAACTGGAGTGCCGAGTGTCTGAGCCTAATAACCCAGATAGCAGAAGGAATTCCATGGCCCTCGTTCTCATTCCAGCCCTGTCTGGAAAGCGTTTATTTGTACTAAGTTTTCTAGTCTGAAAGTCTGTGCCATTGTTTAGACTCAGCATGAATAAACAGGCAGAACGATAAACTTCCTCTTCAGGTGAGGTTTATATCTTTTAATCCAGATCATAGCCTCTAAGCCAGGGCTTTCCTGTAGAAAGCCTGCATAATTCACTTCTGCAGATAGTTTTGGGAGGACCTACTAGGTGTCCATGGAGGCAGTGAGTGGTTTAGTTAAATAATTCTTACCCTCCATGAGGGAAACTCATGTTCGATTCCTGCCTAATGCATCTCAAACACCACCTCCCATCTGTCGGTGGAGGCTTGGCTGTTGCTATGACGTTGAACAGGTTTCAGCAGAACTTTTCAGACTCAGGTTAGGAAGAAGGGCCTATTTCCAGAAATCAGTCAATGAAATGGTATGGGTCAGTCCAATCTGCAGCTGATCATGGGGATGGAATTAAACTGGGCAACGTTTTGTTCTGCTGTGCATGGGGTTGCTATGGATCAGTGACTGACTTGATCGCAGCTAACACCAACCACGTGTCTAAATTGTGTGTGCAAACATCCACTGTATTCTTTCACATATGACAATAATTACAAAGACACATAAACTCCTAAAGATGTTGTAGCCATTTTGGGAAAGGCAATCTGACGCACATAGAAATAAGATGATCTTTAGTAAAATCCTAACATAAAATACAATCAGATGTCCTGATGTCAAATGTCAAACTCAGCTCAAGCAAATATTAAGTGCTGTCAGGAAGAAGAAACATGGATAGTGACTGTTACTACTGGAGGGTGGGGGTTGAGTCCTGGTGTGGCACTGTGGGTTAATGCGCCAGATTGCAAAGCCGTTTGAACTGCAAGGTTGGCGGTTCAAGCTCACCAGTCGCTCTTTAGAAACCCTGTATAGGGTGGCTATGGGTCGGATCTGACTTGGTAGCACTTCACAACAGCAACTGGGGGGGGGGGGGGGGAGGGGAAAATGTTATGAATTGAATTGGATTTGATATGGGACATACAATGCGGGTTCAATTTTCAGATGCCAGATTTGAAGAGAGGTATCAGTAAAAGGAGCTCTGGTAGCATAGAGGTTATGAACTTCAAAGTCAGCAGTTCGAAAACTACCAGCTGTTCCATGGGAGAAAGATGAGGCTTTCTGCTCCTGTAAAGAGTTACAGCCTCGGAAACCCTGTACAGGGTCGCTATGAGTTGGAACCGACTCCATGGTACACCACCACCACCACCATCAGTAAAACCAGTCTCGAGCTTCCTGTGTGGGTACCATACTGGACTTCCAGGTGTGCCAAACACTGGTACCCATAATGGTGAGCTGGGGCTTACGTCTTAAGTTCCCAAACTGTTAAGTGCTGAACAAAACCCATGTCGTCTATGCTGTGTAGATACTTCAATTTTCTATGTGTTCATGGAAGGGTATAACAGGTGGGCACAGGGGCCAACTCCATGTCAGCTAAAAAACACAGCAGGAGCTGAATTAGAGGGGGTTTGGGTTGACAAATGTTCTAGAATTCTGTCCCATGAGAAAGTGTGAGAAGGGCCTCAGTGTATGAAACTGGAGCAAAGAAGATTGAGGATAAACATAGTAGTGTTTGCAACCATTTGAAGGACTGTTTTGATACAGAAAATTTTGATTTATTATAGACCAATCTAGGGTACAGAACTGAGCCTGTTAGGGTATTGTATTACTGAGGGGACAAGAATTCAGTACAGTTAAGAAAGCGTTTTTCTCACTATTAGAAATGTCTGACCGACCACTGTGCTTCCAAGTGTTCAACTACTCAATGCTACCAGTTTGGTGTTCATAAGGCTAGCTGGGTGGAGGAAGTGGCAGGTTGGACTGGATGAACTCCAAGGTTGTTTTCAGCTCTCATCTTCTTGCTTTTCTATTCATTATATTTTCAATATGTATTCTGGAAGCCCAAGCATTATGAAGGCTTTCTAAGCAGAGGCAACGACAGTACGAGCAGGCACACTCAGGAGAGCAGGACAGATGCATGTGTGTCAGACCTGTTGAAGAATAAGAAAAGCAGAAAGCAATAGATGATGTTATTTTTGTTGTTAGGTCCCATGGAGTTGCCTCTGCTCATGGTGACCCCATGCACAATGGCTTGGTCCTTTGCCATCTGTAAGATCAGTTGTGAATCTCATCATTTGTGATTCATGAGACTCTCATTGGCAGATTTTCAATAGTAGATGGCTAAACCTCTCTTCCTCCTCTGCCCTTCTGTCTGGATGTTCTGCTGAAACTTGTTTGGCATCAGAGCAAGACTTCACTGACAGATGGTGGCTCCCTATGAGGTGTGTCGGTCAGAACTGAGCCCAGGTTTCCCTTATGGAAGGTGACAATTCTACCACTGGACCCTCAGCTCTTGCTGGTGTAATAGATGATATTATATTATTATATTATAGCATTTTTATTATGATGTTGTTGTTGTTAAGTGCCATAGAGTCGGTTCCGACCCATAGTAACCCTATATAGGGTTTCCGAGGAGCAGCTGGTGAGCTTGAACCCCTGACCTTGCAGTTCAAATGGCTTTGCAGTCTGTTGCATTAATCCACAGCGCCACACTAGGACTCCTTTATTATGATAGTATTATAGTGTTAGACTCATAGCCACCTGGCCCTATAGGACAGGGCAGAACTGTACCATAGGTTCTCCAAGACTTTAAGTCTTCTCTTGAGCAGATGGTCTCATCTTTCTCTTGGTTAGCAGCCCAATGCTTAGCCCACCGTGCCACCTGGGTTCGTTATGGTGGTGGTTATGTGCCGTGGAGTCGGTTTCAACTCATAGTGACCCTGTCTAGGATTTCTGAGGCTGTAGATCTTCCCAGGAGCGGAGTGGAAAGCCTCATCTTTCTCTTGCAGAGCAACTAGTAGATTCGAACTGCTGACCTTGTGGTTAGCCTCCCAACTAGTAACCATTATGCTACCAGGACTCCTTCGGGCTCCTTATGGAGAGCTTTTAATGTTCTGATAGGCCACAGGGAGCCATTCTGAATTCTGAATTTGGGGTGGTGTTATGTGCTGTGGAGTCTGTTCCAACTCGTGGAGACCCTGTACAAGGTTTCTGAGGCTGTAAATCTTTATGGGAGCAGAAAGCCTCATCTTTCTTCCGTGAAACAGCTGGTAGTTTAGAACTGCTGACCTTGAGATTAGCAGCCCAGTTCATAACCACTATGCTCCCAGAGTTCCTTTGAGTTGGGGTAGGAAACAATAGATCCAATGTTTTCAGAAGCTTTTGCCCTGTGTGAGAGAGACAAAGAGATTCCAGGTAGAGAGACTACTTAGGAATTCTGTGGAGTAGTCAATCAATCCTATACCATGTTTGTGCTAGTCAAAGGTACCAGAAACAGAGAAAAAAGGATAATATGGGAGGTTAGTGGAAGAACTAACACAGAGTACTCGAAAACAACTCTGAAATCATATTCTCCAAGTTATTAATTGAATACTATATGGTCACTTGGGTAGGTGAGCTGTCCATCCTCAAGTATTCACGTCTTGGTGTGCCTCTGAATCTGTTTACTGACCTGAGACAAGTCATTAAGATTCCTAATATTCTAATTCCCCATCATGAGACAATGTTTACAAAGCATTTAGATTGAGTTCTGGATGAAAAGTGCCTTGTTGTAATAGCGTATTGTAATTATGATTGTTATTGGATTGTTATTGTTATTATTCTCAGTTACAAGGAAGATGCCATTTTATGGAGCTCTGGTAGCGTAGTGGTTACGAATCGGGCTGCGAACCTTAAGGTCAGTGGTTCGAAACTACCAGCCGCTCCGCGGGAGAAAGATGAGGCTTTCTACTCCCGTAAGGATTTACACCCTCGGAAACCCTGTACAGGGTCGCTATGGGTCGGCTCCGACTCGAAGGCACTTAACAACAACAACAACAACAACCTTAGGGATAGTTTTGCTAGACAACAAAGTTCTGAGGTGTTCTTTCCAAAATGCTTTTAATACTGGCTTATCAATGGAGTAAGGAGTCCTCGTGTAGGATAAGCACTGTAGGATAAGCACTGGACTGCTGGTGGTTCAAATCCACCATCTGCTCCTTGGAAACCCTATACAGTGTTGCTATGAGTTGGAACCGACTCGACAGCACTTAACAAGAAATCAAGGGAATAAGACAAATATGTAATTTTCAGGATGATCACAACTGTTTCTCCCTCCCGCTATCAATCTAATGTCTAAAATACACTGAAAATACTTTGGTTTCATCTATTTATATCGGCTTAGATTGGTGTATTTCTTGGGTACTGAAGTTCTTTCTTTGGAATTCTTCGAACAGGACTTTCCTGAAAAGAATATATTAAGACTGTCAGAAAGATTCTTTTCAGCACACTAAGTCTTGCAGATACCCTTTGTTGAGGGAAAATGCATTATTCTGAAAGGCCTTCTGATCTTCGGGAAAGCTGAAAATATCAAATGCTGTTCTACCATTTGAACTTCACTATAAGAAAATCTCAGAGATTTTTAATATTCTTAAGTGCAATAATTCACAGCTTATGGTACTTTAAGACCTGAAGATAGACATATCTTTGAGAAAAAAATTAATAAATTAATTTAATTTTTATTGTGGTCAAATATATATATAATGGAGCATTTTAATTTGCCTTTTAACCATTGTTTAAGTGTGTGGCTCAATGACATTAACTACATTTACCATGTTGTATAACCATTACTACTATTCATTTCCAAGTGTTTTTTATCTTTCTAAACAGAAATTCAATATTCCTTAAGCAATAGCTTCCTTTCTCCCACAATTC
This sequence comes from Chrysochloris asiatica, assembly GCF_000296735.1. Taxonomy (NCBI): domain Eukaryota; kingdom Metazoa; phylum Chordata; class Mammalia; order Afrosoricida; family Chrysochloridae; genus Chrysochloris; species Chrysochloris asiatica. The sequence goes on along the minus strand of NW_006408558.1, from coordinate 3,855,789 downwards.
CACAATTCCAGCTCCTGATAAACATTTCTGAATTTTCAACTATGATTTGCCTAGTCTAAATCTTTCATGGTAGTGGAATTATACAATATATGTCCTTTTGTATTTGACTGATACAAAGGGACCTTTTATATACTTATTTACTTAAAGGAAGACCCCCCCCCCCTTGAAAAGTAAAAAACAATAGTTTTCTCTAGTACTTTCTCTGTTTTCCATTGAATAATTTTTGTCCTTGAACATTATCCAGTTGAAGAGACGGGTACAGCAGAAGTAAATCCTGGGATATAATTAATGTATGTTATTAAGAAATGGTTATAGTATTTATTGAGATCTGGTTGACTGATCTTTTCTAAACAAGACAATGTTCTTTCAGGGATAGAAAAACAACTCCAAGACATTGCAAAAAGAAGAAATGAGAAGATTCCTCAAAAATTTTCGTTTCAGGGTTTAGAAATCCCTTCCTAGCTTGTACTGACTGATACAGTCCTTGAGAATGCGAGGACTTGCTTTGATTCACAGGGTCTTATAAAACGCTGTCCTTTGTCCCCTAAGCCACAAACCTGCTGTTAAGAGGGCATGTACTTGGAGATTTTCTGATGGTAAAATTTATAAAACCAAACAATAATCTCTTTGGGAAATTCCTCAAAGATGGAATTGAGTTTGTTAAGGCCTTTTTGTACAATGTCTAGCACAGGCCCCATGTCGACAACCCTCACAAATGTCTTTGTTGGCAATGATGAATGATGATTGAAACTGAGAACAGAGTGAGGAGCAAAGGTGTTTGTGTACTGTGATTGATAGGAAGGAGGTGAGCTCATAGCTGGGGAGGAAAAAAATAGATGAGCAGGCCAAGGACATACTTGAGCAGACGCCACTGCTATTCCTTAAGAAAGAAGAAGGACTCTAGTTACCTTCTAGTAGTGCTCTGGCCCTCTGCTTGGACACTCATCTGTGGTTTGTAGGTGGCTAACACTCACACTGCCATTAGAGTGGTATGAGGTCATTTGTGTCTGAACGCTATCTTAGTTTTATACTGACTACTTTGCTTAATCTTTCATTTCAGTCCCTCTCTCCCTTCTTCCTTTTCTTCATTGGGTCCTACTTAATTGGTGCCCATTTCAGTTGTAGGGAAATCCCCTGGTGGTGCAAATAGTTAATGTGCTGTTTTGAGCCCAAATACAAAGGTATGTTGGAAGAAAGGCCTGGCTATCTATTTCCAGGAAATCATCCAGGGAAAACTCTGTAGAAAGGCAGTCTACTTTCTACTCTGACACCCGTGGGGTTGCTATGAGTTGGAGTCGACAAGGTAGCAATTGTTGGTGGTCTGTTGTACACTCAAGAGATTCCTATTCTCCTTCCCATAACTGGAGAACATTTCAGGGAAGGAGGAATCCCTTCAAATCCACATTTTCATATGTGAGGAAAGTTGTTAAGACTTGGTTATGTAAGACTGGGGAAAGCCTAAGACATTTCCTAATGTGCATAATTCATTTTCTTACATGTAATATGGAATATATAAATAGAATATCCTATCTGTAGGATGACTGTTAACTTCAGACGTATTGCAGTCTATTGTTACTATTTAACATGTATTTATTTTAAGATTTTTTGTTGAGAAAATGATTCAGTTTGGAAAATAGGTGGAGGGTAGACTCCAATGTAAAACCGCTATATTGTTGAGCTATCATTGAAATAGAAAACATCATGTCAGAAGTAGGAAAAAGCTGAAATTGTTCTCTAGAGAACATGGTATTCACCTGAAGTACAATGACACCAGACACAAGGGCACATGTGAAAAGTTAGTCATTGGGAATTAAAAACCTATATGTTGTCCAGTTCATACAAGTTAATCTAATCTAACTTTTTGAAGAAAGGTAATGAGATTTATACTAGAAGGAAGAAAAGATGTACTTTGTTTACTTTCAAAATCTTTTTATTAGGGTGAAGTTTGTATAACAAAAAATTGTCATTTTAATCCTTTTAAGTCTATAATTCAGTGATAGTAATTATATTTACTATGTTATTATTATTATATTTACTATGATATTAATTATATTTACTATGTTGTGCTACCATTACCACTATTTCCAAAGGTTTTTTTTTTTTAATTACCCCATACAGAAACTCAGTACCCCTTAAGCCAGTTTCCCCTGTTCCCAGTTTCCCCTGTTCCCAGCCCCTGTTATCCCCCAATAAACTTTTGTTTCTATGCATTTGCCTATTCCAGTTATTTCGTAGATGTGGCCTCGTAGAGTCTTGTTCTTTGTGTATCTGCCATTCAGCAAATGTTATGGTGTGAATGAATTGCACAAGGTTGAAGGTAAGCTGCTGTTTATCTGAAATCTGTGAATACAATTTATATGAAGTAGAATGATCCTGCTTTCTAAGAGGATCTGCTTCAGATCCTTTTGTATGATGGGTTTACCCATTTTCTTGATCTAGATTTTATAAATAATTTTAAGGCATGGGCATATAAAAAATGCATAGTAGGTGAAGAAAACATGACTGGTGAAGTGCTCTGTACTATCATCTAGGGCTTGCATTATTGACGGTATCTTGGATGCTGTTGCTCCCTGCTGGTTAGTTTACCCCCATGTCTATCTCTTGTCCATCCATCCATCCATCCATCCATCCATCCATCCATCCATCCATCCATCCATCCATCCATTCATCTCACCCACCCATCTATCCACCTAGCCACCCACCCACCTATCCATTCACCTACCAACTCACAGACCCCTCTACATACTCATCCATCCATATTCACCCATCCATGCATCCACCTGCCCATTCTTCCAGTCTATCATGTAGTCATTGGGTGCTGTCCAGTCAAATCCGAATCATAGCAGCCCCATGTGACAGAATAGAACTGTTCTATAAGGTTTTCTTGGCTGTACATTTTTATGGAAATAGATTGTCAGATCTTTTTCTCACAGAGTGACTGTTAGGTTTGAACTGCTGACTTTTCAGTTGGCACTTAACCATTGTGCCACCAGGACCACTTTTATCATGTCAGAAGCCACTTAATTACTTACTAGTTCACCTCCCCCCCATCTCACTTAGACTCAATTGTCCTACCTGTAGAATGATGGGGTTTGGATAGAATATTTAAAAAGTTTTGTTAATAAGAGGATCCTGAGTTTTCTACAGTTTGATTATGTGTGAAAACACTGGGAAGAATATATATATATATATGAGTTAAACTTAGGACTTGCCCCCAAGAAATACACTATCTGGTAGGTTTGTTGATGTTTGGAGAAACAACAGTACACCAGCTATTCACTTATAAACATGGTGAAGTTGCAAATGTTATGGGAAAATCAGCATTATACCAAAATGGAGGATGAGTATATCATTACATAACTGCCAACCCTCTGAGAATCATGCCCCAGAACTTTATCCACAGCAGCCACATTACTCTTCCCGCCTACCTGAACATTTTGTTGCTGCGAAGGCATTCATCGGTAATGCACAACACCCACGGACAGTAGATTTTTTACTATGGTCGTAAATGTGAAATGTCAGATAACGAGACAGTCATTAACTGAGGAGTAGGTGCAATGCAAGTCAAGAGCTACCAGAGACCAAATTATAGCTGCAGTTAGAGTAGGAGGGGAGGTTAGAGAAGGGGGAGGTTATTTTGGTTGCATATACTACAGAAGACTTCAGGGGTAAGGTGGCATTTATGTTTGACTGGAGCAATAGGGAAGCAAACTAACATTTCCTAGCATCTTCAGTTGATTCATATCCTCAACTCCTGTAATGTTTACAATACTGAGATAGGCTCTATTATCTCCACTTTTCAGGTAGAGAAACTTGAGATAGGGAAGGAGATTCAGTGATCTTGTTTTAAGCCCCACAATGTTAAGTGGAAGAGCTGTGATTCAGGAAGAGGCCTATTAACTGCGTTTCATCCTTCAATCTCAGAAGTAAGGTTCCCTAGGGGCAAAATCAGTTAAGTGCTTAACTGCTAACTGGAAGGTTGTCAGTTCAAACTCACCCAAAGGCCTGGAGATCTTTTACTGAAAGATTGTTGTTAAGTGCCGGTGAGTCGGTTCCGAGTCATAGTGAGTCATAGGAGCGGCTGCTGAGTTTGAACTGTCCACCCTTGAATACCTTCTGGAAGAGTTCTACTCTGCACATATATGGGCTCACCATGCTTTGTAATTCACATGACAGCAGGATACAGATGAAGAGAGCTGGACATTTTGCCAGTGATGACGTGATCCTGTGGATTTACCCTTCATACGTGAGGGACCCCAGGGACTTCGTGGGGATTGGAGCTGGAGCATGGTGCACCCAGATGACAGTTGTGGAAATTTGGAAGAAAGCTTGGGGTTTGCTAGAGGAGGCTTTTTAGTGTTTGACTATAGCGTCTGGACTTTATTTGACCCAAATAGAGACTTTGTGCTGAGCCATGGCATGATCAGAGGAACATCTCAGGATGTTAGGACTCTTAAGACCTTTTTATGATTCTAACGTGATTTCCGGCTCCTAAGCTCTTCATTGTGATGCTAAGGGAACTCTGCTTCCCAAATGTCTCTTGCAATCTAAGCCCTTAAGCATTTCATCCTAGGGCTTCTGGGCTAAGAAACACTCAGGCCCTGGCCCTGCGTTGTCCCATGCTGAACATCAGCACTTTAACCATCCCAGCTCAATTACTGAGTTTCTCAGAAGAAGCCTTCAGCTTCTCTGTCTCTGCTCTCCCTAGATTTCAATCTATTTTTTGCTATTTCAAGGCTTCTTCTGTTCAATAAATGAATAATGATATCTTCTTTGGCACTGCCAGGAAAAATCTACCATAATATTTAGATTAAAACAGTATAATCACTACACTAGAAAAATCTGTCCTTGTTCCATTATGAATTCCTCCTCCTCTTTTTTATTCATGGTATCCTGGGGTGGCCTACTGGAGAAAAAAAATACTATTTGATTCTCCCTGGGTGGTCAAACAGGACTTGTAAAGATTCTTGTTTGTTTTGTGTTGAGGTTTCAAAGTCAGGCAGGCTTCCCTACATAAAGATGTACTAAGAAAATAGGGATTTGTTTTTTGAAGTTGCTATGTATAAAGGGAAATTCAGAGCAACCATCTTCTTTTAGAACTACAAGTTAATGTGATTAGAGGACCCCTTTGCACCAGGAATCTTTGTCATTTCTATTGTTGGTCATTACCACCAGTCAGTCTTAGGGAGGATATTTATGCTTGCAAAAACCATCTGCAGCTGTTTTGTGTGTTTTAAACCATAGTACCAACATGCACTTTAATTTTTAAAGCTATACTTATTGTACAATCTACAAATTCAGAATACTAAAAGCTATGAAATATGAGTTGGTTTTTTTTTTTTTTGGTGTGTGTGTTTGCATGCCTTAGTGCATGTGTGTTTGTGTAGTTCAGGGTATTCCGGAAGAACATGCCGCTGAAACTTACTTCAGGTCATATACTCTTGCACGTTCCAATTAGTAGGGCCCTCCTGCTGTGGTGTGGGAGAAAAGTCTGGATTGGGGTTAGGCCTGACTAAATGTAGGATGCTTTTTTCATCTAGTCTTTGCAGAACTCCCTCATTAGCACCTGGAGGTCAGTGGGAACTCTGAAAGCCTGTATCCTGCACAGTTGGTATTTTCTGCATGCAGGGTGTGTGTCAGCCATTTTATTTATCCATGGTTATTTTCTCCATTTCATAAAATTAATTGTACTTAATGGGGGAGGTTGAGAGTACCGAATTATTTTAAGCCTGGAGGGAGGAGAGCAGCTGCGTCCTCCATCAGAACACTGATCGGTCTAATAGGTTGTCTTGCCACCTGATTCACAGGAAGGTCGTGGTTAACCAATTATACCAGTCCCTATAAGGAGCTTTGGTAGCGTAGTGGTTACGAATCAGGCTGCTAATCTCATGGTCAGCAGTTCGAAACTACCAGTTGTTCGTGGGAAAAAGAGGCTTTCTGCTCCCATAGAGATTTATAGCCTCAGAAACCCTGTACAGCGTCGCTGTAAGTCAGACTCAACTCCATGGCACATAACAACAACAACATAGTGTGAATGGACTCCTGGTGTGGCTGGAGGATAAGCACTGGACTGCTAACCGAAAGATTCAAGTTTCAAACCCACTAGCTGCTCCTCAGAAACCCTATACAGGGTCTATATGAGTCAGAACTGACTTGGTGGCATTTAACTTACAACAGTATATGGTGAAAAAATGACCTTGATTTGTAGAGATCCAGAAACATGCTTTATGCAGTGTATTCACCTGCGGAAGTTGCTTCATTGCCTGGGCTTAACTAGGAATGTAGTAGATTTTAAATCCCTTGACAATTATTTCTACTTAAAAAATAAATTATACATATGTGGTTGTTAGCATTGTTCATTCGGTTCCTACTCACGGTGTGACCCTGTATAGGATTTATGAGGCTGTAAATCTTTACGGGAACAAGAAAGCATCATCTTTCTCCTGTGGAGAACAGCTGGTGGGTTCGAACTCCTGACCTTGTGGTTTGCAGCCCAGTGCTTGTCCTATGGAGCTACCACATTCCCAATTACTATTTCACTTGACAAGAAGTTTTGGAAACCAAACCTGCTGTCGTTAAGTAGATTTTGATTCACAATGAGGCTTGAGGACAGAAAAATTGCCTCATAGCGTTTCTATGATTGTAATCTCACAGGTTTAAACCTCTAAACTTTAGGGTAGCAGCTGGGTGAGTAACAACTGCACTATCAAGCCTCCTCTTTTGGAACCAGGTTCCTCGAAGGTTCATGTGTAGTGTCAAAAAATTTTAGGAAAGAGCACTTCTTTCTTGTGTTCAATTATTTGTTACACACTGTTGTCTGACTACTTCCAGCTGTAGTAACGTGCTGTTAACTTTGGGAGTCATCATGAAGAACGTTGAAAACCCTTCATGTTCTAGATCGTGAATTCAAGACCCATAAGGAGAGAACGCCTTGCTTACATACAGTTCTTTAGAGGAAGGTCTCAGAGCTGGTGCTAAAACCACGGTCACCCATTTGTGGATGCTGTCTGCTCCAGGTCTTAGGCAGACCTGGTACTCTATACTGAATCTCTGACATAATTCTAGACTAGGCCAGTGCAGTGCTGGTCTCAAGTGTATAATTTAACAATGATCTTTCCAACATCTCTTCTAGGAGACAGAAACATGTGCTGAATATGACCCTGCCTTCCCTACTGTGTCCTTCTGTTTACTCTGACAACTTTGGACTCATTTTCCTTTTCTCTTCTAGTGCCTTCTGGTGAATTCCGAAGCTCTCACATCCAGCATGTTCAGGTATGAGACTTTCCGGACGGGAGGGTTTACAGTTAATGGATTTTACTGATTGCTTTGTGACTACAGCCTGCTGCTTGCTCTTCCTTGGCCTGCCCCCAAAGTTCCTGATGGACCATCATTCTGCTTTTCCCTCTGTTTTGCTTTTATTAAATTTGGTTCCTTACCTATCCTGTTATTCTATCATACTTGTGAAAGAAAAAGAAAAAGTTGGTTTTATTTTTACATATGGAATTATGTCTGTAGGTACTTATTTGCATTGTGGTAAAATATTTATACCAAAATATGTGCCAATTCAACTGGTTTTATTTTCACGTGCTCTTACATGTACATAGTAATGATGAAAAACATGCATGAGAATGATAAATCCCATATTCAGGATATAAAGTCATCTCTAAGAAGAGAAGAAGGAGCTCTGGTAGCGTAGTGGTTACAAATCAGGCTGCTAACCTTAAGGTCGGTAGTTCGAAACTACCAGCCGCTCCGGGGGCGGGAAGAGATGAGGCTTTCTGCTTCCATAAAGATTTACAGCCTCGGAAACCCTGTGCAGGGTCGCTATGAGTCAGAACCGACTCCATGGTACTTAACAATAACAAGAAGAGAAGAAGTGGACATAGAAGATGTAAGTATACCTGCATTGTTCTCCCCCACCCCCAATCTGTGTCTCTAAAAGATAAGAACTCTTATTTTGTTTTGTATATTAAAAAAAAAAAAAATTAATATAATATTGGAATCCTGGTGTGATTCTCTAGGATAAACACTGGACTACTAACCTCAAGGTCAGCAGTTCAAACTCACTAGTGGCTTCTTTAAAACTCTATACAGGGTTGCTATGAGTTGGAACCAACTGGACCGCATTTAACAATAACAACACAATACTACTTTCACATCAAAAGCAATCGTTAACAGTCATTTCTTCCACGGAATGTCTAAGCACTGTTCAGTTTTCTTACTGTAGAGACATACTATAAATATAAGTCTCAGTTTGGTCTTTCAAATGCCTGGAGGTGCCAGAAGTTTAGTCTAGAGCTGGGTTCTCTAAGTGTGGTCCCTGGACCGGCAGCATAGGCATCACCTAGGAATTTGTTATGAATGCAAATACTTGGATTTCAACTCAGGCTGAGTGAATCAGAATATCTGGGAGTGGGTGGTTTCACAAGCTCTCCAAAACCTGGTCCTTTATAGTTGAGTAGATTCTGACTTCCTACCACAGAGCCCTGGTGGTGTCCTGGTGTGGCCCTGTGGGTTAATGCACCAGACTGCAAAGCCGTTTGAACTGCAAGGTCGGTGGTTCAAGCTCACCAGCTGCTCTCCTCGGAAACCCTATATAGGGTCGCTGTGGGTCGGAATTGACTTGATGACACTTAACAACAACAACAACCACAGAGACCTGGTGATGCATTTGCTAAGTAAAAGGTTGGTGGTTCGAACCTATCAGCTTCTCTGTAGGAGAACGATGTGACAGCCTGCTGCCTTAAAGATAACAGTTTTGGGCACCCTGTGGGGCAGTTCTACTTTGTCCTATAGGATTGCTATGAGAACAGCCCTCCAGATTATTGTAATATACACTACTTTTAAGAGACTCACTGGTCTAAAGAAAACCGAAATGTCATCTTTCAGCACTGGGCTTCTCACTGCAAGACTGGTGGTTCAAACCCATCATTCACTACTCTTAAGCCCTAAATAGGGTTGTTATGAGTTGGAACCAACTCATTGGCACTTAACAGCAGCAACAAGGAGCCCTGGTGGTGCTGTGGTTTAGACATTGGACTGCTAACCACCAAGTCGGTGGTTCAAACCTACTGACTGCTCTTCAGGAGAAAAGATGAAGCTGTCTGCTCTGTTAAAGAGATGCAACGTCAGAAACCCTATTCAGGGTGACGATGAGTGGAAACTGACTCCATGGCTGGGGTTTACTTCACATACTATTTTACATTTGTTCTTGTGCATAGCAATGTGTCCTGAGGCACTCAAAAATACACTCTCTCTCACACACATACACACACACACACACACACACACACACATCTGTATCACCAAGCTAAGACCTGGAGTTGCAACATTTAAGAGTTCAGCTGCTAACCAAAAAGGCAGCCATTCAATACCACCAGTGGCACCACAGGAGAAAAGACTTGGTAACCCACTCTGGTAAAGACTGGTGTTGTGGTTAAGTGCCGTCGAGTTGGTTCTGACTCATAGGGTTTCCAAGAAGCGGCTGGTGAGCTTGAACCACCAACCTTGTGGTTCAAATTAACTTTGCAGTCCAGTGCATTAACCTGCAGCACCTAGCAAACTGTATGGTGTAGTTCTACACTGTCACATAGGGTTGTTGAGTCTAAATCTACTTTGAGGCTCCTAGCAACAACAAGATGGTATGGAGACTCATTGCCTGTGGGCTTGGACCATGCTGTATCCACCTCCAGCTGTGATGAATTCTAAACTCAGCCTGCTCCTAATCATGAAACATTATGAAGCCTGTATGTAGCAGGGGAGTGGAGAAGTGGTCTCCCAAATTTTCTGGAACAGAATGGACTGTGTGAAATCAGAGACCTAAGTGTATTTGATAGGGAAATGAGTTGCTTTTTTAAGGCGCAACCTCTAAAGTTGTGGTTCTCAACTGCTGGCTGCTAGTAGCAAGCAGCACCTGGGAAGCTTTTATAAATCATCAGTGCCCTGGTCTCACCCCAGGAGATTCTGATTTCTATTCACGTGGGGTAGGTCCTGGCATCAGCATTTTTAAAAGGGCTCTTCAGGTAATTCTAATTACAGCCCTATTCTGAACCAAGAGAGAAGACTTATGTGTGTTTGGCTCAGGACTCAGATGTGGGGTAGATAGGATGAAAAGACCTGAAAGAGTGAATTTGGGGAGGGGCTTGCCCTTTAAATGAGTAAGTGCCTTCAAGTTGGTTTAGATTCACAGAGTTATTAGGAGAGAGTAGAACTGTTCCATTGGGTTTGCTTGGTCTTTGTCCCACAGAGATGCAGGGTGGCTTTGAATCACCACCAACCTTTTGGCTGGTAGCAGAGTGCTAAACTGTTGTGCCACCAGGATACCTTCTTAATCCTTTAACTCACTGCTATGGAGTTGATTCCGACTCATAGCGACCCTATGTGACAAAGCAGAACTGCTCCATAGGGTTCCCCAGGTTTTCATTTTTGCTGAAGCAGGTCACCTGGTTTTTTCTTCTGCAGATCTATACTGGTGGTAGTGGTGGTGGGGATGGCAGCAGCAGTCTAGTGCATACCACACCAGGACATTGTTGTTGTTGTTATGTGCTGTGGAGTCGATTCCGACTCATAGCGACCCTGTACAGGGTTTCCGAGGTTGTAAATCTTTACGGGAGCAGAATGCCTCATCTTTCTCCTGCGGAACGGCTGGTAGTTTCGATCTGCTGACCTTGCGGTTCGCAGCCCGATTGGTAACCACTACCAGGCCATTAGGTGGATTCAACCTGTCAACCTTTTGGTTAGCAGCTGAGTACTTAACCACTGCTCCACCAGGGTTCCTTTTGTAATCTGGTTTTGAGAAGCCCTTCTTGGACACACCCACCCACCCCAATTCCTTAGATTTTTGTTTGTTTTTCTTTTTTTTTTTTTTTTTTGCATTGGGGGTTCTTTTTTGCAATATTTTTGGTCCATTTATATTTAGGTAGGGCAATTTGACTAGGGTTTGTCTACATACTTGTAGGTGTTTGGGGTAGAATATGTATTTCTACAATATGCAAATGACTCCTCTTCTCATCTCTCATTTCTTTCATGTAAGTAGATCTAGCTCCATGAACGGAACTAAAAGAGATGGATAACTATATTTTGCAGTGTGCGATGTTTTCTTTTTTCTAAGACTATGAATAGGGCCAGAGCCTTCCTCCCAGTTCCCGAAGTGATGGAAAGGAAAGGTTGAGTTGTATTTGTTGGTTGAGTGTTGAAATATTCCATGGAAAAAGGAAAGAGAAACAAGTTCTCCTTCGCATTTTCTTGGCAGGGTTTAATAACCTCTCCTCCTCCCACGAGTTTCTGGCAAGTGCGATTAGAAATTGACTTGCAGGATTTGCTCACACTCGCTTCCTGAGACATCTTTTGCTTGCTTGCTGCTGACTAGCAGTAGTAATTTGCCGTCTCTCACACGTGTTATCCAAAAGTCACAGAACTCATTAGAAATAAACAGCATGAACTTGGTCGGTTACATTCAGTGGATTAGCCAGATGTAAATCTGAGTTGCACTTGGGAGGTTTCGTGTACCTCATTTAAAAATAAATAGAACTCTAGCCTTGAGTAGAAACAGATTTTTTTTTTTTTTTTTTTTTGGTAAATGAAATATCTTCCTGAGAAACAAATTTTATTTTTCCAATAAAATAATCTGGGGCAGAGGCAAGCTTTTCTTGATTCCGGTGCTTATTTTATTTCATACCTTTTCCTTCTTCTTGCTGATGGCAGATGTAGCAGAAAGAAAGACCCAGTTTCATTTTCCAGAATGGAAAGAAAATGTAATCAATGCAGGAATTTGCTTATTCTTAATTGATAGCAGACATTGAAATTCTGATCAGTCACAGCCTTCTATTTGAATATGTGTTGTAGGAAAATAAACACACATTAATGTACTTCCCAGACCATTTTGTGGAATCAGCAGTACCCACAAGGTTATGGAAGAGGAGGTGTTGGCTTGAGACACGCCCTTTTTACAAAGACTCAGAAGTTTTTTTACAAAACATTTCTTACTAAGAGAACTTGAAAGGGCTCTTTTCCATGTGATTCCAATATGTGATTTATGTGATTAGGAAATTTCTGTTTTCTATTGATATGTGAGCTAGCTGGCAACAATATCAAATATTCATATACCTGTTTTTCATACCAGCACAACCTACAATCAGAATAAAATTAAAAATATCATCTTACCTCTGAAGAATAAGAAAAATAAATTTATTGGAACTGTGTGTGTGTTTATCATTCTAGATCATAGTAAATCAACTGAGTACAAAAATGCCAAGGGATTGAATATACTAAGTAGAGACTATGCGTACACACTTAATCCCAGTGTGCACTGGGGTTGTATGGAAGATCTGCGAGAAGTGCCCCTGGAGCTTGGTTTTGATGACCTGGGTGCTGTTGTTGTTAAGTGTCATCGGGTCAGTTCTGACTCATAGAGACCCTGTATACAATTTCCAAGGAACGGCTGGTGGACTTGAACCACCAACCTTGTGGTTCAAACCATTCTTGGTATCTAGCGCATTAACCTACAGAGCCATACCAGGACTCCACCCTGGGTACTCACACCTTCAAAATTTTACATTTAACTGTACGCCATACTGCCTTCTGTTTTGCAATCATGTTTTGAGAAAATGAAAGACTATCGGGGTACCCTAGCAATAATAGAACATCTATCAAAAGTTATATTTTCCACTGCGTTGTATTTCGGTGCATGAAATCATTCATTTACTTTTTGTTCTTCAGTCCTGAGATCATATTTACAATGTATACTTTTCACCATTCCTTAGCCACAAAGCTAATTTGCTTGATTAGTATTGATTTACGGTTTCAAAAGAGAGAGAAGGCCCGGACCATCTTTCTTTTGAAAAAAGAGACTGGCACACTGACTTCTCAGGATTCATTGCCAAATTTATTGCCAGAATTTGTGAACACCAGAGGCATGTCAGAGTCCTGGTGTGGTGCTGTAGATCAATGTGCTGGACTGCAAAGTCAGTTTGAACTGCAAGGTCAGTAGTTCAAGCTCACCACTCGCTCCTTGGAAGCCCGATACAGGGTTGCTATGGGTTGGAACCAACTCCATGGCAGTTAACAACAAAAAACAACCACAAAAGAGGCATGTCGGCACAAGGTGTGCAGTTCAAATGCACCAGCTGGTCCTCGGAAACCCTATACAGGGTCGCTACAAGTTGCAGCTGACTCAATGGCACTTCACAACAAAAACACAACAAGAGGCATGTTGTGAGGGATATAGTTGCCATGAAAAATATTTACTTCCCATGAGCTACCCTCCGCCTGAAAATTAGGTAGCAAAGTTCTATAAAATATCAGTTCTGTAAGACTGGCAGGAAAGGGTCAAGAGAATGAAAGAAAGAAAATTAAGTACCAGAAGCAAATAGTACTATCCATATTCATATCATGTCCATAAGGCCTGAGAAATGGGTCTCGAAGTGGCAGGAGCAGAGTACTTCTTCCTTCCTGTGATCTAATTAAATATATTTTTACTTAAAAAGGGTAACAATGTTAGATCTTAATGGGATTAACCTAACTCAAATGTCTTTGGCCTTACTTTGGCACTAACAATTGTTGATGGCTTCAGTTCCATCTTGAGAATGTAACTTGTGATGTATACCATTCTGGTTGCTGCTGTACAGAAGATACCAGAGTGATGAAATAAAATTTGTACATTGTATGACTTTAATTATAAAAAAAGAACCCATCGTGGTTGGGTTGATTTTGACTCATGGGTGACCCTATAACAGAGAAGAACGGCCACAGAGGGTTTTAAAGGTATCAGCACTGGACTGCTAACCTTGCTAACCACAAGGTGGGCAGTTCAAACCCACTAGCCACTCTGGGAAGCCCTGCACAGGGTCACGATGAGTCTGAAACCGACTTGATGATACACAACACCAATCTTGATGGAACCATGACGCCATCTTTTTCCTGTGGAGTAGTTCGTGGGATCAAACCACCAACCTTTCTGTTAGCCAACAGCTGCTTTAACCCCTGTGCCACCAGGTCACCTGTTTGATTTCATATCTTTTTAATTTGGGGGTGGGAGGGATTAGTTCTTACTCTATTTTTATACTAACACAAAGTATCTCTAACTAAAATGTTTTGCTAGTGCTGTCAGTAACTCATAACGGCCCCATAGAGAGCTTCCAAGGAGAAGCTGGGCTTGGAACTGCTGACCATGCAGTTAGCAGTCCAGTGCTTACCTTACAGTGTCACACACTCAATCGAGGGGCGCACATTTGTTAAGAAGACAGGGTTGATAGGCAGCATAGGAGGTTTCTTTTGCTCATAGTTACTTACATGAACTGCTTATTGTATCCAAATTCATTAACAATGGCCTGCCCCTTCCTTTCCTTTGTATGTGTTGTAGGAGTTTAATAATATTTTTTCCTTGATTCATCACGCAAAATGTCTCCTTGTGATTTTTGAATACACAGTGATACTGATTTAGTGACTTAAAAATACTGTTTTTGTTGTTGGCTTCCATGGAGTCAACCCTGACATATTGTGACCCCATGCATATAGAATCGAGCCCAACCTTGTCCCGCACCATCCCCATGACCGGTCTCAGATCAGACTGTTGTGAACACTAGGTTTTTTATTGGTGGAGTTTCAGAAGTAGATCACCAGACCTTTCTTCTTATTCTTTCTTAGTTGGGAAACTCCACTGAAACCTGTTGAGCATGCTAGCAAAATGAAAGTCTCTACGGACAGATGAAGAGCCATGGCAGTGTGGTGGGTTATGTGTTTGGGCTACTAACTTCAAGGTCAGCAGTTCAAATCTACCAGCTGCTCCATGGGATACAGATGAGGCTTTCTGCTCCTGTGAAGATTTATAGCCTTGGAATCCCTATGAGTTGGAACTGACTCAATGGTACACAACCACCAGTCCCCACTGACAGCTGGGTGTGACTTCATCTGTGGTCAATTGGCTGGAATTCAAACTTAGGTCTCATGTGTGGGAGTCAGGAATTCTACCACTGAGCTTTACCAATGCTTCTAAAAACACTAAGTTTGTAATAAAGAAAATCTGTTATATAGCGTAATTGGGATTTGTATGTTACATATTAATTGTGAAGATCCTCAAAACCATACAGAGCCAGGTAATAACAGGACAATGAAAATCCTTCTAGAACACACCTGACTAAATATCATGTTTCACTTTATCTGGCAAATGCCATTAGGTTCGATTTATTATTTTTTAAAATCTCATTTACTTAAAAGGATTTTTGCTTTGAAATCCTTATTAAAAAGAAATGTTGCTCTCAGGGGATATCTAGGCCAATTGGCATAGCACAGTTCACTGTGAGTCTGAACCGACTCCACGACACATCACCACCACCACCAGTTCATAAAGAGTTAATGTTCTATGTCCTTGTTTGATGAGGGGCATCCGGGGTTTTTAAAGCTTGTGAGTGGCCATCTAAGCTACAACCATTGGTCTTTTCCCATTAGGATCAAAGGAAGCCAAAGTCTCAAGGAAACAGTTATTCTATAGGACCCAGTGACTCCCCACGGACCAGAAGAATTAGATGGTGCTCACCTACTCCTGCCAACTGCGCTGACCAGGGTCACAGTAGAAGGTCTGGGATAGGATGGGATTCAAATGTAGAGCAGGGAGACTAGCGGTACCCCAGAGAGTATTGTCCTACATCACCCTTTTAACCTGGAACTGAAGCCCACTCCTGGAAATCACATTTCAGTCAAAAAAAGATGAGTCAATAAAATAATGAATAACACCCATGAGAAATGTGCTCCGTAGAGTAATCAACTACACAAGATGAGGTGGGCAATATTTGCCCCAAAGCAAAGATGAGGCAGCAAGAAGGGTCTGGGAAATGGAAAGGATTGAAATGGGGAAGGCAGGGTGGAAATGGAGAGAGTGCTAACAAATCATGGGGACAGTGGCTAATGTGAGGGAGCCAGATATGTGTAAATAGGTGAACAGGAAACCAATTTGCTATACAAATGTTCACCTACACACAATAAAATATTTCAAAAACAATGTTTCTACGTGGCATGGGAAAAGTAAACTATAAAAATGACTTACAAAATTAACATCTTCAAATTAACCCCAGATCCTCAGTTTGGGGTTTGGTATGTGGGTCTATCCCTTCTTTAGAGATCTCTCTCTTAGAAAGTAGAATTGCTGCTCATGCTGCCAGCTCCCATTGTTACGTTCTTGGTATTTCAGTGTTTGAGCTGTAAGAACAAGCTGGAGGTTATTCTTCTTTTAAACTCCTAAGTTTAAGTAGATAAAGACCAACTCCTTCCTCATCAAGCTCCTGTGTATAAAAGGTCGCTGGATCAAACCCACCCAGAGGTGCCTTGGAAGACAGGCCTGGCAGTCAGCTTCTGAAATGTCAGAGGTTTTAAAATCCAGTGGAAGTCCAGGGCAAGATGGTGGAGTAAGCAGAGACACACTGAGCCGACCTTCTGCAACAACGATATAGGAGACCAAGTGAAACAGACTCAGATGGTGATCCTGGAACCATGAACTTCCAAGGACAGAGCAGAAAGGCAGAATGAGTACCAACTGGAAGAGGAAGCTGAACAGGAGCAGTGTGAGAGAAGAAAAACAGACAGACTGTAGGATGACGTGGAGTGCACGTTTGCAAGCAGCTGCTGATACAGAGTTTTGAAGACACAGGATGCTGCTGAAGTTGTTGGCAAGAGAGTGTAGTTCTCTCTTGTTCCTGTGCCCTCCTGGTGGACCTGGGTACAACCAGCCCACACCCATGCCAACCTGGTGGCCAGTGGCATCCCTTCCTGTGAAGCTTCTACTCTGCCTGGGTTTGGGCACGTGGTGTAGCACCCCTGTTCCTAGAGGCGTGTGAACCCACTCTGAACTACTCTGTACTGACTGTGTTCACACTTTGATTTCTACCACATCCACCAGGAGAGAGGTGGTGAATGCCTGAGAACACACCAATATACAACCATCAACTAAATATAAATATGACACCACTATGTCTCAAGGAGCTCTGGTAGCATAGTGGTTACTAATCGGGCTGCGAGCCGCAAGGTCAGCAGTTCGAAACTACCAGCTGTTCCGCAGGAGAAAGATGAGGCTTTCTGCTCCCGTAAAGATTTACAGCATTGGAAACCCTGTACAGGTTCACTATGAGTTGAACTGACTCCACGGCACATAACAACAACAACAATGGTTAGAAAGGAGCTCTGGCAGTATAGTGGTTACGAATCAGGCTACGGCGAACCGCAAGGTCAGCAGTTCGAAGCTACCAGCTGTTCTGCAGGAGAAAGATAAGGCTTTCTGCTCCCGTAAAGATTTACAGCCTTGGAAACCCTGTTCAGGGTTGCTATGAGTCGGAACCGACTCCATGGCACTTAACAACAACAACACTAGGTCTCAAAGAAAACAGACAATTTCAGCTTACACAAAGAAACAGCATAGAGTGCCTCAAACAAGTGACCAAAATAGAAAGTCACAAATATAACACCAGAAATGGTATTGGAATGACTTGATAAGGAATTTAAAAGAATGCTAATTAGGTAACTTCAAAGGATTGAAAGAAAGGTTCAGAAAACAACAAATGAAACCCAAGGGAAACAGAAAAACACTATGGGGAAAAAAATCAGAAAACAAATTATCAAAATAATTGAAAAAGTGGGAACTCTACTAAATCAACAATTAGAAAGCAAGTAGATTAACACTAAGACTTCAGACATGAATAATGCACTGAAAAAGCAAAGAAGTAGAATTGAATCAATGGAAAGCTGTATTACTGAGCTTGAAGAAAGGTTCTCTCAGTAATCATTTGCTAGATGAACAATCAGAAAGAAGGGAAAAAAAAATCTAAAGACAGCCTAATATTTATGTGGGACACTATCAAGAGGACTTCTGGTATGGTGCTGTAGGATAAGCACTAGACTGCTAACCAAAAAGTTGGCAGTTCAAACCCACCAGCTGATCCTTGGAAATCCTGTACTGAGATGCTTTGAGTTGGAACCAATTTGATGGTGCTTAACAACATCATGAGGATTAACTTAATGTTTGATAGAAATTCCAGAACAGGAAGAGATAAAAAATATAGAGAATATTGTCCAAAATTTGTTGGAAGGAAACTTCCCTAACATCATGAAAGACGAGAAGATAGTCATTCAAGAAGCTGAACAAACTCCAAACAAGCCAGACAGATCCCAAAAGAAAAACACCAAGACATAATCAAACTTTTCAAAACCAAAGACAAGGAAAGAATCCTAAGAGCAGCTCGTGAAAAATGAAGTTACCTACAAAGTAAAACTAGTAAGATTGAGCTCTGACTTGTCAGCAGACACCATACAAGCAAGAAGCCAATGGAATGACATACATAAAACTTTGAAAGAAACAAACTGTCGATCAAGAATCATGTATAGCCAGCAAAACTGTCCATCAAATATACTGGCAAAATCAGGTCATTTTCAGGCAAACAAAGATTAAAAGAATTTAAAATAACTATACCAACCTTACAATACTGAAGGGAATTCTTTGGGCAGGGAACCAATAACAGCAGATAACAACCTGAAACTAACATACATATGACACTATTACTCAGACTCAACCGATATTTGTTAAGTATTCAAAGTAAAACAGACTTATAAGACTGAAAATAGAGAATCAGAGATACAGTTTCACCACCACCAACAAAATATCATGATGTACAAAGAGAGAATAATATAGTTACAGGAATCTTAAAATGAAGAGGAAATCGAGATTTCAAGAAAAAAAAAGTCTTACTGTAACCTAAAAACTAGAACAAGTTTTACTCCTAGCCCTAGTTCAACCCTCACCCCTAACACGAATTCAAGTCCTAATCCTAACCCTAACAAAAAAACAAATCCTAGGCCTACTCAAGACCAAGCCATAGTACCAACCCGAATCTTCACTCCTTACGTTAACCACCTGACCCCCCTCCCCCCTAAAATCCTGTGTATCAGTTTTATTTCAAAGACCTGGAGGCATCATGAACTGCAATAACTCGAGCAATTTACAAGAACAACCATCATAGGTCACAACTACGATATTACTGTTACTAACATTTAATTCAGAGCTTTAGGGCAAGTAAGCACTAAGCCCTTTATATGTAGTAACTAATTTCATCCTATTTTACAAATGATAAAAGTGAGACATAGAGAAGGTACCTTGCCTTAGGAATGAGCAGAGCTGGGACTTGAACCTAGGTGCCTGACTGAAGCCTGTATATCTGACCAGCATGCCATTCTGCCTGGACCCATATTGGTCATTGGTCTCACTCACAGCAGTGTAGGCTGCATTCTCTAGAGAGTTCAGTTCTTTTGAGGGGAACAACAGAGCGTTTGAAGACAGCAGTTCTGTGTGTCCGTCTAGAAACTCCTGTGGTATTAAATGGTGTTAAAAGTAATTTAGAAGTTCAGCAGCAAAGATGGGTAAGGTTTCTTCTGAATAACCCCACTGCCATGCTGTCAGTGCTTACTCATAATGACCCTGTGTAGATTTTCTGTAAATCTTTGTGGGATCAGAGAGCAAATAGCTTTATCTTTCTCCTGCAGAGGCACTGGTAGGTTTTAACCACCAACCTTGTGATTAGCAGTCCAGTACTTAACCTACGGCACTACCAGACTCACCTCTACAGGTAAACATTTTATTGTTGTTCGATGCCATCAAGTCAGTTCTGAGTCACAGCAAATAGTTCATTGTATAAGAAACTCAGAAAAGCGAATAGCTGTGGTGGTGGTGGTGATGTGCTGGGGAGTTAGTTTGGACTCATAGTGACCCTGTACAGGGTTTCTGAGGCTGCAATTCTTTACCAGAGCAGAAAGCCTCATCTTTCTCCCATGGAACTGTTGGTAGTTTCAGACTGCTGGTCCTGAGGCTATCCGCCCAACTCATAACCGCTATGCTACCAGAGCTCCATGTGATTAACTGTGGGGGGCTGAGACAGAAAAACTTGGTAGATGAGGAACAAGGATAGAACATTCATGCACAACAGAATGAAACACTGCCCTGTCCTGCTTAGGAAGGCTATTTCTTGTTATATTTTTATAAGAGTTGTTATTACATCTTTAGGAATACATATTTGGCAAAAAAAATTTTTTTTCTAGAAATAGTAAACATTAGCCTCACACAGAGACTTAATATTAAAAAGTTTATAAGGAATATCTATGTCCTAATGTCCTGGTGTGGTACTGTAGGACAGGCACTGGATGGCTAACCAAAAGATCGTTAGTTCAAACACACCATCCATCCATTATTTGGAAACCCTATGCAGGGTCACTAGGCCTTGGAACCAACTCTACAGCACTGAAAAACATCTAAGTCTTTGATAATTAAGGGGCATTTTTATTATCAGATATTGGGGAGGTGGGTGGAGTTCCAAAAGTTGTTGCTTTTGTTAAGCATAGTTCAGTTGTATCTGACTCAAAGCAACCCTGAATATGGTTTCTGAATAGCAGCTGGTGGAACCACTTAGCTTTCAATTAGAAGTCCAGTGCTTATTTGACAGTGCCACACCAGGACACTTTCAAACGTTTTGCTAGTCACTTGGAAAAAGAAACTACCATTACTTCTGTAGCAAAACATGAGGTTTTTTGTTTTTTTTTTTAATGTAGTTGTGTGCTGTCTAGTCACAATTCTTCTTAGCATTCATAGTGAGGTTCAAAGAGGTCATTATAGCTGAAGGAACATTTATGAGCAATAGTTATATATACCAGATATTTTGCTTGGCCAATTAGGATATGTTGTTAAGTGCCGTTGAGTGGATTCTGACTCATAATGACCCTGTATTGGGTTTCTGAAGAATGTTTGCCGAGTTTGAACTGCTGATGTTGCAATTCAGATGGACCTTTCGGTCCAGTGCTTACCCCGTAGCACAACACAGGACTCCAATTAGTTGTTACTTTAAGGAATGCGTAATCTAATATGTAATACAGAAGTTAAAATAGAGTAAAAAGTTATTAATTCTACTGAGGAAACAGACTTGGGGATCACTGAGGAGGTGAGGGATCCACTTGTTTTTTGAAGGTTGAAGAGTTTTCCAGAGGCTCAGGGTTTCAGGCAGAGGAAAAACCATGTACCAGGGCACCGAGACAGGAAGCAGTATGGTCTGTTTATCAGACTTTCAACAGAAACCTAGTGGATTATACTGAAAAGAGCATGAGTCTAGGCAAAGATTTAAAGAATGTCCTTGAGTCTTGGTTTTAGAAAGAGACAGCAACCACTTCGCTGTCCGTTTTGAGGATTAAAGATAAACTATGTAAATCGTTCAGAAAACCTGCCATATAGATTTCTGCATTGAGGTCATCATTTATCATTGTAAGAAATCTCCTTTCCACCTGTGTTCTTTGTCTGTCAAGTTTTGTTTTTTTCTCAGACCCCACAGGTAATCACTGTCCTTATTTTCTTATCCAATGGTCCCTTTATACTCTACAAGGAAACAGATCAGTTCTGTACTTCCCGATTTGACAACAAAGGTCGCAACATATTATGCATAT
>NW_006408558.1:3830534-3833770 GCF_000296735.1 Chrysochloris asiatica | reverse complement strand
GCTGGTGAGTTTGAACCCTTGCGGTCCAGTGCTTTATCCCATAATACCACACCAGCAGTGCTCCATAAGCAGCAATAGAAGCAGTAATAGTTGCTTTATTAAATGATAGTAATTATGTGCTCATATCGCTTCCTATTTAAAACAATAGAAATTAATTTGAATAAAGTTGCCTTTTCAAAGGCAGACCCCAATTATCCAAGAACCTTATTTGTAGATTGTTTTTTCACCAATATTTTATTGACTTTTACATGAAAATTTCAGTGTGTTGTTGCTAAGTGCCAGCTAATCAGTTTTGACTCATAGCAACCCTGTATAGGGTTTCCACTGAGCAACTCGTGCATTTGAACCACCAACCTTGTGGTTAGTAATCCAGTGCTTATCCTATAGTGCTACACCAGGACTCCTCACAGTGTGTTATGCTCTCATAACAATTTTTATACAAATTGTTCTGGACATTGGTTACATTTTTCACAATGTGTCAGCATTTTCCTTATTTCCATTCTGTTTGTTCTGTCTCCATTGATCTAGCTGCCCTTCCCATACTTGCATTTCACTTCTGCATTTGGTAAATGTTGACCATTTAGGTTCATAAAGTTTATTCCTTAGGAGAACACATTACTGTTTATTTAAAAAGTCAATATTTAGCTGGAAGCTAACTGGCAGAAATAGCTTTTATTCCATTTCCAAATGTTTGAGGGTAATAGTCTCAGAGGTTCTTCTAGTCTATAGGTCTCCTAGTCTCTACAGGTCCAGGTTTGGCCTTTGTAAATTTTTTTAGGAATTTGACGTTTCTTCTACGTGTTTCTTCTGTTTTATCTGGGACTTCTTATCAGAATAATGGTACTGGGAGCTGGGCACCATCTAGTTCTTTTGGTCTCAGGTTAGGAGAGACTGTGGTTCATGTACAGTGATTCATTTCTTTCAGCCTTTAATTTCCTTCTTTCCCTTTTTGCTCCACGTGAGTAAAGAGTAGAGACCAACAATTATTTCCTGGATGTCCTCATCTACTTTTGATCAGAACTTTTTATTTTGAAATAGTCTGAGCCACAAGAAGTTGAAGTAATAGTATGGAGTTCCCATGTACCCTCCTCCCAGCTTCCTCCAATGACAATATTTGACATAACTCATAATACATTGTCAAAACCAGAAAATTGATGTTGTTATAATACTATGAACTCAAATAGAGACCTTATTTAGATTGTAGCAGATTTTACATGCCTTTTGGGCGGGGGGGGCATGTGTGCATTTCTCTGATATTTTTTCATGATATAGATTCAAGTAACAATCATCAGTATCAAAAATAAAGGACTGTTTAATGCCCTCCAAGAATCCTGCTACTTGGTTGGCTGTTCAAACCCACCAGCCCTTCCTTGGAAACCCGAGACAGGGTTGCTATGAGTCAGAACCAACTCGACTGCACTTTACAACAACAACCCTGTCCCCAGCCCTAACTCTAGTTAGTCACTGATCTGATTTTTCATCCTTATAGTTTTGTCACATAGAGAGTATAATATAAATGGAATGATATCATATGTAGGAGTCTTGGTGTGGTGCTGTAGGACAAACACTGGATGGCCAATCAGTCAAACCCACCATAGCTCCTTGGAAACCACCCCATACAGGGTAGCTATGAGTTGGAACTGACTCCATGGCACTTACCAGCAACAAAAACATGTAGTATACAACCTTTTGAGTTGGCTTTTGTCATAATTGTCCCTTGAGAGCCATCCAAGTTGTTGAATGTATGAATAGTTTGTTGTTAATATTCTTTTTAATGCTTGCTATTATCATTCCTTCTTTCTGGAGCTGAGGGAAGAATGGAAAGAGACATAGGAAAGAGTCTGATCATGCAGAGTTTCTTATGATGTGTTAAGGAGCTTGGTGTTTGCTTAATATGAGTTGCAGGGAACATTGAGAAATGTAAGAGAGTGGTCGACGGGGTTTACAGTAAAGACAATCTAAATCCTCTTAGAATAACAGGTTGTATTTCCACAGAACAGAAAAAACTGTAGCAGTCTTCCCTATATAGTTGTGAGAATTAAAGCTAAAATATCATTCATAGGGGAGAAGAAAACAACAATGAATCTTGAACTGTGTTTTGGGCCACTGGACAAATAGTGAGCATATTTAATGCAATACAGGAGGGAAAGTGAAAACAGTTGATAATAATTTGCAGTTTTTAATATATTTAATATGTGATATGAGTGTGGTGCTGTGGGTCAATGTGCCAGACTGCAGAGTCGTTTGAAACAGAAGGTCGCCGTTTCAAGCTTACCAGTTGCTCCTCGGAAACCCTATACAGGGTCGCTATGGGTCTGAACCGACTCAACGGCACTCAATAAAAACAAATGAGCCATTTATTCAATTCTACTTTTAATCTATTCATGTAAACATGGTGCTTGGTATGGGATGCAGATATGACTGAATGGGAGATGTCCCAGTAAGACAAAGGGAGTTACCAGGATTGAATAAAGGGGTGCAGCCCTGGCTGTGCATCAGAATAATAAAAGTAGCTTTATTAAGATGCAGATGCAGAGCCCACTGGAGGAGCTCTGGTGGCATACTGGGCTAAGCTTTAGACTGCTAACTGCAAGGTCAGGGGTTATAAACCCATGAACTGCTCCCAGGGAGAATGAAGAGACTGCCTTCTCCTGTTTAAATATGTACAGTCTCCAAAACCCTAAGGAGTAGTTCAACTCTGTCGTCCTATGGGTTTGCTATGAGTAGGAACCAACTCAATGGCTGTTGTTTTTGGGGTATTGAAAGCCCACTGAAATAAAAACCAACAAACTGTAAGCCTGGTAATTCTTTATAAAAAGTTTTTCCAGTTGATCCATTGTCAAAAGTGAAAGTCCAGCTCTGGGAACTACTGGTGTTTAGATTGTGCTCATGCCATGGATAGAGAGGGAATCTTGCAGAAAGTTCATACCGTTGCAGACTGGGTAACATCATGAGGTACAACAACATTTAATGGATAAATGAAAGAAGAGAGTAAATCTTGGGGACATAGACTAAACAGGGGCTGCAGGAAAGAATGAAGGAAGTCCACTGGTCTAAGGATGGGAAGTTTGTAGGCTTAGCCAGGAAGGAGGTCAACGGTTGTGAGTGTTGTAGAAAAGCCAAGAATGAAAGAGTGTCCGTGGATTGGAAACTAGAAAGTTTTTCTAATATGTAGCATTAATGATCTTCATTCATACCCTCCCCTCCCCCACACCTCATTTATTTCACATAGAAAA
>NW_006408558.1:3793623-3829990 GCF_000296735.1 Chrysochloris asiatica | reverse complement strand
AAAGTGAAAGAAAGCCTTCCCTCTGCGAACAGGAACCGGACAAGGATGCCCTCTGTCACCACTCCTATTCAATATTGTGCTGGAAGTCTTAGCCAGAGCTATATGGCAAGACAGGGAAATTAAAGCATCCAAATAGGCAAAGAGGAAGTAAAACTCTCCCTATTTGCAGACGATATGATCCTATACATAGAAAACTCCAAAGACTCAGTAAAAAAGCTACCTCATTGGAAGATTAAGAAAACCTTAGAACTTAAACAATACCAACATATTTTTGGTACAAATACAATATTAAAGAACACCGTCCCTCAAACAGCAACCCCCCCCTTCCCTAAAAAGGAGGGAGGAGCTAAGACTATTTATCATTCAATAATTAAACCACACCGTTTATGAATGCCGATTTTTAGGAAATCCAGCCATTGTCTCTTAAGGCTGGACTCTTCTTTTAACTTGTTTTAGTACCTACAGGCTTGAGCACTTCATAGAAAATTTAGCAGAGATAGAAAATTCAGGATTAAAAAACAGATGAATCAGATAATTTATTTTACAAAAGAGTACTTCTTTGAAAAGTTGAGGTTTTCTTAAATAGTAACACCTCAGTGTGAATAAGTGACTGATAGCAGCCCTCTTTCCGATGTGCGGTGAATGGGTTTGAACTCCCGGCCTTGTGGTGAAGTCCAGTGATTTTCCTACAGCGCCACACCAGGACCCCACTTATTAAAGAAAAATTCTGTAGAAGCTCATAAAAATGGTTAATAGTATTCATCCAGATGTCTGTTCAAATCCAATCTCAGCTGTCCACCACCTTTCCTAACTGTGGACATGTTGTTTTATTTGTGTTCATCTAAAAATGGACAGCCCCTGGCAGTTCCTCCATCAGGTTGTGGCATTTAATAGAACAAAATATGTGAAACACTTAGCACTGTGCCTGGTACATAGTAATCATTCAATTAATAAGCAGCATTCTGATTTTCCACTTCTAAGAACAAATTTTAAGCTAGTAAATATTAAGACCATGCAATATGCAAGACAATGTACTACTGATGAAACACTCAGTGACTTCAGCATTTAAACTGTCAAAAGTTAAAGAAATTCAGAATAACATTTTGTTTCTAAACCTTTTTTTTTCTTTTGTACTCATCACGCAAGTTGTATTTTATAATCTTTTTTTTTTTTTTTTTTTTCCCTCTACCAAAGTTCTTCATTTTGGTCTGTGAATGAAAAAATGGTCTTCCCAGCAAGCAAGAATTTGTTTTTATAGTGTAAGAAAGCTTTTGATACTTGAATTTTTACTAATGTTCTGGTGCCCTAACAAAACCTATGAGCACATTAATTATCTGACAACTGGTAACATGGAGAGGCAGGCCTGGATCTGATGTGGATTTGTGTTTGTGTGTGTGTGTTTTGCGGGGGGAGTCCTTGGGTGGTGCAAGTGGTTAAAGCACTAGACTGCTAATCAGAAGGTTGTAGATTCAAGTCCACCCAGAGGAACCTCCAAAGAAAGGCCTGACCATGGAATTTGGAAAAAAGACTGAAGACACTGTGTAGTCCAGTTTTACTCTGACACACATGGGGTCATCATAAGCCTCAGTTGACTGGATAGCAGTTGGTGTTGGAGGTAGGGATGGATCATTACAGACAGCTTTTTTAATAATAAAAGATTATTGCGTGCCACCATCAGGCATTGCCCTTGGGTTCCCATTCCCCAAATAGTTAAAGGAATGGGCTCAGCTCTTGAAGGGGGGACCTGTGTTTGTTTAGAGTGAGACTGAAGCTTGTATCTGTGAGAATCATTTGCATCACAGTGATAGATGGCAGAGCCATCTTTCCTGTGTAACAGATTGCTAGGGAATTAGATAGGACTTCCTGAGAGATTCAACCTGATGCTTTCTCTTAAGACAAGTCTGCGACACACAGGAGAGAAGTGTGGGGGCAGAAGTGGGCAGCTTGAGGTAAAGTGACCAATGACCTCCATACTTAAGGGCACTTTGTACATAACACTTTAGAGCATACTAGTCAGGGCATGGTGTCCTGGTCTAGTGCTGCAGGATAATGCACTGGACTGCAAGGTCTGTGGTTCAAACTCACCAGCCACTCCTTGGAAACCCTTTACAGAGTGCCTGAGTCGGAACCAATTTGATGGCACTTGACAACAACAAGAAGACAGGACATGGAACATGTCGTAATAGTCCCTTGGGGCCTTCTTGGACTTCCCTTCTGACTCCCTCCACCAAAAAAGGAGGGCTTGCCTGGCCATTCTCATAAAGCGTAAATGATGTAGTTTAATGCTGAATTAGTGAGGGTGGAGTCAGATAGGAATAGAATAGTGTTTCTCAATTCTAGCTGTATATTAGAATCTCCTGGGGACCCAGTGAAGGGTATTTTTAAAAAATCTGTATAGCTGGGGTGAAGTACCACTGGCATAAAGAGAAAGAATCTTGCCAAAAAGGCAAAAAATATAGCAATCACATTGGGTAGATGGGTCTCGTATTCCCCCAGTGAGGCCTTTGACTATTTGAATTGCCTGAGATTTCTCTCTTCACATTCTGAAAACGGGTCTATGGGTCACATATTCTGTGGACTTCAACTCTATTCACTTGTATGTGGGAGACAAGTGCTCTTCTCTGGAGTGATGGTTGTGATTTTCCCCGGGAATCGAGATTTTTTTTTTAAAAACTCTGGGCTCCAAGCTTTAAACAGAAATGTGCTTCCGGAAGTGCGCTGTGTTTAAATCTTAGTAATTTGTCTCTTTCGCATAATTGAAGTAACTATGCAGAGTTGACAGACCTCTTGGAGAAAACCATGTATTTCATATCTACTACCATTAACTCATTCCCTTTCTTGCGCTCTCAAAAAACGTCATTTGGAAATCGTTCTTTTCCGGTGAATATTAGAAAGAGGTTTTTTTTATATGTTTCCTGTTCTTTTGAAGGTCCATAGATGAACCTTTTGTTTTGAGATGGTGTAATACCCATCTTTTTAGGGACAATCTGGAGATTGTTTTGCTGTGTTGTTGTTTCTAAATTACACACATATTTTGTACCCTGCCCGTAAACTCCAGTCACCCTCATGCCTAGGGCATATGTCCAAAGAGGAACTGCAATAGAAACGAAAATTGGTTGAGTGCATAAAGCATATTTCAGGAACATCCTAAAGGGTCTTTTCGGTAGCACTAAATTCCAAAGTATTCGCTGACATTTATCGTTCTGCTGGAAATTATGAAATGTCTTTCAGAGCACGTGATTGCCATGTTTTGCATAGTGTGACATATCCTTCCTCTTTTAAATGCATAGGAATTGGCACCGGTCTCATTTCACTGGTGGGTTTGCTGAAGCATTATCGCAAGACAGCCAGAATGATTGATGAGTGCTCTTCAGGTAGGGAGATGCTGCCAGCTTGGTTTGTATTTTGCCTTCCTAGAGTTTTGCTCCCTCATTTTCTATCTCAGCTAAGAATAATCCCTTTTCATGCTTGCAGCCGTAATCACATTATAGGGGATTTCAAATTTGTCATTTCCCAGTAGTATTTCTCACAGCGTAAGCATTTTTATTTAATGTCAGAGTGCTCTCCTTCTATTTTATTTCTTGAACGTTGTAAGAGAGCTCATGAACTAATGTTCAGGTTTCCTTATTTTTGCTTTAACCACTCAGGGCAAAACATTCTGGTCGAATAGAGAGATAAAAGAGTGACCTGTGAGGGGGTTCTTGACTCTTTCTGAAGTGGTAGCAATAGGAAAGTAGATGCACCTTGATACCATTTTGAAAAAACAACATTACACTAGTGTCTGAGAAGCCGGTGAGTCTGAATAATATGGTTGGTTTGAGCCACAAGGCCGGTGGTTCAAACTCACCAGCTGCTCCTTGGAAACCCTCTTCAGGGTCAGAAGCAACTCGATGGTACTTAAGAACAAGGACTAAAAGTATAGCAATATTAATGTCTGTCTTCACTCATGCTTGTTTTGAGATCTTCTAAGATTGACTTTAGAGACAGTTAACCATTCTTGAGGGAACAGCATGTTTCACCCTGACTGGGCAAGTCCAGAGATGCAGATAAGCAGGTCCTTCAGAGATACCTATGTTCAAGTTCTTTCATGCAAGAAAACTAAGAGGGTGGGGGCTGAAGGCTGCAAAGTGCAAAAATGTAGCTGTACGTTCTTTTTGAACATGAAACTACATTTGAGCAGAGTCAGTTCTTACGTGAGGGAACAATGATGTAGTTAAGTTGTAGAACTCTATCACTTTCCATGTGGGAGCCCTCGGTTCTATTCCCGGCCAGGATACCTCAAGCTCATCTACCACTTATCTGCCAGTGGAAGGTGTGTATTGTTAAGATGTTGAACTGGCGATTCCAAACTAAGATGGACTCAGAAAAAAGGCCTGGTAATCTACTTTAAAAAATCAGTCAATGAAAGAGCTCTGTAGATCCCATTGGTCTGTGTCATTATGCGTGGGGTCACCATGAGTCATGTGCTGGCTCTACAGCAGCTAATAAAGCAGTAACATTCTTAGATAACTCTGAGCTGAGGTTAACTAAAGGCTCAGCGGATACAAGGAGCAAAAATCTCAAGGATCACTAATAATATTTAACTTTGAATCTCTAGAAATTGTGTTTCATATCATCTTTTTCCCCCAAAGTATTTTGAATGGTACATTGTTGCAACAACCATGTGGAGACCCTGTCTGACTTATACTGGCTTTAAAAGGGGCTAAGAGAATCAAACTCAAAATCAGCCCAAAGGCTAAATGGAACAGAGGTGAATAGTGATGAATGCGCAACCTTGGAACAACAAGGCTCTGTGATACAGGGATTGAGGCATAGTCTAAATGGGTAAAAGAGGGACTATAATGTTAAGATGCTTGACTGTCATATGAATATTGGTTTCCCTTGCCTACTACTGTAAAATAAATGCTTGAGTGGGATAGAAAGGAATATTGGGAAACATGACTACAGAAAGCTTGTAAGCCCTTCTTCAACCTATAACTGATTGGAATACCTAAAAGGGGTTCTAGAAGTTGCCCAGTGAAATAGGCTTCTTGCGGAGCCTTTGTAGTGTATAGGACCTTAGGTGGAATCCTGAGTCCCATCCAGGACCTTCTGAGGTGGGCCATTCCAGTAAAACAGAAGATACTTCTTGAAAGAAAGACCAACAGGAAAAATTGAAAACAAAAATGGCAGTCTGGTTGGCTACTACAAGAATAAGCAAGCTGTTCACCAGGGAGCCATCAAGACAAGCAATCAAGTCCCTTCAAGACAACCCCCCTCCAAGACTGAAACTCAGAGGGACCACATGAGCAGGCATGAAAACTTGCTGGCAACCATGTTGGTATACTTGTAGTAGAATTGAGGGGAAAGCCAGCAATGAAGATGTGGGCTAAGTTCAGCCACATTCCATAGACTCCCATCGATCTGGAGATTAGAGAGAGAAGAGGAAGGGCTGGTTGGTCCAAAGTGTGGTGAGACCTGGAGACACCTGAGCCCATGAATAAGGACATAGCCATGGAGGGCTAGAGCTGAGAGTGAAGTATCCAGTTGATATGAACTGAGAGGAGACCCACAAGAATACCTAAACTTGTAGATAGTGCTCATTCAACCTAGCCTCAATGTCTTGGTGATCCGATCTTGACTAGAGGTTGTTGTTGTTGTTATGTGCCGTAAAGTCGGTTCTGACTCATACCTACCCTGTACAGGGTTTCTGAGGCTGTAAATCTTTACGGGAGCAGAAAGCCTCATCTTTTTCCCGCGGAACAGCTGGTAGTTTTGAACAGCTGACCTTGTGGTTCGCAGCCTGATTTGTAACCACTATGCTACCAGAGCTCCTTCTTGACTAGAGGAAGAAAAAAAAAAAAAATTTTTTTTTTTTTTTAAATAAAAGAAACAAATGTCATTTGCTACAATTTGATGAACTTGACCTATACTTATGGATGTAGTAGCTCAAAATACCAACTGAGATGGAAGACGTCTTCATATCAAGTATCAATCCTATCCCGTCTGTATACAGGATTGAAAGGGACGGGCAATTTAGACAGTGGCTACCTAAAATGTTGTTGTTGTTGTTAAGTGCTGTTGAGTCGATTCCAGCCCATAGTGACCCTGTATAGGATTTCTGAGGAGCAACTAGTGAGCTTGAACCGCCAACCTTGCAGTTCAAACGGCTTTGCAGTTTGTTGCATTAACCCATAGCGCCACACCTAAAATGAGGGGATGATAAAGGCATGAAATGACTGGCTTACAAGTTTTCAAGAGGGAGTTTAGTTTTAAGAGTTTGTGAGAGAAGAAAGAGTCCCCACTGAATAGTTTTCCTTATGATTCAATAGTGAGTAATTGTTGTGACTAATTGCGACTCTCACAACTGTAAAAGTAGAAGTTTTGTAACAAAAAGGGGAGAATAGTTAATCTTACAGTCCAGGAACGGAGAACTTTAGAACCATCAAAGGAGAAGAGCATGAGCGGAATGTGGGACCCTATCCAGAGAAGCAGAGACTCTAGAGATGGAGAGAGAGATGAGAGGATGGAGAGAGAGAGCAGCTGAGGACTCTAGACTCATGGAAAGAGACAGGTGTGTGCTGGCAGCCAGAAGGCAGGCTTGCAGAATATGCCCTTTGGTTGTTTAAATGATTATATATTCCTGAGTGTTTTTGTGTATACCCTCCCCCCAAACAAACAAACAAACAAATAAACAAAAAGCAGAGGGAATAGAAGCAAATACTGTTGAATGATGATGCACAGAGGAGACTGTAATCATTGCAATGAAACGATGAGTGTGAAACCGATGTTCTTCCATGAAAACTATCACTTGATTCACAATAAAAAACGTATTAAAAAAAAAAAAAATCAGCCCAAGGCCCATTCCTATAAAGCAGAGGTCAGACATGCCTCTACCTTACAACCTCTTTAACCTATTCTGACACCAACCATCCATCCCACAGCACTCTTTGCTTCACATCTGAGTTCCACAATTCATTGCAATGGCCACACAGAATTCGTAACAGTACTTACTATTATTAGGGTTTATTAGGGAAGTGAACAAGCTTTACCATACAGGATGAAAACCAATTTAGGATGCAGTAGTTTTTCAATCACGAACACCTTTTGTCTGCCAGACTGCAGCCACATGGCCCCTTGGCCTCTGCCCTGCTACGGCAAATGTTACAAAGCTCTTTTAACCATGCAAGCCAGTCTCTTACCTGTAGGCATTCAGCTTTACTAAGTCCATGAGCCTAGAGTTTGCAGTTTCTCTGTCTCTCCATGCCATGCCACCACCTCTGCATTGCTTTTGATGTCACTGGTTTTCTAGGTTGGGAATCTCATGGGATGGGGAAGCTAACCAATCCCAGCTTTAGAGTCCCCTCCACCTTATTTGCATGGTCCCACCCAATCATTTGGTGGGAATTAAGAGGATGTTGGATAGACAAGTTATATCAAGTAAACCCAAGGTACCATAATTGTTTTAGAAGAATCATATCTTTTTGGGCTGAGGAGACAGATTCTTTCAATTGGTCCTTCCCCATTCAATACTAGATAATACTTAAGCGAGTTCTCTGTTGCTCATTGTTTATTTGGTGAATTAGATGGTGGTTGCTGTTGGGGTTTGTAGGTATTGCAAATATTGTTCATGGTTTTGTTCCCAGATAGGCAGAATGAATACTATTTGAAAGGAGAAATAATATTAA
Source organism: Chrysochloris asiatica (assembly GCF_000296735.1). Taxonomy (NCBI): domain Eukaryota; kingdom Metazoa; phylum Chordata; class Mammalia; order Afrosoricida; family Chrysochloridae; genus Chrysochloris; species Chrysochloris asiatica. The sequence continues at coordinate 3,822,323 of NW_006408558.1, read as the reverse complement.
TATTAACTGGAGATTTTCTGGTTGTCTGTTAATGTTGTCCTAGCTATGTCAATAATTTCAGAGAAGAGGAATCAGTATTTTATGAGTTTTTATCTTAGACAGTCTATTTGGTCTTACCAAACAGTATTCCCATAGCTATTATTGTTGTTAAGTGTTGTTGAGTCAGTTCCAACTCATAGCAACCTCGTGTAGGGTTTCCAAGGAGCTGTTGGTAGATTTGAACTGCTGCTACCTTGTGGTTCAAAGTCCAGTGCTGATCCCACAGTGCCACACCAGGAAATAACTCCCATTGTTGTTGTTGTTGTTAAGTGCCATCGAGTCAGTTCTGACCGATAGCAACCCTGTATAGGGTTTCTGAGGAGCCCATAGTTGTTGTTAATGTTAAATGCCATTGACTCATAGTGATCATATATTGGGTTTCCAAAGAGAGGCTGATCGATTTGAACTTCTGACCTTGCTGGTCAAACTGAGTACAGTGCCACACCAGGACTCCATTCCCATAGTACTCGCATCAAAAGACCATGTGACTAACACCCTAGTAAGACTTGGAAACACATAGTACTTATCTCTTTTTTAATCTGGATTTTTTTTTTGCTTATTTGTTTGTTGTTTTTAGTGTTGTTGTTGTTTTATTCATTTCTCCTAGTGACTCTGAACCTCACTGAGATAAAAGAATTTTAGATTCATGTTTTTTTTTGAAAAAAGAGCAGTAGGAGGAGTTCAGTTCATGTTCATAGCATTTTTGGTTGGTTGCTGGGTGGTGATGTGAATGGGAGAATTTTGAACAAATCAAGGGCAGGGGATGAGGTGGGGAAGAGAGGGATCTCTAAGTGTGAGTAGATACATTTCCTGTTTCCCACAACTTGGTTAGAATCTAGCATCAAAGCTAAAGATGAAATTAATGTGTTTTTTCCTGGGATGGCCTGTTTGGCTGACAAGCCCTCACCTCATCTAATAATTCCCACTGCTTAGACCTTAGATTGGCAAAAATCAAAGTTCTTGGATCTACTTCTTCCATAACAGATGTGCGTTGACATTTCTCACTTGGTTCTTTCCTGCCCCCTTGCCTTCCCTTCATGCTTAGATAGTTGTGTTAAATGGAGAAGGAAGAGTCAAAGAAATCAAATGAAATTTCCAATTTAGATTTCACTGATTTGAAATTAGTAGTTGGCTTAATTGGATTTTTTGCCTTATCTCTTAATTTGGAGAAGAACAGAGGATATGGGATTGTATTAGGAAAAAAAAGCAAAACAGAAGTACAACCTGATTTACAGCAAGGATATGTGACATCAGTTTGAGACTAGTATTTTCGAAATACTGTTTTTAAAAATCAGCCGTTGTACTCTTAATTACATATTTTTTACTAGGCTAAAACTGTAAGAATCTTATTTTGGCATTTTATGTGTTTCAAATCAATCTAATTTTTCTTTTTATCAATTATACACTTTAATTACAGGGTCTTGAAGGCAATTATTGTGAGTTAGATTATATGGAACCTGCATTTGGAGATATGTAATGACCTCATTTAGTGCCCGTGATGTGCCAACTAATAACCAAGTAACAAAACCCGCTGCCATCAAATTGATTTTAACGCATAGTGACCCTGTATAGAGTTTCTGAGACTGTAAATCTTTATAGGAGCAGATGGTGGTGGTTGGTGGTTATGTGCCGTGGAGTCGGTTCCAACTCATAGCGACCCTGTACAGGGTTTCCGAGGCTATAAATCTTTACAGGAACAGAAAGCCTCATCAGTCTCCCGTGGAACAGCTGGTAGTTTCGAACTGCTGACCATGAGGTTCGTAGCCCAATTCATAACCACTATGCTAGCAGAGCTCCTTTATAGCTCCTATAAATTTGCTGTTGACTTTGAGCCACTGATCTTGAGGTTAGCAGCCCATGCTTCACTCACAGTGCCACCAGCCCTCCTTTGTGTTGTTAGGTCCTTTTGAGTTAGAACCTATTCAACAGAATAAAACGTTTCTGGGTCCTGCACCATCCCCATGTTTGTTGTTATGTTTGAGCCCATTGTTGTTGCCACTGTGTCATTCCGTCTCGTTGGGGGGGGTCTTCCTCTTTTTTGCTGACCCTGTACTTTACCAAGCATGATGTCCTTCTCTAGGGGACTGGTCCTTTCTGATAAAATGTCCAAAGTGGGAGAGACCAAGTCTCGCCCTCCTGGCTTCTAAGGAGCCTTCCTGGCTGTACTTGTAAGACAAATCTGTTCTTCTGGCAGTCCATGGTACTTTCAATATTCTTCACCAACACCATAATTCAAATGCATCAATTCTCTTCCACTCCTTGATACTACTGTTTATAAAGCAGCAATGGACAAATATGTTATGATATTGGTTGTAGGTGAATGCTACCTACCTAAACTTGAAGTTTTTTCATTTTTTAAATTTTTAATTAAACAGCTAACCAAACTGTGACATCAACATCAATTCCGATTCCTTGGTTATGGTGCAGTCATTTGAGAAAGGTTTGAGTGACTTTTTAACATGAAAAAACTTCATGGGCCATCCTTTCACACCAAAAGAGTCTGGTTTGAAGTGAAAAGATTATATCACAGTGTAATTATAATTAAAGACATTAAAAATCATTAGTTATCCAGAAGAACTGAGCAGGTCCTGAAATTTCAAATAAATAAATAAAAAGGCCAGCTGGGGACTAAGGAACAATTCAGGGTTCTGTTGATCATTGGAGTTTGGCAGAGTGTCCGGGCAACAGTATCTACACAGCTGGATGAAGGTTGCACCCTGTAGTGTCTCTTTATACTTGGACAGAAATGGAGGTGTTGGGCATATCATCTGGTCCTTGCCCAAAGCCAAGTTAGTGTTCTGCACTTATTTTTGTTTTGAACACATTTGTCCTTATTTTCCCTTTTCTTTGCTTGCCCATTAGAAGGGGGGTGGAGAAGTCAGAGGTATTACTTGGGTGGAACCACTCTTTGATTGCAATGCCCCAGGGTTTTCTAGGTTAACAAACTAGAGCTTTTCAGCCAACTGAGTTAGGGTGGGCTGCAGCTGCTTGGGTCTGCCATCTCAGGTTCCCCTCCTCCCTTCCCACTAAAGAAAAGTAAGCAGAGGCCCCCTTGTTGAGCTTGGAGGACATGGTGTTTGGGGAACCCAGCAACTGTTGACAACAGCTGCTGCTTTTTGTGGGAGGAGTTTCTGAATATTCTTGGGAGGTGTGAGATGAGAAATGTACACCTTTCAGCTTGATGATTTTGCAACATTGCCCTCGAGCTAGAACATGCTGGGCTAGAAGAGGTTGTGGATGTTAATGTGAGGAGGGATGCAGAGAGGAGGTTGAAGCCTGTTGGGGTCTTCAATCCCTGCATCAGCATAGAAGGAAGAAAGACAAGACAAGCCCTTTGGCTCCTCATGTGGATTAGAAGGGACCTTGTTCATCGTGTAGGAGTCCAGGGTAGAAAGGAGCCAGCATGATTAGTCTTGGAGGAATACTCTTCTCATGCTATCTCCTCTTCTTTCTTTCTGTTGGGGGTGTGGTAGAAGCAATGTGGGAAGTGGGAGGTTTTCTGCTAGAGTTTATTGAAAAAACAGCTGCCCTACTCCATTGCCCCCCTCCCCCGCCCCATCCTTCTTTTTGTGGCAGGATATAACTATGCTGTAAACTTTGGCAGGGGTGAAGCATTTTAATACTTTTTGAAACAGCAACCCTTTTTTTTTTGGCATGGAACTTTTTAGTTTCAAGGTGGGGGAAAAAAAAGGACAAATAAAATTTGATATAGTCATTCTAGAAACGATTTGTGTTGGTCCAGAAAAAGGTCAACTTTCAGTTGTTTGCATCTAAATGAGCCAAAAGAAGATAAGGTAATAAACTAGTATTCCAAACCAGCAAGCTCTAGCCAGAGCTCCAAGTGTGTTTGCAAGCTTCTTTATTATCATAACCTCTTGAACAGAATATGCCATTTGAAACAACAGCAAATGTTTCTCAGATGATAGGTTTATGACCTAGTTTTTGACCAAGAGCCCTTATGGGATTGAGCGGTGCAGGAAAGAGCAAGAGAGTTTTGGACACCATGGGCCAGAAGTCCTGTACAAATCAGGAACTAGGGCCCATTAGAACCCGGAGACACTAAGCAGCAGCTTCTTTATGGCGTGAACTTTTGCATAGAAGATTTCAAGAGGCAAATTCTCCTTGGAAGTCTGTTTGCAAAGTGGTTCTTTCCTGGCCGTTGCTTCATCCTTCTTCGGAGACCTATTTTCACTGAGGGTGTGAGCATTTCATGCCAAACCTAGGGATGACCTTAGGGGGCCTGCAGTTTCTGGCGCAGTGTCACCCAGCCAAGTCCAGGGACGAGTGCTCACAGGGAGAACTGAATGTAGAGGAAGGACTTTTCTAACCTCAGCTGCCTCTGTGGACAGTCAGCCTTCAGCTGAAAGGAAAGAAACTGTTAACGAAATGTTTCTGCTGCCCTTTTCCTCTCTCGTAAACGGCATGCTTGGCCTCCTTTCTCATTCCTGCTTTTCTGTGAACTTTTAGACCCACTCTTGTCCCTCCCCTTTGTACTCTGTTAAATCTGAACTCGCCTTTTTGTTCCTCTTAACATGTGGGAATATATTCTTCAGGAAAAAGGCATGAGAAATGAATGAAAATATATCCAACGTTAATTAAAGGAGCCCTTGGTGACACAATGGTTAAGTGCTTGGCTGCTAACCAATAAGTTAGTGGTTCATACCTCTCAGACATTGCGTGGGAGAAAGACCTGATGATCTGATGCTGTAGGTTGTTGTTATGCGCCTTCAACTCCACTCCAACTCATAGCAACCCTGTATAGGGTTTCTGAGGCTGTAAATCTTTGCGGGAGCAGAAAAACTTCTCTTCTTCCCGTGGAGCAGCTGGTAGGCTTGAACCGCTGACCTTGTGGTTCACAGTCCAGTGCTTATCCTACAGATCCAACACCTGAAAAACCCTATGGGTTGATTCTACTCTTGTCACATAGAGTTGCTATGAGTCAAAGTTAAACAACAGCAAATTTCGCTTAGGCTATAGACCATAGGTTGTTGTTAAGTGCCATCGAGTCGGTTCCGACCCATAGCGACCCTGTACAGGGTTTCCGAGGGTGTAAATCCTTACGGGAGTAGAAAGCCTCATCTTTCTCCCGCGGAGCGACTGGTAGTTTCGAACCGCTGACTTTAAGGTTCGCAGCCCGATTCGTAACCACTACACTACCAGAGCTAGGTTAGGGTTAACAAATTCTTGTTGTCTTTTTCCCTCCCTCCCTCCTCTTTTCTTCCTCCCACTTTCTGTCTTTGCAACATTTTTCTTTTTATTACCTCTTAACTTATGCTTGCTTTACAATACAAGTACTAAACAAAAAATGTCTCGGCATCTTTTAGAAAGCAAACTTAACTCTCTTGAAAGTGCCATTGAAGGATCTATGGTACTTTGGAAATTGCAAAATTAAAAGGACCAAATTAACATTAATGATTAATTATCAGTAATAAAAATTATCTTAAAAACTAAAGTCACAGAATAAATTTGCTTTCATATTATATGCTTTTAAGAGTGCGTATTTTATATCTCAGAATATATATGTTCTTCTATTTTTAATTAATAGACTCATAATATTGTCAAGTGCCTTCAAGTCGGTTTCTGACTCATAGTGACCCTGTATAGGATTTCCAGGGAGTAGCCGGTAAGTTGAACTGCCATCCTTGAGGTTCACAGTCCAGTGCTGATCCTACAGTATCGCATCAGGAGTCCATACTCATGATAGCTTTAAGCAAAAAACTGTTTAAAAGTCCCAATATTCTGATAACCCAGTTATAGAACAGTAAGTAAATGATAAAAGTATGAGAAAATATTAAAATTGTTTAAGGAGTGTTTTACATTTACATTTCATTTACATTGGAAAATGTAAAAGAAATATATAAGGCTGCATTTATTGTCCATGTAAAAACAATGCTTTGTTGAATGTTTACAAGAAAGCGTAGTTAGAGTTAATAGTAGTTAAATATGGATTATGAACAATTAAAATTATTTTCATATTCTCTCCCTCAATTTTCTACAATAAGCAAGTAAATCTTTTATAATTAGGGCATATAACCTTTATTAAAATACTTTCATGACTAAGTAATGGACTTCTCTCTGGCTTTCTGTATTTTTTTATATATGGTTTAATGGGTATGTTGTTGCTGTTAACTTTATTCCGACTCATGGTAACCCCATGAGTGTCAGAGGAGAACCATGTTCCATGGGGTTTTCTAGATTCTGACCTTTGGGAAGCAGATTACCAGATCTGTCTTTTGGGGTGCCTCTGGGTGGATTTGAACCACCAACTTTTCGACTAGTGATTGAGTGCTTAAATTGCAAAAAGTCAAAAAAGTGCTTATGTGTAAGACTGCTTGGGACCAAGCCTGCAGGCGGTGGCTTTACTCCTACATCTCTAGTGTAAGAACATAGAACATTCCTGGTCACAGCCTTCTTCATCCTTTAGTTTTCAAATAATTCTAAGAAGGCGTTTTCCAATTTCCTCTTCAATACTCAGTTGATTCTTTGCTGTGAGCTCAAGCAAGGCCTTGTTCTCTTTTCCTGTTCACAGTACATTTCTGCTTTTCCCTCAGGGCTCCTGTTCTCTGGAATGTCCACCTCCCCCCATTTCTGCTGTTACTCCTCTGCATTCCCTTTGCACTACTGGTGGGCAGATCCCTGAATGACCTCACTGGGGATAACTCATCATCAGGCAACAGCAAGTTGCCACTGAAGTTAATAGTGTTTCTTAGGGACCCCACTTGTGGCAGTAAACTGTGCAACCAGGCACGAGCAATTTCAATTTGCAGTACAGTGTTTTAATTGTTCAGAGATGTCTAAGAAAATACAGTATGGCAAATTAATATCATGCATAAATGGGTGAGATTTTTCTAACCAGATAGTGCTCCCTGGAAAGGTGTTGAATTTGACACATGGTGCCCAAGTCCATGTTTCTCACATGGTTATTTTTCCAAATCTTGATTGAGAGAACATTTAGACCAGTAGTAGGTGCTCAGTTTTGTGAATGGACTCAATCCTCCCAGTTATAGATGAAGTTTAGCTCTGAACTTAGCCTGTATGCCCTCTTTACTAGCCACCGAACGAAAATGAAATTAAAGCTGTTTGGATGAAATCTTCCTCCCCTTTTTAACCCTAAAAGCATATGCACTAGGAATTAGAATCTTAAGGTAGAATTGTCCCTCTCTCCTTTTTTGCTAATTTCTTAAGGCTATGGAAGAAAATGTCTCCAGAGTGCCATGTTTTCACTAATGGTAGCATGCAGAAGTATACTGTTTTAGGCATATATTTCTATTTCTTGCCTGTGTCTGCACTTCTTACCTTCTGCCTTATCTTTTTCATTATGATCTGCCTTCTTTCTGCGCCTCACATACCTTACACCCTATCCCCAAACCCTTCTCTTCCCTAATGTCAAGATTGGGGGTCAGTAAGAATCACAGATTGTTGCTTAGTTTGTGTTTAATTTTGAGTAGTGCTTTATTAGGCTAAAATTCTGTGACAATGACAGTTACTAGTTAAGCTTGGACTTTCAACTACCCCTAAGTATTCTGCCCAGTGAATGTTTTGGGCTCATTAAAGACATCCAAATTAAAGTTCATGGAAGCAGCAGTCAAGAAATCATACGATGTACTGCATTAGGCAAATCTGCTGCACAAGACCTCTTTAAAGTATTGAAGAGCAAAGATGTCAGTTTGAGGACCAAGGTGTGCCTGACCCAAGCTATGGTATTTTCAGTAACTTCATATGCATGCGAAAGTTGGACAGTGAATAAGGAAGACCGTAGAAGAATTGGTGCATTTGAGTTACGGTGTTGAAGAATACTGAAAGTACCATGGACTGCCAAAAGAACATATAAATCTTTGTTGGAAGAAGTGCAGCAAGAGTGCTCCTTGGAAGCCAGGATGGCCAGACTGTCTCTCATACTTTGAACATATTATCAGGAGGGACCAGTCACCGGAGAAGGATGTCATGTTTGGGAAAGTGGAGGGTTGGAGAAAAAGAGGAAGACCCCCAATGAGATGGATTGGCACAGTGATAGCAGCGATGGACTCAGGTGTAGCAACGATTGTGAGGTTGGCCCAGGACTGGCAGTGTTTCGTTCTGTTGTGCATAGGGTCGCTAGGAGCTAGTACCGACTCGATAACACCTAACAACCACAACAAGGAGTTAAAAGCTCAGAGTCCCTGGGTAGCACAAACATGTTCAGTTGCTAAGCAACATTTGATGGTTCGAGTCCCTCCAGAGTCCTGGTGTGACACTGTGGGATAAAGCCCTGGACCACAAGGTTGGTTTGAAATACAAGGTCAGTGGTTCAAATTCACCAGGTACTCCTTGGAAACCGTATACAGGGTCGCTATGAGTTGGAACCAACTTGACAGCACTTAACAAGAACAACAAGAGAGGCATCCCGGAAGAAAGTGCTGGCATCTACTTGGGAAGAATCAGCCATTGAAAATTCTTTAGACTGCAATTCTGCTCGGATGCTTATGGGGTTGCCCAGAGGGAAATCCGCTCAACAACAGCCGGTTTGGGTGGTAGAACCCACAGTCCAGGCAGTCCTCAGATTACAAGTAAATCCCACTCCTAAGTCTATCTTCAAATTGAATTTGTGTCTAAGTCAGAATTGTGAGGTAATTATCTAATGCCAGCTAGTCAAATGTTTATCTTAGTGTGTAGTGTACCCTTCCATGTAAAAGAAATACTGAAGAAACTTGGAGATCCTACTGGAACATGTTTGACATAATAGAACAGGAATTGTAATAATAATATTTTGATGTGGTCACGAAATAGTGCCCATTTGTTATTATGAACCACTGTCTGAACCTCACATTTTTTATATAATAGCCTTTACAGGTTGGTTTGGAACTAGTAACTTCTGGTTGTATGTAAGTGGACCGTTCATAACTTCAGGACTGCCTGTACTTTTTTGTTTTAATATCTATTAGAGAATTTAAGAAATGTGAATTGCTAACCAGATCAGTTGCATAGGTAACCGTTCTCTGAAAACCTGATATCAGTAGCTGACTTGGGAAGTGAGTTTTGAAGAGCCACTCTGGCTCATTTTGTGGATTCTGTGACATACAGACATGATATTTATATGCTTTTTTTTTTCATTTATCATGATGTTGTTTATTGGTCCAGTTATGAGGGGTTTTGTTATTTATTTATTTAATGTTTTATTGTGAATTATGTGATAGTTTACATGGGAGAACATTGGTTTTACATTCATTCTATCGTATATCGTCTCATTGCCATGGTTACAATCCCTCCCATGCAATCCTTCCCCCGTACCTCCCAGGTCTTCAGCACACAGTCGCTTTCCCTCTCTGGATCTAAAGTCTCCAACTGCTCCATTGCTCCAAGTCATCATCTCTGGCTCCATTTCAGGCATCACTGCTTCTCTGGGTAGGGTCCCGCTCTCTGCTCTTCTCCTTTGATGGTCCTAGGGTATAATATGCTTTTTAATAATGATACCTGTGTCTGAAATGAGAATGTAAAATCTACTGGAGACATCGTAAGACAATAAAGAATGTCCTTTGTTATCGCTAATAGTTGTCATGTATAAATATTGTGTCGAGAATCTATTACAAGGTCTTTGTGACTTCTTACTAGGAGCTAGGCAATAGTGCTGTATGTCCATTGCTCCTCAATGTGACAGAGTAGAACTGCCCCATAGTTTTTTTGGGCATAACCTTTCTGAGACTAGATTGCCAAATCTCGAACTGCCAGCCCTTTGGTTAGCAGCTGGACACTTAACCATTGTTTTACCAGGACTCCTTCAGGTTGTTGAGGGGGCTTAGTCTTAAAAAGGACAGTCTCTGAAGCCAGCTTCTAAGCTACAACTTTGGTCCTGTGAGTTACTCATCCTTTCCATGCCTTAGTTGCTTTGTTTATAAAGTAGGATAATGCATGTTGTTGTTGTTAGGTGCCGTTGAGGTGTTTCCAGGTCATAGCTACTCTGTGTCCAACAGAGCTAAGCACTGCCCAGTCCTGTTCCAGCCTTAAAGTCCTTGCTATGTTTGAACCCATGGTTGAAACCATTGTGCCAGTCCATCTCATTGAAGGTCTTCTTTTTCACTAACCCTCCACTTTACCAAATGTGGATGTCCTTCTTAGGGATGGGTCCCTCCTGATAGCATGTCCACTGTATGTGAGATGATGTCTCGCCATTCTCGCTTTTAAGAAGCATTCTCTCTGTACTTCTTCCAAGACAGATTTGTTTCTTCTTCTGGCAACAAGCAAGGGGTTCTTTTAAAAGTTTGTGGGAAAATGGAATGAAAGATAATGGAATTTTTTTGAAACCCCCTTGTATTCAATATTCTTCACCAATAATTTAAAGGCATCAATTCTTTTTTTTTTTTTTTTAAGTTTTTATTGTGAATTATGTGTTAGTTTACATGGATGAACATTATCTTTGCATTCATCCTACTGAATTTTGTTTCATTGCAATGATCACAATCCCCTGCATGCATCATGAAACAAGCAAAGGGTACAGCCCACACACCTGTCCCCCAGCTGCCAGCACACAACCCCTCTCTCTCCCTGAGTCCAGAGTCCCCAGCTACTCCTTCTGTCCACATCATCGTCTCTGCCTCCATCCCTAGTGTCACTGTCTCTCCAGACAGGGTCTTGCACTTCGCTTTTCTCCCTTGATGGTTCCAGGGATCTCTGCTCCTGGACTGCAAAATCAGCTGCTCCCCTTCTTTTGTTACCAAACATTTACATTTACCTTTCCAACACTCACTGTCAGACCTAATAGCAATCATTCCCTATTGAACCACAGGAGTCCTTTCCCCCTCACCTTTTATCAACATCATCCAGACAGGTTAGAAACAATTCAGTGGAAGTTCTACCTTTCCCTGTATCCTCTGGAGCTAGATTCTCTATTGAAAGCTTGTAAACCAGTCACTTCTTGCCTTTGTAGTCCCCCCATTTTGGGTAGCCAATGTCTAAGTTCTCCCTCCCTGTTGACCCTGTGTATCAAGGGAGTGGGAATGATCCTCACTGTAGAGATTTGTCTGCTTCTTTTTCGCACTGCATCCACAAGCATAGGTCCAGTTCATCCCCTTATAGTGGGTTACTCCTCCCTCCCCACCCCCCACTTCCTTCTTTCTCTAGTTGTGTTCTAATCATCCAGCCATTGATGCCAGGTCAAACAGGTACTATCTGCAAGTGTGGGTGTTCTTGTGCATCCCCCCTCACTTTATATCATCACCTGGATGCTTCACACTCCATTCTAGTCCTCTGGGCCCAGGAGTCCCCAGGTCTTGTCATACTTCTGGTTAACCAGGTCTCAATCCAGGTTAACAGGAGTCTATTGAATGTGGTCGGACTTAGTTCATTTCGTTGCTGTTTTTCCCTCACTTCCCCTTATTGGTGACCAATGTGGTCAGCAGCAGTACCATATGCCTGCTAGTGTATTCCATTTGAGTTTCAGTCTTGGAAGGGGGTTTGCCTTGAGGGGACCTGACCACTTGCCTTGATGGCTCCCTGGAGAACAACTTGCTTGTTCTTGTAGTAGTCAATTGGACTGCTACTGTTATTGTTTTTGATTTTTCCTGCTGGTCTTTATTTTAAGAAGTATCTTCTGTTCTTCTAGCTGCTCCAGACTGGTCTGCTTGCCCTTTCACATGGGAATGTCCCACCTCAAAAGATTCTGGGTGAGGATCAGGATTCCACCTATGGTCTTGTGCAATCAAAGGCATCAATTCTTATCTGGTCTTCTTGACTAATTGTCTAGATTTCTCATGCATGAGGTGATTGAAAATATCAAGACTTAGGTCAGGAACACCTTAGTCTTCAAAGTGACTACTTTGCTTTTGAACACTTTCATGAGGTCTGCAGCAGTTTTACCCAATGCAATATAGCATTTGATTTCTTGACTGCTTATTCCATGGGCATTGACTGTGGATCCAAGTAACATGAAATCCTTGATAACCTCAATCTTTTCTCTGTATCATCTGCATATTACAGGTTGTTAATGAGTTTTCCTCCTATCTTGATGCCATGGTCTTATATAGGCCAGCTTCTAGGACTATTTGCTCATTTATACAGATTACACTAGTATAATGAAAGAATATAACCCTGATGCACACCTTTCCTGATTTTAAACCTTTCAGTATTTCCTGTTTCTAGTTGAATGACTGCCTCTTGGTCTATGTACAGGTTTCACAGAAACACAATTAAGCACTCTGGATTTCTCTTTCTTTGTAGTATTATCCATAATTTGTTATGATCTGTACAGTCAAATTCCTTTGCATAATCAATAAAACACAAGTAAACATCTTTGTGGAATGCTCTGCTTTCAGCCAAGATCCATTTAACATTAGCAATGATATCTCTCCTGGCTTGGAATTTTCTGGCAGTTCCCTGTTGATGTAATGCTGCAATTGTTTTTTAATTATTTTTAGAAAAATTTTATCTCCTTGTGATAGTAATGATATCATTCGATACTGTCTGCGTTTTGTTGGATCACCTTTATTTGGAATGGTCATGAATATGTGTCTCTCCCAGTGTGTTGGCCAGGTAGCTGTCCTCCAAATTTCCTGGAATAGATAAGTGATAGCTCCCAACATGTATTAATTTGTTGAAATGTTTCAACTGGTACTCCATCGGTTCATGGAGCCCTATTTTTCACCAGTGTCTTAAGTGTAGTTTGGGTTTCTTTCTTCAGTTACATTGCTTTTTTATCACATGGTACCTACTGAAATGATCAAATGTCAGCCAATTCTTTTTGGTGTAGTGACACCCTTGTATTCATTCTGTCTTTATTTTTTGATATACCACTTGTCTGTCAATTACTCATACTGTGATGGCTTGTGATTTGTTGTTATTTTGGAAGCTATGCCATCAGTATTTCAGAGGTTAACAGCATCACTGATGGCGGACATGTTTCAGTGGAGCTTCCAGATTATGCCAGACTAGGAAGAAGGACATGACGATCTACTTCTAGAAGAATTGGCCAGTGAAAACTTTATGCATAGCATCATATACCTCATTTGTTGTTGTTGTTAAGTGCTGTTGAGTTGGTCCAATTCATAGCGACCCTGAATAGATTATCCAAGGAGCAGCTGGTGAATTTGAACCGCCAACCCTGCAGTTCAAACGAACCTTGTAGTCCAGCGCATTATTCCACAGCACCACACATAGGGTAGTTGTAAATTCTCCATTCTGGATGTGATTCATGCACCTGTGTCTTACTGAAATTGTGAATCTTAAGGCTGATCTGCCATGCTGGAGGAGAGTACATATTATGTGGTAACCGTTAGGGTCCTGTAGTCCTTGACCCAAGTTTGGGGCGTGGGCAAGTCATTTTAACCCCCTCTGGTTTCCGTGGTATTGAGATAATGACATTCTGTTATATAAAATTCTGTGACCCAAACTATAGTTCGTGGCAGTTAAGTGATTTCCTTTGTGACTAACGCCAGTCAATATCTTGAAATCAGGCATCACTGTTCTCCAAGCCTAAATCTTGCTTTCAGCCCAGTTTAAAGAGTGAGCGTGAAGGGACGAAGCCTTGCTGAAATCTTCACAGCCTTAGGTGTTAAGCGTTTGGCATTCCCACCGCCACCATTAAGACCTAGACAGATGTGGGCAGTAAATGAACTTCCTGGATTCTAAATCGTCCTTTTCCTTCTTCCACTATAACTATGTGATTTCATTGCTTGTAAAACTTAGAGGAGAGTTCTAGAGGAGAAGCAGGCCATTGTAACAACCACAAAAAAGAGCATTCTGCAGGCTCTTTCTGCTTGTTTAATAGGAGGAAAATGTAACTCCCGTCCCTGATCATTTTTTCCAGTCCCCTGTGGTACCCTTGAACCTTTCCTTTCTTTTAGACACCCTGAGGTCAGACTTAATTATGAACACCAGTGTTGGTGGTTTTGGAATGGGTCTGTAGATTCAGGCAGAATAGAGAACAAAGCTCAGCCCGCCGAAACTCCTGAGGCTGAACACCAGCTCCCAGAGTAAAACACCTGAAGTTTGAGGTGTTGGTTGAGCTATACTTAGCTTTTAGGGAAAGATGTTGTTTATAAACTCATCATAAAGAAGAACAAAACAAAACAAAACACATATTGGGTGTGCCAAGTCAGTCTTGATATTTCCACTTACCCTACTCTCATGTAATATCTTAACTTGCCAGAGACAAGATCATCATAAAAGAATTTAAGAGGAGGAGGTATTTCCTCAGTCCATCGAGATTCTACCCATCTCTTTCAGACCAGGTTTTCTGTTAACTTAAAGAACTGAAAACCTTTATTAGGTTTTTAAAATTTATATTATTTCTAGAATCTTGTTTGAATCAATTCTATATCTGAAAAGGAAGATCTTATATTTTTCATCAATTCGTTTTTTTCTCCAGCACTTTCAAACTCATGATAGTAAATGCTCAACAAATATACATTGAATTAATTTAATGAGTACATGAACACCTTCCCTTGACCTTGTCTCCCTCTCAAGCTGTTTGGCAAACCACACCCCCCCATCATATTAATTCTTAAAATATTTTGCTAAAGCTCAGTGAAACTATTAGTTCTTTTTTTTTTTTTAATGCATGTTTGTTTTTACTTGGGATGCTTGCACAAATTCTCTTCCCTCACCTGGATTAACTACCTTGCTATGTCTTGTGGTTATGTGCCATGGAGTTGGTTCCAACTCATAGTGACCCTGTACAGGGTTTCCAAGGCTGTAAATCTTTACGGGAGCAGAAAGCCTCATCTTTCTCCCACGGAACAACTGGTAGTTTTGAACTGCTGATCTTGCGGTTAGCAGCCCAATTTGTAACCACTACGCTACCAGAGCTGTGTCTAGTAATTCATATCTGTTATCATTGTCTCGAGTAACCTTAGTGGTACAATAGCTAAGAGCTGAGTTCCTAACTAAAAGGTTGGCAGTTTGGACACACCCAGCATGGGAGAAAGAAGCTGTGATCTGCTCCCGTAAAGATTACAGCCTAAGAAAGCCTAGGGGGCAGGTCTCCTCTGCCACATGGGGTTGCTATGTTGAACATCAACTCTTGGAAACCTAACAATAGAGTCACTGACTCAAACCCTCCAATAAGTCTTCATTGAGTGACCCCATCCAGCCAGGTCTCCTTTTCCACTTGGCACTCCGTAGTTCTTACCTCCTTCATTGATGGACACTGGACTGACTTGCTCTATATGGAACACTCAGAAGCCTGGGTTGTTTATCCTTGAATAATGAGTACACTTTTATATGATGGGGGAAATCAGGGAGTATGGAATGAGCATGTCTGATAGATACTGTCTGTGGACAGAACACCCCTGGGCAGACAGATTATATGACTGCAGTGTTGTTGGCAATCTAACTCCCTTATATTTGTGGCCTCATGTGTGTGCTATGGGTTAATGCGATGAACTGCAAAGTCGGTTTGAACTGCAAGGTTGGCGGTTCAAGCTCACCAGCTGCTCCTTAGAAACCTCATACAGGGTTGCTATGGGTTGGAACAAACTCGATGGCACTTAACAACAACAACAACATGTATACTTAAGCTTATTTCAAGATGACGCTCATAATCCTTCTGCTTTCTCTGATACTAGTTATTATGAGATTAGATTCCATGAAATATCAGCATTTGATGGTCCCCTGGTTGAAGAAAGCTGTGTAGCCCAAGGAAGAAGGCATTTCTGGGTATATTTTTAGCACTAAAACACTGAGTTTAAAAAATAAACATTCATGGTACACTATTTTTACCTACTCAGAATGGGCATATGCTTTTCAAAAATTGTATTGCAGTCAAAGGCATTTAGATGTGTTTGTAAAGAGAAAAGAAGGGAGGGAAGAAAGGAGAGAAAGAGAGAATCTGTTTCTCATCCTAGTTGGTAACCATCACACAGTAATACATTTCTTCTCATATATAAACCTTTTATTTGGAAACTATTGCTCAAATTACTTTGAGACTTATACTGTTTTTGATCTATGCTTATAGGGGACGAGGTTGTAGTATTATTCATGAATACAGTTACTCTCTGGCCTATTTTTAGCAGCAGGGAGTGGCAAAATTTAAGAAAGATGGCTTGTGGTTCCAAATATGCCTACTAATACCAGGAGAAGGAATGAAATGAAGGGAAAGGTTCAAACTCATATAGTTACATCTAGAAGCAAATTGGGTGAAAATAGCTGTGCTTAAAAATGGAAAGAATGTGACCACTTCTATTGCCTTTGATGAGCTCTACGGTTACTAGAATCTGGATTTCATGAAGCGTACCAGGGCCAGTTTTGTTTGGCAGAGAGAGTAAAGTCCTGCAACTATGGTATTTTTCAAGACTTTCTCAATTCTTATTTTATTTTATTGTAACATGAGAACCACTTTGATGGACAGGAAGAAGGAGAGCAAAGTTATGTGTCTGATTGTTATCTCCAAATCTATTGGCCTGATTAGTCTATTGGATTTTAATTAGTTTACCTGGGTAGCACAAATCTACACAAGTCATTTGTCAACTTCTGGTAAGCAAAGAGAGTAAACCTTTCTGTTTGACGCTGTTGTGAACTACTTGGTCTTACAGCTCCCACCAAGATGTGGAGACCTAGTTAAATTGGTGGACAAACATAGTAACGGATGTGAGTGTACGTATCATTGTTTGAGCAAGAAAAAAGGAAAGCAAAAAAAAAAAAAAAAAGTGTGTGTGGGTGGGGAACAACACTTGTCCTTTGGAGAATAATCTCATATACTCAGATTCCATAGGTATGGGTTTTTCTGGTACCAACTGTTTTCATTTTCTTACTGATATTTAGTTTATAAATGACAAATCCAAACACCTGTGGCTCATCTTTCTGACAAACTACTGTGTTCACAAATCATTATTTCTTTCCCTTCACTATTTTTCTTTATCCACACGTGGGAAATTGCTGTTCTAGGGAGCATTCTGGATTTCCATTCCCTCTAGCTCTTCCTTTGTGCCATTTTGCTACTTATACCCACTTCTTGATACTTTCACTAAAGATGAAATTAAAAGTTTCTATAGTTTTTTTTTCTTTTAACTTTAACCATCTATGATGATGCAAGAAGTCAGAGCTGTGGCTAAAATGTTTGAAGAATCATATCTGTCCCTTGCTTTATTTCATTGGATTATGAAGAATATGTGCTCGCTCTATATTTTTTTTAGTGATAGAATCCTGCCACAGATTCTCAGTGTAGGGATTTGTGTGACACCAATCTGACATTAAAAAAAAAAAAGTCCCCGTGAAGTTAGTACTGACTCAGTGACTCCTTATATGCAAAGTAGTAGCACATTGCCAGACCTTCCTTCTGAGGTACCGCTGAGTGAGACTGAACTGTGAACTATGGGGTTAATAGTTGAACTATTAAACATCTGTGCCATTGGGGGTCTCCTAATTAGACTGCAATATAACCTAGAGCAAAACTAAAGATGGGCAAAGTTTAAGACCCAAAGGAATAGTTTCTCTTGTCGTTGAGTGTCACCAAGTTGCTTTTGACTCATACCAACTCCTGTGTATTCCACAGTAGCCCCACCCATAGAGTTTTCTAGACTGTAATCTCTTTGAAGCACATTGCCAGGTCTGTTTCTCACAGAGCTCATGGGTAGGTTCAAACGCATGCAATCTCTTCCCCATTGTGCCACCAGGATTCCTAAAATGCCCTAGGCATTTCTAATTTGAATCCTTGGTAGGGTCAAGAAATAATTTTCATCTGTCTTGACTTGTCTGATTAGACAGACGTGCCCCTGCAGTTGAAGCCTATTAAATGAAAAGGGCTGGGTCATATTGAACATATTGCAATTAAGAATAACAGCCCACCATCCCCCACTTTCATTTTACCAAAATGAACAAATAATCTAAGTACAACAAAATCATGATTAAGCAAAGAGAACGATGTAACTTTTACTACAGGCCAAATGATGTTATTTTTATTTCCATATGTGGCTCTCATAGGACCTCCCCGCCCTCCCCCCGTGAGATCTGAGCTTCATTTGAAGTAATCTTGGCAAAAGAAGACTGGCTCCTCAGACCTATAAAGGATATTTTGAGCTTGGAGTATAGAAAGCACATGTAATAATTAATATAACAGCAGCTGAAAGTGCCTGAGGTCAGAGTTGCTACATCTATATTGCATATAAACAAAGTATTAGCCAAAATTACTTTCAGAGGGCCTGAATTACATCTGTTTTAATTTAATTTCGTCTGATTTAATGATATTTTTATATGAATTTGCTTATGGTTACTCGTTGATTGCAATTTCCTATTGTTGGGAAGAATGTTGAAGAAAAATGAGAACACCTGAACCCATTGTTGTTGAGCAAGTTCTAGGTCACAGCGACCCTATAGGGCCGTGTTGAGCAGCTCCCTAGGGTTTCCTAGGCTGTATGTAATCTATATAGAAGCAGACTGCCACTGCCACATCTTTCTCCCGCAGAACTGCTGTTGTGTTCAAACCTCTGAGCCTTAGGTTAGCAGCCGAGCGCTTAACCACTGAACCAGTAGGGCTCTTTTAAATGCAGAAAAGTGGTGTTGTTGGTTATGTGCCATGGAGTTGGTTCCGACTCATAGAGAGAGTCTGTACAGGATTTCCGAGGCTGTAGATCTTTACCGGAGCAGAAAGCCTCACCTTTCTCCGTGGACCAGCTGGTAGTTTCGTACGTCTGACCCTGAGGTTAGCAGCCTGACTTGTAAACTCTCTTGAACCATTTAGTTTGGTGACCCAGGGTATATGTAAAGTGGGACATCTTATTGCATAGACCATTCAGTTAAAATAGCATGAAACTGTTATTGTTAGTCATCATCAATTAAATGAAGCCTCATGTCTACCTCAATGTGCACAGAATAGAATTACTGCCATAGGATTTTCAAGATCCTGACCTTTTGGAAGCAGATCACCAAGCCTTACTATTCAGGAGCCCCTGGGTGAGTTAGAACATCCAACCTTTCAGTTAATAGTCTAGCAATTAACCATATCTGTGCCCCCTATACAAGGGTGAGTCAAACAGTCTGCTCACTCTGACTGTAGAATTTATATTAATCAACTTTTAGAAAAGACAAATACATCATTTTTCTACATAATCCCCTTGCTTTTCAATACACTTTTTCCATTTGTCAACAAGCTTTCATATCCCCTTATGAAAGAATGTTTTAGCAAGCCACGTATGCACCAGTATCTCCACTTTTTAATCAGAGGTGAATCTTCATCTTTGAAGGGCTGCTTTTAGGGGAACAAACAGGTGATAGTCCGATAGAGTAAGATCAGGACTATAGGGAGGATGCTTTAACACCTGAAAACAAAGTTTTTTGCAGTGTCAACAGTGTGGGCAGAGGTGTTATGCAAGATCTCAAAACGCTTGGATAGCAGTCCTTTGAGTTTAATCTGAAGTTTAGGCTTCAGCTCTTCAGTGAGCATCTCATGGTAATGAGCACTGTTGCTTGTTGAACCTTTTTCTTAAGTGTTCCAACACTGGCCCTTGAGAATCCCAGAAAACTGTAAGCATCGTTTTTTCAGCTGATGGTTGACTTTGGAACTGTTTCTTCGTTGGCGATTGAGGGATTGAGGATATTTCCATTCCATCTGCCTTTTACTCTTGTTACCAGTAACTATTTTTTTAAAAGAAACTCTTGCCTTCCTTTGAGTATGGGTCCAGCTTTTGTTTGCAGATATCCAAATGCTTCTTTTTATGCTCTTATGTGAGTTATTTGGGTCCCTATCTCTCACAAACTTTCGAAGCCCAAGTCTGTCATGGATTATTTCATAGTCAGAGCCATGGCAGATTAACAAATGATTTGCCGCAAAATCCACTGTTAATTGTTCAACAGAATAAATTTATGTGCATGTTCAATGTTGTTATCAGCGGAGGATGTAGATGGGCCTTTTAATATAATTGGAGTGTGGGTAATATTTGACATACCCTCATACATATCAACATAACATTTGCAGACTAAAGAAAATAATCTTAAGCTTAAATTTACTTTTTGTTTGCAAGTTTTTTTAAATGTAAAGTGTATACACAATGAAGTGCATATACATTTTTATGGTGCATTTGTTGACTGTTGACTTGTGTAACCCAGAGTCTTGTCAAGATGTAAAGCATTACCGTCACCCCAGCTAAGGTTCTCTTGCCCCTTACCAGATAGGACCTGCCCTTAATGCATCACCAGGCAACCACTGCTCTTTTTCCATAGTAGATTAGATTTGCCTGCCCTGGACTTCATTCTTCTTGGATCAACTATCAACACTCATGGAAGCAGCAGTCAAGAAATCAAATGACGTATTACATTAGGTGAATCTGCTGCACAAGACCTTTTAAAGTGTTAAGAGCAAAGATGTCAGCTTGAGGACTAAGGTGCGTCTTACCCAAGCCATGGTATTTTCAATAGCCTCATGTGCATGCGAAAGCTGGACAGTAAATAAGGAAGACTGTAGAAGAATTGATGCTTTTGAGTTATGGTGTTGGAGGAGAATATTGAAAGTGCTGTGGGCTGCCAAAAGAGCCAACAGATGTGTGTTGGAAGAAGTGCAGCCAGAATGCTCCTTGGAGGCCAGCATGGCCAAACTTCATCTCTCATACTTCGGATATATTGTCAGGAGGGACCAGTTGATGGAGAAGGATATCATGTTTAGTTAAGGTGGAGGGTCAGAGAAAAAGAGGAAGACCCCCAACGAGATGGATTGGCAAAGTGGCAGCATTAATGGGTTCAAGCGTGGCAACAGTTGTGAGGTTGGTCCCCCCGTGCATATAAAAATTATGTTTACACTGTACTGTAGTATATTGAGCATGCTAGAGCATTATGAAAAAGTCTGGACCATTGTGCTGGTAGACTTGTTCAACGCACAGCTGCTAGAAACCCTCCGTTTGTGAAACATGATAAAGCAAAACACAATCAAACAAGGTTTGCCTGTATAGGATCGTTATGCCAGTTGTAGCAAATAATATTTTTTTATTATCAAGTTTCCTTCGATGGTAACACACTGCAAAACTCTAATACAGTGTCCTAACCAGGATGTTAGTTTGATGTTGATAGTTGCCCTCCAGTCAACTGATGACCACATCATATGTATCTGATGTCCGATAGCATCTTCATTATCCTTGGGAAGTATGAGCCCTTTGTTACAGCTCTTGTTACTCACATTGATAGAACCTACCCGTCTCATTTAGAGTTGCACAGTTGTACTTGTTCTCATTTTTGTGTGTGTTTAGTTCTATCTACTTCTATCACCTGTGTGCTCACCACTGCTCTCAAGATAGTGAACCATTCCAAGACCACAAGGTTCCCTCCTGTTTTCTTTTTGTGCCTACACCCACTTCCTTCCCACCACACCCTTCCCACCCAGTCCCTGACCTTGGGGATCATTAATTGGTTTACCATTTCTAAAATTCTCTCAAAACTTAACTAGAAATAGAATCTTACAGTATGTAACCTTTGGGGGTTGATCTCTTTCCATCAAGATAATTCCTTGGAGATTTAATCAAGTTGAATCAACAGTGTAATTTCCTTTTCTTTTATCTCTGGATATACCAAAGATTACTTAACCATTAATCTGCTGAAGGACACCTGGGCAATTTCTAGTTTGGGGCAATGATGAGTAAAGCTGTTATGAACATTTGTATACAGGATTTTGTGTGAACATAAAATTTTGTTTCTATGGTATAAATGCACAAGGGTGTAATTGTTGGGTTGTATGTTAATTGCATGTTGAGTTTTACTATTTCTCAGAGTAACTGCACCATTGATATTCCCACCATCAATACAAAACTGATCTCGTTTCTTTCCATGTGTGTCAGCATTGGATAGTATCACTGCTTTTTATTTTAGCCATTCTGATAAGGTGTGTGTGATGATATTGCATCGTTGTTTTGCTTTACATTCCCCTGATATCTAATTATTTTGAATATCTTTTCAAGTGCTTATTTTCCTTTAGTACGTCTTCTTGGTGAAATGCCTGTTCTTTTGCCTACTTTCTAAATGAATTGTGTCTTTTTCTATCTGTGCTTAAAAGGCAGAATACAGAAACACGCCAGTTAGCTATCAAGAACAGTGAAGAAAATATCCCCCAAAGTATCTCACCTGGCTTGAGAGATACAATTGGTAATTGGATAAGTAGATATATAAATTGAGTCATTTGATGGCTTGTAACAAGCGTCTCAACTTTTTGTAGTTCGCACAATACTCTTGTTAATAATTTGGGCTGCCAATTGCTTCCTCATTTATAGTTTCTGTATTCTTCCCTCCTCTGCCCTAGACCTTCTATTCTAACTATTTCTCTTTTCTCTGACAAGCCTGGATGGCAGGTACACCCCCTTAGCTAGTTTAATTCTAAAGAGTACTGATGAGTTCCTTAAACAACTCTTGTGGATCAATTTTCTATTTTTCTGTAGAACTTGGGGATTTGATGTCATCTCTTTTTGCACACAGTTCTGTAATGCTTGGGTCTGTCACTCTAAGAGTAAGACAACATGTCAGAGTTATCTAGACTGAAGGATAAGAGAGAAGCAGGTGAGAGATGGAAGCAGAAAGCCTTCCCACTGTAACTTGGTAATGAATTTACCAGAGTGACATATAGGGGTCATCGGATCATTTCCTTACATGATCTATTTCTGACCAAGTAATGGGGTGGAAAAGAGCCCAAGGACTGGATTTGTGACTGTTTTCTACTCTTTCTAGTTTCGTAGAGACCTTGGACAGGCTACTTATGGAGCCTGTGGTTAAAGCACTTGATTGTTAACCTAAGAGTTGAAATTAATGGCATAGGGTTTAATTTGGGGTGGGATGGGGACAAGGCTTGAAGGGTTGTTGTTGTTAAGTGCGTTGAGTCGATTCCGACCCACAGCAATCCTGCATTGGGTTTCTAAGGAGCAGCTGGTGAGCTTGAACCACTGACGTGAAGTTCAAACGACTTTGCAGTCTGACGCATTAGCCCACAGCACCACACCAGGGCTCCAATGGATGGCAGGGAGTTTAATTTGGGGTGTGGTGGGAGCAAAGCTTGAGGGGTAGAGAGTGGCAAATTTCATGTCCACTCTGAGTCTTCACTTAATTATTTGTGAAAATAGGGTAAGAATTCCCATACAACCTACCTCAGTGGATTATTGTAATATCCAGTGGTATAAAATAATGCATATGAAGTGATAAACCTGTGCCCAAATGTAAGCTGCCTGTGTGTTTGCATTGATTATACTTCTCATCAAACACAACCTGCAAGAGAAACAGTTCTGCAAACAGATACACAACCTGCAAGAGAAGCAGTCATTTTCAGAGAATAAGGTCAAAGAATCACTTTAAATTTACTAAGGCGGAAGGAAAGCCCTAAACATTATTGTTTTCTTAGATGTGAATTTAATTTCCTGTGATAGGCAAGAAACTGCTGAAAGACTTAATCAATGAGCTACTGAGCAAAATGGTGGTTGTGGATGTTATGTGCCATGGAATCGGTTCTGATGCATAGCTTAGTTCAAATTTAGTTGCTTTTAGTATATATCAAATTTACTGCTTTAATCTGTAAAAATGGGTTATCAGCCAAACCTGGACTCATATCCTCTCTGTCCCTACCCCCGGCCATTCCTATCTTTAATCATCAACTAGATTGTTGTTGTTGCTAAGTGCCGTCAAGTCAATTCCGACTCATAGTGACCCTGTGTAGGGTTTCCGAGGAGCCACTGACCTTATGTTTGAACCACTGACCTTATGGTTTGGTTTGTTTGAACCACTGACCTTATGGTTCACAGACTCTTTGTGGCATTGTGGGTTAATTTGCTTGACTGCAAAGTCAGTTTGAACTGTAAGGTCGGTGGTTTCCAGCTCACCAGCTGCTTCTTGGAAACTCTGTACAGGGTTGCTGTGGGTTAGAACCTACTCGAAGGCACTTAACAATAACAATGATAGCGCCACACCAGGCCTTGGTAAATTACTGCTGGTAAAGTCCACAGCCCTAGGTTTGTATGAAGTGCACCATTGATTACCTCTGCTAGGAAAAGGCAATATGTTTGTTATATTGGAGTCAGTGAAAGTGAGGGAAACCCTCAGTGGGAGGAATGAATAAACAACTGCTACAGTGGGCTTTAGCATACCAGCAGTCCTAAAGATGCTACAGGACTTATTTATGGGTCAAAAACAAAAACAAAAACAAAAAAAGATGGTACAGTACTGTGCAACATTTTTTTGTTGTTGGACATGGGGTCACCTTGAGTGGAAGTTGACTTGAAGGCAGCTAATCACCACAACACTATGGCGCTTGTGTGTGTGTGTGTTAAGTGCCGTTAAATTCATTCTGACTCATAGCGACCCTCTACAGGGTTTTCCAAGGAGCAGCTCGTGGGTTTGAACCACCAACCTTATGGTTAGCAGTCCAATGCTTGTCCTACAGCTTCGTCTTGGTCAAATCCCTATCTTTAGCCAGATTCATATGAAGTTGATAATTTGCCATCTACACTATAAAATTGCCTGAAGACATGTTGTTGTTGTTTTAAATTTCATTTTTGCTGAAAATATATGCAGCAAAATCCATTCTCACCCCACATTTTATAGACATAATGATTGCTGCTTGGCATTGATCACAGTCTTCACATTGTGTCAACATTCTCATGATTTTTGGCTTAGTTGTTTCACTTCTATTTACTCTCCTTGCCCCCCAGTCTTTTCATCTGTGCTTTAAAATAGCTGTTGAGTTCTTCGTTTTATATAATTTTTTTAAGTAATGCACTATTTAGGGGTGACAACTTTTACTATTTAGGCTTATCTGTTTCTTAGTTTTAAAATGACTTCAGGGATTAATTTCAATTCAAGCTTTGAAAAATAGCTCAGGGTCATAGTCTTGGGGATGCCTCCTGTCTCAATAAATCCTAGAAGTCTAGATTCTCTAAGAATTTGAAGTTCTGTTCCACATTTTCCTCCCTTTTTTTCAGGATTTATCTGGATACCATCTGGCTCCTCTGGTCTTAAGCTGGAGGAGGCAGTGGTTCATGTAATTATTTAGTCCTATAGTCCAGTGCCTCCTTTGATTCTTGGGTTTCCTTGTTTTTCTCATAAGGTCGCTCTTAGTCGGTACTGACTTGATGGCACCTAACAACAACAACAGTGGTGAATCACTGGTGTGGCACTGTGGGTTAATGTGCCAGACTGCAAAGCCAGTTGAACTGTAAGATCACCAGGTGCTTCTCGGAAACCCTACACAGGGTCGCTATGCATCAGAACCAACTCGATGGCACTTAACAACAACAACAACAATGGAGACCCAATAGTTGTATTTTAGATGGCCCCTCGTAAGCTGTGAAGACCACATCATGCTGGTAGAACATAAACTTTAAGAAGTGTGCAATGTACATAAAATGGAGGGGCTGTAAAGGCATGAAGTGACTGGCTTACAAATTTCCTAGAGGGAGTTTAGTTTCAGAGTGTGTGGGGGAAGGTAAAATACCCACTGAATAGTTTTCATCTTGTCTAGATGGGTCTGGTGAAAGGAGATCAGGATAATATTCTTAAGATTCAATAGTGAGTAATTGTTATCATGACTAATTATGACTGCCACAACTGTAAAAGTAGAAGTTTTGTAACAAAAAGGGGGAGTAATTAATCTTACAGTCCAGGAACAGAGGACCCTAGGACCATCAAGGGAGAAGAGCAGGAGCGGAATGTGAGACTCTATCCAAAGAAGCAGTGATACCAGAGATGGAGGCAGAGATGAGGGCATGGAGAGAGAGAGAGCAGCTGAGGACTCTAGACTTGTGGACAGAGAAAGGCTATGTGCTGGCAGCCAGGAGCAGGTTTGCAGAATGTCCCCATTGGTTGTTTAAATGATTATATGTTCCTGAGTGTTTTTGTGTAATTCCCCCACTGAAAAACCAAACAACCATAGAGGGAATTGAAGCAAATACTGTTGAATGATGATGCACAGAGAAGATTGTAATCACTCCAATGAAATGATGAGTGTAAAATTTATGTTCTTCCAGGCAAACTATCACTCAAGTCACAATAAAAACTTAAAACATAAAAAAATAAATAAAAAATAACTGTACTATGCCAATTGGCTGGATTATCCCAGGAGACCATGCCCCTAACCCCACAAGCCAAGAGAACCAATCCAACGACATGATTGGTTGTCTCAGTAATATCACATCTATAACTCCACTGCACCTGTCTTGGTTGTTGTTTTCATTGTCAAACTTAATATATGCTTTTAAATAGGAACTTGGAATAGTTTTGTGTACAGCAAACCTAAAGTAGTCCTTAATTGTAAGTGGGGAAGTTTAGAGGAAAGGGTTCTCTATGAGGGTATGTTCTACTGTGAAATAATCATATTTCTAAAATACCTAATTGGTAGTAATGTTCAGGGTTTGCAGAAACCAGAGCTGGTTAGCTTGTGTGCAGCTCCTCGTGACTGATAAGTGTTATTGCTCTGTTGTTAGCTGCCACAGAGTCACCTCTGACTTAGGTGACCCCATGTGAAATGGAACAAAATGCTGCTAGTCCTGCCTCTTCCCCGTGATTGGCTGTGGTTTGAACTGTTTTATTTTATAGGATGTTCTGTAGGGTTGACTGATTTTTCAGTAGACAGACCAACTTTTCTTTCTAGTACATGTTAGTCTGGAGGCTCTGCTAAAACCTATTTAACATCATCATTGTTGTTGTTGTTAAGTGCTGTTGAGTTGTTTCCGACCCATAGCTACCCTGTATAGGGTTTCCAAGGAGTGGCTGGTGAGCTTGAACCGCCGACCTTGCAGTTCATACCAACTTTGCAGTCTGACGCATTAGCCCACAGCACCACCCATCACAGCAGCAAGCAATTCACCACTGATAGCCATAATGGTTGTTGACTACACATGGAGTACACTGGCCAGATTTAAATGAGTCCTTCCACATGGAAGACAAGACTTTTACTACTGAACTTACTTCTATCGTAACCACTGAATTTAGTTTGGACAATTTACATTTGTGATTTATGATACTTATAAGGTCTCAAGGCTGTTGTCAGGATCAAAGGAGATTAATAAATTAATGTATGGGAAAATGCTTTGGAAATTGTCATGTGTTGCAAAATTGCTGTGGTGCCAGTTGTGATGGTGGAGGCAACTGTGGTCAAGAAGATGTGCAACTGTGAGGGCATGCATTCATCAAATTTGTAGACTTGTCCTGCCTGAGAAGTATTTAGGTACTTATTGGACAGTGCCAGGAAAAAATATTTTTAAGCCTTTATTCTAGACTCCATGCGTATCACCGTCTTGCTCTTTGGGCACACAGCAATGAATTGAATCAAGGTCTACTTTACATTGCAGCGATTCAATTGTATGTGGTGACATTTATAAAATTGTCCCTTAATTCTGGGAGAACCAATGCAATGACTTCAGAGAACACAAGATTCTTCAGAGAATCTTAACTTAATGGAAACCCAGCCGCTGATTAGATTTGGTGACAGGAAGAGGGTCAAATAAATTATGGAAAAATGAGGAAGGAAGTGAATGGAGTCATGATGCTTTTAGTTGCAGTACATTTTCACAATTCATTTTGTGGTTGGTCTGTTGTAATTCATTATAGCTTTCAAGGACCAATTTCAGATTCAAAGCATAAATGACTGAAATGCTAACTAAATGGTAATCCCAGCTCCTAGAGAGTGATGGCTTCTTTTGCATCCTTTAATCTGAAATAGATTATGGCTTTCCTGTAGTGTTGGACTCTTCAAATATTTATTTCCTTTAAAATGCCAACAGTTAAGTTCATTCACTTTGCAAACTTCTAAGGGTGTTGCTTCCTGTCATTTAATGTAGGATATAGTTTCTTAATGTACATATTTTCGATAAGAATAACATTAGGAATTTGATGCTGGACGCTTCTTCCTCCTTTATTAAGAATTAAAAAAATAGTATCTGATCTTAATTGCAGTGATGGAACTTTTATAGATTTTTCCTATTTATCTTACTTGGGTCTGCTGGTGTTATTCACTGAGACAGAGAACTTTAGAGGAATTCTTTAAACATGGTTTTCCTTGGTGTTGCTTTCGTCCTTTTGTAACTGGTATCATACAGCACTGCACATGCACTCAGGTTGTGGGTGACCTTGTTCAGTTCTTGTGAGTTAAGGCAAAATGATGCCATTGCCTTCTTTCTTCCCTTTATTTGCTTAACTGATTTTGGATCCATATAGACTCACATGTTTGGATGTTTGTTAATTCAGGTGTATATAAGCAGCTTGCAGCTTTTTGCATTGACTACTGAGAGTTAGTGGGGTTCCTGGGGATGCAAATGATTTGCACGTTTGGCTGGGAGGTTCTAGTTCACCCATGTTGTTGTTGTTAGGTGCCATTGAGTCAGTACCAACTCATAGCAACCCTAGCCACAACAGAATGAAACCTGCCCGGTCCTTGACCAACCTCACAGTTGTTGCCACGCTTGAGCCCATTGATGCTGCCATATTGCCTATCCATCTCGCTGGGGGTCTTCCTCTTTTTCTCTGACCCTCCACCTTACCAACCATGATATCCTTCTCCACCGACTGGTTCCTCGTGACAATATGTCTGAAGTACGAGAGAGGAAGTTTGTCCATCTTGGCCGCCAAGGAGCATTCTGGCTGCACTTCTTCCAACACAGATCTGTTTGTTCTTTGGCAGCCCATGACACTTTCAATATTCGCCTCCAACACCATAACTCAAAAGCATTAAATCTTCTATTGAATAAGGTCTTCCTTATTGACTGTGTAGCTTTCACATGCATATGAGACTAATAAAAATACCATGG
>NW_006408558.1:3791019-3792438 GCF_000296735.1 Chrysochloris asiatica | reverse complement strand
GTAAAGATTTACAGCCTTGGAAACCCTGTACAGGGTCGCTATGGGTCGGAACCGACTCAATGGCACTTAACAACAACAACAACAACCTCTTGAAACAGTTGAACATCAACCATTTCCTTTTGATTCAGTGACTCTGAGTATTCCTTCCATCTTCTTTTGATTCTTTCTGCATCATTCAGTGATTTTCCCAGAGAATCCCTCAATAACAAAAGTTGCAATTTGAAGTTTTTCTTCTGTTCCCCCAGCTTGAAAAATGCTGATCGTGTTCTTCCCTTTTGGTTTTCTGACTCCAGATCTTTGCACATTTCATTGTAATATTTGACTTTGTCTTCTTGAGCTGAGCTTTGAAATTTTCTGTTCAGCTCTTGTACCTCCTCTTTTCTTCCATTTGCTTTAGTATCTCTACGCTGGAGAGTAAGTTTCAGTGTCTCTTCTGACATCTGTTTTGATCTTTTCCTTCGTTCTTTTTTTCTTAAAAATGACTTTTTGCTTTCTTCCTGTATGATGTTCTTGATGTCATTCCACAACTCTTCTGGTCTTTGGTCTTTAGTGTTTAATGTTCACCCATAGGCACCTCAAAGAAACACCTGGTGATCCACATACTTACAAAAAATCAGCCATTGAAAATCCTGTGGAGCACAATTCTATTCTGACACACACGAGGTTACCAGGCGTCAGAATCTACTTGTTGGCAACTGGTTATTGGTTGTTGTCATAGTTGTTAGGCATTGTTGAATGAATTCCGAGTCATAGCGACCCTATGCATAACAGAACAAAGCACTGTGTGTTCTTGCACCATCCTCACAATTGTTGTAAAGCTTGAGCCCATTGCTGCTATCACTGTGCCGATCCATCTTTCTGGGGGTCATCCCCCTAGCCGCTGACTCTTCACTTAATGTAACATGATGTCCTTTTCCAGGGACTGGTCCCTCTTTTTTATTAAATAAATGTTTTATTGTGAATTGTGTGATAGTCTACATGGGAGAACATTAGTTGTACATTCATTCTATCATCTATTGTTTCATTGGCATATTTATCATTCCGTCCATGCATCCTCACCCAACCAAAGGGTGTACCCTATAAGCCTGCACCCGCCCTCAACCACTTTCCCTCTCCGAATCCCAAGTCCCCAGCCACTCCATCTCTTGACGTCGTCTTCTCTGCCTCCATCTCAGGCCTCACTGCTTCTCTGGGTAGGATCCCACTCTCCGCTTTTCTCCATTGATGGTCCCAGGGCCATCCGCTCCTAGACTTAAAAGTTAATCACTCCCCTCCTTGCTACAAAATGTCCACCTTCACATTTCCAACCCTCACAATCAATCCTGATAACAATTATTCACTATTGCATCACAAGAGACCCATCTGCATTTCGTTTCATCAGCCCTTCCTGGACAGGCTGGATACTATTCACTGGAGACT
>NW_006408558.1:3762537-3786164 GCF_000296735.1 Chrysochloris asiatica | reverse complement strand
TTGTTTCAGTGGTGAGGATTTTTTTTTCTTTACATTGAAGTGCAAGCCATATCAAAGGCTGTGGTTTTTGTCCTCATCAGTAAGTATTTTTGGTTCCTGGTTGTTGTTACGTGTTGTGTAGTCGGTGTTATTAACATGGAGGAGTGGAGTTCATCTTAAACTCTTTGTTAGTTTTAGTCAATATTTGATTTAAATACCTTAGAGAAACTTTTGTTGTTTACCCTATTTAAAATAGCAATGTTGCCTACCCTGAAATTTTGTTACTCTTAATCACCTTACTCCACACTGATTTTCTCCATTATATTTATATGCCATCATATTTATATATTACCAACAGTTTATTACTTATTTGCTTACTGGTTTGTTCTCAGTGTTTCTACTAGGATGCAAAAGCTGTGTAGGAAGGACTTAAACTCTAACTTGGACTCTAACATATATGCAAAGTTGTTAAATCAATTGAGTAACTAGTTTCTTCAATAAAATTTACATAAAATCATTTCTTAAAGTAACATTAATTCATTAACCAACCAACTAAACAACTAACTAACCAACCAGCCAGCCAACTAAAGAAATAGTGTGACCCCATGCAATATAACTAAGCAGTGAGATAGATCTTTCTAATGGTTAAGTTATTTCAGGACCTCAGTTTGTATCTTTGGAACCATGATTGTCATTTCCTGACCTCTAGCAGTATCTTTTGTTGCTTTAAAGAGAAATCTCCAAAAGCACATTATTTTGGGAAGAATAAAGGCAAATGAGTATGAGTGTCAGGTTATCAAGTAAATACTGGAACCACTTATAGCTGATGGTTGCGATTGTTTATTTTGTTTCACTGTGTGTTTGGGCTGACCTTACAGTTAAAGTTACTTATGAAGTTACATAAATGTTAATGAATGTTTATAACGTGGACTATAAGCTGAAAGCACTTAAAATATAAATATTTAAGCCATATGCTAGAAAATAACCAGAACATTGCAGCTATTTTGATTGTGGAAGAAAATTGCTTGATTTATTGACTAGAGTTGGAAATTTGGAGTCCTGGGTTCTATTTCCAACTTTGCTTTTGACAGCACTTCACAAGATGCTGATGTTTAATGAATGTTTAATAGGACAGGGTTGATCCTTTTAAAATAATACCTTTGTATCACACAGACCTTTTGTGTTCCAGTTTTATTGATGTTTTGTTAGTCTGTTTTTCACCCATCACATTTTATCTTTTTAAAAATCTTATTAAGGTTCCCACTTTAGTGTGTGTGTGTGTGTGTGTGTACACTTACATATGAGGAGTTTGATTGTTTGCATTCCTCTTCTCATTAGTGCTTCATTTGTACATTTTTCTACCCCACCTTTGTATAAGTTTCACCTGAAAAAACAAACTAATGTGGTACTTAAAGTGTAAAACAGTATGACTGTAACTCGATGTGGCTAATGTGATTGCCAAAGTAAGAACAAAAATGAAATCAATTTAAGATATTTTTTAAGATAAATGTCTTTTCAAATGAACGAAATTGAAGATGAGAACTGGCTTCTGCAAATCAAGGAGGCTGGATACATCTTGAAAGAATGCAACTAGGTATAAGCAAGGAGCCCTTTTAAAAGAAACCTCATTTGCCACCATTAGTGTTATCGGGACTTTTATGTCAGGCTTCCTTCTGGTCTGTGGTGTGTTTGGTGAATTTTTAACTGAGCAATGGAATAGACTGTAAACAACAGCTTAAACCACTTCAGAATTCCAAAGACCTGACTCAACTCTCGCTTTCACTTGGCTCTGTCAATCTCTGCACTCACCCCTCTTTCTGACCTCCACTGAAGTTATACTGGGGTTTCTCGAGGTGTGGTCCCTGGACCACCGGCAACAGATCACTAATGGCACTCGATAAAAGGACTCATTCCAGACTTCCACCGCAGACCTGCTGAATCAGAAACTCCTGGGGAAGAATTTTTTTTGAAATGTTCCTTTTGAAACATCACCTCTCAGGTGATTCTTCTGCACATTGAAGTTTGAGAACCACTAATATATTCTGTTTCTAGTATTGACCTGTCTCTTAAGGCGGTTGGTTTTACATCTTTTTCTGGATGAACTCATGCTTTTAATGGAGGGGTGAGAACTGAGGTGTGAAGAAAGGTCTGGTCTGTTTCCCCTTATGGATCCAGTTTCTTCCATAGAATTTGTATGGAACAGAGAAGCTGTACAGTTATTCTTTCAGTGGGCCGACTCTTCAGCAGTCCTTTGTATATCTGCTATCTATTAACATATTGGTAGATATGAGCAAGGAAAATTTCTATACATTGATTAGAAGATACGTGTGTCCACAGAGACCCTGGTCATTGGTCCACATTACCATTTAGGTTATAGTGTCTTCTGGATGACTAGGCCCAATGCATTCAATATTCAGGTTGGTTTGTGGCTGGAATTTCAGTGATCAGTGACATACGGGCTTTTGTGATTTGCTGATATGGAATCTTCTTGCATAAAGTGTATGTTATTGTTGTTATGGGCCATGGAGTCAGTTCCGACTCATAGTGACCCTGTATAGGGTTTCTGAGGCTGTAAATCTTTACGGGAGCAGAAAGCCTCATCTTTCTCCTGTAGAACAGCTGGTAGTTTCGAACTGCTGTCCCTGAGGTTTGCAGCCTGATTTGTAACCACTATGCTACCAGAGCTCCTTCAAAGCAGTATTATAGGGTGGGTTTTAGGAAAGAGTTCAGAGTAGAAATATGCTCCTGTTAGCTGACATTTAGTGAGCCCTTGACTTGTAGAGACTCCCCTAAGCCCTCCTAGGCACAAAGTCAAAGTGCTGTGATCCATGGGGTTCTCATGAGCTGATTTTTCAGAAGTAGATAGCCATACCTCTGTTCTTAGTCTGTTCTGGAAGTGCCACTGAAGCCCGTTCAGCACCATAACAATAGATAAGCCTCAGATGGTTGGTGAGCACACGTGAGGTACCTTAGCTAGGAATCACACCTGGCTTTCCCATATCCCAGAAGCATCACTGTCTCCCTAAATATTGCTGTTTTTCTTGTTGTTGTTAAGTGTTGGTGAGTCGAATCTGACTCATCATGACCATACATAGGCTTTCCAAGGAATGGCTGGTGGGTTGGAACTGCCAACCTGTGGTTAGCAGTTCCATGCTTATCCTATAGCACCACACCAGGACTCTGTTTTTTGTTGTTAAGGGTGCTTATCTGGTTTTGACTCATAGTGACCCCATGTGACAGAGTAAACTGCCCTATGGGGCTTTCATGGCTGTAATCTTTACAGAAGACAATTACAACCTAGTCATTTGCCTGCAGAGCTTTTGGGTGGGTCTAATCTGCCAACACATCAATTTGTTGCTGTTTTTAAGTGCTATTGAGTTGATTCTGACTCAGTAGTGACCCTGTAAAGAATTTCCAAAGAGAAGCTGGTGGATTTGAACCACCGACCTTATGTGTAGCTGTCCAGTGCTTATCCTACAGCAACACACCAGGACTCTACCATTTCAGTTAGTAGACTGTGCCACAGTTTAATCATGTGCCACCAGGGTGCCTTAAAATGAGGCAAAGCCCTGGAATGGTAGACTCAGAAGAGGCATAGTGAGTGCTTTTAGAAGCCTGGTGCAGGAGATTGGATTATTATCAGGACGCTAGACAGGGACACATTTAAAGCGTTGCTGATGGCCGCCATCTTGAATCTGGGCACCACTGTTTAGTACTCAGCCAATCTAGAGAGTTCGTTGCTATGTAGTGTTCACACTGTTTTTTCTAAGTTTCTAGCAGGTTGTCGACCCATGTTTTTTCCCATTCTGATTATATCATTTTGGTACACCCACATTATACAAATTCAGGTCCTTTCCCTATGTCAGAACTGGGAAAGACCAATTTGAAGCCCTGCCGGGAAACACTACTAGATCTTCTGAAACAAAATATATGTTGTGGCATTCTTTATGATAGTTGTGTAATATACGGTCTCAGTTTTCTAACATAAGAAATGCAAACGACTTAATGCCAGAGTGCAGTCTGTCTGAGACTTTTAGTAAGTGAAAGTGCCTTTAATTCTATCTGTAAGGAATTCTAGAGATTTAGACTAAATCACGGAAAAAGTGAATGTCGTTTTATTATGTTGGGCACCTATGATGAAAGGAAAAAACAACAACAACAAAAAACACATTTCATCAAGTGTTTTTCATTCAAAAGATGGGTGTGCAGCTTCCATTGCATCATTCAGAAAAAGAGTTGGGTGGGAACTTTGCAAGTTAGGTTCAGTCTATAATGTGATGGAGAGAGTGAGGTAGATGCAGAGCTTTCTCTGAGCTCTTGCCCTTAACCACTGCCAATTTGTGGGAAAGTTAGAAGTGGAACCACAGTATGGAGAATTAATTTGTTTTGATACCGAGAGATGGCTAGGTCATGAAAATTTATTGAAATGCATTATTAAGTGCTATATAAGGTCAAGGGATTTTTGTTTTTAAAAGGGCATCAAGGAACCCAGTAATTTACAAGGTGTACTTTCTTACTGATGCTACGAAGACATATGAACTCTGAACTTAAAACAGTAGATCATAGCAAGAACGTGAGCATGTTGTTGGAAGAATTGGGGAGTAGATGCCATGTTGTTCTGTGCCCTCAAGTCGATTCTGACTCATCAGTGACCTTACATGTTAGAGTAGAACTTCTCCGTAAGGTTTTCTAGGCTGTAATCTTTATGAGAACATGTGACCAGGTCTTTTTCCTGTGGAGTGACTGGCTGGGTTTAAACTATTAACCAAAAACAGACTAGGAAGAAACCCATCTCAATCTACTTCTGAAAATTAGCCAATGAAAACCCTATGGATTACAACAGAATAGTGTCCTATATAATGCTGGAAGATGATCTTTCTAGTTTGGAAGGTACTTAAAATATATAGTGACTCCAACAATGGACTTGAACAGAGCAATGCTTGTGAGGATAGTGTAGGACTGGGGAACATTCTGTTCTGTCGTACATGGGGTCCTCATGAGTTAGACTCAACACGAAAACACCTAACAACAAGGTGTTGGAGAGTTACACCACCTTGTACAATCTGTGGTGGAGAAGAATGACTATGTAGTCACATGTTGATTTTAGCTGTGGATTTACCCGTCAAAGCAAAGGACTCATGAGGGAAAAATAAAAACCAAATCAAACACTTGAGCTTTAGAGGTTTTGACTTTTCCTTTTATTGCTTGGTTTCAGACTTTTTGAGAGGCACAGCTTGACTGAGATTAGCCAAAGCACCATCTTAATTGAACAAGTAACAGCTATTGGGACAACCAAATATAATTAACTTTGATGATTTAGAATTTGTTTTCCACTCTTTGGTTGGTTTTCTTTGTGCTTTGAACCTTAATGATGTATGAACAATGAATTATACTAGAAGAGAAATGTCTGTGTTCACATTCAATATTACCAGACCATACTTTTCATTGAGTGTTGGGGCACTTTCACCTCATAGTAAGGCAGATTTGTAAGGGTACATGCTGTACTTTGATATTTTTTTCAGTTGAAGCAACAGGCAGCAAGATCACAAATTCAGGATCAGAACGAACTCTTTACTGGACCAAATATTTGTGATGTTGATTGAGAAGGAGAAAGTAAAAGATATGTCGTTGTTAAGTACCATGGAGTCGGTTCTGAATTGTAGTGACCCTGCATAGGATTTCTGAGGCTGTAAATCTTTGCGGGAGCAGAAAGCCTCATCTTTCTCCCATGGAATGGCTGGTAGTTTCAAACTGCCGACCTTGCGGTTAGCAGCCCGATTCATAACCACTATGCTACCAGAGCTAATTCAGTGAAAATAAATGTAGTTCAGTCTTGAAGAAAATGTCAAACCCATCAGCTCTTCCTCAGAAACCCTAGACAGGGTTACTAATGAGTCAGAATCAACTCGACGGCACTTAACAACAACAACAACAACTTATATGCATATAGCCTTTGTGTATGATATTCCTATTTGGGATGTCAGTAGAAATGCATTGGATTTTATAGAATTGTAATCAATTAAATTTAGTAGAAACAAATTTATTATCAATTGTAATCGAAGATGTATATTACATATTTCTGTTCACTGTGTCACTCTGGGCAAGTCACGTCACTTCCCTGACCCTCATTTTTCTCATCTGTAAAATGGGAATGCCTACTTTATGGATTGTTATGAAATCAATCTAAGTGGAAATATCTTGGAAAGTTTAACGTTCTTTACAAATAAAATTCTACCGTTATTCTCAGAATGAAAAGGCAGTCTTGACTAAGCAGAACAGCATCTACTGCATACTGCTTCTTCAGTCTAATAATATCTATGTTGTTGTTGTTGTTAAGTGCTGTCAAGTCGGTTCTGACCCATAGCAACCCTGTACAAGGTTTCCGAGGGTGTAAATCTTTACAGGAGTAGAAAGCCTCATCTTTCTCCCGCGGAGCTGCTGGTAGTTTCGAACTGCTGACCTTCAGGTTCGCAGCCCGATTCGTAGCCACTATGCTACCAGAGCTCCATAATAATATCTATATATTCTATATATCTATATCAAAGTCTAATAATGTTCAAAGTTGAATAATTTATCCCCCAGTGTCTTTTATACTTGCTAAGAAAAAGACATCTCTCACCTAGGCACCTAGGGGCATCAGTTGCCTTTGAGTCAATTTTGACTCAGGGTGACCCTGACCCCATGTATGTTGGAGCACACTGCACTCCTTAGGATTTTTCATGGTTGATTTTTTTTTTGGTCAGAAATACATTACCAGGCCTTGCTTCCAAGGCTGGTCTAAGGGATTTGAACTGCCTACCTTTCGTTAAGCAGCTGAGCACTCAACTGTTTGGATGCCTGTGACACCTTATTTCTTACTTTGGAACCTGTGGATAGCCTCGCTGTGTGATGAGTACATTCACCCTTTGAAAATCATTGCCAGCTCAGATAAGCAATGACCAATTAGGAAAAGCCCATACAACTTTCTTTTCTTTATATTTATCCCTTTTCCTCCTTTTTTTCTTTTTCTTTTAGAGCATATGTGTTAAAATGTTGTAGATAAGCTTGAATTTTTAGACCAAAATTTTGCATGCAGGAATTGATCCCATTTTTATAGAGAAAATATGTTTGCATTTCATCTTTTAGATAGATGAGCTGATTTTTAAACATGTATCTAATCATCCTTTGCATCTGAGACTTAAGAACCTTCATAAATATCACTGCGTTTATTCCAACCCAAACCCATTATGTGTGTTGAAATCAAGTTCTCCTGTGGTTTTGTTTGCATTTTTACACCTTTTTGTTCATCTCCTCACTGGGTGTTAGTTTTGGAAGGTGATTTGAAGCAATTGCTTCTGCTGAACTTTCTTGATGACTGTTTTACATTCATGTCCACCCAACTTTCATGTAAAAATTATTAACCCCTCACACGATGACACGGTCCTTACAGTAAGTGTGTGCACAGTGTTAGATTAGCATGTCGCCATTTAGAAATCCTCATCCCCTTTGCTGTCTTTAGATGTATTTTGTTATTTAGTTCTGAGAGACATCAAACTTACACTTGTCCTTGTCTCTTAAATACAAGTCGTAGGAAAGTAAAGACAAGATCATAGCATCACGATTGGATGCATTTCTCAGTCTTCACATTCTTAGCTGGTGTCTTTGATGCATTTTAGTTTACTATAAAATGTTGGGGGAGACAGGAAGGTAACCCACAGTAATCAAAGAGGAGAAAAGTTCAGTGTAGGACTCAGTGACATTTGAGGCTAAGTTTTGGAGCTGTTGCAAGAATTATTGCTGCTTGTGGCTGTTTGGCTTGGCTGCATGTTAGAGTCATTAACTTCAGAATAACAGAGCCTTAGTAGTAAAGTGGTCAAATGCTCAGCTTCTAACCGAAAAGCCGTTGGTTCAAACCCACTGGTCACTTCTTAAGAGAACTATGTGATAGTCTGCTTCAGTGACTGTTACAGCGTTGGAAGTCCTGTGAGGTAGTTTTATTCTGTCCTATTGGGTGACTGTGAGTCAGAATCAACTTGCTGGCAATGGGTTAAGAAAGTGTCCACTTTTTAGAAAACTCAGTAATTGAATTTATGGAAGGGGAGAGACGTTAAGTAGCAAAGAGCTGACAGCATGGAGTTTCAACAGTTTCTGGTGTGTAGGTTTTTGTTGTTGTTGTTGTTGCTGTTTTTAAGCCAAGAATGCTGGATTATAGGAAAAATTTTAGAAATCCCCAGCTCTCCCTCTGTTGACCTCAGAGGCCTGTCTTGCAGGAGATGAAATTGCTTCCTCAGTGATGACTTTTTGGAATTCAATCCTTACCATGGATCCCAGTCGGAAAATCTTCAACTCTAATTAAGCTCTGGTTAGTTTTGATTCTCTTCCAGCCTTGTGGTTGACTAGCTTTGTGGATGTAGTCCTTTGGTAACAACTTTTCCCAGAGTCAGGAAAATGTACGTCTGTAGTGTTGACCCTTACCTGGAAGTCTTTTGGCTACGATTCCCAGTGCATGAGTAACTGTGGACATGGTTCCTCCTCTCTCCTCCCTGCAGCATCCACCACATGGAGCAATGGTAAGAACAAACTATCACCACTAACAGAGAAATGGGAAAAGACAATCATGTCTTCTCATAGCCATGAGAACCACCCCCAGTGTAGCCATTCCTCCTCCTGGTAATCTTTAATCCTGTCATCACTTCTTGGGATAGAAGACCTAGGGTAAAGCAGGTGTAGACGGAATTGAAACAATAAATTAAATCACTCAAAAAATACTTGCTAACAAAATATTTGCTGAGCCTAACTACTATTTTATTGGAACCCTGGTTGTGCAAATGGTTAAACACTCAGCCCTTAACCTAGAAGTTAGTGGTTTGAACCTACCGAGTGGCTTTGTGAGAGAAAGACTAGGCGACCCTGTGGGACAATTTTTTCTGTCACATGGGGTTGCTGTGAGTGGAAAATCAACTCAACGGCACCTAGGAACAACACCTATTTTCCATGAGCTAAGATCCTGGTATAGTGTTGTAGGTTAATGTGCTGGACTGCAAGGTCGGTTTGAAATGCAAGGTCAGCAGTTCAAGCTCACCAGTAGCTCCTTGGAAACCCTATACAAGGTTACAGCTGACTCAACGGCATTAACCACAACAACAAGATCCAAAGGAGGAAAGGATATCACCATTATGAGGCCGTGATATGATGTAGGAAGGACCATGATGTAGTGAGGAAAAGGCCTAGTGTATCTTGGGAGGTCAGAGGATTGAAAGGATGTTAAAAGAGTGGCATTTGGGCTGATAATTAAACAGCAGGTGTTAATTTGCAGAGTTCCAGGTAAAAGTGTGTGGGGGTTCATGTGGAGGAAATATAAAATGACACAAGGGAATGAGGAATATATTTTATTCATGGAAATACAAGGAGTTCAGTCTTTTTATAATAGTCATTCATGTATTCATTGAACACACATTTGCTGTGCATCCTGTACCAAGCGCTGTGCTAGGCACTAGGAATAAGACTGGTGAACACACCAGATATTGAATACGGTTTTTGATGGAATGGGTGTGACAGGAGGTTCCCAAGTTTCCAAGGTATCCATCACACGTGACTAGATGGATGGTTGTCTATTTACTGATCAAAGAGGAGAACCTTGAAGAACTTCAGGGAAGCATTGAAATGATGTGGTTGGCAGACTGTGAAATCATTTGGATATGTCTGTTTGAGATATCCAAGGGAGATATTAAGTGGACGGTTGGGTTTAGAGCAGAGATTTGAGTGGGAGATACTAATATATATATGTAACAGTGCATGGATGGTGATTAAGTCTGTGAGGCAGATTGACGAGTGATACAGGAGAGATTAAGAAAGGATTTACAGAAGCAGAACAGTTTCATGGCCAGGTAAGCCATGAAAGTCATCCACGGACGACATCACTAAAAGTGAAGACTGAGGTACATGAGGGAAAATTGGGTGAATGTGTTGTTATGAAAGCCAGAGAAAGAGTGTTTCCAAGAAGGAGAGACTACCAGCATGAGAAAGATGAGGAAAGCCAAAATGTCTACTAGATTTATACATGCCACTGTCATGGTCAGTAAGTGCCATTTGTACGGAGTGATTGGGGTAGGACTAGATCATTGGGGACATACACTTATAGACCAGGAGAGTAATTTGGAAATCCCTGAAGATGCTTTTTCTGGTCACAGTGATCGGAGGTCAGTACAGGCGTTTAGTGAACAGAGAGACCAGTTTTCTGGGTATCTCAACATGCACAGAATAGACCTGAACATGAAGAATTGTGTTGGGCTTTATATAGTCTTCTATATCTCATCAGGCATTTATGTAAGTTACTAAAAAACAAAACAAAACAAAACATAACTACGATCTAGTTTATCAGCGGCTGAGCAAGAATCCAACTTTATTTTACATATAAGCACAATCTGTAGTTAAGTTTTAATGTACAAGGAATTTTGTAAACCGTGGAAGATTGGTTCAAAGCTCTGGATCAAAGTGAGACTAAAACAGGGCTTTAAAGCTTGTATATATACATAAGATTCACCTGGGGCATTTTGTTAAAAAATGTAAATTCTGATTTAGTGTATCTGGGGTGGACAAGCACATTCTCAGCAGGGATCAAACCCGAATGTACTGATCCAAAGCCCTGCTGTGAAACAATAGATTTCTATTGTAATGCTCTAGATGAAAAATATTCACGAAGCTTAGCAGTAATAGAATGGGCAGAGAGGAGTTGTTAAAAAGTAAAATAAATACAGTGTAGTGATTTCATATGAGGGATATAAAAAGGTCTAACAGATGGTAATGGTGGTTTCTGGCTGGGTAGCTGATGGGGTCGATGATCCAGATGGGGAACTGAGGAAAGTAGGTGGCTAGAGTAGGGGGATTGAAGAGGTTTGGGTGTGCTGACGTGGGGTTTATATGAGGGGGCTTCAAAAAGTTTGTGCAATATGGAATGAAAAGAGAAAGACTTTTTTCCATGAACTATGTGGAGCTTCAGCATACAGATGTGATTTAGTTTGGGACAGCAATCTCTCTAGAGTTAATAAATAAAACATTTATATACTGTTGGTAGTTGAAGTTATCAGGGTAAGGATTGCCCCCTTGTAGTGTACAGAACTTTCATTAAAATACACTCATTATATATATTTGTTGTTGTTGTTATTAAGTGCCATTGAGTCAGTTCTGACCCATAGCTACCTTGTATGGAGTTTCTGAGGAGCAGCTGGTGAGCTTGAACCACAGACGTTGCTATTCAAAGCTACTTTTCAGTCCAGCACATTAACCCACAGTGCCACACCAGGACTCTCTCTATATATATGTTGTTATTGTTAAGCGCCATCAAGTTAACTCCGACCCATAGTGACCCTGTATAAGGTTTCCAAGGAGCAGCTGGTGAGCTTGAACCACTGACCTTGCAGTTCAAACAACTTTGCATTCTGGTGCATTAGCCCACAGCACCACACCAGGATTCCCTCTATATATTGTTGTTGTTGAGTGCTGTCGAGTCAGTTCTGACCCATAACAACCCTGTATAGGGTTTCCAAGGAGCAGCTGGTGACCTTGCAGTTCAAACGGCTCTGCGGTCTGGCGCATTAACCCACAGCGCCACACCAGGTCTCCTATATGTAGGATGTCAGTTTCTAAGCGAACTTTACTCAGAATATCCAGTCTCTTTTTAGATATGAAACTTTTGATTATTGGACCTAGGATGGCCTGAAAAATCTGAGAAAGAAAATGCAATTACATATTTTTGCTAAATAAATTTAATTGGGATGTAGTGTGGAAACGTAAACTTTTGGATATATAACATGCCTTTTGCTTTTCTGCTTAGTCCACCCTGGGATCAAAGAAGTGCCTGAAAGTTGGAATGCCTTGTTCTGCGGCATAGTAAAGAGGATGATACTGAAAACAACCACAAGAGTGTATAGAATCGATGTAATTAGTGGAGTTTGCATCTCTGGCCTTTATTGTTCATTAAAACCCTAAACCAATTGGTTCTCACTTGCCTTTACACTTTCTTCTCCCCAGTGAATACTGGGACTCATGTTCTAGCCTTTGAAATGATCCTAAGTATGGATTAAGTGATCTTCAGCCCTTGGGTGTTACCAATGTTTAATGTGCTCAGTTACTAGCCACAAGATTGGTGGTTCCAGCCCCAACCAGACACACCTCAGAAGAAAGGCTTTAGCAGTCTGCTTGAGACATATCAACAATTCAAAACCCTACAGAGCACAGTTGTAGTCTGACACACACAGAGTTACCGTGCGTCACAGTCAACTCAACAGCAACTGAAATCAGCAGCCAGAAGATTCTAGCTTTGTTATATAACAGCCATGCCCCATGCAGTGTCTTTCTTCTCATTCATTAATATTTGAAGTTTCAAATAAGATGTAAAAAAAGTAGGCTGATGTCTTTAGTTAGCCCTTAACTTTGCAAGACGGAAATCACAGATTCATCTCTCTGGTGGTGAGAAGTGGTATGAATAAGCTTTTCCTTACATGGACTCTCCATATTTCTCTCCTTCTTCTGATAATTTACTAATCAATGAAGCAAGTGCTTGTTAAAATATGTGTTTCTTAGTGAGCAATAAATGGCTTTAGTTAGACCTGAAATCAGAGACCTCCAGTGTTAGGTATGATTTTCACTGTTGGTGAGTTTTACTCTTTGGGGTTTAAAATCACGAAGTCCTAGGCACAGGACTTCAGAGGGGAGAGTGCATTTGAAAGCACTCTCACAGTGCCAGCTGTGGCTAATGTTGTGTCAGCATTTCCATCATCATAATTCCTAACATTCGAGGGTTTATAACGAGACTGTTAAAATTCACCACAAACTGAAGTATGCAAGAGTTGAGCCCTAAGCAAACTTTTTCATTTAAAAAAAAAAAAAAAAAGTAGTTTCTCTATAAAGCCACTAATAAAGACGCAAAGCTAGTGATTATTGTTGTTACAGTACCCTAACTGCTTGGTTTACTTAATACTGCAGGGACATTAGACTGTAATAGAAACCAATCACTTCAGGAGTTTGGGAAAAAGAATATGAATGTGAGTGATATTTAATTTTGAAGGGTGTCTGTTTGAACATTTGAAAATATTTTCCTCTCAATTTTAGGATAAATTTCCAGGCTTGTTTATCTTAACGTCCTGTGG
The DNA here is from genome assembly GCF_000296735.1 of Chrysochloris asiatica. Taxonomy (NCBI): domain Eukaryota; kingdom Metazoa; phylum Chordata; class Mammalia; order Afrosoricida; family Chrysochloridae; genus Chrysochloris; species Chrysochloris asiatica. The sequence goes on along the minus strand of NW_006408558.1, from coordinate 3,773,058 downwards.
GAAAACGAAAATGCTTAGGGCTCATGATAATAAACTTAATAGAAATATGCAAATGCTCAAGACCTCAAGAGAGTCCCTTCCCCCCAACCTTGAAGAGAAATGATCCGCATTTTGAAGAGGATGCAGTGGAATGTGGAGTCAGCCCTAGAGTCTATACTGTGTTGGTTTAATAATGTGTTTTCGTTCATATGCACAGTGGGCCCTAAAGGACCATTGTAAAGAGAGTAGATACTTGAAGATTTTTTTTTTTTTTTTTCTGTTTAGTGATGATGATGGATTTCTGCAATGCAACGCCCATTCTCTGGCTCTGACCTCCTTGTGACTAGTGGAAAACGTATGCAAGATGCTTATTGAGTTAAGCACAAAACCTCTACCTCTGAAACTGAAGCAGCGGCTCACATGTGGATGGACCCTTGACTTCGGCCTCTTAGCACTCCTGTGTTTCAGTCACCTAAAAGACACAGCCCATATGTTCACAGGATCAAAGCTGCAGATGTAACCTTGTGTGGGTCAAGTTCTGCCAGTCTCGTCTCTTCACTACATTACCTGTAGGTATTCATACCTCCTATTCAATCTGGTAGCGTAGTGGTTACAAATCGGGCTGCGAACCTTAAGGTCAGCGGTTCGAAACTACCAGCTGCACCGCGGGAGAAAGATGACGCTTTCTACTCCCGTAAAGATTTACACCCTCGGAAACCCTATACAGGGTCGCTATGGGTCGGAACCGACTCGATGGCACATAACAACCAACAACATTCAATCTTAACCTCTTTATTCTCTTCTGTCTTCACCTCCTCTTCTGGGTGTGTCTTCTCCCCCTTCCCTCCTTACACCAAATAATTGAGATTTAGAAATTATTTGTAGAGATTCTACTAAGTACTAGGTATTGAGTTTATAGTTTTCACAAATATTAAAGATTAGAGTGGATGGAATTAAGTTTATTGATCTTGACAGAATATATACATATGTTATACATATTATATATGTGTTATACTTGTTATATATATGTGTGTGTTGTGGTTTAGTGGAGTCAAGTTGGTTCTGACTCATAATGACCCTGTATAAGATTTGTGAGGCTATAAATCTTTGTAGGAACCGAAAGCTTCATTTTTCTCCCATGGAGTAGCTGGTGGGCTTGAATCGCCAACCTTGTGGCTCTCAGTCCATTGCTTAGCCTACAGAGCCACCAACCTCCCATATATAATGTAGATATACATATATCTATTTGTATTTATGGAGTGCTGGTATGGTGCTGTGGGTTAATGCACTGGACTGCAAGGTCGGTTTGATCCGCAAAATTGGCGGTTCAAGCTCACCAGCCACTCCTCGGAAACCCTATACAGGGTCCCTATGAGTCGTAGCTGATTTGACGGCACTTAACAAGCAGTAGGTTTAAAGTGTTCAAGAGCAAAGATGTCAGTTTGAGGACTAAGGTACGCCTGACCCAAGGCGCATGGAATTTTCAGTCTCCTCATATGAATGTGAAAGTTGGACAATGAATAAGGAAGACCACAGAAGAATCGATGCATTTGGAGAAGAATATTAAAAGTACCCTGGACTGTCAGAAGAACAAAAAAAATCTATTCGAAGAAGTATAGCCAGAATGCTCCTTAGAAGCCAGGAAGGCAAAACTTTTCTCTCTCATACTTCAGACATATATATTATCAGGAGGGACCAGTTCCTGAGAAGAACATCATGAAAAAGAGGGAGACCCCAACTGGATGGATTGCTATAGTAGCAGCAGCAATGGGTTCAAGTGTAACAACAGTTGTAAGGATGGCACAGGACTGGGCATTGTTCCATTCTGTTGTTCAGAGCATGGCTATAAGGCACCCAACCACAACAACAAAGATTTATAGCCATAAATCTCATAGCATGAGTTTGCTGTGAGTCTGAAGTGGCTGGATAACACTTAACAACACAGCACGTATGTATCGTTGTAACTGTTTTATTTCTATCAAGTTCATGTTCTAACCTCCCCAAATCCACTGACTTCATTATAACTTGATAAAGGTGAGAACTAAATAACTCAGGAAATAGAGGAACCAGGAAAGCTTTAGGAGACTGAACTTAAGGACCCCTGCACCAGGCTGGGTTCTTTTCCGTACTCATTTCTTTTCTAGCTTTCACCTGTTTGTGTAAAACATGTCCCATGATGCTGATCTATTCATGTCCTGCTTTGATCTCAAATATATTGATGTTATAAACATCCTCCGCTGCCACAGCCTCTTAACTGGGAATGTGGGAGAGAGAGAAAATCCAAGAATGAATTTGCTGTCCCCAGTATGAAATCCTGTATTTACCTAGAAAACAAATCATATTAAATGAGATGCAAACCATTCAGATCAAATGTTTACAAGAGCTGATTGATGATATCACTATCTCAGAAGGTATTGTTACAGAATAAAAAGTTAACTATGGATGTTTGTGTCATTTTCCTTTGAAAATGATGGTTGTTCCTCAGTTCTGTGATTCACTTCCTGTTTTGGGAGACAGGATGTTGGATAAATGTTAAAGCCCATACATATCTATGCTACTAGCGTTACAATTGGACCAAGTTTCCGCTGTTTATGTAAGTAACAGGTATATAGCTACCTTTTGTTCCATGAGAGGAATCATCTTAGAAATAGAAGGTGATGTTTCAGTGGTATTTTGATCCAAATAATTCTTCTATTCTGTGGCCTTGCTTTAGGTTTTGCTTTTTGGTATGTCTGTTCTAAGTGTGTTTGGTGTTGTTAGCTGTTGTTGGGTTGGCCTCCAACTTAGGACAACCCCACTGCACAATGGATGAAATGCTGCCCTGCCATGCCATCCCCATGATCATTGTGGATTTGACCAGTATGGGAAATAGTGTTTCACTGACTGATTTTTTAGAAGTAGATTTCCAGGTCTTTCTTCCACACCCATCTTCAGTTCTGATGAAACCTATTTAGCATCTTACGAGCACACAAACCTAAACTTCCAGACAGGTGATGGCTGCACTTGAGGTACTTCAGCCTGGACTAGAACCTAGAGGATGCTATCACTTAAGTACCACCAAAAAGGACTATCCACGGATGGTGTGTTGTCTGTAAGAAGAGAACTGGCTCATAGCAACCTTGATGTTTTCCCCTTTTACTTGCTCCTCCAAAGACATTACCAAGGCATGGGATAATTAATGTTTTTCTTTCTTTTAAATCTCAATTCTTTCTTCATTTCTGATGTATTCTTTGAATGCATAATGAAATCAATACCCAATGAGTTGACCATTGTTGCATCCACAGCATGAGTCCCTTGCTGATGTTGTAAACTATAGGACATTTATTTGGGGGAAGAACAAGAAAAGATTGTTTTTTCTCTATGGTCTTTTACTCATATTTTGGGATTACCCCTTTCCCATAGATACTTTCCTTTCCTAATCTTTCCCTTGTGAGCTTCAGAAAAAAAGCTTAATACTCAGGCATCCCTTAAAGGGATTACATGACTAGAACACATCCAATTGGTTTAGGATGTGAATGAAATGACAAAAGGCAGAACATGGTGAAGAAGGGTAAAAAGAAACCCCATGAGGAGTATTATATACCAGCTGCTTGGTGATGTTGAAGATAGAGAATTCATAAGTAAGATGGCCAGTGAAGTATATACTTTGGTATACAAACAGAGACAGTGAAGGCTATCTGTGCTTTTTCTAAATAATAGGAACCTCACCTTTGTCTCCCTGGTGTCTACTGAACCAGATCATTGGGTAATTTGTCACTGGTTAATCAGAAATTTTAGGGCTTATGCTATTGTCTGTGAAGCCTCTGAATCAGAATTTATGTCCAAATTCTACATTTCATTTCTCATTTTTAAAAGCATATGTGTATTGTAATGTGTCTGGGCAGTGCAAATGGCAACCAAGCTTGGCTGCTCACCAAAAGTTTAGAGGTTCAGGTCCACTAAGAGGTACCTCAGAAGGAAGGCCTGGGGTTCTGATTCTGAAAACTCAGCCTTTGAAAACCTTTTGTCTACTTTGACACACACAGAGTGGTCATGAGTTGGAGCCAGCTCAACGGAAACTGTTGTAGTCAAAATGTCTATTGAACTGGGGTTAGAGAACTTAGAAATAGAATCAACAGTCTTATCTTTGAAGGATCAAGGAAAGAACCCCCGGGTTATGAACATGCAGTACTGAGTCCAGGGATAGGATTGTAATGAGTGAGGCACATCTTTCTGATTTATGAGATGCACTCACTAGATCTCACCTCTGTCCACATCTGGTCACACATTTGCTTGTGATACATCCTGTGATTGGCATACATAGACCTCTGGATGCTTACCATTGCTGGCACCCAAGCCATGGCTAATTCTGTTACCATAATTAGCTACATGTGGACAACTTATCTGCGGCAATTAAAAGAAAAGCCACTGCTGGCTTGTTCCTGTTGCCAGCCAGCCACTGTCTGTAGTTGTTAGTTGGCTTGTACAGAGGGAATATAAAATTTGAAAGTATTCTAGACTAGCCTTAATGAGGGAGGGAAGCATGTTGCCAACTTACCACCCCCATATAATGCATCTAAAAACCAAACGTAAGTGATTTTTTTGGATGCTCCAAATTAATTTTCCCTTTTATCAGTGGATATGAAGCATCAGGATTTAGAGAGTAGGAACCTGGCCTTCTAATAGGTAGATTTTGGAAAGGATTACGTATGCATTCAGAACAAGCATTGGGAAGAATGCCCTTTAGAAACATTTGCTTAATTATTTATTTTTGGATTTATGATACCAGCATATTGCATTTTAATTTCTTTCTTTCTTTTCTTTTTTTTTTTTGCGTGCCCAGATTTTCATGTCTTGCTTTTTGTTTTGTCTTTGATTTGAATTTTATAACTTTCAAAATGATAGCACCCATTGCTTAGCATAGGGGACAAAAGAATCTCTCTTTTGTGCTTTTTAAAATAAAAGTAGGGCATTTAAAGAAGAAAGGAGCATATTGCCTTCCAAGACACACCCCTCCTTCTACCCTCCCTGAAATTCAGATAATCTAATTTAGAGGTCCTAAGTTAGATGCCTTTCTTCTTTGCTTGACATACAATAGTCTTTTCCTTCTATTGTGACCCTTCTGACTCTGGGGACTCTGCAGGTAGAAGAGCATAGGTAGGTTGCATGTAAAATATGGAAGCTATAAAATGTAGTGGAGTGATCTTTGTGCCTTAGCCTGGAGAATGGTACAGTGGAAGGAAAAATTAGATGATTCTGATTTTATATTTATACATATATATACATATCATATATATTGTTGTTAAGTGCCGTCAAGTCGATTCCTACCCATAGTGACTCTCTCTCTCTCTCTCTCTCTGTCTCTCTCTCTCTCTGATGTCAGCGGTTCAAACCCACCTGCCACTCCTCAGAAACCCTACACAGGGTCGCTATGAGTTGAAACTGTCAGACAGCATTGAACATCAACCCCAGTGCTGTAGGATAAACATTGGAGTGGTAACCACAAGGTCGATGGTTCAACCCCACCAGCTGCTCATTGGAAGCCTTATCCAGGGTTTGAGTTGGAACTGAGTGACGACACACAGCAATAGTAGGACCCCAGTTCCTCTTCGACAATTTTTCCCCTTTGAATCAATTTAATGGTTTAAGTTTAAATCAAGTTAAATATGGTAATGGACAGAGTATTGGCACTTTATACATATGTTTTTGGCACTCAGCAAAGCATACGGGAAGCTTTTTCTGAACCAAACCAACGGAATCTTGTAGACACTGAATTTCCTCTGAGCAGATGACAATTTTTTCCTCCCTTTCCTCCATGTGCATTCTTAAATCTGTAGGAAAGGAACATCAGCTCAAGATCTGTCACATACTGGCTCCAGGCCAGTATGCCAAATTTTCTCATCTTTGCTGCATGGCCAAACATCTTTATTACATGTTAATCTGTTTTTGAGCTTGATCCAGCAATCTTGATACAGCATCAGATGGTGAGGAGTTGACGAAAAGGACAAGAACTGTATTCATTGTTCTGTGAGGACTGGGGAAAAGACTGAGAACAGAGAGCATTGGGCAGTTGTCTAGGGATGGGTATGACACACATCTTTTTTGTGCTCCCAGAATTTAAAATGCCTTCTACATTTCTCTTTGGACCTAGTACTGGGTTTAGACTGAGCATACCTGAGGGCCACCATACTCTCCACACTGCTCAATCATTAGCACTGACCTTGAGAACAGTGTCCCCATCATGGATGGGCTGCCTAGTGGTATCCTGTGGCCTTGTCTCTCTAGGGGAGTGGGAGTCTGCACTCCTCAGACTGTTCTGTCTGCATAGGCTGAGGATGAACCACTTTGTTGTTGTTAAGTGCCGCCTTTGAGAAAGTTCCAACTCATAGCCACCCCGTATAGGGTTTCTGGGGCTGTAATCTTTGCGGGAGCAGAAAGCCTCAGGTTTATCTCACAGTGAGCCACTTTAGGCTGAGCTTTTATCATGCCTTCAGAAATGCTTTAGAGTCACCTTTCAATGAAAACACAATACAATATTTAAAAAAAAATGCTTCAGAAACATATGGAAATAGTGAGAATAGATAATGGGAAAGAAGAAAAAACATGGTTGGTGTTGAGTGTTGCTGTTAAAGTGCCGCAGAGTTGGTTCCAACTCATAGCGACCCTGTACAGGGTTTCCAAGGAGCGGCTGGTGGGTTTGAACCGCCGACCTTGTGGTTAGCAGTGGAGTGCAAAAATCAATTGCATCTGTCAAATACCCAAAGTCTTGACCTTTACCTTTACCCGGAGTCTCTCTTCCTGCTGCCCTTAGGTATTTGTGGATGAAGCCCTGGCTTCCACTTGCAAGTGCAGGACTGGTGCACAGAGTAACACAAAGTTCCAGTCATCCTCCCCCACCTTCCACTTACTGTTTCCGGGATTGTCAGAAAACATGCTGGGATGGAGGAGGAAGGCAAAGGCTCGCTTTCTTTTTTTTTTTTTTTGGCAGTTTGGCTGCTGAATGAAAGCAGTCACTTTATTTAGAAGTGAGTAGGGAGGGAAATGCAGCTTAGGGTTGACACCCTTCTGGTGCTTATCCATAAATATGAAATGGTGTTAGAACACCAGACACCAGCGAGCTTTCTGATTGGCTGTTGGTGATGTCATCCTGTCATTAATACTGTGCTCAGAAAATAAACTGATCTCCCTGTTTCTTTCCTTCCTTCCTCCCTTCTTTCCTCCCTTCTGTTCCTCTTTCTCTCTCTTTCCTTTGACTGCAATGTATAAAATTCATGTTGTATTCCAAAATGAGGCACTTGAGTCTGGGCATGGTGAAGAATTCTTCTGTTGCTCGTGTATTTAGAGTCATTTTGGCCTGCATTTGAACATTGCAATCATTATCAACAAATATTCACCCCGTCTTGTCTTAGTGCTTGGAAGTAAGGCAGACACTTTTCAACACCTGGACACTAACAATTGACATTAACCCACATTAAGTGCTAATGCAGTAGATAGGATTTTTTTTTCCCCCCCGTCCGCCTTTAAATGCTTCGATTATGCTCAGAGCCAAGGTTAGCTCATGTGGATGTGGGTGGGGTGTGGATGGGTGATGGAAAGTGTTTTCTTTCTCATTCCTATTTTTTATGTGAATTTGGTTTCCTTCCCTCTGATAACTCCACAGTGGAGTCAAACTGGCTTGCTTCTTCCCTTAATGCATACTCATCTCATCTGTTTGACTTCATTAGTCCTGGTGTAGGATAATGGTGGCATATCCAAACTGTACTGTGCCTGTGTGTGTGTGTGTGTGTGTGTTTGAAAGAGAGAGAGAGAGAGAGAGAGACAGAGAGAGAGAGAGAGAGAGAGAGAGAAAGAGAGAGAGAGAGAAACCCAATAGCATTCTTGCTTTGCAGGAATGGAATTCTCCAGAAGACAGCCCGTTACCCAACAATTCTCTGACCCTTGCATTGATTACTGAACGCTGGGGGAATGTGAATGTTTGACAAGCCTCCAATCCTACTGGTTTCCTCTGATCCAAGCAAGACTGCTGTGTTTTGATCAACCACTGGGAAGTGTTTTGTGTAGATAAAGCTCTCTGTGTTCTCTTTAAATATGAGGGGCTTCAAAAAGTTCATGGAAAAGAATCCATTATCTTAACATTTTCCCACAAACTTTTGTGAAGCCCTCTCATACTATAAATACTGAGTAGCCCTTTTAAGGGAAAGCCACAATTCTTTATCATTAGAAATTCTGGCGAGAATAATCTTACCCTTTCCTGTAACAAGTAACTCTGCTTGTGAATAACTATAGTAATCCACTATTGGTGTGGTGTGGTGGGTTAATGTGCTGGACTGCAAGGTCCATTTGAGCTGCAAGGTCTGTGGTTCAAACCCACCAGCCACTCCTCAGAAACTCTACACAGGGTCACTATGAATTGGAACCGACTCGATAGCACTTAACAACTGCAGTCTATTTCTCTGTATATTGATGTATTGTGTAGATTCTCCTAATAGCATGTACAAATGTTATGTAAATTCACACCCCATAGTGCCCATCAGAAGCTATTTCTTACCACTGATAAAATGACTATCCAAAGTTACTTCATTACTGATGCCTAGGACATAGCATTTGGATTAGCAAAATGCAATCGAGCAGGTATAGCTGACTTGCGCCATGTAGATGAATTTATTGTTATAGGGAGATGCCTCATTCCTTTGCAGAGTTTCCCCTTGTTTTTACAGGGTTAGAAATCATAGATCTGCAGTCTCTGGGGTCAAAGGGAAAAGAGAAAGACAATGAGTCCCATTCACCCTTATGAACGCCAATGAGTCATAGGAGATAGTCTATTTTCCAGGTTCCAGCCATGCCTCTGACAGGCTTTAATTATCTGAGAGCTGAAACAAGATGCGATATAAACATGCAAAAGCATTTCAAGAACAGGTTTTTGAAGGAGATGAATCATCCAAGTCGGTGTCCTGCTCGCCCCTTTTGCAAGGGGCCCTGGACTCGGCTAAGCTGGTCACGTGACAGCTGTTTGCAGACTAAAAGGAAAGAAACAATAATTCACTTGCAGGAAACTTAATCCGGGGCAGGTGCAGTTTGAGTAACGACTCCAGGCCTGAAGGTCAGAGTGGTTGCAAAGACCTAAGCTTTTGCAGATGGCGGGGGTCGGGGTAGATGGGGGTGGGGTGGGAGGAGCAAGATTCAATAACCCTTCTTCCATCTGCAGCTCCTAGATCAGTCCTACTACTTCTCCAGACACTGCTGAACTTTTGAACCCAGGGACAGTACAGGCTTTAGGAGGCTGGTTGTTTATAGGTTTTAGATAAAGCAGTAGCCGATTTGAAGGAAACAGTAGACATATCCATTTTCCTTTTCCTTTAGTGATGTTAGTGATCTAATTAGAAGTCAGTGTTTTAGCAGCTTCCTTTGTATGTGTCCTGGGTTCTTTTTTCTTTAAGGACACTTGCGAGCATGAACAAAAGCCGGATGTTGCTACTACAGCGTCTGAACCAGGGCTCTGCTTTAGATAGTCTGGAGTTTACAAACCATGCTTTCCTCTGCATAGACCAAGCCAGGCCCTGCTGGGTCTTACATGGCCTTACTTCATTGTCAAAGCTGTATTTTCACTGTCTCTCTGTCGTTTTACTTCATACCCCAATACTTTTTCTCTTCTTACTGCTGGGGACTAATTGAGATTCTGGGTGCACACACTTGCCACACCCATGAGCTTGGATAACTTGGAAAGCCAATTGAAAAGAACAATAGTTCAATTCCAGGCGATAGGCCGTCAAAGGAAACCATAGTTGACCTATGCTGTTGTTAAGTGCTGTCCAGTCATTTCTGACTCATAGTGACCCTTTATAGGGTTTCCAAAAAGCAGCTGGTAGGTTTGAACAGCTGACCTTGTGGTAGCAAACCATTGCTTATCATACAACACCACACCAAGACTCAGCTGAACTATAGAAACTGTCAAATATATCATTTTGAAGGGAAAAGAAGACCAGAGTCTAGCATTTTCTCCATTGCAATCTTAATTTAGTGAACAAAGTGTGAAAGAGATTATGGCTTTGGACTGCAAAGTCGTTTGAACTGCAAGTTCGGTGGTTCGGGCTCACCAGCTGCTCCTTGGAAACCCTATACTGGGTCTATAAGTGTCAGAACTGACTCGACAGCACTTAACAACAACAACAAACAGCAATCACTTTCTCTGTAAAACTCCCTCACTTCCTTATGGCCAGTTGACACTTAGAATTCTACAAATATACTGTATAGATGAAACTTATTCTATATTTAGTATGTAATCTCTGTATTCAGGGGCTACATCTGACCACATCTGACCGTGAACATCCACTTGACAGCTAAAAATGTGCATTACCACCCACTTTGTCCCCAATTAGAATCATACTTAATTGATCTTTTTTTTTTTTTAATACTTTTTAAAATACTTGAGGACAGACTATAAGATCAAGTTGTTAGTGGACAGTCTGTTATATGAAGCCAAGCATCGCTTAGCCCATGGATGAAGTGAATACTTGTTGACCCAATAAATGAAATAATAATGAAATTTCAGGACCATCCCCCCCC
>NW_006408558.1:3745526-3762003 GCF_000296735.1 Chrysochloris asiatica | reverse complement strand
ATCGATCATTCCATACCATGGTGAGCCTGCCTTACTACTGTCATTGCCCTCCCTTTATATCTATCTACTGACTGACTGAAAATTGGGCCACACGAGTGGTTGAGGGTTATAGTCTTGGGTTTCTCCAGTCTCTTTCTGACCAGTAATATAGTCTTTTAAAAAAAAATAATAATTTTGAGATTTGCTTTATATTTTCTTCCACTTTATTTAGGACCTTCAAATGCAGTTCCTTTCAGAGCAGTTGGAACTGTATTTCAGAGCTGGACACCACTGAGTTCTTTTAGACTCAGAATTGTGGAGACTGATGTTTCATTCACATGCTTCATTAGTCTATTGGACTGATTCCAAGCATCTTCAATTCTCATCACTCTTCTTTCCAAGGGTTTGTGCCTTTTTTGTTTGCTAGTTTTTAAATTGATTTACCAAACATTTATTCAGCATTTCACATAGCACTGGGTATTATGATGGAAATATGCAAAACCAAATTTCTGCTAGTGGGCTCACAGGTAGGTTGATTTTGAACTGAAAACAATGCCATGTGTTCAGTGTACTTTGGAACTGTGAACACAAAAAGTACAGGCATATTTCAGAGATATTATAAGTTTGGTTCCAACCTACTGCAGTAAAGTTTGTGTTAAAATAAAGCTAGTAACATGGATTTCTCTTGTTACTGTTGGCCCCCAGTGTATAATAGAAAAGCTATGTTTACAGTATATTGTAGTCTATTACAAGGAGCCATGGTGGTGTGGTGGGTTCAGTGTTGGACTGCCAAATAAAGGCTGGCAGTTCCAACACCCCAGCCGCTCTGTGACAGAAAGATGAGGCTGTCTGCTCCCACAAATATTTATAGTCTTGGGAACCCAATGGAACAGTCTGATCTGTATGAGTCAGAATCAGCTTTGTGGCAGTGGGTGTATTGTCTATTAAATGGGTAATCGCATTCTGAAAAAAATATGAAATATTGTGAGGATTATCAAAATATGACACAGATTTCAAGTGAGCACATGCCATTGGAAAGATGGTGCCAATAGACTTGTTTGACACCGGGTTGCCCCAGAACTTCAATTTGTTTTTTGTTTAAAGCATTATCTGTGAAGGGTGCAAGAAGATGAATTATGCCTGTATTCTGTTGTTGTTCAAATGCAGTTGAGTCATTTTAGACTCATTGTTGTTGCTAAGTGCCTTCAAGATCCTTTATAGGGTTTCCGAAGAGCGGTTGGTGGGTTTGAACTGCCATCCTTGCAGTTCAAACCAACCTTGCAGTCCAGTGCATTATCCAGCAGCACCACACTAGGACTCCTTCAGATTCATAGCCACCCTGTAAAGGGTTTCTGAGGAGCCATTGGTGGGTTTGGACCTCTGACCTTTTGGGGAGCAGTCCAGTGCTTATGCCACAATACTATACCAGGACTATAGATATATACCAGTATACCAGATACTGTCAAGCAGTCATGGTGTACCCATATTTGTCACAGAAAGAAATGTGTCCCCTAGAGTTTTCATCTGATTTTTCAGAAGTAGTAGCCAGACCTTTCTTCCAAGGTGCCTTTGTGTGGACTCAGACCACTGCTCTTTCATTTAGCAGTTGAGTGTGTATCATTTTGCACCACTCAGGGATTCCCACTGCTCATAGAAGAGGTATCAACAGCAAACAGGTTCGAAGGAGCCTTCCTGAGAAGATGATTTTTAAACTGGCATTCTGAAAGATAACTAGGGTTTTTCTTCAGGAGTAAGAAGTCTAGAGGGACGATTAGGGAGATGGCAGATCTGTACAAGGACCAAGAAATAAGAGAGCACAGTGTGGCTGGCGAAGAGAGTGGAAGACGGAGGAGAAGGCTCAGTCATAGCAAATGCCTTTGTTTGTTCAACTAAGCATTTGAATTTCATATTATAAACACTTTTCCCCCAAACAAACAAAACGAGATGCTTTTTGGGATGTTACTCGTCCTGTGGAGTCCTTGCGTGGTACCAACGGTTAATGCTTTCTGCTGCTAACAGAAAGGGTGGAGGTTTAAGTGGTCCCATATGTGGGAACAAAGCCTGGTGCTCTATTTCTGAAAAGTCAGCCATTGAAACCTTATGGAGCATAGTTCTACTGTGACATCCTGTGGTCGTCATGAGCCAGAAGTGACTCCACAGTGGCTGCTCAGAGGTCCCTCTGTGGAGTGTGAAGGTTATTCTCAGGGAGGAGGAGCTATGGAGAGGGTAAAGAAAAAGGTTTTTGTCTCCAGAGGAATGTAAGTCCACTGAGTGTGGGGGATGCATCTCTCAAATATTATTCAAATACTCTGCAGCATGCAGTTGTTGTTAAGTGTCATTGAGTCATTTCTGGCTCATAGTGACCTTGTATAGGGTTTCCAAGAAGTGGGTTTGCACTACCGACCTAGAGGTTAACAGTCCAGTGTTTATCCTAGAGCTCCATACCCCAGGACTCAGAGCATGCAGTGGTGGTGGTGGGTGGTTATGTGCCGTGGAGTCGGTTCCGACTCATAGTGACCCTGTACAGGGTTTCCGAGGCTGTAAATCTTTATGGGAGCAGAAAGCCTCATCTTTCTCCTGCGGAACAGCAGTTTTGAAACGCTAACCGTAACGTTAGCAGCCTGACTCATATGCACTACGCTACCAGAGCTCCTTATTAACAGCTACTCTTTGGTTAATTAAAAGATGTTTACTGTATGCTTCATTAAGCAAAATAATCAGTGTCTTTGAGAATTTTTTTTTTTTATGTGCCTTAATTTTTCTCTTTTTAATAAAAATAAAAGCAAATTAGTGGACTAAAAGGTAAGGGCAATCTGTTAGCTCTCAATTAATTTCCTTCCCCCTTGATAATTGTCTTCTGCTCATTTTTTTGGTATCTCACTTTCTCCTTTACCCTAGCCAGCCTCCTCTGATAACATCCAAGTTGGCACAGTCCACAGAACCAAACAAGGTTAGAAATAGTCAGTCCTCACCCAGCTCCCAAGGTGGACCCACAAAGATATGGAAACTGATGTCATCACAGTCTTCTGAAGACATCCTTGTTGTTAGTTGCTGCTGTTCTAGGGGAAAGAAGACACCAAATACAAATGTATTTTATTGTTGTTAAGTACTGTTGAGTTGGTTCTGATTCATAGTGACCCAGTATAGGATTTCTGAGGAGTGGATGGATGGTGGTGGGTTTGAACTGCTGACCCTGAGGTTAGTGGTCCAGTGCTTATCCTGCATTGCCATACCAGGTCTCCAATAGAAGAGAAACCTAGGCCCCTCTGGGATTCAAACCCAGGATCTCCTGTTTAACTAGGCAGGTGCTTTAACCAACTAAACCACATTTTAAAGAAACCTTTTATTAAGTCTTAAACAAAACAAAGACAAGACAAAGCCAAATTTTCGGATGAGTGAGACCATATGATTCCACAGTGGTATTCAAAGGGTTCATGAACACATGTCTAATTATAAAAGATGGAAAAGAAATACATTTCTCCAAAAATCATGCTTGTCAGTGGATCAGTTCCTCACAGTTGGACGTGGGACTATAGAAATAGGAAAGGGAGGGATCATGTGGCCCTAGTAGCCCATCAAGGGAAATCAAGCTTCCCTGGGCTGGCTAGAGGAGTCATGTCTTTGTTGTTATGTGCTGCCGAGTCAGTTCTGAATCATAGTGACCCTGTGTAGGGTTTCCAAGGAGCAACTGGTGGGTTTGAACTGCTGACCTGGCAGCAGTCGAGTGCTGATCTGACAACGCCATACAAAGAGTCTAGGGGAGTCACAGTAATCTATTTTCAAACACAATTTTTTTCAAGGGCATAGGCTTTTACAATGGAGGCTGAATTTATGTTAAGCACAAAATAAAGGGCTTCTACTGTAAAACGCAGCCTTCAGCAAACCAATTGCTTAGAAATGAAGCTCTCTTGCACTGTAGAGTTGATTCCTGCTTTTGATGACTCTGTGTGCAAAGTGAAGTCTGCACCATTGGGTTCTCAAGCGAGGGACTTTTCAGAAGCAGATCACCTGACCTATTTTCTGAGGTACCTCTCGGTGAGTTTAAATGGCTAACCTTTTGGTTAGTGTTGCGTGCTTTAACTAGTTGTCCCAAACAAGGAATAGATTCTTAAGATGTAAAATGGCCCTGTAGCCATACACTGGAGTCCTGGTGTGGCGCCGTTGGATAAAGCACTGAACCACAACGTTGGTAGTTCAAACTCACCAGCCGCTCCTTGGAAACCCTATTCAGGGTCTCTATGAGTCAGAAAGACTCCACAGGTAACAATAAACCAGGCATCATAGACTGGGGTGCCTTTTATTGCTGGTTTGTTTGCATCTCTGCAGAATATTCATGAGATAGAAACAAGATTCCTCCCCCCACCCTCCACCCCCAACTCCCTTTAAAAGATGCAAATTCAGGTGGAAAGGAATGATGATGAATTCTAGCCCTTGTTGGTTTGAACGTGTTCAGGGAAAACAAATGAAAGAGAAAGACTAGATTTGTTTGTATGCTGTCATTCATTCACATAAAACTGTAGCTCATTCTTCCTTACTATACTTTTGAAGTTAGGAGTCCTGGCTCTGTGGGTTACTGCGCCAGACTGCAAAGCCATTTGAACTGCCAGGTTGGCGGTTCAAGCTTATCAGCTGCTCCTCAGAAACCCCTATACTAGGGTCGTTATGGGTCAGAGCCGACTCCATGGCACTTAATAACATCATACTTTTGAAGTTAAGGATTGGAACTGAATAACAGACAACCATCCAACATGAAGGGAATCCAGCTTCAGGGATTTTATGGAGTTTTTTGATATTTCATTGTTTTGTAGTTTGCCTTTGATCACTTAATCGTATGACAAAAATGTGGTCAATTTATTGCTTTCCTCTTTTCCTTGAGCTTTTATTGGATTCTGGGAATTCTTTCTCTTCTTTTATTTATTTATTTTTCTCTTACTGATTGTGTTGGCTACAAATGAGTAAAAACAGGATGACACTTAACAACAACAACAAGTCGTTGAGGGTGTGGTGCTATAAGATAAAGCACTGGACCACCAAGGTCAATTTGACCACAAGGTCGGTGGTTCAAACCCACCAGCCACTCCTCAGAAGTGTTGCTAAGAGTGGAAACCAATTGAATTCCACTTAACAACAATAACACATAGTTTAAAAGTCCTGGTGTGGTGCTGTAGGATAAGTACTGGACTACAAGGTCAGCTGTTCAAATCCACCATCTGCTCCTCGGAAGCCCTATACAGGGTCGCTATGAGTTGGATCTGATTTTATAACACTTAACAATAACAACAAGTAGTTTAATTAAATAAGACAGTCAGTTGTAAGTCTGTGTTTGCTTATCTTTTAATTATTTTCAATATACTCTTAAAATGTGTTCATAGTAAAGAATTATAATTGTCAATGAAAATATCATAAAATTCATAAACCCTGAGTACTGGGCTAAAGTTTATCTTTGGTTGGTAAACCTTTCTCAACATTGAAATTTAATAACTAAATAATATTGTCTAGGAGGTGGTGGGAGTGTTCAAAATCGTAGAGAACAAGCTGATTTCAAGTATCTTCAAGTACTCCAGAAGTCTCCATTTACATAGTGGCTCTTGATAATGGTAATTATATATGATTCTCCCGTGTTCATTCAAATATAAACCCTAAGGGTTCCACTGATAATTTGTTAGCCACCCATAGGTTTAAAGCTTTGCTTTAAAAAAAATCCATAATTTAGAATTTTTTACTAATTCCGATGGGCTTTCTCTCTACTCTTCTCCATAGTAGGTAATGAACGGGATTTTTTTTGTTTTGTTTTGTTTTAATGTCTCTGAGAAAATGAAGATGATTTAGACATGTTAGGGAGAAGACATGGGTTATGCTGGAAGGTGGTGGTGTACCACAGAGTTGGTTCCAACACAGCAATCTTATATAGGGTTTTCAAAGCTGTAAATTGGTACAGAAGCACAAAGCCTTATCTTTCTCCTGCTGAGCGGCTTGGAGATTTGAACTACTGACCTTGCGCTTAGCAGCCCGAATTGTAATTCACTATCCTACCAGGACTCCTTATGTTAGGAGGTGAATGTGATTGTTCTCATAGCCTGGGTGCGAAGAGCCCTGTAGTGTGAAAGGCAAGGTGATCAATTCCCTCCTTCTCTGTTCCTGTAGCCAGCCTCCGTCCCCATGTTTCCAGAAAAGACACACATATATATTTTCTTTCCTCTGAAATCAAAAGAAAAGTTTCCATCTTCTCAATCAGATAGCTTTTCATAAAACTAAAAGAAAAGAAATATTTAAAAACAAGTCCCATGTAATTTTCTTTGTAGTGTTTGTATGTGTGTCTAACATACAGACATTTTCTCATTCAGATTCCTAACATAAGGTAAATAAAATTGCTATTATTGTCCGACTCTTTGAAGTTGGAATTCCTGGAACAGGTGAAAATGGATGCATGTTCAACAGCAAAAAAAAAGATGGGGCTAATAAATCACTGCTACTTAAAATTCATGTCTATGTGCCGCCCCTGGGGAACTTGCTAACATGAACACTCTGATTGAGTAGGTTTGGGGTGTGCCCTGGGTTTCTGCATTTCTGATCACCTCCACCTTTATTCCCTAGCTTCCGAGGTACTTGGAAGGTTTTGGATGTTTGTTTTCCCCACTTCCAATTTAGCGCTCCACCTCAATCTGCTTTTTAGCTTCTACAATACCTTTACTTTTGTCACCTTTTCCAGCGTTTTTGTTCTTACAGATTTCTGCCTTTTAGAAAATTACTTTGCTTTAGTTGGGTGTTGAAGGAGCTCTGGTAATGTATTGGTTACGAATGGGGCTGTGAATCGCAAGGTCTGCAGTTCAAAACTACCGGCTGTTACACGGGAGAAAGATGAGGCTTTCTGTTACCGTATAGATTTACAGCCCCAGAAACCCTGTATAGGGTCGCTATGAGTGGGAACCGACTCCACGGCACACAGCCAAAGCCAAATTGGGTGTTGAAACAGAAAACAAAAACAAAAACAAAAAACCCCACTGTTATCAAGCTGATTGTGACTCATAGTGATCCTGTACAGGGTTTCCAAGACTGTAAATCTTTATGGGACAGATAACTTCATCTTTCTCCGATGGAGTGGCAGGTGGGTTTGAACTGCTGACTGTGCAGTTACCAGGATTCCTTTAGTGCGCTGTTGAGATGGAGTAAAATGAAAGAAAGTCAGGTAATGTTCCTTTCTAGCAGGATTTTCCGATCCCTGCCTCATTTCTCCGGCTATGCTCTTCTTGGAACAGTTGATGATCTAGTTGACTGTGTTAGCATATGTCAACACTTTTCTTTAACCTCAAATTCAGGATAAAGTGGCATCCTGGTGTGGCACTGTAAGATAAGCACTGGACCACCAGGTCGGTTTGAGCTGCAAGGTCGGCTGTTCAAACTCACCAGCTGCTCTTCCGGAAACCTATACAAGGTTTCTATGAGTCAGAGTCGACTCAATGACATTTAACAACAAAAATGCAGAATCAGCTCTGGACTGTGAACCCCAAGGTTGCAGCTCAAACTCACCAGCTGCCTTTTGGAAACCCTTTACAGGATCTCTATGAGTCGAAATAGACTCAACAGCACTTCACAACAACACAGTGCAGTTGAGTAGACGTTGAACAGTTTTAAGTTTGTTACCCCACCATCCATCTCTCTTGTTGCTCTACAGTGGCTTGCATGCTGCTGTGACGTTGGAAGTTTTGCCACTAGTATTTCTAATATAAACAGGGTCACCCATAGTGGACAGATTTCAGTGAAACTTTCAGACTTAGAGAGACTAGGAAGCAAGGCCTGGTGATCTACACCTCTAAACTGACCAATGATACCACTGTGGTTCACACCAGAATCATATCTGCTACTGTGCTGGAAGATGCACCTCTCAGGTCGGAAGGCACTCGGAATTCACAGTGGCTGCGACAGTGGACTCCAGCAGACCACCAGTTGTGAGACAGCATTTTGTTGTGTTCTGTGAGTATGTAAAATCACCAGGAGTTGGAACTAGCTCAGTAGCAACTACCAACAACAAAGCATCCGCTAGGCATTAGCTTGACCTGAGAGGATCCACGAAGTTCCTCTTTGAAGGAACCTAGTTAGAGATGCTTGTACCCAAAGGTAGAGGTAGGGAGCTCAGGTGATGTTCTTGATCAGGTATATATATATATTTTTGGAGGGTGGAGGGGGTAATATTCTTTTAGTCTATCTTACATCTTCATGAAGGGGCTCTGATTGTGTAGTGGTTACGAGCTGGGTTGTTAACCTCGAGGTTAGCAGTTTGAAACTACCAGTTGTTCCTCAGGAGAAAGATGAGGTTTTCTGCTCCTGCAAAAATTTATAGCCTCAGATACCCTATACTGGGCTGCTATGAGTCGGAACCAACTCCACGACATATCAACCAACGACATCCTTCACGACCGATAGTTTTTTCTTTAGAGATCATCTTTGACTTCAGCCACTATGTGTGTTTCAGCCTCATCCGCAGATTACCCTGTTTTCATGTTTTCCACCCCTTTGCTAAAACAGAAATAAGCATTCTTAGGTTCCAGCAATAAAGCAAGCTAGTTTCTTTGAAAGACCCTTTTAAGCTGTGTACACACCACTTTGTCATGCCTGCTTCAGACAGGATTAGTTTTTGTAATTAAGCCATGTTGGGGAGTAAATAAACATACCCTTAGCATTTTGTGAAAAGCAGAATTCGAAGATGTCTCCATGAGGTTCACCCTCTACCCATGTACACCCCCTGCATTATCCCTACCAAAACCAAACCACTTGTCATTCATTGAGTCTGGAAGTGGAATTTCGCCCGCAATCTGGATTTTGGCGTTGTGAAATGCTGAGTAGAGAATCCAGTTGTTGATGTGCTAGACTTTTGACTTTCAGACAGTAAATGTCTGTTTTGTAAGCTGCTAAGTTTGTGGTGGCTTGTTAACACAGCAACGAGGAACTTAATAAGCATTGCGTGTAAGTGTGCAAATGCAGTCAATGAAAAGCAGACGACTCAGCAGTAAAATAACAACTGAATGCTGCCTAGCAGAGCCTGGTAGCACTGTGGTTAAAGCACTTGGTTGAACTAAAAGGTTGGCAGTTCAAACCTCCCAAAGGAAATCCTACGGGAGTATTCTACTCTGCCTTGTAGGGTTGCTGCTGTGAATTGGAATCAACTCTACAACAATGGATTTGGTCGGGTTTGGAATGCTGCTCAGCCAGCCGGACCAGAAAAGACCTGGTATTATACACATCTGGCAGTTCAGACCTCCCAATGGGAAGAAAAATGGGGCAATCATGGAGTGTCAAACTGTGGAAAAGCTAGATTTGGAGAGAGAGAAAGTTAGGGAAAGTCTTAGCTCTTTTTGTTCTAGCTGGGATAACTCGCTCATTTCTCTGTACCTTCTGTAAAGATTTACAGCCTCGGAAACCCTGTACAGGGTCACTGTGAGTCAGAACCAACTCCACGGCACATAATAACAACAACAACAATGTATAAAAGAGCAGGAGTCCTGGTGTGATGCTGTGGGTTAATGCACCAGACTGCAAAGCCGTTTGAACTGCAAGGTCGGCAGTTCAAGCTTACCAGCTGCTCCTTGGAAAGCCTATACAGGGTCGCTATGTGTTGGAACCAACTCTATGGCACTTAACAACAACAACAACAATGTATAAAAGGAGTCCTGGTGTGGCACTGTGGGCTAATGCGTCAGACTGCAAAGTTGTTTGAACTGCAAGATCGGTGGTTTAAGCTCACCAGCTGCTCCTTGGAAAGCCTGTTCAGGTTGCTATGGATCGGAATCAACTCGACAGCATTTCGCAACAACAACAGCAACAATGTATTAAACAAATGGAGTCCTGGGTGGTACTGTGGGTTAATGTGCTGGACAGCAAAGTCAGTTTGATCCACAAGATCAGCAGTTCAAGCTTACCAGCCGCTCTTCGGAAACTCTATACAAGGTCACTATGGCTAAGAATCGACTTGACAGCACTTAACAACAACAGTAATGTATAAAATGAAGAGGTTGACCAGATGGCATCTCATGACATTGTAAATCAATCATTTTAGTTGACACGCTTTGCATTCAACTCATTTCCAAAGCTTCTTTAACCAGAACTAGCCCTGATTCTCTACAGGGTAAGTTGTAGGTGTGGGGTAAAAGGTGTCTGTTGTGCAGTCACGCTGTAGGATAAGCACTGGACTGTGAACCACAAGGTCAGCAGAGCAGATTGAGCCCACCAGCTGCTCCTTGAGAACAAGATGACGCTTTCCGTTCCTGCAAAGATTTACAACTTTGGAAACCCTGTATAGGGTCACTGTGGGTCAGAACTGACTGGAATGGCACTTAACAACATTACATACTTGTTAGGAGTAGTTTTTCGTTTTTAAAGCGGCTGAAATTTTGTAAATAATCAGGTATTTGCACCAAAAAGCTACATCAAAATATCATGTTACTTCGATAAAGTAATATTGAGGTTTTTCTAGTTCTAACAAGACTAATGCCCATAGCAGTTTTTACATCCTTAAAATCCAGAGATTCTCTTTTTGTATGCTTAAGGCATGCAACTAGAAATTGATCTTTAAAGTCTATTTTCGAAACCTGAGGTGATTCTGCCTGGAAGTATCATCAGAATTCATTCTGAGTGTGTTCTGTAGCCTTCTGGGAACGGTACGTTAGTCCTTCCTTGTGCATCGCTGTGCAAGAGCCTGGCCCGTCAACCTTAGACTCCTGTTTGTGTCTATGTCTGTGTATGAGGACTGGGATTTTAAAGGAAGTGGTTGCTTAGTGTGCTGTAGTTTGCTAGTCTGTCCCCTATGAAATGATTCTTCCCTGAGCTTAAGGATCTTGTTCACATTGAGAAACAAAAATGTACAGAAAATTAAGGGCACTTGAGTTATAATATTTCGGGGACATGATGGTATTTCAAAAGGGAAGATGCTAATTATGGAGAGCTTGCTTTCCCCCAGCCCTGGGAACTTCTTTCCCTACTGTCACCTAGCTGCTGATTGCCATAAATTGACTGTACAGAGGGGGAGGAAAGAAGCCAAAGGCCCAGCCACCAGGAATAGGATGGAAGGGAGCTGTCACTCTTCAGCAAAGGAGAGGAGGAATGCTTCTAACCATCCCCCAGCAAACATGGAGACTCTAGGAATGTTGGCCAACCTGGGCTTCCGGAGTAGCCATGACTGTATTTAAAAACAACTCCTGAGTGTTTTAAAACACCTCATAAAAAGGCCAGAGGTAGAAATGCCTCCAGTCTTGTGGTTTATGGCTTTATCACAGACCCTAATGATGTCTTCCTCTGCCCAGGGGGCAATTCCCAGCCCCCTTTCCACCACTGATCTGCATGAATCCCACCTCAGCAGCATAGCTGTGGTAGGAAGTGTTTCCCCCTCCATCACCTTTAACTTTGCCCCAGGTAGTCAGTCATTGCTTGAAATTCATCTTGTGAAAATAACTTCTGTAGAGCTATTGTTTCTTCTGTTGGCTTTAAACAATACCGGGGGATGGTAGGGAGGGAAAAAGGAATCACAGCTCCCACACAAGCAGATGCCTGCTAGAGAGTGTGCAAAAGCAGTGATATTCTGGGAATAGTTGTCTCATTTCTCTTTCTTGGCCATTCTTCACCAATAGTACATATTTTCTGACAGTTGTTCTGGGACTGAAAACCTCAGGCTTCCCATGGTCTGCCATGGTTTTGAGACTGCTGTCTTGTGACTATATGTCATTACATTCATTAACCATCACGACCATCCCATCCTTGTGCAAACAACTGCAATGTTCTGGCCTTGGAGGGTCCTGGCAAAATCGTTCTTTGCATTTATAATGTGGTAAAGCTATGCAAATTAAGCTTCAATCATTTTTTAACCAATATTGAATATTTACAACTTACTTTTAATTTCAGTATCCTTTATATAAATACATGATGTGTGTATGTATGTATGACACAATAGTTGCTATTTCAACAGTTTTTACTTGTAGAATTCAGAAACATTATTAGTGTTTATCATGCCCAGCCGTCACCACTATCCATTTCCAGATTTTCCATAATCCTTAATCAGTGTTCAATACCTCTAAGCATTGATATCTTCATGGATAATCCTTCTCATTCTTGGTTATCACTACTAAACTTCATATTTGTACATTTACCTCTTCTAGACATTTCATGTGAGATCATTCTGTTCCTCCTATTTGTGTTTCATGACATTGAAGAGACCAGCAAACGTGGTTTGACATTAGAATGCTTGTGTATTGAATTGTGTAGAAGGTCTGAGAATTCATTCTCAAGTCCTGATGTGGTGCTGTGGGTTAATATGTTGGACTTCAAAGTCGGTTTGATCTATAAGGTCGGTGGTTCAAGCTCACCAGTCGCTTCTCGGAAACCCTTTTATAGATTTGCTATGTGTTGGAACTCACTTAATAGTACTTAACAACTACAACAACAATTTGCCATATAATTCTTTGATTTCCTGATGCTGGTTGAGTATCATGTGTTCAGACTTTATCTCCTTTTACTTCTTTTTGATGTTTTTACCTGAAGCTTATTTACAGTAGAGGTCTCCTGGTGAGATGCTGTAGGATAATCACTGGACTGCTAATCCAAAGGTCAGTGATTCAAATCCATCAACTGCTCCTCAGAAATCCTGTACAGGTTGCTGTAAGTCTACACCAACTGGACAGCACTTAGTAGCAACAATACAGAAAAGGTATTGGTGCTGGCAAAATATATCATGGAATGCCAGAAGAATGAGCAAATCTGTCCTGGACAAAGTTTAGCCATGTGCTTTGGACATATTCTTAGGTGGGATCAATACCTGGAGAAGGGCATCATGCTTGGGAATGTACAGGGTCAGCGATAAAGAGGAAGCCTCTTAGAGTTGAGCAGAGTGGCTTGCAACGATGGGCTCAAATGTAGCAAAGTTCTGAGGGTAGTACAGAACCAGGCGGGGTTTTATTTTGTTGGTTGTACTTGGGGTTGCTATGAGTTGGAACTGACTTGAGGGTACCTTGCAACAGCAATAACAACAACAACAACAACAACAACAACAACAAAGAAAAGCTAAAGATGTGTGCAAAGAACTTGTTTTTTTCATCACAATACGATGATTTTGACTTTTACTTTGCTGAATGCATAAATGCTGTGGGGGGAAGGCAAAGACTCAGAAAGCATGACCTTGACTCTCAAATTGTGTGGAAGGCAAATATGATTTAAAATAACATTAGCCCAAGACAGTGTGTAAAACCTTGGGAATAGAAGTTGATGAGAGATGTGCTCAGTGTGGAATACATAAGTGGCTTTGAAAAGTCTGTGAAAAAAATGGAAGGAAAAGATAATAGAATTTTTCCATGGGCATTTCAGAGCTTTTTCTTAAATTAATTGAAGAGTGAAAATCTTGCTCTACAAGCCAAAGTACTGTAAAAATGGGTACCTGGAACAATTTCCAACTTCTTCCCTCAGCTTCCCAATATTAATCTGAAAAGGAGAAAGAAATGCCCAAAAGGAACATGGTTGCTATTTGATACCATTGAGCCCACTTTGACTTGCACTGACTTCATGTGAGAGTGTAACTCCCCTAGAGGCTTTCCTCGGCTGCCATCTTTATGAAACAGATGGTCAGCTCTTTCTCCCGTGGAGCTGTGGAGTAGATTTGAACCACCAGTCTTTTGGTTAGCAACCAAGTACTTAGCAGTGGCGCCATACCACTGATAGAAGTAGCAAGTTTATTTTAAGACAGTCTCCGAAGGGAAATGACATGTATTAACTATATACATACTATCTCTTTCCCTTTGTTTAATTTGCTCACCGATAGCCTCAGAAATCCTATACCGGGTTGCTGTGAGTCGGAACTGACTTGACAGCACTTAACAACAACAATAACAACACAGTCTTAGAATAATAAAGGGACTGTAAAATCTCTAATTTCTTCTACAGAGTATGGGACTCAAAAGCTCTAATTTCTTCTACAGAGTATGGGACTCAAAAGCTCTAATTTCTTCTACAGTGTATGGGTAATGGCGAATGAGTTCAACATCTTCACAGAGTGGCTGAAACTGTATCTAGAAAAATCATCATGTGAACCATGAAATTCAGACCCATTGAACATAGATACAGTCAATCTTATTTTGTAACATTATCAAATTCCAGGGTTTTAAAACCATAGCTGTGAATCTCCAAGCTTACAACATAAACCTGACTCTTTGTATTTCCTTCTAAGTGAAGACTGAGAACAGCTAGTCAGCATAATGATACTTTACATGGTTGAAGACTATTGTTAATTAGCCCCTTAAACCTATCCTTAAGCTTCCTATATTTAGCTCCTTTTGTATTTCCTCATAAATGTAGTATATTCTAATTCTTTAATTACATGTTATGGATTTCCTTTTTATTCATATTCCTATTGGGATTGTATACATTGTACCAGTATACTATCTTCAAAGGGCTTAGGTATTTGAAGTGTTGAGTAAAATGGGAGAATTGCTAGTATTTACTTGACATGATGTACATTTATTGTTTCCTCAGTGAGGCATTTACTGCTTGTTTGGTGGAACTGGGATCTCACCTGAGGTCAACACTAGGCACATTATTTCACCTTTTGACACTTTCATTTATATATATATATTTTAACATGGGAAATGGGTTTATTAATTGCCACCTCACAGTGACTTGTGATTATTGAATTGGAAAATTAATTTGGAGTTGAGATTGAGTACATGTTTGTTTGTTTATTTTTTTAAATCTTCTTCCTAACAATGTTTCTGAGAATTATATGGGGCACCCAAAAAGACATGCGCTGATTCTGTAGGATAACTCCTGAACTTTGAACCACAAAAGTCAGTGATTCAAACCCACCCGGTGGTCCATGGGAGAAAGAGGAGGCTTTCTGCTCTTGCAAAGATTTACAGCTTCAGGAATTCTGTACACTGTGAGTTGGAAGTGACTTGGTGGCACTTAACAGCAACAGTATATGAAAGAGAAACTCTAAAGAGGGGTCCAACAATGGCACAAGAAGATTGGTGTGGAGAATCACACTGTGGGCATTTCTTCTTGAACATCTATCTCTATTTCAGTAGCAGTATGAGCAGCCCTCAGACCTATGTATGCAAGCCAGAGTTTTAACTTCCTTGGCTGCTTTGTAAAGTCTGTAGCCAAACACAATGCAGTTAAGTAGTAGATTAATATGACTCCTGACTAGAAGGTATTGAACAACATTTTTCCTTAAAGGAAAGATATGTTTAAGATGTGTCTACTTAGCAGTAGCTGTGGTTTGGGAAGACTTTGAAGTAAAGGCTGCCCTGGAAATGAAGTATCAATGTGTCAATTTAAATTTCAATCCTCCACCTCCAGGCAGGTCCTGGCCTTCAGCCCAGTACTGTGGGTGGCCTCAACCCTCCCTGCCTTGGCCTCATCCTCTGCCTCCCATGGAGTGCCCAGGATTTAAGAGCTGCCAGGACCGATCCTGTGGCCTTGCAGGTGGGCTCCCATTTGAGATTTCAGGAGGAGAGGAGTCTTGAGAAGAACTTCTGTAATCTGTCCTGCCCTGTCTCTTTTTGCTGCAGGCTGAGCCATTTAATTTTTATTCATCTTTTTGGTCGAACATGCAGGATCTCTGGGAGTGATCTAGAGGTTTTCCTCTGAACCATCTTGTACATCCTATGTTGAAGAACCTTCCTCTTCTCCTTCCTCTTCTCTCACACAGTCCAGGGGCAGGGAGGATGGAAGTGGAGCTTTCTAATTGATTGTCAAGTTCATGTACTCTAAAAGTCCAAGTCTAGTCTGACGACTTTTCCTTGAGAATTACGTTGTGTTCTTGCACCAAAGGGGAAGAACTCAGACTATAGAAAACGGGAGCTCTGTTAGGCTGTAGAGGTGACTCTTCACCAGAGTAGCACCCCCTCTGCTATGTTCTAGTATCTACTCCTCTAGTACCCTTCTGCTGTTTTCCACTTGGAAGACAAGCAAGCTAACTCTTTTTAAGCTTCAATAGGCTCATCTTTCACATAGACATCTTATGTTACCTTCCTTATGGGGCCACTGGGAGAAGCAAATGAGGTAAAGAAGTACCTGTAAGAAATTTGCAAGTTTTATATTGAGTGACTAATCTGGCTAAGCATATGTTAAGGGCCAGGAGAGACTAATTCACCTAAAATTTCTGAATGAAAATACAGGATTTCATGTGAGAAACCTCAGGTTGGATTCCTAAATGTAGCACTTATGAGCTTCGTGACCTTGGGTCAGTTATTCAACCTCTTAGAGGTTTAATTTCATCCTTTCTAACTATAAGATCAGTTTGAACCACAAGTCGGTGGTTCACACTCACCAGCTGCTCCTCAGAAACCCTTTACGGGGTTGCTGTGAGTTGGAACCGACTGGACTGCACTTAACAACACAACAAAATAGGGAGAGTAATGGGAGGCATGATGTTGTCATATATCAAACATTATCCTGTGTGATATATTTCATGTTTCATTATTATCTTTCAAAAATGTTCAGAGTAGTGAATATTATATATATA
>NW_006408558.1:3705062-3745426 GCF_000296735.1 Chrysochloris asiatica | reverse complement strand
ATATAATTTCATATTGTTGGGATACTGGAAGACTAGAGTGGTTTTTTTCATGGCCTTCTTTCAGTTACTATTGAACAAGGGTCTATTTTGAGATCTAGAAGGATAACAGCAGTGTTTTTTTAGTTCCACAAAGATGACATTTGTCTCAGTTAAGTCCCTTTTTTCACATTATATCCATCTTTTACATTCATCTCTATTCAGTGAACCTAATTGAGTATCTTTACCATTTCCCCCCATTTTATTGTGGTAAAGTATATATAACAAACATTTGCCGTATAATTTTTTAAATGTATCACTCAGTGACATTAGTTACATTAATTATATTATGCAAACACCACCTCTATTTCCAAGAGTTTTTTTTTTTAATCACCCCAAACAAATTCACTGCCCATATTGATATAGAGGAGATAAAAAGACCCTACCTTCAAAGATATAAATTTGATACAGACTTTTTAAAAAGTCTTAAACAAGTATAAACACAACACAAAGGCAAACATAGATGGCCCAGGTGAGGAAAATCATAGACACCCTGATGCCTTTTCAAATTTCTTTTTCCATGTGGCGACCTTTTATAGGGCACAGAGAACAAAGGAATCACCCCCTACAACCATGACTGAAGGCAGCAGCCATGTATAGCATATCGATGCAGGGTCCATGGAAATCCAGAGACACAAATGCAGATAAGAAACCTTACAGTCTCTGAGGTCCTCAGGACATGACATCACAAGTAGGCGACCATTCAGGATGTGTCTACAATGTTCCTGCCAGGAAAGTGGCTCAAAGCCCATTTTAAAACATACTCTTGCTTCTAACTCTGGCAGTTCAGCTATCAAAGGTGCATGAGGTAGCCAAGAAACTTTGGCATCTGAACACTTAAATCTAGGCACAAGGTGGGGTGGTTCACAGGCAAAATGCCTTCAGATTTCCTGCTTTACAGCATAATTAAACAACAGCTGTCCTCCCTCCAGATTCTAGTATCCATAATAAACTTTTATCTTTATGCCTTTGCCTATTGTACATGTTTCATAGAGTGGGATCATGAAATCTCTCTCCTTTTGTATTTGGCTTCAGCAGAATGCTTTCAAGGTTGGAACCGACCTTTATATGGTACTATGCATCAGAACTTCATTTTTCTTTATGACTGACTAATATCCCATTCTATGGCTATGCCTTTTTCTCTCTATTTATTCACCTGTTGTTCAGACACTTGGGTTGTTTCCACACTTAGACTACTGTTGCAAAGAACATGGGTGTACAAGAATTTGTTTGAGTTCCTACTACTATCAGGATTGTTGTTGTTGTTAAGTGGTATCGAGTCGGTTCCGACCCATGGCGACCCTGTACAGGGTTTCCAAGGGTGTAAATCTTTATGGGATTAGAAAGCCTCATCTTTCTCCCTCGGAGCAGCTGGTAGTTTCGAACCGCTGACCTTAAGGTTCGCAGCCCGATTCGTAACCACTACGCTACCAGAGATAGACTTGCTAAATCAGGAAAGTTGAAATCTAGCAATGAAGGGACCCCACAGCACCCCTGGGAAAACTCACATACACACATCAGTCAGCCAGAGAAGTGTTTGTGACCAACCATGCGTGGGGGGGTGGGGTAGGTTTCTTTCCCTTTCTGACCAGTTCTTAGGAGTCCTGGTGTGGCACTGTGGGTTAATGTGCTAGACTGCAAGGTCAGCTTGAACTGCAAGGTTGGCAGTTCAAGCTCCATCCTATATAGGGTTGGAAGTGAGTGGATGGAACTTAACAATCAGCTCTGATAGGAGGAAAATATGTTAATTGTGTTAATTGCATGCTAAGTTGATAGCACTGAATATACCAGTTACACTGGATTCACCCTCTTTAAGTTATTATGAGATCAGATATTCAAATCCATCCCAGAAATATTATGAAGTGATGAGAGTCCGGGAATTTTATTGTAATTAACCTTGTAGCCTGCCTTCATGATGCATATGATAGGATGTGCCGAGAGTTTGCTTAAGTGAATTGTGGCAGTTTGATGAGTCCTTCATACATGACTAGAAGTGTCCTCATTTTAAAGTTTGGGCTTCCATAGTCAATAGCATAGAGGACATATCCAAGAGATAAAATCATCTAGAGTGATGTACATCACTGTAGTGCTGAAGGACCTGCTGAATTCCTTCTTGGCGTGCAGGAGTCTGTACGCATGCTATGGTACCATGTTAATACAGCTCTCAAACAAGAAAAACAGCCCCAGGAGAAATGGAGACAAAATGATGTCACTTTAGGGTCTGGGAATGGAGTAGTTACCGGATTTCATGTGTAAGCACCATTGTTGCTGTTGTTACCGCTGTCCAGTCAATTTTGACTCATAGCAACCCTTGAGTTTCCTAGGAACAGCTGGTAGATTTGAACTGTTGACCTTGTGGTTAGCAGTTAAGCGCTGAGACTAGAGTGTCGCACCAGGACCCAAGCACTTTTACCGCTTGTCATCTAACTCCTAACAGGAAAAAGGATTCTATAAACATTTATAGCATCCTTTCTCCCTATCAGGAGCCAGATGGCACTGTGGCTAAAGTGCTTGGCTCAGCTGCTAACATGAAGGTCAGTGGTTCGAACTCACCAGCTACTCCGAAGTAGAAAGATGAGACCATATGCTTTCATTAGTGTTTAAGGAAAAACAATCAAACAACAACAACAACAACCTATGTTTGTGTTTTCAATTCTGATATTAACAGAGTAGAAATGCCCCTTATGCTGTAATCTTTACTGAAGATGGCCAGGTATCTCAGGGAAGGCTAGTGGGTTTGAGCTGCTGACCTTTCAGTTAGCAGCAGCTGCTTTAATTACTGCACCACCAGGACCCCTTCCATAAAGAGTGCAGTGTGCTGTCAAGCCAATTCTGACTCATGGCAACTCCGTATAGCATTTCGGCAAAGTGGCTGGTGGGTTTGAACTGCCAACTTTGTGCTTAGTAGTCCAGTACTTAAACTACAGCACCATACACACCACTTCATAAAGATTGCTGCCTTGGGAATCCCATGGGTCAGTTCTACTGTGTTCTGCAGGGCCTTTGTAGTCAGAATTAACTGGATAGCAGTGTTTTGTTTTTTTCTTATGTTGCTGTCAAGAGTTTAAAGGGGGATTATGGTTTGAGTTAAAGAGAGCATGCAGTTCAAGCATGGTAACTCAGACTTGCTAAATCTAGGAGACTTGAGGTGTGTGCCTCCTTTTAAGTTTGAAAGCTGAACACTTCTAGGGAATGCTATTAGGTATTGGCTTCAAGGAGAAAAAGTAGCTTGGGGGCAGCTAGCCTTTGAAGCAGAGAGAAGGAAATACGGTGGTAAAGGAGCCAGAGGATGTTGCTGCTGGTTGAGAAACTAGAGGGAGCGATGAGGTGATCTAGAGTCTTGTGCAGATATTCTGTAATGGTTCTTTAGCAGGGCCAAGTGGTTCTCCAGATGAAGCTCAGTTTTCTGTGGAGTGCATTGTCTAACTTTCGACACAGACTGGGGACCCTCTTACAGAGCCTCTATCTCTTTGTGGCCAGATTGTTAAGGCTGTGTTATAAACCTTCCTAGCCAACTGCCCATTTCTTTTGGATCTGACAGGAATAGTTCAGTTTACATCAGATTTTGCAGAGTTAGGGCTTAGAGAGAAAAAAAGTACCTGATACAGGTCTTTTTTCCTTTTTGGTCTTATACACTTGTTGTTGTTAAGTGCCATCGAGTTGGTTCCTACTTATAGCAACCCTGTGGGTTTCCGAGGAGCAGCTGGTAGGTTTGAACTGCCAGCCTTGTGGTTCAAACTGACCTTACAGTGCAGTACATTATCCTGAAGTGCCACAACAGGACTCTTATTGTTAAGTGCTGTCAAATTGGTTCTGATTTATCACGACCCTGTGTAGAGTTTCTAAGGAACTAGTGGGTTTGAACTGCCAGCCTTGCAGTTAGCAGTCCAGTGTTTTTTCTACAGTGCCATACCAGGATGTCATCTTATGCCATCAAGTCAGTTCCGACTCATAGCGACCCTGAATAGGATTTCCAAGGAACAGCTTGAGGATTTGAACTTCCGATCTTGTGGTTGAAATTCCAGTGCTGATCGTGCAGCGCCACACCAGAAGGTCCTGTATTCAGTGGATAAGGAATCCCAGGATAGTTCACATAGTTAAGCACTTGGCTACTACGTGAAAGGTTAATGGTTCAAATCCACCCAGAGGTGCCAGGAAAGAGGGAATGAGAAAGAGCCGGAAGTAGGACTGTAAGAGAGATTGCAGGAGGGGAGGTGGGGAGTCATTCCAGGACAATTTTCACCCACTCAGGAAACGAAAGGACAGAAGAGCAAGAACACCTCAATAGGCCCCACCTCAGGCTCTGTGGAGATGAGTCTTTTTATTGTTTAACAGGAATTGAGTCACTTGTTAAATGCCATGCCTAATAGAGAGACGGACTTATTCCTTGCCCTGGAGCTTCTGAGAGCTTAGTTAGGAAGAGTAGTCACACACACACACACACACACACACCCCAGCACCAGGAATGAAATGTTGCTTTCATTCTATTAAGTGGTTTGCCAGGTGGAATGAAGTTATCTTACTGGGCTTTCTCTGCCAGAAGGATGAATCTGATGAAAAGAAATTTGGAATCTGATGCAACTACATTGTATCAATAGCAACATGTTTTTTGGGCAGCGCACATACTGACTTCATGTTAAGCAAGAGTTGATTCTTGTCATAGAGGAGGAGAAAGCCAATGCCTGTCATTCTTCTTGTGCTTTCCCATGAGCTTTTACTCCCCTCTTCTGCCTCCTGTCCCCACGATATTTTGATGGGGTCACAAAAAGCCTGCTTTCTGTGTAACTGCATTGATAATACCTTTGTATTAAATCTTCTAGAACCGCATGAATGTGCTGGCTGAAAAGTCCTGTAGACTCCCTATACTAGACATATGGGGGACCATAAATGCATGTAAGTTTGAGTTTCCATGTCAGTTAGAATTCTGAGCCAGAGGAGAACATCTGCACTTTATTTTACAGATGAGGAGATTTAGTCCCAGAGAGAGAGCGATTTGCCCCTTCCCCTGAGATTAGCCGGCAGAGTCAATACTAAAATCTAGGTCTTCTGATTCAACCCAGTGCCTTTCCCTGCATGCCACACTGTTTCCCTCATTATCTTGAGATTTGCTGGAGCCACCAGACTACATAATGCGTGTGCATATGTGCATTTCTGTACCACAGCTGAATTAACTCATCATGTCAGTCTAAGTCCTGAGCCCTTCCGCAACATGCGGTAAATCTACACTCCTCGTGGTCTTCAGAATTGGCAGGCTTGAGGATATCATAACCATCCACGACACTACTGTCTCCTGCTGCCTCTGTGCACATTTCTGTCTCTACTTGTCTGAAGGCTTTTCCTCTTAGAGGCGGGACCGTAGGGGTGGAGCCGAGCTGTGCAAGTTTAAAGACAAGCAGCCCCAAGCTGAGCCTCATTTGAGCTCATTGAATGGTTTTAATTTTGACTAAATATACTTGTGAAAATCCAGGGCATAGTTTTAAGGTGGATTTAGTTCCATATTTAAAACACTTGGTTGACATGCTTCAGAGAGGGACCTGAGGGATATGGCCTGTGGTTCTAGCAATGCTGACTTTCTTGAAGGTTGTTTTTTTTTTTAGGTGCCATGGAGTCGGTATCCACTCATAGTGATCCTATGCACAACAGAATGAAACACTGTCCAGTCCTGGGCCAACCTCACAATTGTTGCCACACTTGAGCCCATTGATGCTGCCACTTTGCTAATCCATCTCACTGGGGGTCTTCCTCTTTTTCTCTGATCCTGCACCTTACCAAACATGACATCCTTCTCCAATGACTGGTCCCTCCTGACAATATGTCTGAAGTATGAGAGATGAAGTTTGGTCATCCTGGCCTCCAAGGAGCACTCTGGCTGCACTTCTTCCAACACAGATCTGTTGGTTCTTCTGGCAGTGCATGGCACTTTCAATATTCTCCTCCAATACCATAACTTAAAAGCATCAATTCTTCTATGGTCTTCCTTATTCACTGTCCAGCATATGAGGTTATTGAAAATACCATGGCTTGGGTCAGGTGCACCATAATCCTCAAGCTGACATCTTTGCTCTTCAACACTTTAAAAAGGTCTTGTGCAGCTGATTTGCCTAATGCAATATGTTGTTGGATTTCTTGACTGCTGCTTCAATGAATGTTGATAGTTGATCCAAGAATGAAGTCCTTGACAACTTCAGTCTTTTCTCCGTTATAAGAATGTTGCTTATTGGTCCAGTGGTGAGGATTTTTGTTTTCTTTACAGTGAGATGTAATCCATACCAAAGGCTGTGCTCTTTGATCTTCATCAATAAATGTTTTAAGTCCTCTTCACTTTCAGCAAGCAAGGTTATATCATCTGCATCTCGTAGGTTGTTAATGAGTCTTCCTCCAATCCTGATGCCACATTTTTCTTCATAGAACCCAGATTCTCAGATGGTTTGCTCAGCATACATGTTGAATAAGTATGGTGAAAGAACACAACCCTGTTGCACACCTTTCTTAATTTTAAACCATTCAGTATTCACATGTTCTGTTTGAACAACTGCCTCTTGGGCTATTTACAGATTCTTCATGAGCACAATTAAGTATTCAGGAATACTTATATTTCTCAATGTTGTCCATAGCTTGTCACGATCCACACAATGGAAAACCTTTGCGTAGTCAATAAAGCACAGGTAAACATCTTTCTGATATTCTTTGCTTTCAGCCATGATCCATCAGATATCAGCAATGATATTCCTTGTTTCACATCCTCTCCTGAATCCGGCTTGAACCTCTGGACGTTCTCTGTCAACATATGCTTACAGCCATTTCTATATTACCTTCAATAAAACTTTACTCATATGGGATATCAAAGATATTGCCCGATGATTTCCGCATTTCGTTGGGTCACCTCTGTTTGGAACGGGCACAAATACAGATCTCTTCCATTCAGTTGTCCAGATAGTTGTCTTCCAAATTTCTTGGCATAGAGAGTGAGTGCCTCTTGTGCTGCCTCACTTTCTTGAAAGTGCACCTTGGACTTCCTCCTTCAGTATCATGGGCTCTCTATCATATGCTACCTCTTGAAACTGTTGAACATCAGCTGTTTCCTTTTGGTACAGCGACTCTGTGTATTCCTTCCACTCATCTCTCAGTTTGTCATAGTGTGGTAGCTTCTGTGTTGCTATGATTCTGGAAGCTATGCCATGGGTATTTTAAAATACCAGCATGGTCCCCCACGGTGGACAGGTTTCAGATGAGCTTCCAGACAAAGACATAATAGGAAGAAGGAGAGATGAAATATGTATGAATATATATAATCACTGAAAACCTTTCCTGACTAGGTTTTCTCTATTGGCTTTGCTCTTCAAACATGCACTCTCATATTTTTACCAGTAAGGTGATGAGTTTACATCTTGCAGTAATGTGGACAGTTGAAGAGATGTTTTCCGATGAACAGCTGGTAGGTTTGAACTGCTGACCTTGTGATTTGTAGTCCAGTTCTTATCCTACAGCACCACTCTGGGAATCTTGCTAGTTTGGATCATCATAAACGCCAAGCCCTCTGCCCTCCCATCAATTCCAACTCATGGCGACCTCGTGTGCTGCAGAGTAGAATTGTGCTTTATGGGGTTGTGATCTTTAGGAAACAGTTTTCCATGCCTTTTTACTGTGGTGCCAGCGTGTGGGTGGGTTTGAACCACCAAA
This sequence comes from Chrysochloris asiatica, assembly GCF_000296735.1. Lineage (NCBI taxonomy): Eukaryota > Metazoa > Chordata > Mammalia > Afrosoricida > Chrysochloridae > Chrysochloris > Chrysochloris asiatica. Next base: position 3,737,710 of record NW_006408558.1, on the reverse strand, counting down.
GTTTATCCTTCATGTGCCGACAGTCTGTGCCACCCAAGGACCTTAGCCTATGCACAGTCCCTCCTAATTTTGTGGCATGACCCGTTCTTTGGGAAGAAATGTTCCATTCTCTAACAGCCATTTCCTAACATTTCAAGGGACCAAACAGTTTCCTTTTGCTTAATTTCTTTACAGTGTGTTAGCCTGGTTTCTGAAGGCCTTTTCACATGAACAACTCACTCTATTTGACTGCCAAAGGCATTTAGCTTCAGTATTGGTGCTATTGTTTTTTTCTGGACCCTCTCTGAGGTCTTCACCTCTGTGTTTCCTCATTTCCTTCTCTGCTGCCTGGGTTCCAGGTTGTTGTTTGTTGAATGCCATCGAATCGGTTCCAACTCATAGCAACCCTGTATAGGGTTTTCAAGGAGCCCATGATGGGTTTGAACTGCCGACCTTGTGGCTCGCAGTCCAATGCTTATCCTTTAGCACCACAAAAGTTTATTTCATTTTATTGCAAGAGGGAACTATAATATCTTTGCCTCTGTTTCTCTCTTCTCCTCTTTGAGGGCTGGTATTAAACAAGGAGGAGGGCAGGGTCAAGAGCTTGAGAACAGAAGGTAGAAGAGACAGAGGGGAAGGAGGGAAATATTGTCCATCAGTTTAGATTAGTGAGAAAGCGACAAGGAGAGACTATAAGAAAGCAGGTTTTCTTTGTCCCAAGAAAGCCCCTGTCCTCTGTTGTACTGCCTCAGGGTCCCCATTCCTTTCTCTCTTAAAACCAAAGAAACTAAATCCATTGCCTTCAAGCTGATCTGGACTCAAATCAATTCTGACTCATAGTGACCTTTTAGGTTAAAGTAGACTATGCCCCACGGGGTTTTCAAGGCTGTAATATTTAAGGGTCTCATATGGTCACTGTGAGTGGGAATTGATTCAAGGCACCTCACAACAGTCTTTAAGGAAGCAGGCTGCCATATCTTTGTCCAGCAACGCACTCACCAGGCGCTTAACCACTGTGCTACCAGAGTTTCTTACATCATTACTCAAAAAACAAAAACAAAACTCATGCCGTCGACTCTATTCTGATGGTTTCCGAGTCTGTAAATCTTTATAAGACCAGAAAGCCTTGTCTTTTTACAGTGGAGAACCTGGTGGGTTTGAACTGCCAACCTTGTAGTTAGCAGTTCAGTGTTTATCCTATAGCGCCACACCATACAGCTAGCATTCATTACTTCGAGGAATGGTTGGAATATGTTTCTGTAGGATAGTCTAAAAACCTAATGACTATTACTGATATTGTTTCTATAAGAAAACAGTATTGTGATTTCAAATATATTATGAACATTCCTCAGGAATATGAGCCATCTGCACGTTAGGTAAATGTATCCTTTGTTCTGGGTGTTTGTACTTCACTTTAGAATCTAGAGTTGTGACATACAGTTTTGAAAGTATTCAAAGGGCCCAAAGCATATTATTTTCTGGTATTAAATCTGACTTGCCCTGTCGACACACTGCTAAGATATCTTCATTTTCCTTTCAGAGGATCACGTTTGGGTCTTTGGATCATTCTACTTTCAGAATACAGCAAATAGTTGGGACTCTATTTAAAGTATTCTGTAGAGTTTTCTCCTTTTAGAATGCTTCCCCCCCTTGGCTGACTGCTAAATACTGTAAACCCAGGAAGAGCTCCATGCTTGCTGGTCTGGTATCGATTATCATTAATTCTTGCCTTTATGACTTTGCCACTTAAATACACATTTAGAAACAAACCAAATAAACATTAAATGGCATAACTAGATTTTTTTTTTTTTTGACCTGGGTGGTCCAGTTAGTTTCAACATGTGCTTAACTTTAAAAAGGTAGTTATAAAAACACTATATTTAACTACCCCATTAAATGATGGCAATACATTTTTTTTAAATGTATGAATTCCGTTGTTTAAAAAAAGAAACCTCGGGGTATTTATAACTTATTGCCATAAAAAAAAAAAAAATAGTAGAGACAGAAGGAAAAACAGATTTTTGTACCTAGGGGTGCTTCATCTGTGTGGTTCAGTTTGGCCAGTAAAACTTGATTGACCAGTTTCTGATGTTGTTAGATGCCTTCCAGTTGATGTCACTAATAGTGACCCCATGTGACAGAGCAGAACTGCCCCATTGAATTTTCTGCTTTGTGATCCCTATAGAAGCAGATCCTCAGTCTTTCTCCCATGGAGATTTCTGATTGGATTCGAACTGCCAGCCTTTTCCTTTGCACCAATGGGGCTCTTTCCTGACCCAGTGACTACTAGCAAGTCACTTAATTCTCTGTGCTTCATTTTCTTCCTTGGAGACAGAGAAGGTTTCCTACTTGTTTGTTTCCCATGCTCTCTCTTACATCTCTGAAATGTAAGGACTCTGTAATTCTGTGAATTTAAAAGCAGATACTTAAAAGAATCACAAGAAAGACAAAACTATGCTATTTACTCAGCAATAGAAATGGGGAGATGGCAAGTTCTAGAATGATCAATAAAGGTCTTGAAATAGCATACAATCCTTGGTCTTTTAAGAAAAGGCAGTCTTTATTTATTGCCTTATTTTTTGCACTGTACAAATGGAAAATAGATGGGGCATCTTGGGGTAAAAAATGCCTTTCTTTAAAATTATTTATGAGTAGAGACTATGTCTCCGCACCTGAAAGAAGTGGTGAAGCAATGTGCCACAGTACTGTTATTACATGCATTGCCACCTACGTGAATCAGCGCTGTTAGGACCATTTGAATTTGGCCCAGTGGTGTGTCAGTGGTTTATTGGACTGGTGTTAGAAATCAGAGCATCTAAGGTGAGTTTTTGACTCCTATAGGTTGACCATTTGCATATAACTCCCCAGTAAAAACAGAAGTACCTTTCTTGCGTTTTGTCTCTCATTAATAAGAGTCTGCATTTTTCTTTGTTCTTCCTCCCTAGTGATCTATTTCCCCACATTACATTAAGAGTCTCTTTGGGGTAATTAGTCATGGGTTAATGTGCTGGACAGCAGAGTTGGTTTGAACTCTTAGGGCAGCGGTTCAAGCTCACCAGCTGCTCCTTGGAAACCCTATACAGGGTCGCTATGGGTCAGAACCTGACCCGATGGCACTTAACAACAATAGCAAGGTATTTCTATTAAGCATTGGTTCTTAACTGGTTATCTTGAGTAAAAGTTAGTGATTAGATAGCAATCCCTTAAAACCATCAGGGAAAAGGTGGTTATATGAAGAACAAATATATTAAATGTTAAAGAAATTGGCATCTTAACTTACCTGTTTTCAAAATTAGTCATGGGTTGTTATTGAAATGTGGTTGTTGCAAGTGGTACCTGGAGCAAGCCATTCTGATTTGTCACAGGCAGATGTGAATTACACATGAAGAAGAATGACCACAGTGTTTCATTTGGGTTCCTTTGATCACTCTTAACTGGTTTTTAATGTTACACCAACATTTTATCATCAGCCAAAATATTTATCAGTACTTAAGCTCTGTGATTTTTTTTTTTTTTTTCTTCCCCCTTCTCAAACCTAGAATGGAAGAAACTCTGCCTAAAGAAAAACAATAGCATCAAGGGCCTAGGGGCCCCCTTCTTCCCACTTATCTCAGGATGCTTGCTGGCAGAGGGGAGGGATCCGTTTAGAGATGTCTGGACACTATTGAATGCTTTATAACGTTGACTTCCTGCTGGGTTGGGTTTCTGAGGATGCTACAGGACTCTGGCAATCTTTAAAAACCTGTTACAATCTAATTGGTCAAGGAAGGCGGCAGGGACTGTGCATCATTTCCCTCTGGACTTAATTTTTTTCTTAGGTTTCAGAAATGAGGGTTTTGTTTGTTTTCTTAAACAAGTATATATATATAATATGTGTGTGTGTATATATATATATATATATATATACAGAGAGAGAGAGAGACAGAGAGAGAGAATCATGGTGTGTCTCTCTGGGCTAATGCACTGGACGGCAAGGTTGGTTTGAAACACAAGGTCGGGGGTTCAAGCTCACCAGCCGCTCCTCAGAAACCCTATACTGGGTCACTTTGAGTAGGAACTGACTTGACAGCACTTAACATCAACTATATATATACACACACATACACACACATTTAGCTCTTAAAGCAGAATAAGCAGTAAAGTTTATGCTTTAATATTCACACTTAGTAATACAGAGTTGATGGGAAAATTACAAACAAATAACATAAACCATTCCTTTCAATAATAGGTTGAAAGTGAAATATGATGGAATTCTTCCTACTGTCTTTTTGAGTTAGTTCCAACTCATAGTACCACCAGGGATTTTGATTAGATCCTTAGGCAGAATTCAAAATGTTGTAAGTAACGTTGTTAGGTTAATGAGTTACTTTCGAAGATAGGCAATTCTCTTTGCTTATATGTTGTTGTTGGTTGAAGTGCTGTTGAGTTGGTTACAACTTATAGTGACCCTATATAGGGTTTCCGAGGAGCTACTAGTGAATTTGAACCACTGACCTTTCAGTTTAAACCAACTTTGCATTCTGCCGCATTAACCCTCAGCGCCACAGCAGGATTCTGCATTTGCTTATCTAGCTCTAATGGTTTCCTGTTTTGGAGAGGATTGGTATGTTTAAAAGCAGCCCTGGTGGTGCTGTGGATTAAGCATTGGGCTGTTAACTGACAGGCTGGCAGTTGAAATGCACCAGCCACACCACAAGAGAAAGATGAGGTTGTCTGCTCCCATATAAAGATTTACGGTTTTGGAAATCCAGTGAAACAGTTCAGCTCTGCTCTATGGGGTCCCAATGAGTGGGAATCTACTCGATGGTAGTATGTTTTCTTTTTTGTTTGTTTGGTGGATGTTTAAGATAATGATGTGCCCTGGAGTGAGTTCTGACTCATAGTGACCCTATACAGGGTTTCCGAGGCTGTAAATCTTTATGGGAGCAGAAAGCCTCATCTTTCTCCTGTGGAACAGCTGGTAGTTTTGAACTGCTGACCTTGAGGTTAGCAGCCAGTTTCGTAACCACTATGCTACTAGAGCCCCTTATGCTTAAGACATCTATTCTCTTCATTTAAGAATTTGATTGTTTAAATATTTTTTCTATGAGTCTTATGTTTTTTCCCATCATTTGCTACCTTTTAATTTGATGTGATATTTTTAAGCTTCCCAAGGACTTAGCATTAACCAGCTTTCTTATGATTCTACTAGCTGATTTTTTACTGGAGTTAATATTCGAGACACAAGTCTGTGTAGTTGTATCTGTCTTGGGTGCCTTTGGTGCTCGGAGGCATAGTCTCCCTTTGTCAGTTGGTGGTTTACACAACTTACAGGTTAAACAGTAGGAAAACCTCCTTCTGAGTGCTTATCTCCCTCCAGCAGAACAAGTTGGAGGGGAAGTGAAGCTGAAGGTTGGGCTGTCTTTGTTTTAAAAACTAGCTGCTTGTGTCTTCAACAACTGAGACACTAAAGCAGAGTGGGAGCTGGAGTTGGGAAAAGAAATCAGAAAGCTTTACACTAAAAGTCTACTAAGGAAGTTGTTGTTGTTGTTGGTAAGAGCCACCTGATCCATAGCAACCCTGTATAGGGTTTCTGAGGAGTGACTGGTGAGCTTGAATCACCAACCTTGCCATGCAAACAAACTTTACAGTCCAGCGTATGAACCCACAGCGCCACACCAGGATTTCATGTGAAGTTACACCTAGTAAAGTCTTATGGTTTCAGAAGGACCCAAACAAGCCATCTTTGTTGGGAGGTGAAGGTGTTCATGTAATAATCGTAGTAGACTGGTCTTCTCTATCACAGCACAGAACCCAGTAGTAGTTAGTATGACTTGTGATCAGTTGGTTTTATCACAACCAGATAGGCAAGCTAAAGCCTGAAAGATGGACTTCTACAGAGAAAGGAGTGTTGTTGTTTTGCTTTTTGATATGAAATAGTTAAAGGCGAGTCACCTTATTGCAATTGTGATTGGAGTGATTGCTTGACTTATTTTTAGACAACCGAGAGCCATGATTGCACGATGGGGAGGAGTTGGGAAGAGTTGTTGGACCAGCCGATAGATAGCCTGGGGTTACCTATAGTTGACTAAAGCTTGGAAAAACTGAAAGCAGAATTACTCATGCAAACTTGCTCCTCAAATGATGCCAGAGTGGCCATGTCAGATCTGTAAACCTCCCAAGCTTGCCTCTTTGCAACCCCATCATTTAAAGAGGAAAATGATCTGGGTTAGAAGAATGATTTGTTAGTTACATTGTAGCCCACAGATTCCTCTCTTCTGCTCCCTCTTTAGCCCAGTTTTATAAACTCATGTGTTTCTTCTTCACCTTTCTGTGTGGAAACTGATACCTAAGCAAGAGCAAGGAGATGAAGACACTTATCTCTAAATTTCCTTAAACCTTTAATTATTGTAAATGGAGGATCTAGTTTCTTGGGAGCTTGCAGTAATGTCTAAGGTTTTTGACACTCTCAGATTGAGTCATAGTTTGACTTGGAGATCTAGAATAACATGTAATCTACAAGGACTTGTTTACAGTAGTTGGTCTTGACACATACCAAAATGTTGCATTTATAAAAATTATGCAAAAAGTTTTTTTTATTTAGTTTCTGTTGTTGTTAGGTGACGTCAAGTCGGTTTTGACTCATAGTGACCCTATGCACAACAGAATGAAATACTACCTGGTCCTGTGCCAGTCTCACAATTGGTAACGTTTGAGCCCCTTGCTGTTGACGCCTGTTGGGGTCTTCCTCTTTTTCACAGATACTCCACTATAGCAAACGTGATGTTCTTCCCCGGGGACTGGTCCCCCCTGATAACATGTCTAAAACATAACTTCTAAGGATCATTCTGGCTGTTACCGTTGTTGTTGTTAAGTGCCACTGAGTCAGTTGTGACCCATAACAACCCTCTATAGGGCTTCCAAGGAACGGCTGGTGAGCTTGAACCATTGACCCTGCAGTTCAAACAGATTTTGCAATCAGTGCATTAGCCCACAGTGCCACACCAGGATTTTACTCGAGCCCGAAATAAATCTGTGTTAAGAGGTGGAACAATAAAGACTGTGGAAGTACACAGCAGTGTCTTGCTCTTGACACTTAGTACTAGCTGGTGTCATGTGTACCAGAGTAGAACTAGGCACTAAAAGGTTTTTAATGGCTAATTTTTCTGAAGTAGATTTTTTCTTCTCATGTGCCTCTGGATGAACTTGAACCTCCAGCCTTGGAGATAGCCACTGGGTGTGTTAACCATTTGTGCCACCCAGGAACTCTTGCCACACAGGGTTGTTGCTGTTGTTTTGTGCCATCGAATTGGTTCTGACTCTTAATGAGCCTGTATAGGGCTTCCGAGAGCAGCTGGTGGGTTTGAACTGCCAACCCTGAACTTACAGTGCCACACTAGGGCTCTCAACACACAGCAAGCATCAGCACTCTCCTGGTAGCCCACTGATAGTGAGTGGCAGCATTCCTAGATGAATATGGAAGTTGATGGTTATTGATGCTAAGTTTTTATTGACAAGCTCAAGTTACACGGTCCAGACTCCTGTGATGTGATCTTGGTGGGACAGTACTGGCATTGGCTATTTTGCAGACTAAGTGAAGCAGAGTTGTGTTTGCATCTTTGCAGTTGTGTTTGCATCTCGATCTGTGATGCCCTTCCCCAATGCTGCTGCCTTGAAAGCCTTCGTAGTCTGAGCAAAATTGTCCACCTGGCTGTGTTACCAAACTTGGGCAAAGGATCGAGAGAAAAATCTCTGGCTGCAAAGATCTTAGGCAATTCATCTGGTGTTCGGACATACCAATTAGGTGCAAGCCTTTCCCACACAAAGTGCTATAAAAATGAGCTTTTACTTTGAAATTAAAAAACAAAACAACCAAAAAAAAAAAAAACAAAACATTAAAAAAAGAGAGTGGGGTCAGGTAGGTTGGGATTAACATGTGCCTGCTTTTCAATGTAGATTGATTAGCTGGCCTGGATGGGAAGCTGGCCTTTGAAATCCATAGGTATTGTGTTGCAGGCCTGACCTGCCGGGCCCTAGTAGATTAGTAATGGTCTGCATCGTCTTCTCTGTCAGCATGCCTGGCAAGTTGCACGCTGATGGTGCCAGTTTGAGAGAATCACTGCTGAACATTGCACTGAAACCCTGCGCCTTGGCCAGGCAGCCTCTGGGGGAGGAACTGAGACTGGGATGTTTTCAGACATGTTCCTGCAGACAGTTGGAAGAGACCTGTGAAGATGCCCATCCGAGTTTGGAATGTGCCTCCTTAGTCTTAAATAATGCTTTCCTGCCTTCTCTTAGGCCTTCCTGAGCCATCAGGCATACGAGTTTTTGACAGGGTGTGCGGCCCTAGGGTTGTTCCGAAAGGGAATTTGAAACTCAAACTGATCTCATTCCAAGGAGTCAAGCATAATGCAATCCTTGTTTTCCTAGAGACAATCAGTTTAAAGAAAATTTGAGCAGGCTGGAATGGGGGAGAGAGAGTCCTGAGAATTTGAGTAATCAACTTAACCTAGGGGTAAAATGAATGGTATGATGGAAAGCATGCAAGACTTCTGTCCTTACAGCTGCCACCAGTTTCTGGGCTGTTGAGTCATCCTCTGAGCATTTATAGTCAGTAATCCTTGTGTAGTGTAAGGTCCAGATACAGTGACCAGGTTCCCCCCAAACTGGAAAGAAATGAGCATCCTTAGCATATAACCGTTGCCTGAAATATTCTCACCACAAAGTGGTGAAATTCGCAGCAACTGTAAGATTTCTCTTCTTAATGAGGTGTTTTCTTATTTGGAAAGATGTCTTTGGGTGGCTCCAGCCACGAAATGATCAACCACTAGCTTAAAGACTGGTGTTTGAACCTACCCAGAAGCACCTCATATGCATGTGAAAGCTGGACAGTGAATAAGGAAGACCGTAGAAGAATTGATGCTTTTGAGTTATGGTGTTGGAGGAGAATATTGAAAGTGCCATGGGCTGCCAAAAGAACCAATAGACCCGTGTTGGAAGAAGTGCAGTCAGAGTGCTCCTTGGAGGCCAAGATGGCCAAACTTCGTCTCTCATACTTCGGACATATTGTCAGAAGGGAGCAATCACTGGAGAAGGATATCATGTTTGGTAAGGTGGAGGGTCAGAGAAAAAGAGGACGACCCCCAATGAGATGGATTGGCCAAGTGGCAGCATTGATGGACTCAAGCATGGCAACAGTAGTGAGGTTGGCCCAGGATCGGGCAGTGTTTCGTTCTGCTGTGCATAAGGTTGCTATGGGTTGGTACTGACTTGATGGCACCTAACAACAACAGGGGCACCTTAGAAGGCAGGCCTGGTGATGTGCTTCTGAAAAGTCACAGCTTTGAAAACCTTAGGGTACTCAATTTCCCTCTGTCCACAAAGGGTTGACATGAATCAGAACAAACTCCGCAGCCACCATCTTCACCAACACCATTATTTGGAAAGTATTCATGGAGTTGCATTGACTGCTCTGTGTTAAGGAAACATACTTTCCCAGAATCCCGCCATCTGAACTATATTTCAGTAGGTTGAGGACAGGCTGGTACACAAATAAACAAAAAGCAACAAAAACGAATGAAACTAATACAAAGCAAAAGATATACCAAACCCAACACACTACTGCCAACTCAGTTCCAATTCATAGCAACGCCCTACAAAGTTTCCCAGACTGTAAATCTTTACACGAGCCCTCAGCCTTATCTTTCTCTGTTGGAATGGCAAGTGGGTTGAACCACCAGCTTTTGGTTATAAACTCATTGCTTAACCCACAGTGCCACCAGAGCTTCTTCAGAGGTGTATGGCTTTCCAAAATTGCAGAGGGTCATTAGATCAGTCAGTGAACTTACCATTTTCAACTTTTACTTTTTTTACGGGGTGGGGGAATCCTGGTGTGGCATTGAGGGATAATGTGCTGGACTGCAAGGTCAGGTTGAGTCACAAGGTCAGCAGTTCAAACCCACCACTCACTCCTTGGGTCTCTATAAGTTGGAACCGACTCGACGGCACTTAACAATTTTTTTCTATTACCTCTTTCTCCTTTAAGTCTCCATCCAGGTTAGTTCTGGCTTTGCAACTTGTTACTGTTTAACTGACTTGTTTGATTGTGTCTGGGTCATTTTGTAAAATATGTTGTTGTTTCATCTTTGAGGTATTTTCCTCAGAGATGCTACTGGTGTTGAATTGTGAGCTGCTTTTTTAGATTCTAACCTCAGAAAGGTTCATAATGGCTTTATAACATGAATTCTTTCTTTTTCAAAGATATAAGGAAACAGATCCTGTTCGATGCATTCTAGTACTTTTGAGATTGGGATATAGGGGAGTAACCTAGAGAGAGATCTGAAAGGATGAGAAGGGCATTTGTGAAACTTACACATTGGGCACACACTTAAATACAGCACCTTTGAGAGAATCTTGGAGAGAGAGACACACACAAGCAGACTTAAATCTGACGAAAGGATCTCTCTTCTTGGTTAATAGAGTATAACTTGGTCAGGAAGGCTTCACTGTCTAGATGTTAGGCAGAAGAAAAGATCAGAGGCCAAGGATGTGGTGGAAGAAACACATTGGCCAGAGGAAGATTGAGGAGGTGAAGTGGAAAGAGTTTTGTCTTTGAAATGTCCATTAACTTCTTGGATTTCTGGGTTTGGATCTGAACAGAGAATTGGGAGTTGTTGATACATGTTATTGTTGGCTTCTAATTCATGGAGATGCTATGTACAATGGAATGAGACAATGCCCAGTCTGGTGCCATCCCCATGTGTATTGGGCTGTTGTGATTGATGGGATTTTTGTTGGCTGAATTTTGGCAGAAATATTTGGCCAGGTCTTTCTTCCTTGACTGCCTTCATCTTGAAACTCTGCTGAAAACTGTTGAGCATCATGCTAGCTTTCATTGACAGAGAGTGAGGTACAGTGGCTGGAAATTGAACCCAGGTCCCTAAGGAGTTCTGGTAGCATAGTGGTTACGAATCGGGCTGCTAACCTCAGGGTCAGCAGTTTGAAACTACCAGCAGTTCCATGAGAGAAAGATGAGGCTTTCTGCTCCTGTAAAGATTTACAGCCTCGGAAACCCTGTATAGGGTTGCTATGGGTCGGAATCGACTCAACAGCAATTAACAACAACAACAACTCTAGTATGGAAGGCGAGAATTTTACAATGAGTAGCGTAGTAGTTACGAATTGGGCTATGAACCGCAAGGTCAGCAGTTTGAAACTACCAGCTGCTCCGCGGGAGAAAGATGAGGCTTTCTGCTCCTGTAAAGATTTACAGCCTCGGAAACCCTATACAGGGTTGCTATGGGTCGGAACCGACTCGACGGCACTTAACAACAACTATTACCCCTATCATGTGGCACTGTGGGTTAATGTGCTGGATTGCAAGGTCAGTTTGAACAGTAAAGTTGGCAGTTCAAGCTCACCAGCTGCTCCTTAGAAACCCTATACAGGGTCACTGGGGTCGGAACTGACTCAATGGCACTTAACAACAACAACAACAACAACAACAACTATTCCCCAGTTGTTGATGCATAGTTAGTAAGAAAGTCACAGGCGTGAATATCATTCTGTAGGGAACTCGAAGAAATGGGAGGGAATGGAATTCAATAGGGAACTAAGGTTTCCTTTCTAGTTCAGTATCCCAACACTGAAGCATTATTTGCCTAGTGAAGATAAAGAACAGAAAACAGTTAGCCATTTATTGTTTCAAGATCATGAATGTTTCGTACCTGACAGGAAAATCCATAATGGTCTTTGGAAATGTAGAAATCAATTCTTGGAACTCACCCTGAGGTAGAATTTTGGAGGGCTCTCTCACAGATGCTTCTCCATTTAAAGTAGATGCCAAAGCGAGCTAGGAGATAGGTAGCAGGGTGTTTGTAGCACTCAAAGCTAAGCATCTGCTAGTTTATTTAGTAACAGGAGCAGGAAGAGCAGAGGGAGAAGAGGGAAGCAGGAGCCAAGAATAAAACCTGGTCAAGAGGCCACATCAACTCAGCTTGGCAGACAGGCCTGGTGGCTTTGGTAATTACACTGGTGCCTGGTGGATGTGTGCCTTTTCCACTGAGTTTAAGAAAGGCTTTCCTCTAACTACCGGGTTGCCCAGAAGTTGGGCCACTTTTGCCCTTGGTGGTTTTGTCCTGTGGAATCTTTGCTGTGTCTGTGCTGCACATTGTGTTTGCTGACGGCACTAGAATGCTCTTGACCCTGCTGTTTCACTCCACTCCTGCCCCGTCTCCTGACTGAGCTCACAGAAGGTTTGTGAGGACATGCCCTTCTGGAAGCGCCCCAACAGAAACCACATGACTGCATGGCTAGACTAGCACACGTGGACTTGACCAGACCAAAGCCTCTTCTCTCCCGCCCTCTTTTTCCTCTCCTTTCCCCTTTTATCTCTTAGTGTTTTTGGCATCCGTAATATTTAATGGTCAGAACTGCCACGGCAAGTCTTACAGCTAGGGCGAGGGCCCCTTTAATGCTTAAACATCCTTTGACTTAATCTTTTGATTATAACTAGAATGTCACTTTATACCCACACTTGCTGCCAATTCTATTTTGACAATTCTCAATCTGGAAATGACATGGGGAGAAAATAGATCTTAGAACATTGAGGAAATGAATCCTGAGAAAAAAATTCTGTGCTTTTTCTATGTATACCTTTACACATGGAGTCAAAAGACATTCTCATTTTACACCACAGCTGGAGATTTCCTTGTGTTGCTTTCTGAGGGGGTGAAACCCATAAGCACTAGTTAACAATGCATTTCCACCCTCTGGTCTTTACATTATCCTTTAAAAGGGAAGCAGAAGACTAAATTGAGATCTCCAAACCCCAAACCACTGCCTTCTAGTTGATTCTAACTCAGTGAAACGGTAAGGACAGAGTAGAACTGAGCCCTAGGGTTTTGGAGTCTGTCTGCAATGCACTGGACTGCAAGTTTGGTTTGAAATGCAAGGTCAGCATTTCAAGCTTACCACTGCTCTTTAGAAACCCTATACGGGGTCACAATGAGTCAGAACTGACTTGATGGCACTTAACAACAATAACACATTTTGTTGGAAGCAGACTTGCTCATGGTTTCTCCCGTGGAGCAGTTGGGGTGGGTTCGAAGCATCAACTTTTCGGTTAGCAGCCCAATGCTTAACCAGTTTGCAGTTGAAAATATGTTGCCATTTCTTGAAGTTTTTGGTGGTGTGGTTTAAACTGCATTCTCTGATTCATAAGTTTGCTTTCTCTTTTTGCCCAACTCAATGTTTTATTTCTTTTCCTTAAAAAATGTCTCTTTTATGTACATGTTGTTGTTATTAGGTGCCATTGAGTCAGTTTCGCCTCATAGCGACCCTGTATAGGGTTTCCGAGAAGTGACTTGGTGAGTTTGAACCGCCATCTTGTGGTTCAAATTGACCTTGTGGTCCAGTACTTACCATTCAGTGTCACACCAGGACTATTAGATAACATCTATCAAGTCCTTCTGGAACACAAACATGAATAAGAATGGGCTCTCCCCTCAAGGAGCTTATGGTCTACTGACAAGAGCGGTGGTACAGACAAAGAGATACTATCTCTGCGGTGTGGGAAGGACTGTGGAAGAACAATTAGCCCTTCCTCAATGGGAGCTGGAATCAGGGGCACTTTAGGAAAAATTCTCTCACTGGATCCTAAAGGATGAGGTGTGATGTTGACTGATGTAGGGACAGTGGTGTGTTTTCTACTCACAGCCATGATCTGAGGTTTAAACATCATGGTGTAGGGAAATAGCAGCAATTGTTTGTCATTGGTGGGTTATAAAAGGTGAAGAAGGGTAGAGTGGTGGGAGATAAGGCTACAGAACAAGGCAGAGGTCAGGTCTTCAACCAGAGGTCGTGAATATAGTTGGTAAGATAGCTAGATAGTTCGATAGATTTCTCTCCCAACAGTGTGGAGAATGGGTTGAAATAGGGAATGGGAAAATATTTGAAGTAGGGTCTATGGAGTGGCTATTGTGAAACAGCATGAAGGCTTGAATGAAACCAGGAACATTGGGATAGTCAGTAGCAGTAGCTGGATGTGAAATAGACATGACATTTGTGGGATTTTGTGATGGCTGTGATGTGATTATAATGGTGTAGCGTGTGTGCTGGGGGTGATGGGAACAAATGAGGGTTGGTACTCTCGTATTTTTGGTGTGAATGGATGTATAAATGTCACCAGTTGGGAGCAGAGGAAAATCAGTCAGGGGTGGAGACACCAATTGTGAGTTTATTTCCTTAACAAACTCCTGGTGTTGTGGCGCTGTGGGTTAATGCGCTAGATTGCGAGATCGGTTTGAACTGCAAGGCCAGTGGTTCAAGATCACCAGCTGCTCCTTGGAAACCCTATACAGGGTCACTATGAGTTGGAACCGACTCAGGTACTTAACAACAACAATCCTTGACATAAGAAAAAACAACAACAAAACAATCACAGAACAATGTTGCCATCAAGTTGGCTTTATTCATGGTGACCCCATATATTGAAGAGTACTGTGAAACTCTTCAAAGGGTCTTCAAGGCTATGACTTTCCAGAAGCACATTGCTTCAAACCTCCAGCTTTCCAGTTAGGAGTCAAGAGCTCAACATTTTATGCCATATTTACATATTTCTTAAATAGTCTTAAGAATATCATCAAGTGTTAACTTTGAAACTATATCTCTAGGGTCTTGTTTTTGCTAATTCCTTGTCTTCAAACCTGGCAGTTGTTGTTGTTAAGTGCCATCGAGTTCCAACTCAGACTGACCCAGTATAGGGTTTCCAAGGAGTGGCTGATAGGTTTGAACTGACCTTTGCCTGTTCTCATGATTTTGAGAATATTCCATATCTCTTGATGTTGTTGTTACGTACCATCCAGTCGATTCTACCTCTTAGCAACCCTATGTACAGTAGAATGCAACACTGTCCAGTCGTGTAATCTTTCTTATATTTGAGCTCTACATTTGTTTGTTTGTTTTTGCTAATAGGACAATAACGTACACTTTAATTCGTGGTTACATAGTTGACTGAAAAAATGCAGTTTAACCTCGAAGTTTTTCTTTCCACTAATCAAAACGTGAGTTGATTTTTTATATAACTGTGATTCTGTCTCCAGCTTGAATTCAAATCTCCTGGCTGCTGTCCTTGAAAATCATATAATGCTGTCACTTCTGTATGATGCTGTGAATTACCAATCCTCTCATGATATCTAGGAAGTCCAGGGTTGAGCTTATATTCATTTCTTTTGCTATTAGAGCCAGAGTTCAACTGGATGATGCAGATGATGGCTGCGGCCTTGATGATAGTTTTGGGGGTGTTACTTTAGCAAAAGCTTTCCTCTGTTCCATTTCTACTTTTCTTGCATTCATTCATTGTTCTTCCTTCTCATGCTTTTCAGTAAAGTAATCAAGAATTCAATAAAGATCTTGTACTCAAGCTGGTCATGGTGTACCTCCAAACAAAGTGATTTAAGTTCGAATATCTTGACAATAAAAATTTCTGTTAGTTTCTTTTCTTTCAAACAAACAGCTACCTTCTCAAGATATGCCAGCAAATAGTCCTCTTGATTTACAACATGAAAAGATTACAGCATTGTTGCAACCACTGTGTTCATTCATCTTGTTGAGGGGCTTCCTCTTTTTCTGCAACCCTCAATTTCACCAAGCATGATGCTCTTCTCCATGGACTGGTCCCTCCTGATAACATGCCTAAAATACATGAGACACATTCTCTCCATGTTTACTTAGAAGGAACTTTCTGGCTGTACTTCTTCCAAGACAGATTTGTTTGTTCTTCTGACAGTCCATGGTATATTCAATGCTCTTCTTCCAAACCATAATTCGAATGAGTCAATTCGTCTTCAGTCTTCTTTATTCATTGGCCAACTTTCACATGGATATTAAGCAATTGAAAATAACATAGTTTAAATCAGGCACACCCTAGTCCTCAAAATGACATCTTTGCTCTTTTAACACTTTTAAGAGGTCTTTTGAGGTGGATTTGTCCAATGTAATGTATCGTTTGATTTTTTTTTTTTGGACTACTGCTTTCATGAGTGTTGATTGTGGGTCCAAGTAAAATGAAATTCTTGACAACTTTAATCTTTTCTTCATTTATCATGATGTTGCTTGTTACTCCAATTGTAAGGGTTTTTGTTTTCTTAAAGTTGAGTTGTAATCCATACTGAAGACTAAGTTTTAATCTTCATCAGTAAGTGCTTCAAGTACTCTTCTCTTTCAGTTAGTAAAGTTGTGTTACCTGCTTTTCGCAGGTTGTTAATGAGTCCTTCTCCAATCCTAATACCGTATTTTCTTGCACATAGTACAGTTTCTCTGATTATTTGTCAGCATTCAGATTGAATAAGTATGGTGAGACTATACAACTCTGACACACATTCTTCCTGATTTTAAACCATGCCATATCACCTTGTTTTGTTTGAAAGACTGCCTCTTCACTTATGAACAGGTTCCACATGAGCATAATTAAATGTTCTGGAATTCCCATTCTTTGCAATATTATCCATAGTTTATTATGATCCACACAGTTGAATGACTTTGTATAGTGAATAAAACACAAGCAACCTTTTTTTCTCGTATTCTCTGCTTTTAGCCAAGATCTATCTGATGTCAACATTGATATCCCTCATTCTACATCCTCTTCTGAATCTGGCTTGAATTTCTTGCCGTTCCACATCGACTCCACTGTAAATCCTGTCAGCTCTACCGTTGAGATATATTCAGTATCTGGTTCCTTCTTATTGTGTATACTGCCACAATCCTAACTGCATGGCCAGCCTGCTCTCTATGGAGCACCTGGAGAGACCCTTATTGAACATAAATCAAATTATATCACCCTCTGTTGCTTCAGAATCCCTGGGTGGTATGAAGGATTAAGTTCTTGACTACTTTTGGAAAGGTTAGCAGTTCAAAACCACCAATAGGTGCCCAGGAAGACAGTATTGATGATCTGTTTCTGAGAACTCACAGCCTGAAAACTCCATGGAGTAGTTTTACTGTGTACACATGAAGTTACTGTGAGGCAGAAGTGATTCTATGGTACCAAACGACTTCAACCTTCAAAGACTTCTCATTTCAATGAACATAAAACAAAACAAGATGCACACACAAGACAGAACTCCAAAGTCGTAGAGTGTGTTTCCCAGGAAATAGACTCAGAGACCCTGAATAGGAAGTGTACTGAGGAGTACTCTGGGGAACAGCACCCATAGGGAAGAGTGGGAACTACTTGAACTGTGCTGCAGTTAACAACAGGAGCCTCATCTGGTCCTGTGGGGATCTCTGGAGCTGGCATGCTGCTGAGAAATGTCCCACTTACCCTTCCTTCACCAGTCAATGGATGGATCCAAGGAGGAAGTGTAAATTTGGGTAGGGCAGCCTCCTTTGGCATACAGTGGGTAGAGAGGGCCTCCACTATTTGTCACCATCAGGCAACATTTTTAGCACCTGGAGCAATAAGTGTCTTGGTCCTCAATGAGGTATCTGGATGGTAGGTAACAGTACTCATTACACGAGAGGGCTTCAAAAAGTTTGTGGAAGAATTCCACTGTATTTTAATTCCATTTTTCCATGAACTTTTTGAAGCCTCCTCATACGTGATCTGACCCATCTCCACCACCACATGTATGACCTCATTTCTACTATTTTCCTTTGACTTTCTTCCTTTACTGCAGCCATATTCTCCTCACCATGGACTGCCAGAGGAACAAACCAATCTGTGCTGGGCGAAGTACAGCCAGAATGCTCCTTAGAAGCTATAAAGGCCAGATTTCATCTCTCATACTTTGGACATATTATCAGGAGGGGCCAGTCCCTGGAGAATGACATTATGCTTGGTAAAGTGGAGGAACAGTGAAAAAGAGGAAGACCGCCAATGAGACGGATTAGCGCAGTGACAGCAGCAATGAGGGCTCAAGCTTTACAACATATGTGAGGATGATGCAGAACTGGGCAGTGTTTCATTCTGTTGTGCAGACGGTCGCTATGAGTCAGTACTGACTCAATGATATCTGATAACAACAACAACTTCCATCAGATAATGCTTGAACATGGTCAGGCAGGCATGCTTCTATTTTAGGAATTCTGTACTTATTAGCCCAATGACTGACCTCCCTTCTAGTCTGTTCACATGTTACCTTATTATAGACCACACCCCCTGATTGGCAGAAAATGACACACTCAGCCCCAAATTATAAATCCCATCAGCTTGCTTCTCTTCATTTAATGTATCTCTACCTGCGACATTATACATATGCGCATACATACATTTATATGCATATGTACAAGGGGCTTCTAAAAGTTCATGGAAAAATTCCAATATCTTTAATTCCATTTTTCCATGAACAATTTGAAGCCACCTTGTATACTCTTACATTGGACAAGCTTCAATTGAAATAAATAGATATTCATCTGAAGGCAAAAATCATGTTGTTATCATTATTAATTCAGAAGAGTTTTCAATTAAGTATTATCAACATCATTGCCTTTGGCTGTGATATGAATGCTGGAGCTCATAGTAATATTGAAGGCAGAATGGTTTTTCTCAGTGAAGACGAAATGAAATTTCAGATAATCAGAACACCACACTCTAAACTCTTTTATCAATACATGTTACTTTTATCCTCACTTATAGGAGAAGGAGATATATGATAGTCAAGCATATCAAATGATTTATTTCATTGGTGTCATTTCCAGGGCTCTTCTGGGGTCTGTGTACAGCTTGCTCAATATTCTATGATTACATTGTCTGCAGTTCAGTCCATTGAACCCCCAAACAGGTCCATTGCCATTGAGTCGATTGTGATTCATAGTAGCCTTATAGATGGAATCAAACTAACTGTGAGATTCGAAGTCTGTGATTTTTATAGAAGCAGACGGCCACATCTTTCTCCTTTGGAGCAACCAGTGGGTTTGAACTACTGACCTTTTGATTGTCAGCCAAATACTTAACCAGTACACCACCTGGGCTCCTTCATACAGTAAATATTCCTATTCAAAAGTATGACCTTGCACTTCTTGAAGAAGATTCTTCATCATCAAAGAATGATAAAATTATGTTCATTACATGAAAAAATGAACTACTTAATACATTTCCTAAAGATCTCGGTGATAATTGTATAAAGGCTTTTTGTTTTTTTATTGGGTGGGAGGTTTAATTGGATGATCTGAACTGCCTCTTCTAACTCTAAAATTCTTTGATTCTGTTTTTTCAACCAGAAGGCTTGAACCATAAATGGTTTTCTAGTTAACCTTTAGTGAATCAGAAATTCAGTTTACCAAAACACCTCAATCAATGAGTCTTTCACTTCCTAAACAATGGTTGATGTCTCTGTACTACAAATAAACTTTGAGTAGATTTTCAGACTCCCAGTGGTGTTGAAGGTGTAGTTTCTTGACACACTAACTTGCGTGTGTGGATGTGTAAAGCAGTGAAGATGCTGCTGCTTTCCAAAGTTCTTCCTACCTGCATCTTTTTATTTTCATCTGTGTATTTCTTGGACTAGAGAAAACATGTTTCCATGCAGCAAATTCTGAGTAGACCAGTATCATTTTGTACTTCACATGGACCCATTCTTTATTTTTTAAAATAAACTTTCCCACCTCACACACTAATTATTAAAATCGTGTGATCTGCCAGACAAACACAACTCAGTAGTGGTATTTGAGCAACAAATCAATGAGCAAATATTGATGCAGCACACATGCCACATGAGCATGACACCATCTGGGGTTCTGTACATGATTTAGATGGGAAGACAGAGACTGTCTCTGCCTTTAAATGACTCAAAATTGAATTAATAGGAGGCTATGAGGAAAATGCAGACAATTCTAACCAAAACTCTAAAAGCAATTTTCACAGTTGCTAAGGCATTGTGTCATCATTATTCATTCACTGAGTATTTGCTGAGTGTCTGTGACTTGTCAGAAAGTGTGCTGAGGATGGGAAGGGATATTGGGGGTGGCAAGATGGAGAATGGGATTCAGCCTGGTGCATTAGCAGTTTACAGAGTTTAGTACCTTTGACCATACACTTAATAAGATGAAATGATCATCTTCAGGAATCCAGAAGTAAGTGAGATAATTATGTAGACTAAGTACTTCAAGGTAAATTGTATAATATCTAACGGCTCTATTAGCAGTTATTAGTAGCTGGTGGAGTTCCCTGAGTCACAAGACAACACAAGTAATTTGCCATTGGCTGCTAACCTAAAGGCTGGCGTTTGGAACCTACTCAGTTGCTCCATGGAAGAAAGGCATAAAGACCAGAGTCAAGAAAGCCCTATGGAACAGCCCTACTCTGAAATAGAGGGGGTTGCTACAAGTTGGAATTGAGTTGATGGCAGTTGATTTGGTTTTGTGCTCTTGGTCTCTAGATTGTGGGGATGGTGTTTGTGTGTGTGTGTGTGTGGTGTGTGTCTGACTGTGCATGTGTGTAGGGATTGGGCAGTGTTTGTAAGAAAGAATTGTGTTGAATTTGGGAGTTTTCTATATTTTCAATTCCATTCTCATCTTGTGTCTTTTCTTGTGGGTGATATAATATAGTCAGAAAAAGCATGGTTATTTCACATTGGGATTCAGTGTTCCTTGGTTTCAAGTTTGATTTAGCGACTTAACAGCCCTATGAAATGAGATGAGTAATATAAACTCTTTAAGCCTCCACTTATACGTTTATGGACTAAAGATGGTAATATATCCTAACCTTCCTACTTCACATGATACTTGACCATGTGAAGTACACACACGTAAGGCAATTTGTGTAGAAATGAAAGGATTCTGGATACTATAAATGACCAGCAGATATGAGTTACTATTATTGAATAGTGGTGGTAGATTGATGCTCATTAACCACCCCTTTACCATACACACATACATGGTTTTAAATTTTTGAACATAATTGCTGTTATATCCAAGGGACTTGTTAAAGTTTGTAAGCTTAAATGTCATAGTTGTTTTTGTTGTTGGGTGCCATCAAGTTGATTCAGACTTAGCGATCAAAGTAGCAAAGTAGAACTGCCTCACGGGGTTTTCTTGGCTGAAATTTCCATGGAAGCAGAAGGCCAAGTCTTTCTTGTGAAGAATCCCTTGGTGGGTGTGAACAGTCATTCTTTCAACTACCAGTGGAGCACTTAACCATTGTGCTACTGGGGCCGGCAGTCTCCTGGCCTTTACGAATCAGCTTAACTTTCACAGTTTAGCAGAATTATGTAAAAGTAGGCCACATGCATGTTTTTTTCACTGAGCAAAACTTTGTTTTACTGAGTAAATTTTCTAAGTCATCAAAAGGAAATGTTGGTAGCTCTCTTAAGGTTCATCTGTTTACTCATTGAAACATCATTTGAATCTAAGCTACCTAAAAGTTGGTGTTTTTATTTGTTTTATTCACTCTTGTAATTCTATCTCCTAGAGTTAGGGCTGGCCGATAATAGATACTCAGTGGATTTTCATTTAGTTAATTATTCTAAAAAACATTTGGAAATATTGGGAAAAGTACATTCAGAATTCTTTCCCTGTTAGGTACCGTTGAGTCAGTTCCGACTCATTGACTATGCACAATAGAACGAAACATTGCCTGATCCTATGCTATCGTCACAATTGCTGTTACATTTGAGTTCATTGCTGCTGCTGCTGCCACTGTGTCAATCCATCTGCTCTGGGGTGTTCTTCTTATTTGCTGACCCTCCACTTTACCTAGCATGATGTCCTTATCCAGGGACTGGCCCCTCCTGACAATATGTCCAAAGTATGAGAGACGAAGTCTGGCCATTCTGGCTTCCAAGGAGCACTCTGGTTGTACTTCTTCCAACACAGATTGGTTTGTTCTCCTGGCAGCCCATGGTGCTTTCAATATTCTCCTCCAACACTGTAACTCAAATACATCAATTCTTCTACGGTCTTCCATATTCATTGTCCATATTTCACCTGCATGTGAGATGACTAAAAATACCTGGACCTTATTGTTGTTGTTGTGAAGTGCCGTTGAGTCGATTCCGACCCAAAGCGACCTTGTATCGGGTTTCTGAGGAGCAGCTGGTGAGCTTGAACCACCAACCTTGCAGTTCAAACAGCTTTGCTGTCTGGCGCATTAACCCACAGGGCAACGGACCTCATAATCTGGCAAGGAGAAAGAAATATAAACAGAAAATGACAATTGTGTAACCTGCGCTCCAATAGAGGAGTTATGGGAGCACAGAAATGGGATGTGGAGGACGGCAACAAGGAAAGTTTGATGGACGCGAATGCGTTCCACATAATATGCTCTTCTCCAAGGGTGCCAGTGAGAGAGGTTAGCCCCTTATACAGAGTTCATTTCCTGTTGAGAATTTAAAAATAAAAGGGACTGAAAGTCTGTTTTATTATCACTGTATAGGGCGCAATTTGAAATGAAAGAGTGTGGTCAAATGTTCCTTCCCCCCACAGCTATCATGCTTTCCCCTTCCCATGGTGCACTTCTGCTTTCTCTGGCTGGGGTCTGCCCTTTTGAGATACTTGATCTTCAGAGACAGTTGTCTCCCTGAAAGTCTTCTGGTTTGGTAATGCTAATTTTACACATGTGTTCTTTATAAAGTTATTGAAAAAGCTATAACTCTGGAAACACATGGAACCCAAATTTAAAAATTAAAAGTTTTCTGCATCTCTCAGAAGTTTAGAAAGGATTTTTTCTTCTCACTAATTCAAAGCAAGATGATCTTTTAAGAAATCTGCTTGGTCTTAAATATTGTTATAATTTCTTGGATCAACCTCTTGTTACCATCATACTGTAACTTAGGGCTTTTTGGTTGATCAGTTAATGATTCTTTAATTTGTCAAAAGATAAGTTTTATCAGAAATTGATATTTCATTCTGTCATTTTCCTTTTTAATGTCCTATTTTGATCTATCAGTCAACTACTATTCAAAATTCACAACTTGGTGATCATAATTCTCTGTTGAATGTTTACCATCTTAATATTTGCACATACTCTGGATATTATCCAAGTTACTAGCTAGTAAGGAATGAGGTGAGAAACTAGTCTCAACAAACTATCTAAAACAAACCAACTGAAAATCAGTTTAAGAAAGCTCTGAATTACCTAGGATGAATTTTTCTTCCTTGAGGCAATGACTTTTCAAATGGTATCTAATGCTGTGTGGATAGCCATACCCACCCACCAAAGTAGCTTATTTACCCAGCAGGATCTACACCATTGATGGTTTTTTTTAAAGAATAAATCATAAAAGCCTATTAACATTCCATTATGATGAGCATAGAACTAGTTAGAGAACATCTGTGAGGTTAGATACCAGAAGTAGACTTGAGAATGTATCATTCAAAAAATACCTGAAATGGGAAGCAGCATTCAGAAGGCCTTGTGGGTAAAGAGTGGTGGGGGCTGTGGGTTCATGTGCTGGGCTGCAAAGTCAGTTTGACTGCAAAGGCGGCGGTTGAAGTTCACCAGCCGCTTCTCGAAAACCCTATGCAGAGTCGCTGTGGTTCGGAACCGACTCGGCGGCATTGAACAACAACAGTGAATAAAGTGTAGCCTTTAAGGGAAGTTGGCTCTACCAATATGTAACCTGTCAGTGGGATGTTATGGTGAATTTAATCAATGTTATTGTTGTTGTTGTTGTGAGCTGTTGTAGATTCATAACTTCCCCTATGTAAGATAAAATGAAACACTTATGGTCCATGCCATCCTGACAATTGTTGCTATGTTTGAGCCTAGTGTTGTAACCACTGTGGAAGTCCATTTTGTTGAGGATCATCTTTTTCACAGTTCTGGTGTGGCGCTCTAGAGTAAGCACTGGATCACAAGGTTGGTTGGACCACAAGGTTGACGGTTCTAACTTAACCAGTTGCTCCTCAGAAACCCTACATTGGGCCATTGTGAGTTAGACAACAGTAGCACTACTTTACCAAGTATCATGTCCTTCTTCTAGAACTGGCCCCTCATTATAGTGTACAAAGTATGTGAGACAAAGTCTGTCTATCCATGTTTCTAAGGAACTTTCTTACTGTACTTCTGCCAACACAGATTTGTTCATTCACCTGGCTCACTATTGTGTATTCAAAATCCTTTCCCACCACCTTAATTCAAAGGCATCAATTCTTCTTTAACCTTCCTTATCCATAGCTCAGCTTTGGTATGGATTTGAGGTTACTGAGAAGACCGTGACTTGGGCCAGGCCTACCTCAAAGTGACTTACTTGATTTTTAACACTTTAAAGAGGTCTTTTGCAGTAGATGTGCCCTGTGCAATACTTGGTTTAAATTCTTGACTGTTACTTCCATGTGTATTGATTGTGGATCCAAGGAAAATAAGATCTTTGACAATTTCGGTATTTTCTCCATTTTTCGTAATGTTGCTTTTGGTCCAAATTTAATTTATAACCAAGTTAATTCACTTTTCACTGAAGTTTTACAAACACCTTTTGATTTTCTTATCATTCTGTTTGTTAGGCTTTTAAGTCTTGAACTCAATTAATTGAAGTTGAATATTCAGGAAAATTGTTAAAATATTTGGTCCTTTTGTCTTCATCTCCTGGTTCTGCTGTAATAGAAATCCCACAAGGAGCTTTAAAAACTAGATACAGTTTTCTCATAGTTCTGGAGGTTACAAGTCTGAATGGTCTGTTTTAGCTTTTAGTGGTCAATGACAGCCCTTGTAAATGAATCTGTCTTCATAGTCTGTCTTCTCTCCATACGTCCATTTGTCCATTTTGTTCTTTTTTGTAACTCAGAAATGATTAGATTTAGGACCCACACTAATCGAACCAGCAGTACAAGTTCACCTTGAAGTACCTTGGAGGAAAGGTCTAGGGGTCTGCTTCCAAAAAATCAGCTATTGAAAACCCCAAGGAGCCCAGTTCTGTGATGATGTAGAGGGGTCACCAGAAGTTGGAATTGACTGGTCTGCAGGAGTGGTCAAATTAACATAACAGAGAAAACACATTTAATGGCTAGGATCCTACTTAAGGATATGCTGTTGTTGTTAAGTTGATTCTGACCCTATATAGGGTTTCCAAGGAGCAGCTGGTGAGCTTGAACTGCCGACCTTGTTGTCCAAGCCGACTTTGCAGTCCACTGCACTAACCCGCAGCACCACACCAGGACTCCATTTAAAGATACAAGATACAAGAGTCCGGATTTTAATACATATATTGTGGGGGGGTACACAAGTCAATCATATCGGGGTGAGACTGTATGAGGGCAGAAATGCCAGTGGAGACTCAGCAGCTGTGGAATGGCAGTACCCTGTGGCAATTCCTACATAATAGTATGTTGTTGGCCTAGAGAAACACGATAAATGGAGAATGTTTTCTAATGCTTTCACTATTGTCAGAAGCCTGTGTTGAACCCTTAACTGGCCTCAGAATTAAGGTGACAGTTGACTAGTTTGAGAGCTTGTTTTCCAATACAACTGGAAGAGAATGCAAGGAAAAGTAGTTTTGACTACAAGGTTTTAGTTATACTAAGATTACATTTGATTCGTTTTTGCTAAGGTTTGTTCTTGTTGTTAAGTGCTGTTGAGTCAGTTCTGATCCATAGCGACCTTGTACAGGGTTTCCAAGGAAAGACTTTGTGGTTGCTAACGTTTACTAGGGACCAAATATTGCTTTAGGTATTGACATGTGTGAGGTAAGTGAACTACCTTCCAATGAATTACCTTCCAATGACAAAAAGCTGAACATCTCCTTTCTTTGTTACTGTTGTTGTTAAGTGCCATCAAGTCAATTCCGACTCATAGTGACCCTGTTTAAGGTTTCTGAGGAGCAGCTGGTGAGCTTGAACCGCCGACCTTGCAGGTTCAAACGACCTTGCAGTCCAGTGCATTAGCCTGCAGTGCTATACCAGGGCTCCCTGTGTGTAGATAAAGTCAAAAGATTAGTGGTTGCCAGGAGCTCATGGGAAGGAGAGGAGGGATGAATAGGTGGAGAACATGGGATTTGTAGTGTCATGAATGGTTTCTGTATGATACTGTAATGGGAAACACAAGATGTTATGTAGTTGTCCTGTGGAACTGCTCACCACAGACTGTGAACCCTAATGTGGACTATGGACTTAAGTTCATAACAATGGGTCAGGATTGGTTCATCAATTGTAACAAACAGACCACACAAATGCAAGATGTTAATAATAGAAGAAACTGTGCAAGGTGCAAGAGAGCATAGGGGAACTCTCTGTACTTGTTAGCCTAAAATTATTCTTCAAAAGTGACGTCTCTTAAAAGAAAAAGAAAGAAGGAGAGGGAGTGTGTGAGAAAGGAAAAGGAAGGGAAAATAAGAATCAGATATCATCAGTTTCTAGTTGTGTGGTCTTGGAGGAGTTATTTAATCACTCTGGGCCTCTATTTCCTGGTCTGTAAAACAAGGATGGACCTAGTTATTACTACTTAAGAGACTCAGATGAGTTAACTGCATTATACTCAGTAGATTCTTACTAGAGCAATACCTAAGGAAAGAGACATTAAAAGAGCAATGGTGATTTAAAAGAGAAATTAGTTATTTCCACTTTATAAGCTAAATATATATATTCTTTTTCTTTTTAGAAGTGATGTTCACTCAATTTTTTTTTTTCTTTTCACTCAAATATTTTGTTGTTGTTTGTTTTTCTTCTCATTATGTGGGTGTCATGGCTGTTCCAGGCCTGGATGCCCAAAGAATGGATCATGCAGGAGACTTGGGGCGACTGTCCTAGAAGGTTCAAAAGATCACTGAAGGGAGGAAACAGTTCAGAGAACTGAAAGGCGTTTTTCCGTTAGAGCTCAGACCTGTAATTCACAAGAGTGCTGTGTTTGTTGTATTATTTTTCCACTGCAGATGGGAAGGGCCCATCTTCAGTTCCTTTTTAAACTTAAGTTGTTAAAGAAATCTCAGGCTTGTTTCCCATTGTGTTAGGCTATAAAAACATTTGTCTTGACTATACAATTCTTTTTTTTTTCCCTTCTCCTTGTGTCATAAAGAACAGCGATAATGAGAAATAGAGAAGCTTCTAGGTAGCTTAAGAGACATTACAGAAGTCCCGCTGTGGGTTAACTGTAAAACCAGTGTTCATCCACCAGCTGGGGTGCGTGATCCGAACCCTGCTGTGCTTATTCATTTCCTGGTTGTCTATAGTTTTTATTCTGTTTAACTTTTACAACTTTTCTCCCTCAGGAATGACATCGTAAGAAGAGCACAATTCATTGCTGTGTTTTGTGGTTGGTTCTCTGTGCTGAGCTTTAAAAAGGGTGACTATTTCAAAACATGCTGTTGTTGTGATTAGTTGGTGCCTACTCATGTTGTTGTTAAGTGCTGTCAAGTCAGTTCCGCATATATGAAAACTGAAGAGGAAGATCATAGAAGAATTGAGGCATTTGAATTAGGGTGTTGGAGAAGAATATTGAAAGTACCATGAACTGCCAAAAGAACAAACCAATCTGTCTTGGAAGAAATGCAGCCAGAGTACTCCTTAGAAGTGAGGATGGTGACACTTCATCTCACGTACTTTGGGATGTTATCAGGAATGACCAGTCCCTGGAAAAAGAACATCAAGCTTGTTAAATTAGAGGAGCAATGACAAAGAGGAAGACTTCCAATAAGATTGTTGATACAGTGTCTACAACAATGGCCTCAAACATGGCAAGAATTGTAAGGATGGCACAGGACTAGACATTGTTTTGTTTTGTTGTATATAAGGTCACTATGAGTCAGAACTGACTTGATGACACCTAACAACAGCAAAAAATATTGTATTGCTTGTGTTTTTGTTGTTGTTAGGTGCCATTGAGTTGGTACCAACTCATAATGACCCTATGCACAACAGAATGAAATACTGCCCAAGCCTGGGCCAACCTCACTACTGTTGCCATGCTTGAGCCCACTGATGCTGCCACTTGGCCAATCCATCTCGCTGGGGGTCTTCCTCTTTTTCTCTGACCTTCCATCTTACTAAACATGATATCCTTCTCCAGGGACTGGTCCCTCCTGAGAAGATTGCTTGTATGTATCACATTTTGTTTATCCACTCGTCTGCTGATGAACATGTGGATTGTTTCCACTTTTTGATATTGTGAATAGTGTTGCATGAACATTGATGTACAAGCCCCTTTTTGAGTCTCTGCTTTCAAATCTTTTGGATATATCCAGTAGTTTGATTGTGATAGGCTTTTTCTTGGTAAAAAGGAAAAATAGAAAGAAAAAATGTAGAAGAAAAATAATTGAATTTAAAACCAGCATAGTATATTGGGACTGTGGTTTCTCTGTAAAAAGGAAATATAGAAAGAAAAAACATAGAAGAAAAATAATTGAATTTGAAGCCATCAGGCCTGTTTAGTAGATGTTGTTGTTAAGTGCCATCAAGTCGGTTCCGACCCATAGCGACCCTGTACAGGGTTTCCGAGGGTGTAAATCTTTACAGGAGTAGAAAGCCTCATCTTTCTCCCGCAAAGCGGCTGGTAGTTTCGAACCGCTGACCTTAAGATTCGCAGCCCAATTCGTAACCACTACGCTACCAGAGCTCCTGTTTAGTAGATATATGGCCCTATTCTTTTTTTTGAGTCCTGGTGTGATGCTGTGGACTGCAAAGTTGGTTTGAATCATAAGGTTGGTGATTCAAGCTTACCAGCAGCTGCTTAGAAATCCTAAACATGGTCTCTCTGGGTCAGAACTGACTCGATGGCACTTAACAGCAACAACAACAGAAACTGTGTTTTCTCTCCAAGCAGAGAGCTAGTCGTATGGTCAGTCTCCCCAACCTGTATTAAGTTTTTTGACAACACCCATGGTTTCCTGTTTTTACCATAGTTTTTGAGTATCTGCGACTTTATCTTCAGGTCCCTCTTTCTGACTACTTCCCTGTGCCACTTTCCAACATCTTTGAACTTGTATTTTACTGCATTCCTTCAGCTGTAGTATTTGATGCATAAAAAATAAGCAAACCTACTCCCTCCCCAAACCAACCAAACAAAAAAACAAACCCAGAAAACCATTGCTGTTCAGTTGGTTTTTACACATGGTGCCCCCATGTGTTATGAATAGAATTATTTCATAGAATATTCTTGGGTGTGATATTTACAGAAACAATTTGCCATTCTTTGGTTCACAGTCCCTCTGAGTGGATTCGAATTGCCAACCTTTAGGTTAGAAGTCAAGCACAAACTATTGCCATCAGGGGCATATATAGTATAAGTGACAATTAAATACATCGTACCCAGGACTCTGGGACTGCTGTTTTCAGTAGCTCTAAAACAGCCTGGAGTCCCGGTGTGGCACTCTAGGATAAGCACTGCTTTGCTTACTTCAAGGCTGGTGATTCAGACCCACCAGTTGCTCCTTGGAAACTCTGTTCAGGGTTGCTGTGAGTCATAACCAACTTGATAGTACTAAACAACAACAAAGCTTGGCCTCATCAGAATTTTTATTCCGTTCTCTGAGCAAAACTGGACCTCCTTGGGCTGGAGGTAAAGTACTTCATGTGAGAATTTGGGTCTTGCTTGGTCGTCAAACACTGAAGAATACACTGTAGGACATTACTTATGTTTCTCATTTGAAATTGGGCAGGATTTTTTTGCTTATCTCTTTGTACATGCTCTTGTCAATTTAACATTAAAAGATTAAATGTTATTTGGCTATGAACAAAGAGTTAGGTCTGGTGTGAATTTATGCTCAACCTAGTTATCCAATTCTGATTGGCTATCCTTTCACACCAAAGGTCAACATTCCAGTGTTTTGGTAGGCTCTAAATGTTGGTCTGAAATCTAAATAGTAGGGACTTTTTCAGAGTAATCGCTTGTGAGAAATGACTGGTCCTGGTGGATGAAATCCTAGACTCAGAATCAATAGACTCAGATATTTTTTTCTTTGCTCAAATGTCTGTGTGCTCTCTGAGGTAATCAGACCAACACTTTCCCTAAATGTAAACATTTTCAGTGGATGGGGATTTAAAAGATGTACTTGCCTTTGCTTATGGCAGAGGATTTTAATTCTTATTCCTGAAATGTTACGAAAGTATAGGAGAAAATAAAGCGGGACAACAGAGCAAGGAGGAAGAACATTCCAGTGGTTATAGAGTGAGCAAGGGTCAGACGGGGGTGTGGTGTGGGGATGTTGGCAAGTGCCCAGGGCATGGGGAAAGAGAGGGCAGAGCTCCAGGCAAGACAAGGAAAACAGCCTTTGCTTTCTCCTATCTAGAGATGTGTGTTGGTTTTACCTGGCTGACAGAGCATATTATGAGAAATAAACCTTGAGAAACCATATACTGTTGGAAACCATCTCTACGTTTTCAAATTTAAAATGAACTAAAATTCTGGTTGTTCTGGTAGATCTTTCCTGGACTGACTTCTCTTGTTCTGGTGGCCTCCAGTCCATGCTGGTTGTAGGCTTTTCTCCCTAAGCAGTGTTCTCTTCCCCCTCACCCCCAAATGGAACTTTTTTTTTTTTTTTTTATGGGAGTCATCATGACTTACCTGTTCAACTGATTATTTCCATTGGGCCTTGCCTTCTAGATTCCTATATGAAACACATTTATGTTAAAGAGTTCATAGCTAGGCATCTTATCAGTGAGATTTGACATCTAAGATACTGAACAATGGTGGAGATTCATGTATTCTCATCATCTAGGAATAAATAGATTGCTTGGGGGTAGTAGGGCCTCTTGGAGCCCCTGAAATTGTGTAGATATTTAAGTACATCCCTAGTGAACCAATTGTGTGGCGCTGTTGTTGTTAACTGCCATTGAGTTGGCACTGATTCATGGCAACCCCATGCACAAGGAAATTGGGCCATTTGATCCCTAGGGTTTTCATTGGCTGTTTTTTTACAAGTAGATTATGAGGCCTTTCTTCCTACTCTATAGCAACTTGGATGATCCACCGAGTCCTATTCAGCATCACAGCAGCATGTACACCTCCATTGACGAATGAGCGATATGTTGGCTGAGAATCTAACCCAGGCCTCCTGCAATGTTGTTATTGTTAAGTGCTGCCCAGTCAGTTCTGTATAGGGTTTCCGAGGAGCAGCTGGTTGATTTGAACCACTAATCTTTTGGTTCGCACTCCACTGCTAATCTTGTCTCCTTCATGATGTTGCTGTTAAGTGCCGTAGAATCAGTTCCGACTCATAGTAACACTGATAGGTTTCCAAGACGTGGCTCTTGAGTTTGAACTGCCACCCTTATGGTTCAAGCTGACCTTGCAGTCCAGTGCTTTATCCCACAGCGCCACATCATGGAAGGTAAGAATTTTGCCACTGAACCTCTACTTCCCTCTTTTGTGGTAATGGTGTACTGTTGAGTTGGTTTCAACTCATAGCTACCCTGTATAGGGTTTCTGAGGCTGTAAATCTTTAAATGATCAGAAGTTTCATCTTTTCTCCCATGAAGTGGCTGGTAGTTAAATGCATTCAATGTACCCAAACCGAAACCCATTGCCACCAAATTGATTCTAACTCATAGCGGCCCTATGTGTAGGGTTTCCGAGACTGTAAATCTTTACAGGAGCACATAGCACAAAATAATAGATCTGGATAGAACAACATAGGCCTCTCCCTAATTGATATACAGTGGGCTTCAGAAAGTTCATGGAAAGAAAATTTTTTTAAAAAATGGAATATTTCTATGAACTTTTGAAGCTCATCTTATGTGTTTTGTTGCTATATCTTGGGATGAGAGAAGATGAGAAAGCAACTGAAGCTGTGGGCTGAGGATCTCAATTCTCAATAGCAAGAAAGTCTTGCTAAAAGGTTGAGTGTTTTTCCATGTCATTAACTGAGTTGTTGAGAACTACCCCCAGTTTAGTAGATCAGAGGTTAGGGGTCTATGGTCTCAGGTTAACTATATTTCACTGATAATCATTTGGAGCATCCAGTCTCTATCTTATGGAGCTCTGGTGGTGCTGTGGGTTAAGCATCAGGCGTAACCTTAAGGTCAGTTGTTCAAATCAACTGATAATTCTGTGGTAGACAGATGCTTTCATAAAGATTTACAATCTTGGGAACCCTATATAGGGTCATGATCAGTTGTTGTTATGTGCGTGGAGTCGGTTCCAACTCATAGTGACCCTGTACAGGGTTTCCGGGGCTGTAAATCTTTACGGGAGCAGAAAGCATCATCTTTCTCTCACGGAACAGCTGGTAGTTTCGAACTGCTGACCCTGAGGTTCGCAGCCCGATTCGTAACCACTACGCTACCAGGGCTCCTTGATCAGTTAGGATCCATTTAATGGCAGTTAATTTGGTTTGGGGTTTTAGTCTCTGTGCTATTTCTGAAAATTACGTGACGTTTATTTAATAGAAACAAGTATGGCTATAACTGGAGACCTGGCTTTACAACTAACCAAATTGTTGTTATGTGCCGTGGAGTCAGTTCCAACTCATAGCGAGCCTGCACAGGGTTTCCTAGGCTATAAATCTTTACAGAAGCAGAAAGCCTCATCTTTCTCCCGTGGAACACCTGGTAGTTTCGAACTGCTGACCTTGAGATTTGCAGCCCGATTCATGACCACTATGCTACCAGAGCTCCTTCAAATTAGTAGGAGTAAAATACCTAGTATAAAGTAATGTTTGTTTGTTTTTTTTCATAATTATCTATTTTATTCAGAGAGCAGTCTGATCACATATGGTCCAAGAACAAATAGTAAACCAAATATAATCAGAGGGTAAAGATTGGTCTTCAAACGTCATAGCCAATGATGCCACGCTTGCCTATGATCTCGCCGATATAAAACCACATCCACA
>NW_006408558.1:3703265-3704917 GCF_000296735.1 Chrysochloris asiatica | reverse complement strand
GGGGTTGGAGGAACCAGCTCCACCTTGGCATAGTGCCAAAATGTGGCCAATTGAGGCTTCGAGTAAGTCACAGCAGCGTTTACCATCGCCGGAGCCTTCTCCACCAGGTTACGGATAAACTGGGCCATGGTTCTACGGTGGAAAAAAAAAAAGCCTAAAGTAATGTTTTAAGGCATTAAGGACAAACTGTCATTTTGAAGGACATTTTCAAATTTATCAAGTTCTGAAGCATAATTCTGTTTTGACACAACACTTATGTATCTTAGAGGTTGTACAGAGGTAATGATGTCATTCAAACATTTTATTTGCATCACAACTGTGGAAATAAGTGGAAAATAGGTAAATTTTATTTGGCAATGTATAATAAAATGGAAGAGATTTGAGGTAATTTTAATTAGAATCATTTAGCCCTTCCTGTCCCTATATGAAGAGTACTAGATTGAAACCTTTTTTTTTCATGTGAGATTTGACCCAAGGGGGTATTTTATTGTTTATTATTCAAACTGTTTTTGATCATGTTTCTTTCCTTCTGAAACTTGTCTGCAGTCTTGAAGCATTTCAGCTCATCACAAAAATATGTTTAGGAAACTCAGTGTTCAATACCATTGTCCATTTAACTTACCAAAAACGAAACCCGTGACATCAAGGTGATTCTAATGTATAACAATCCCGTTGGACATGGCAGAACTGCTCCATAGGTTTTCGAGGCTGTGGTTTCTGTGGAAACAGACTGCCACATCTTTCTCCCTTGGAGTGGGGGATTAGAACTGCTGACTTTTCTGTCAGTGGTTGATTGTTTAACCCTGAACCACCAAGGCTCCTATTGACCTTTTATCTAACCTATTTTATTACCTAAAGAGCCTAATGTTTGAGTTCTGAATAGAGCTTGTTGAACCATAATAGGACTAAATCTAGCTTCTGTAAAAAGGAGAGATGAGAAAAAGTGTTACTATAATTATAAGAACAAATGTCATTTCCTTTTTTAATTTTTCCAGATAAAAAACAAATTAAGACTTAGCTTGTTCTTCTTGAAAAATACTTATGTCTCCTCCCAGCTGAGCAGGTTCTTTACACATGGAATTTAGGCCCTGAGTTTGTGTGAGTCAGCAAATGGGCAACAACAAATGTTCAGCCATCTCATTGGTGTCAAGCCTAGCAAATTGGCAAATTGTATGAACACACCAAATGCATAAACAAGTTTGTATGAGCCAAGTCCATATTCCAAACGAAGACAGCAGCAGCTGGTTGTATCCTTAAGAATAGAAATGCCCTTCCTGATCTTCTAATCTGTTAATGCCCCAGGTTGGGAAATTATAACTGTAAGATTTAAAGATTTAGCACTTTGGGATAACAAGTTGCCTCTGAATTTTTCAGCTCTGAGAACTTCTTCTTATCCACTCAACCAGAAAAATAGAGACAGAGTTATGCTTCCTTGTATGAGGAAGCTTCAGGAAGCTTGAGAAAAAATTGAATTAAAAGATAATGAAATTTTTCCATTAACTTTTTGAAGCCCCCTCATCCAATACTTGAATCACTCACAATATCAGTAGTAGACTTAAGAGATGTGTACATGTATGTAGACATGTATGTATGCGTGTGTGTTTATATATGTGTGTATGTATAATGTACATACATATGTGTATATATATATA
>NW_006408558.1:3664395-3699635 GCF_000296735.1 Chrysochloris asiatica | reverse complement strand
ATATGGAACTTCTGGTAGCATAGTGGTTATGAGTCGGGCTGCTAACTTCAAGATCAGCAGTTAGAAACTACCAGCCATTCCATGGGAGGAAGATGAGGCTTTTTGCTCCCATAACGATTATGCAGTGTTACTACGAATTGGAACCAACTCCATGGCATATAACCACCACTATATATATCTATATATTTGTTGATCAATGATATTAAATACTCATCAGTAGATCATGATACTTTTCAGAAAAGCTTCCAATCAACTTGTAAAATGTATTTATATTGATAACTAGAATGCAAAATTCCTTGACCTGTATTTGTTGGCAATCAGAGTTTAATTGAACCCCAGGAATATCTTTAGGGTAATAAAAATATTCATTGTTTCCTTTGCTCCTTCCTAACACCATTTTATGTCTGCACAGTTTCCACCGGCTGCTTCCTGCCTACCTCCCACAATTCTTCTTTGGAATTTTGAAGTCAGATATATGGTTGTATGCATTGGAAGTTTGTTACTTTCTAATTGCAATGTACTATCATTCCTTATTCATTCCTAAATTTGATATGGGAAACATTTCCTGGTAAATCAATAAAACCAACTTTATTTCTAGCAGTAAATTTTCAAGCAGTAACTAGGAGGGTTTCTCCTCTAATTGGTCCTTTACCTGTTTTGATCAAAGGAAATGAATAGGCCAGTTGACTACAAATCTTCGTATGCGTGTGTGTGATTTTAAAGTGGCATGGGAACATTTCCATGGATGTTTTATGTATTTAGAGAAATGAAGTTTAATTCTCAATCCACCATTTATAAAACCACAAACTCTTGGGCTGTCATTTTGATGTTAGACTAGGAGCTCCTTTTTGGTCGGATTCTGTGTAGTAGGTGAAAGTGTGTCCAATGGGGGTGTCTTTTAAAGGCAAGACAGATTTAAGGATATAATTTACTGACATTCTGCTGACTGCACTTTTTTTCTACAGAACTCCAAATACATTCTACCATTTAACAATATTCAGTTGATCTCTGTAGGTCTCAGCCTTCTTGAAGGAAAAGTGTCACAATTTTGTGACTCTTTTCTCCATAGGTAATGACGCTCAATAAATGTGTCTGATTATGACATTAGCCATTCCCTGTTCACTTTAGTACTACTTTTGACAGTCTGTATGTATCAGTGACTATCTAGTAAGTGTGTTGACTGCCTTTGAATGAGTTATCCTTATTTTGACTTACTCCAATTTTAAGTTTTTTAATGGAAATCTTGCATTTCATGACTACCTTGAATTCTCCTACTTTGATTTTGGATTCCAAATATGGGAATGTTCTTCAGATAGCCAAGTAGACTTTTCCTGATCTTGAATGTGGTGTACTGGTATGACATTAGAAGCATCATAAAATCAAATCAAAAAGGATGTCAGTATTTGCTGTTTTAGGATATCATGAGCCATTGGGATTTCTCAAAGATCATTTTTAAAGGCTGATGTGCAGCTGCCTGACATAGCTGTTTTTAGCTAAAATACGCCTTCCCTAAATTTGGATTTAAGTGACCCTGGAATGCATTGCAGGGATAGGCTGTTGCTTTGGGTTAATCTCTGGATACTTCATATCTGACAGGCACGGGCATCTGTGGTTTATATTGCATTGTTCTTTAGATCTAGAAATAACATTCTTCTAAACCTGGTGATAGTCAGGGGAATGTTTACTAAGATTGGTTTTCTTCCATTTGCACAGTTTTAAAACTGGACGTAAAACAAAACACATGTGTGATTTTGGGGAAAAAAAAAATCTGTCATCTGAGAAGTAATTCATAGCATGGGTAAGGTTAATGTAGCTCCAGGAACTTATGTTTTATATCAAGGTGTAGTCCTCTTGTGTAGTAACAGTTTACTACTCATGTGTTTTAATCTGGATGCCAGCATTAGTTAATATAGACTTTTTTGGGGGAGAGTGTATTTTATATGCATGAATGTTCAGGTTAAGGCACGATTAATGTGTTTCCACAGCACAATGAAAAAGTCAAAGGAAATGCTTTTATTTTAATATAATATTAATGGAGTCTAGAGAATAGATTTCTTTGTAGAAAGTTGAGCAGACCACAATTCATTTATTTGCAGTCAGAGAGCTTTTGGCTCTCCAATATAGGCATGTAATCTTATTAGGTAGCCCTTTAAAATCAATAAAAAAATAAAACCACCCTAAAAATGTGGTAGCTTTGAGTTCATTCTTTAAAAAAAAAAAAAAAAAATATATATATATATATATATATCCAATTGCATTACTCTATTTAAATATACCACAATAGGTTTTATTTAAAATAGACCTTTATCCTATGCATATATTCACAGCTGTCAAAAATATGTGTCATTCTTTGTCCTACAAATGCCTGTTCTCAGTCATTTAAAAACCTAACCCTTGAGGTGGCCATTTTGCTGAAAAGCAGTTACTAAAAGCACTCTGTCATTCTAGTGTGAAAGGTGCTGAGAGATTGGCATAATGTATGACTTCACCCAGCATCGGCTTTCTTTCTAAAATTTTGAATGAAATAAATTAAGGTAGAAAATTAAAAGAAAAAACATCTTGTTGGGGGAACACTTATTATTAGCATTTGCTCATCAACCTCTCACATCTAGAGTCTGGGTCACCATTGTAAGGTTATCAGACTGATAGTGAGCTGATAAGCAAATTTCAGTTGTGAAAGTCAGCTGATTATAATGGTGTAAACTGAACAAAAAAGTTTAGTAAAACCTACAGGAGGTGTTGTCTGTCATTTGGCCTTGTTCTGGTGACTGTTGGCATTTGCTTGGCAAGAGGTAGGCTCTGCTCTTATCTCCCCAAGCTAGAGGATTTTAATACACTTCAAAGTACTGAGTGGGCACTTCTGTTACTGCTCCCACCCTAACCAGACAAATGGAAGCAATGCACTTGTGAACTGAGCAGAAAAATTCACCCAAATTAACACAGCACATAGAAACCTGAATACAGGTGCACTTTTTGTCTAATCCGAATAAGAGAAAGTTCATTGATTACTTAGAAAGCTTATTTTTTCTGTTCATAATGTAGACATTATGTATACATATTGTTGTTGTTGTTGTTAAGTGCTGTCAAGTCGATTCCGACCCATAGCGACCCTATACATGATTTCTGAGCAGCAGCTGGTGAGCTTGAACCGCCAACCTTGCAGTTCAAATGGCTCTGTGGTCTGGCACATTAACCCACAGTGCCATACCAGGACTCCAGGGTATACATATACACATACATAAATACATTACACATTTGTTGTTAAGTGCCTTCAAGTCAGTTCCGACTCATAAGGTGCCCTGACGGGTTTCTGAGGAGCTGTTGGTGAGTTTGAACCGCCAACCTTGAGGTTCAAATTGATGTTGAGGTCTGGTGCTTGTCCTCCAGCACCACAGCAGGACTCCATATTGCACACACACACACACACACACAAATACACACATATACATAGAGCTAGAGCCTTGGTGACATTGTTGGCTATTCAAAACTACCAGCCACTCTGTGGGAGAAAGATGAGGCTGTTTGCTCCCATAAAGATTTACAGTCTCAGATATTTTATGTTGTTGTTAAATACCATCGAGTCAGTTCAGACTCATAAAGACTCTGTATAGGGTTTCCGAGGAGCAGCTGGTGAGCTTGAACTGCTGACCTTGCTGTTCAGACTGACTTTGCAGTCCAAAGCAGTAACCTCCACCACCACACCAGGACTCCAGATATTTTATTTAGTTTATTTAAGTGCCTTTGAGTCAGTTCCGACCCATAGCGACCCTGTATTGGGTTTCCGATGAGCAGCTGGTGAGCTTGAACCACCGACTTTGTAGTTCAAATGGCTTTGCAGTCTGGCGCATTAACCCATAGCGCCACACCAGGACTATTTTATATAGAAGGTCAGTATATGTTAGAATCCACTTGGTGGCAGTGATTCGGTTTGGCGTATAGCTATGCTATTGTTTTTAAGTGCCGTCAAGTCTGTTCCACTTCACAGTGACCCTGTATAGAAACCTTGTATAGGGTTTCTGAGAGTGGCTGGTGTGTTTGAACTGCTGAACCTGGAGTTAACAGTTCAGTACTGGTCCTACAGCACTACACCAGGGTTCATACAGATACGTTGTTGTTGTTGTTGTTAAGTGCCATCGAGTCGGTTCCAACCCACAATGGCCTTGTATAGGGTTTCCGAGGAGTGGCTGGTGAGCTTGAACCACTGAACTTGCAGTTCAGATGGCTTTGCAGTCTGGAGCATTAACCCACAGCGCCACACCAGGACTCCATACAGACACATATACATATACATATTTTATGAGATGGCTAAGAAGGTTATTGATAATTTATTTAGTAGGTTGTCCTTGTGGTTTAATTTTTCAACTTTTATTGTGGTAAATACATCCATGTATACAGCAAAACATTTGCCAGTTTGCCTTTCTTTTACTTGCACAATGCATTGATGATGGTATATTTTGATTCTTAACCACTTCTGTGCACAGTTAGATGAGCTATTTATAGAACTAGGTATCTTAAGACATATGACTGCTCATATTTCTGCCCCGCAGAGTTTATGAGAGAAAGCTAGTCTAACAATAGGGTCAATTCCACTAATTAAAGTCATGCCCTAGTGGCTTAACATGATAGGTGTTTGACTTCAAAGAGCTTAGAAAGCATACTGATTTTTTAAATGTTCTGTTTGGAAAGCTTTGCTTTATAAAATTTGCCTTTAACATGACAGATGACCCTTAATTAGAATGATACACTGGCCTGTGATAGCTATTTGAGAAGGGACAGCGTTGACTGGTGCTGTGTTGTTCTTGTTGCTATGTTTGATGCTGAGTCTAAGTATTATTATTTTTAATGTATTAAGCTATAGGAACTCTCTCTTTGGGCATGGCATTTCTCAGGGTCTGTCGTCTCTTCAGTGCTTCAGGTGTGAATCATGGTGATGCCGTGAAAGACAGTGATTTATTGCTTTGGAGGACATGCATGTGTATGATTAAAGGATATAAGTGCAGGACTCCAAGATTAACTTCCTTCCTGTTCCAGCAGGGATACACGAAGGGAGTGAGTAATGAGATAATTTATAACACCACAGGCTCTCTGTCCAGAGACCACGGAGTCAAACAGGAAGATAAAATCCAGAAGGTGTCTACTGGAAGAATACATCGTTTGATACTCTCTAGACATTCCTGTTAATTGCAAGTAGTACAGTCTTCATAGTTTCCTGTTCTTTTTTTTTTTTTCAAAGAAATTCCTGGTAAAAAAGTTAGTTTGTTTGAATCATGTAAATATTCTGTGAATATTATACATCATTTCTCCATGTTTTTTGTTTGTTTGTTTGTTTAATCTTTTGATATTATTATGTTATTGGGACATCAAAGAAACTTAGTAGCCAGTTATAGACCTCAAGATCTTTTTTTTTTTTTTTTTTTGTAAGGTCAAGGAATTATCAAAAGTCCGCTGTGGGTTAATGCGCCAGACTGCAAAGCTGTTTGAACTGCAAGGTCAGTGGTTCAAGTTCACCAGCTGCTCCTCGGAAACCCTATACAGGGTCAGTATGGGTCAGTACTGACTCAATGGCACTTAATAACAACAACAACAACAACAGGAATGTAAGGACAAATTCAGAAACATTTATTATTTATTTTAGTGCAGGGAGAGGAGCAAAGTTTATTAAATACTACTGTTGTTGTGTGCCATGGAGTGAATTCCGACTCACAGTGATTCCATATGACCAAGAAGAACTACCCCATATGGTTTCCTAGTCTGCAGTCTCTACAGAAAGTGACTGCCAGTTCTTTTCTCTCGCTGGACATTTGTTTGGTTTGAATTTTGAATTGCTGACCTTTCAGGACCCAAGTGCTTAACTGTTGGAACACATGACCTGTGTTTCTTAGGATATTGTTCCTTTTAATGTATAGGTACTTCGTTCCAGTTTTTAGTTGAAATGAGGGAGTGGAATGGGTAAAGAGATTCTTTTCCAACTGTGTGTGTGTGTGTGTGTGTGTGTGTGTGTGTGTGTGTAGGATAAAGAGGCCTTGGAAAGGGTGTGATCCAGGATTTTCATTAATAATGGGAGTCAATAGAGGAGGGATTGAGAACGGGACATCTGGTGATGTTTAGTTCCTCTCCAGTGAGTGTTCATATAGGAGCTCTGTGATGCATTAATGTACTACTCTTGGCTGCTAACAGAAAGATCAGCGTTCAAACCCACTAGTTGTTCCGCGGGAGAGAGAGGTGGCAGTCAGCTTTCCTAAAGATTGTTGTTAAGTGCCTTCAAGTTAATTCTGACCCAATGCGACCCTGTATAGGATTTCCAAGGAGTGGCTGGTGGGTTTGAACCAGCAACCTTGTGGTTAGCAGTCCAGTGCTGATCGTACAGTGCCATCCCGGAACAATCTTCCTGAATACCACAGTGTAGGAAACTGTGGGACAGGACCGCTCTGTCCTACACTGTCACCGTGAGCTGGAACGGACCCGCTGGAGCAACAACAGCTCTTTATGCAGGTTTCTGCGCTTTGCATATTTTCATGCATTTTGAACATTTGTTCTAAAGTGAGGTAAATCCTCACTTCAGAATTGTTTCTCATTCAGAGGCTATGGTATTACTTAATGTGATAGGGTCTACTGACTTGTAATTGTTGGTTACATTAGATTCATGAAAAGTGACTAAAATAACTGATAACTTTTATCTCAAGAATATTAATTTCAGCTCCACTTTGCAATGTCTTAGTGGTTGGCACTAGACTTCTTCTATTTTATATTAAAGATCCTTAGGTGGAATTGGAATGGCTCCAAGCTCTTCCTACTCTCCCATATGTTTTAGTTGACTAAAATATTGCCATAAATAATTGGTCTCCTTTTGAACTGACCTTTAGGTTCATATGATGCACATATTGATGGCCTTGACATTTTTTTCATGTGTGCACTCTTCAAGAAGCGTAGTATCTCCACGTAACCAAAAGCAGGTGGAAGAGTAGGTAGACACACGTGCTTTATTAGATAACTATAATTCAAAGAATTATATAGCAGAACTCTTGCTAGAGTTCTGTTTTTGGACTTTGTGTAGTGAGAATGTCTCATAAGCAAAATAGTTCAGGTCCTCTTGATATTTCTGTAGCCAAATAGTCCCGCATT
Source organism: Chrysochloris asiatica (assembly GCF_000296735.1). Classification (NCBI taxonomy): domain Eukaryota; kingdom Metazoa; phylum Chordata; class Mammalia; order Afrosoricida; family Chrysochloridae; genus Chrysochloris; species Chrysochloris asiatica. The sequence goes on along the minus strand of NW_006408558.1, from coordinate 3,692,513 downwards.
AGGCAACGTTAGTTTGTTCTTATAATAAAATCCATTTTAGAACATAGTCCACCAGTCTATTCCGCATTATTTGCAGATTCCATATTTGCAAAGTCGCCTAGTCACTAAAAAACACTCGAGGGTTACCTGGACGTTCACAGGAATGCACTTACAAAGAGCAACAGAAATGACCCAGTGGAAGTCAAACAAGGTCGTTCAGCCTTGCTAATTCAGTGTTCGCAGGGACTTTATAGCTACTGAGAATATTTGAAGGTTTTTTTCCCCCTGTTGAAAATGAAAGGACTCTACTTCTAGCAGGGTGATAAGACGTAGTAGTTAAAGTGTTTGGATTTTGAAGTATACCTACCAGGTTCAAATCATGTCTGCACTGGTGCTGGTGGTGGTGATGTGCCGTGGAGTCGGTTCCGACTCATAGCGACCCTGCGTAGGGTTTCTGAGGCTGTAAATCTTTATGGGAGCAGAAAGCCTCATCTTTCTCCCGTGGAACAGCTGGTAGTTTCGAACTTCTGATCTTGAGATTAACAGCCAGATTCATAACCACTACGCTACCAGCGCTCCATCGTGTCTGCACTACTTACTAGTAGGATGGCTTCAGACCAATTACTAAACTTCTTTAAACCTCGTTTTTCCTCTGTTATGAAATGAGGATAATAATAATACTTAAGAGTCTTGGGGTGGGTCAAGTGTTTAACATGCTTGACTGCTACCCACAGGTTAATGTTTAGGGATTACCTGGAGATGTCTTGAAAGAACGTTCTGGTAATGTCTTTAGGAAAATCCAGCCACTAGAAACCCTTTGGAGCACAGTTTTACTCTGATATACATAGAAAGGGTCACCATGAGTTGGAATGAATTCCATAGCAACTGTTATTGATAATATTACCTTTTTTTCTTTCTTTCTTTTTCTTTCCTCTCAGAATTAAATAAGGGCTGTGTGACACTGTAGGATAAGCACTAGACTGCTAGCCACAAGGTTGGTAGTTCAAACCCACCAGCCACTCCTCAGAAACCCTATACAGGGTCACTGTGAGTTGGAACAGACTGAACAACACTTTAACAACAATAAAACCTCTTTAATTGAAGGAGCTTTGGTAGTACAGTGGTTGAAATGCTCAGCTGCTAACCAAAAGGTTGACAGTTCCAACTCACCAACACTCCACTGAAGAAAGCTGCGGCAGTCTGCCTCTGTAAAGACTAGAAACAGTGGGAGACACATCTACTGTCCCACAGGGTCACTGTGAGTCAGAATGGACTTGATGGCAGTGGATTTTGGATATTTGGTATTGAGGTGGGCTTAGTGCTTTAGGGAAGATTTCTTTAAGAGTTAGCTCTTGTGACCAAGCTTTCAGGTAACCTAACCTGTGACCACACAGATTAACATGTGAAGTTTAGAGGCCCTAGAGTCCTGGTGTGGTGCTGTGGGATAAAGCACTGGACTGCGAGGTCAGTTTGAACTGCAAGGTGGGCGTTTCAAGCTAACCAGCCACTCCTTGGAAACCCTATACAGGGTTTGAGTTAGAACTGAGTTGACGGCACTTAACAACAACAAGGAGTGCCTGGTTAGCTTGAACCGCCAACCATGCAGTTCATACTGACCTTACACAGTGCATTAATCCACAGCACCACACCAGAACTCCTAAATATATATATATGTGTGTGTGTGTGTGTGTGTGTGTGTGTGTGTGTGTGTGTGTGTGTGTATATATATATCTGTATGTATATATGTATATATATGTGTGTTCACATTTTCTAGAGCATGCATACTCAGTTACATGGGAACCATGTATTGAAAAAAAAAAAAAAAAGAATATAGCTCTGATTGTGCACAATGGTTTAGTAGTCAAATTTTATTTGACTACTGGTTTCAAAGTAATTTTTCTGGAATTGTGTAATGTGTGTATTAGAAATAGGACTATTAGCACACTTAGTTCATTGAATTGTCACGCATTATTGGTGGCCCTAATTTATACATCCATTGTGCTGCAGTTTTTGTTGCAGAACTACACCCCGTGGGGATTATTATAGCACATGAGGGTTTGGAATGACTACACTCTGCTTTGGGTACTTTTTTCACTAAGAAGTATGGGTACCACGAGATGGTACTTACCCATCTGTCTGACAGAGCATTTGTATGGATATTACCTGAACATTTATGCACACCATGGAGAGAGGGGATTTAAAACAGAGAAGAAAGAGAAAAAAATTGAAAATAAAATAGCATGATGGAAATAACAGAAACCTCTTTGCAAAGGAAACCTAACTGTTCTTAAAAGCCGATTTAATAGCCAGCAGCAAAATCATTCACTATTGTCTTTAAGAAACAAAGCCTGATCTGCAAACTTGGAACTGAAGTGCAAATCTGGAAATTTGCCAGGGAAATCAAGCAGGGTAGACTTCTACATCTCAGCTTCAAGGGGGGAAAAATCCATTTTGCAAAGTAACTTCTTCCATCGATTGTGAGCTGTCAATGTTTGATGGGTAGATCTTAAAACATTAACTGATTAAACTCCTCAGTGCCAGGGCGGTCATAATTGTGGCCTCTGCTATGCTGAGCTTCTAAGTGTGTGTCTTTGACACATGAGACATTCACTGAATGAGGAAACAAGAGCAGAGTGGAACGTTTTGGTATTTGCTTCATCCTAAAGAGAGAACCAATAGAAAGATGAATTTAACTGAAATATCACTTATTGATGGTTTATGCTTCATGTCAATATAAATATATTGTGAGAGAAAGATGAGGCTTTCTGCTTCTGTAAGGATTTACCTTGAGTCAGAACCGACTCTATATAACAGTGAGTGAATGTGTGAGTGATGCTTCCTATCAGCTAATACGTTGTCCAACCTCTTAGGGAACACTCCGTCTACAGTTCCTTTCTAGTCATGTTGTTATTCATAAGGTTTTCAGTGGCTAAACATTCAGAAGTGGTCCACTTTCCCGTTTTTATAGTCTGTCTTAGTCTGGAAGCTCTGCTAAAACTGTCCATTATGGGTGACCCTGGCGGTATTTAAAATACCAAAGCCACCGCTTCCAGCATCCCAGCAACACACAAACAGCCACAGTACAATGAACTGACAGACAAGTGTTGGTCTCTAGGCATTGTTGCTGTTGTTAAGTTTCATCAAGTCAGTTTCGACTCATAGCAATCCTGTATAGGGTTTCCAAAGAGTGGCTGGTGAGTTTGAACCGCCGACCTTGTGGTTCAAACAGACCTTGCAGTCCAGTTCTTTATCCCACAGCGTCACACCAGGACTCTCCTCATAGGTGTTGTAGAAATACTCTGCAGTGGTGGCAAAGGGTATATCAGGCTTCACACATTTGGCTACTCACCACATAGTCTTCATTATGCTAACAGGCTCTTTCTTAGATTTTTCAGGTTTACTTGATGAGAGAAGTGTTTGCCGGCCATATTCAGTTGTGTTAAACTTATTGGTAGGTGTCTCCTAGCCCCAAACCCATGTGCTTCTTTTAGGCTCTTTCACTTCTATGCTAAGAATGAGATTTTGCCTCCCATGATACTTCTCTGTGCATCTGTGGGCTAATGGCATTGTGGAGTCACTGGATGGTACTAACAGTGAACTCAACTGCTGGCTGAAAGATTGGAGGTTGGCGTCTACCCCGAGGTGCCTCAGAGGAAAGACCTGGCAATCTGTTTTAACAAATCAGCTATTGAAAATCCTATGGAATATATTTCTATTCTGTCACACACGGGATGCCTATGAGTCGGAGTCAGCTCTGTGGTAACTGTTGTTGTTTTTTTGGTTTTTTTAAAAAAATATTTTATTATGCTTTTGATGGAAGTTTACACAAAAGTTGGGTTCTCATTTGACAGTTTTTACACAAACAGATTAGTGACATTAATTACTTCACAGTGTGTCAACATTCTAATTGTATTCTCGTCCCATTTCTGATACTCTCAACCATCAACACTCACAGAAGCAGCAGTCAAGAAATCAACCATCATATAGCATTGGACAAATCTGTTGCACAAGACCTTTTTAAAGTGTTGAAGAGCTTGAGGACTAAGGTGCGCCTGATCCAAGCCATGGTATTTTCAATAACCTCATATGCATGTGAAAGCTGGACAGTGAATAAGGAAGACCATAGAAGAATTGATGCTTTTGAGTTATGGTGTTGGAGGAGAATATTGAAAGTGCCATGGGCTGCCCAAAGAACCAATAGATCCGTGTCGGAAGAAGTGCAGCCAGAGTGCTCCTTGGAGACCAGGGTGACCAAACTTTGTCTCTCTTACTTCAGACTTATTGTCAGGAGGGAACAGTCGCTGGAGAAGGATATCAAGTTTGGTAAGGTGGAGGGTCAGAGAAAAAGAGGAAGACCCCCAATGAGATGGACTGGCAACGTGGCAGCATCAGTGGACTCAAGCGTGGAAATAGTAGTGAGGTTGGCCCAGGATCCAGCAGTGTTTCGTTCTGTTGTACGTAGGGTTTCTATGAATCGGTACTGACTCTATGGCACCTAACAACGACAAGTTTCCCTGCCCCTTTTTCATCTGCTTTGGGTTTGACCTCTGGGACTCATGCATTTTTTTTTTTTTTTTCCTAAGTAGAAAACTGCTCTAATGGGCAGTTTTGTATTTTTGTTTCAGTCCCTCTGGTTTTCTGGTGATCTTGGCATGGTTTTGGTTCAAGGGGGAAACTGGTTTTTATTGCGAATTTTGGTGGTAAATGGCTATAAAAAGCAATTCCATTCTACAAATGCAGGAACTGAGGTGAAGAAACTCTCTTGAAGTCATTTAGCCAACAAATGTCAAGGCAACATCTAAACTCGGGCAAATACTGCCATTTCTCCTAAGCCACACTGGGAGGGCCTGGCTTTGTTCTGGTGAATGAGGAGTGGAAGGAAAAGATTACGAAGGTAGAACAAGGGTTAGGGACAGGGTTTGCTTGAGGTTATTTTAGTAAGATATTCTTCTCTCAGAGGTAAATGAAAAGGAAGGGTGCCCCAGTGTGATGAATTCAGATCGGATATTTCTTAGGAATGGTTTACCTTCTTTGAAGCCATGGAACACTGACTATTTATTTACCGTCAGGTAATTTAGGGTAATGGAGTACGGACAATTTCTGGAACTCCTTTCTTACCTTCTTTGGTCAGTGCTACTACCTTTTGTTTTGCTAAAAATGGACTAAAAGAGAAAGCCCATGAAACATTTTCCAGATCTGATAGCAGCAGCCATCTCAAGTGAAACCCTTGGCTCTCATCCTGGGATGAGGTCACACCGTCTGATATTAGTGAGATTGATCTTGGCGTGCCAACCCAAATGTAAGGCATCTTGCCACCTTGTCTTTGCAGCCGTTTATCAGGTGAGTGGGAGTGGCTTTCTGGCCACTGCTACACTTTCTATTATCATTCAGAAGCCTTTACTTGTCTACAGGCCTAGGTGTGTCTTTTCTTTTTAACGGATGGTTTTAAATTCATAGGGAAAACATTACTTTTAGTTGTAATTGCTGTTATGGCTTGTGGCCTAATCTGTGTTCATTCTAGAATTCAGACTTTTCTGTCTGTGTTGGGAGATTTGGTGTCTTGGTTTCAAGGACCTTTTCTCTCATGAGGGTCTAAGGTGGCCCTCATGTTTCTATGGGAAGACATATTGTATAAGAGATAGCCAAAGAGCAAGCCACCATTGCTGATGCCATCTGCACAATGAGTGTATGTTGCATACATATGCCTTAGAATATAGCTCCTGGTAACAATGGATGTTTATTGAATGCTTATTGTATGCCATATGCCATTTAAGTGCTTTGGAAATCTTCACTGCAACTCTTTGAAGTTTGCATTAACCCATTATACAAATAAGGAAATGAGGAACAGATAAGTGAATAGTCACATCCAGTCTCAAAGAGCTTACAATGGAATTAGAAAATTAATCATTCATTCAGTTAGAGAGCTGAGTGCCTACAAGCCTGCAACACAAAACCAGATCCATGAGAATATAAGAACTTTCTAAGCTTACCCAAAGGAGCTTGGAATTGAATGGCAGGATGTTCATGTAAACCAAACTTCAAAGTGTGTTTTGGGGAAGAAGATTCCAAGGACAGTATGTTGTTGGCAGTCCCTTAGGTTATCCTGAATTGATGTCAGAATCATCAAACGATTGGACTGTATGAAAAATGAAAGCCCAAACTCCAGACAACTGAGTAGCTCAAATCTGCCTGTCTTTAAGTATCTGGAGCAATATCAGCAACTTCATTAGGAATGAGTTGTCGACAATATGGGACAATATGGCTTGGACAGCTGTGGGAAATGACATCTTTGGCATCCTGGAAGCTAGATGCATGCCTCAGATATTAGCACCTCCGACACTGGTTTTCATCGGCACTTACCAGTGCATGGAACTGAGCCAATGAGAAGGAAAGTAGGTGATATGTGGTGATACTGTCCATGTGCTTACCTGTCCTCCCCTGGGGATTCCTAGACAGTTTTTATGGTGGTAGATTGCTTGGGCTGGGAGGGGAGGGTACTGCCAATTAGTCCTGGAGCAGCGCTGTAGGATAAGCAAGGTCGGTGGTTCAAACCTACCAGCCGCTCTTTGGAAACTCTGTACGGGGTTACTGTGAGTCAGAACTGACTGAAGGTCACTTAACAACAACAACAAACATAATCTTGCACTTTGGTTTGTGGTATGGTTTGGAGACGTGAATTACATAAAGTGTCACTTAGCTGATGTTTGTCTTGGGCAGAGCACTAAAGCCTCAGTTACTCTGTAAAATGGTGAGAATCATAGAGTTTACCTCATTGGAGTATTTTAAACTTGAATACATTAATGTAAGATAAGTCAAACGCTAGTTGTGGCGATTATGACTTTTGTGTAGTTGCTGGTTTCTGATGCTGGTGATACAGAGGAATAGCAGTCTATCACTTGGATTAAACAATACCAGACATAAACGATTCAGCTAGATTCCAAGGAAGTGTTTTTTTTTCTCCTGAAGAAGACATATGTTGTAGGGGAGATAAGATGTACACAATTGCAATAGTAATTAATTAATTCTTAATATCCAATTCCTATCTCTCTACACCTATCCCATCAGGGCAACATTTTACTAGCTCTTCTCTTGCCTCTTCACTCTCCCTAGCCTTGCCAAACAACACAAGAGATTCAAATTAGGTTCTCTTCTCCCTTTTGTGCATGTATGTTAGCCCTTCCCACCAGCCTAGAATACCTTTCTCCTTTTATCTGCCTGTAGAAATAGACATCCCCTCTGTGAAATCTTTCATATTCCCCTCCTTAGCCTTGCAGTTACCACACCATCCCTTGCACGACTGGACTACCTGTTAACACTTCCTGAAAGTTGTTTTAGCTGTGCATTAGATTATAAACTGCTGGAGAAAAATCTATGTCATCTTTCACATGTTATATTCTACCTAGTTCAGTGTAATGAAGGAATGAGTGACTATTTTTCTAACTCCACAGTAAGTTCTTTGAGATTGTACTTCTGTTTATTTCTCTGAGCCTCTGTTTTCTTGTCTGTAAAACAGGTGTTTTGTAAAATTTGCAGATGTACATATGAAGGTGCTTCAAAAAGTTTGCCGATGGATTCATTTTTAATTCCACTTTCCCATGAACTTTTTGTTGTCCCCTTATATATTTCAGATATATTTCCCATAAACTAATTGTTTTGATTGTATTAAGGCAACAGCAATGGCTACTTCATATGTTTTATTCTCCTTGAACTCCTAATATCTTTTATTTATGAAAAGACTCTTCCTCCACTGCTCTCAGACACACTACCCTGGGGTTATCTACCTCCCATTACAAAGCACACCAAGCTTCCATAAACAATCTCAAGGGTTTATAATCAATTCCATTTAGACCAGAGAGAATATGCTAATCACCTTTGCTAAGTGCTTTTTGGCCAAAGGTGTGAAAGCTTGATTCCATTTGGAGGAGGGAAAAACAAAAACAAAATGGATAAATAAATAAATAAATAAATAACAGTAGAAATTTCAGTCTTAAAATCAGTTCTTATTAAATTTGCATTTTGAAAAGCAGTAGTACCTCAACTTTAATGATACGCTGTTTCCAGTGGACCGACCATAGATTTTTTTGATGGTCCTTGTCTTTATGAGTCAAAACTGACTCAAGGGCACTTACCAACAACAACTTTTGTTAAAAGAACTCCAGCAAGGCAGAGAGTTTTGTAATGTGTACTATGTGTTTCCTTACATTCAGTGTAAGTTCTATAAAAACTGTAGTGGGGGAGATCAGATTCCTTCTCCATGGTCCCTCCCCTCCATAACGATGGCATGTATTTGTGAATGTTTCAGCTCATTCATTGAAAGACCAGAGGATGTTTTAAATCACGGAACTTACTGCTGTCAACCTGCCTCAGTTTCTTCCTTGGTAAGTATATCCCTGGCCACCTGCATACCTCCCTGGAGTGTTTTGGATGAATGGCTCTGAGCTTGTAAAGTACTTTGAATTTGGGGGATGAAAGGATTTCTGTAAGTACAGGTCTTAGGAAGGTATTATATGTGGGCTTTCTAAACTGCCGAGCAGCCTGTTTTGCAAGAGCACTAATGCCCTGCTGGGTTTAGAGTTGTTAAAAAGATATACGTTCAGCAGCCTCCGGCTGCATCTTGTGAGGTTCCAGAGGCATGTGTCACTGCTTGCTTACCTCTAGCATAGATTCTCTTTGCAGGACAGGTATCTGCAAGCGTGTACATGTACGGTAACCACTTGGGGTTACTAGTCCCTGCGTTTGGCTGCCGTGGCATTGAAGAGAAAGCACAGGATGAGGGGAGGTAGGCTCTGTGCTCCTTGACCCCACTGTCTCTTCTCTTGCGAGTCTCCAGGATTGCTGCCATTACTACTTGTGAGGACATACCCAAAAGTGCTTTGAAACATAGAGATGACTGAGGGGAGGTTTGCTTCAGGGACTGACACTTAGATTGTGAAGAACTGGATCTGAGTTCTGGTTCTTCCAGTTACTAGCTCTGTGATCTATGATGGGAAGTTGGTGAACAGCCCCCACCTCAGTTTCCCTGATAGGAAGTCCCATTCCTAACATTTGTGGTGTCTAGTGTTAGAATGTAAACAGAGAACCATTATAAACTATAAATCAAACTGAACACTGTCAAATTAAATATGTTCTGAGATTCTCCTCCGTTGACACATGGCACCTTGATAATGAATAGCCCAGAAGGCCTGGTTGGAATTTGAGTTTTCAGAGTTTCCTTGGTAGAATTCTCATCTTTCTGTGAGAAGCCCAGGTCTGATTCCTGGTTAGCACAGCTCCTGTGGGAACTGTGGGAGGCTTGTATGTTGCTATGATGCTGAACAGGTTTCCCCAGAGATTCCAGATTAAGGTGTTAGGAAGAAAGGTCGGGTGATTACATCCAAAAATCAGTCAGTGAAAGCCCAGTGAATCACAATGGTACAAACTGGGATGGCGCCAGACCAAGAAGTGTTTGGTTCAGTTATGCATGGGGTCATTATGAGTTGGGGGCAATGCTATAGTAACCAACAACAACATCATGTCTGACCAGGTAGCGTGCGAAGTACTAAGTTCTCTGGTTCACAGTCAACCTTCTTTCTCTCCCTATCTCTGTGCTCTTCTGCCGGGAGGGAGCCCCTATTCATGTCTGAGGATTACTCAGTCAACTTGTCCATGCTGTATCCACAGGTCATCCTATGGGCTTGGGGCAATTGCGTAGTGAGGAATAGTTTGCCCTCAGATAGTGGAAGAAAGTCTTCTTCTGGAAGTGGGCTTGATCTGTTTGGACAGGGAACTTCAGAATCATAGTACTCACAACACAATCCACAAGGAAATTTCACAGTCCTGGAGGGCCTGAGTCTTTGGCCCATAGACTTCCTATGTTCTAGGGAGGTTTCTGTCTAAATATGTGGTCCTCTAAAGAAAGGAGCCTGGGGCAGGTTCCCATCTAGACTGTGTGTAGAGTTGGTGTGTTGTAAATACCTATGACTGTGCTTTTGTAAAATGTTAATATTATATAAATAAAATAAAGTGATTTTTAACAACAACAACAACAAAATCAGCCTTCAGAACAACCTTAGTCATATTTATGTTCATCAATGATGAGAATGAGGGCTGTTTTCTACGAGACCGATGCTTTGTATTCCTTGTAGAATCTAGCAGAGGGCATTGAATTTATTTAACATTTAATCCATTCATTCAGCCACAAAAATTCAACAAATATTTATTGGCAGTCTCTCTTTCCTAAGCTTTGTTCTGGACATGTTGGTCATAATCATGAGCAAATAGTCACAACTGGAGGAAAGAGAAAATAAAAAGTATAAATGTGTAATATATGTAGTTTGCTTGATTGAAGGTGGTTTACATACATTGTGTTTCTGTTGATACTTACAGTTCATTTCTTTGTTCCACAAATATGCCAAGGACTGGGACCGCAGCGGCTCCGTACCATAAGCTCTGGACTGTGAACCACAAAGTCCATGAGTTGAGTCTGCCAGCCACTTTACAGGAAAAAGATGAGGCTTTCTGTTCCCAAGAAGATTTAAAGCCTCAGAAACCCTACACAGTTGCTGTGAGTTGGAACTGATTTGACAGCACTTACTAACAGCACAATGATGAGGATATGAAAAGAACAAGGGACTAATAAAAGTTTGTGGAAAATCTTTAATTATCTTTTGATTCCATTTTTCCAGGAACTTTTTGAATCCCCCTCATGCTAATAAAAAGTGATAATAAGATAAAGGTATTATATTACTCTGGGGTTTGTGGAAAGTCTTGTTAATTTCATGAACTACTCATGTCGTCTTTGGAACCCATCAAGATTTTTTAATTTTTCATTTCCATTCATAAAGGATTATTAAATATTTGTTATATTTAAAGCATTGTCCTAGGCTCTATGAAAAGTTAAGTATAGTGTATATGACTTTCATCCTCAAGTATTTATAATCTACAGGAATTGATTGATGTAAAAATGTTAGCAGTTCTTAACATATAAGAAGCATTTCAGGTTTGACTATTTTTGTTACTTGTCTGCCTATGTCTGTCAACATAACGAACTCTGATCCTCCTCTTTCCTTTCTACTACTGTCACTTACATTGGGATAGGGAAAAGTCTTGACTGAACTGAGTTACACCCTGGGTGTGTACTGAAAGAATTCTTTTCAGTGCTCTGGAACGCTGTCCTTGAATTCAGCGTCTCTTAATGGGGAATCATATATCACTAAGGCAGTACTATAATTTTCACAACTACTGTGAAGTCACTGATAAATGCTTGTGGAATATGGATTTAAATTTATTATAAAATTTAACAAAAAGTGGTTCCTTCCTTTTCTTTCTCCTTCAACCCAAATTACATTTTAAGTGTCCTTTGTTAGGATGTTGTTGTTAAGTGCAAGTGAGTCAGTTCCAAATCATAGCAGCCTTGTATGGGGTTTCCAAAGAGCAGCTTGTGGATTTGAACTGCTGACCTTGACTCTCAGTTCAATCCTGATCCTACAGCGCCACATCAGGAGTCCTCTGTTAGTATAAATACATGTTATTTGACCTATATTTATTATTATCTTTTTATATTTATATTAGGAGTTCTGGTAGCGTAGTGGTTACGAGTTGGGCTGCTAACCTCAGGGTCAGCAGTTCGAAACTACCAGCTGTTCTGCAGGAGAAAGATGAGGCTTTCTGCTCCCATAAAGATTTAAAGCCTCGGAAACCCTGTACAGGGTCGCTATGGGTCAGAACCGACTTGACGGCACTTAACAACAACAACAACAACAACGTATTTTATTTATATTACCTGCATTACTATATTAATATTGGAGTGCTGGTGTAGCACCATGGGGTAAGCACTGGACTTTAAGGTTGGTTTGAACTGTGATATTAACGTTTCAAACTCACCAGCTGTTCCTCAGAAACGCTACACAAGGTCCCTATGAGTAGGAACCAACTTGGCAGCCTTTGACAACAACACCATAATATTACTACTATTATTATTATGTTGTTGTTGTTGTTAAGTGCTGTTGAGTTGGTTCCGACTCATAGTACTTATGGGGGCAAACATGCTCCAGTTTTTTGTTTTGATAATTAAAACAAACAAATCACTAGATAGTGAATTATAGTAAGTCCCGTCATGAAGAATGTTTTTCAGTTTACAAACAATTCCTACTTAAGAACAGATAACCATGAAGCCTGTTGTATTAAATATTTTAGTAGTTAAGTACAATGGCTCAAAATCACCAATGCACACATTACTTAGTGACCCTCATGAGAATCTTACACAGCTTCATCGGTTCATTGAATCAAGGAAGGAGAATGTTGTCATCCTTTTTAAGTAGGATCATGTTGTTGTTACCACTGTGTTGAGTGTGCCATTGTATTTAGCTTAAATTTTCCTTTTAGTTACCCTTGTAACTGTGACTCCAAAGTATAAATCCAACACAAGTGCTGATGATGCATCAAAGAAAAGGAAAACGCTTGCAACTGCAAATTAAGTGAAAATAGTAAAATGATCAGAGAGGGGTGAAATGCCAAGGTCATTGGAAACCAGACTCCAGCCCATCAATGATCAGAACCATTTTAAAGGGTAAACTGAGAATAAGAGAGCATGTGAAAGGTTCTACTCCAATAAAAACTACAATGATGACTAAGAAACACAGTGTTTTAATTATTGAAATGGAAGGCTACTGATAATTTGGTGGTTGTTGTTGTTAAGTGCCTTCGACTCAGTTTTGACCCAAAGTGACCCTGTATAGGGTTTCTGAGGAGCAGCTGGTGAGCTTGAACTGCTAACCTTGCAGTTCAAATGGCTTTGCAGTCTAGTGCATTAACATACAGTGTCACATCAGGACTCCTGATAATTTGGTTGTTGTTGTTGTTATGTGCTGTGGAGTCAGTTCCGACTCATAGCTACCCTGTACAGGGTTTCCAAGGCTGTAAATTTTTACGGGAGCAGAAAGCCTCACCTTTCTCCTGTGGAACAGCTGGTAGTTTTGGACTGCTGACCATGAGATTATCAGCCCGATTTGCAACCACTATGGTACCAGAGCACCTATAAATTTGGTTAGGTGATCAAAATTATTGTAATACACCTATTAGCATACTTTAGTACAAGAAAAGGCACAGATAATTTAAAGTCATTTGAGAGTTGCATGCAGCAAGTGAAGATGATTGTGATGAAGAAGTTGTGAGTAGGAGTTAGCTCTGTCATTTCAAAGTGAGGGCAAATGAACTACCATTAAAGGGCACGGGGAAGCAGTGAGCACAGATGGAAGCTCTCTAACCAAGTTTCCTGAAATGTTGAAAAAAATTAGTGAGAAGGAAAAGTTCTTTGATGGACCAAATTTTTCATGGAGATGAGACTGGCTCATTTTGGGAATAAAATGCCTGAAAGGACTTACATTTTGATGAGGAAAAAAAAAACCACACACACACATCAGGGCAGAAAGCATCAAAAGATAGGCTAACGCTATTGCTTGGGGGTAACTAACGTTACTGCATCAGAGGATTTGAAGCTCAAGCTTTTTGTCATATTAAGGCATGCCTTTCTATTATTTGGAAAGCAAATGCAAAGACTTGGGTTACATTGTCTTCTTTGATGATGGGGTCTTGGACCATTTTGTCCCTGATGTTGAATATTATTGCTTGGTCAGGAAAATTCCTTTCAAGATTCTCCTTGTGTTTGACAATGCACCTGAATACCAAAACACTTTATTTGACTTTCACTGCAAGATAAAGATCATATTTTTAGTCCCCAACACCATATTGTTCTGGTAGCATAGTGGTTACGAATCGGGCTGTGAACTTCAAGGTCAGCAGTTCGAAACTACCCAGCTGTTCCGTGGGAGAAAGATGAGGCTTTCTGTTCCCATAAAGATTTATAGCCTTGGAAACCCTGTTCAGGGTCGCTATGAATCGGAACCAACTCCACAGCACATAACAACAACCATATTTCTACATTAGCCAATATATCAGGGAGTCAACAGCCTGTTCTCACAAACACTCAGGGATACCCAAGATGATGTGATGAGTTTAAGGGAGTTCTGGAGAGATTAGAACGTCAGTGATGCCACCAAACACATTACTGCTTCGTGAAATTAAGTGAAGCAGGAAAATATGAAAAAAGGAGCGAGGAACAATTCATATTTGCTTTCTAGGGCTTGACAATTGGACATCATTAAAGCTAGACAAGCTGTGGTTGATATTGGTAACCAATTACAATTGGACACTGATTGGCTGGTTGTGTGCCATCAAGTCAGTTTCAACGTGTAGCAACCCAGGATAGGGTTTCTGTAAATCTTTACAGAAGCAGGAAGCCTCCTCTTCCCCCCACAGAGCAACTAGTGGATTCAAACTGCTGACCTTGTGGTTAGCAATCCAACTTGCAACCCAACTATGCCACCAGGGTGTTAGTGAAGATGATATCTTAGAATTCCTTGACTTCCATGCTAAAGAACTAACCAATGAAGACCTTGTGGAACCAGGACAGCAGATGATAGCTTTTGAGGGAGAAGATCAGAAACTAAAAATTCCAGAACCAAAACAGTTTTTGATGCATCAGTTAGCTGAAGCCTCTTGACAAAGTTGGAGGAATAAGATCATAATACAGAAAGGTTCACCAGATCTTACTCTATATTTTCCAAGGGCCTCAGCTGCTACAAGGCCATTTATGATGAGAAAAAAAGCTCTGTGCAACCCCTGGATGCCTCCTTGAAAGAAATTGACCACAGTAGTTAACGCCCCTCTTCAGCAACAGAACCAAACCAGCTCAGATCCATCATCTCCACCACCATGTCCATCATCTTCAACTGTAGACGTCTATCTCTCCATCATCTTCTCCTCGATGCTATTTTAAAGTCACCTCACAAATGTTCCTTGGTATGCAGAACACTCATGGTATGGGAGCAAGTATTAACTTATAATCATGATTTGTTTATGTTTCCCGTATCTGAACTGTGAGTCCTCATGTGGTGCTGTAGTTTAATGCGCTGGACCGCAAGGTCCATTTGAACCTGCAAGATCACTGGTTCAAACCCATCAGTCGCTCCTCAGAAACCCTATACAGGATTGCAATGAGCTGGGACTGACTTGACAGCACTTACCAACAACAGTCTGCTTTAAGGATTGTTTATGTATTTTATTTTTTATAATACCGTATACACACACATACACACACAGAGAGAGATTCTCTCGCTCTTCAGTATAGTACCATATGTTGTTATTTTTATTATTATTGTTATTGCTTTGTTGTTAGGACCGTTGATTTTGTTCTAACTCATAGTGACCCGACGTACAACAAAATGAAACACTTTCCCGGTCCTGCGCTTTTGGCAAAATTGTTGTTGTGTTGGAGCCCATTGTGGCAGCTGCTATGTCAGTTCATCTTGTTTAGGGTCTTTCTCTTTTTTTCTGACCCCCTATTTTATCAAGCATGATGTTCTTCTCCAGGGACTGGGCCTTCCTGATAATACTTTCAAACTGCGTGAGACAAGCTTGCCATCCTCACTTCTAAGGTGCGTTCTAGGACAGATTTGTTCATTCTTCTGGCAGTCCATAGTATATTCAGTATTCTTCATCAACGCCATAACTCAAATGCATCATTTTGTCTTCACTCTTATTTATTCACTATGCAGTTTTTGCGTATATGTGAGATGACTGAAAATGGATTGCATTGGGCACACCTTAGTCCTCAAAGTAACATCTGTGCTTTTTAATACTTTTGAGAGGTGTTTTCCTGTAGATTTGTCCAATGTAATGTGTCAGTTGACTTCTTGACTATTGCTTCTCTGAGTGTTGGAACCAAGTGAAAATCCTGTGTGATCCTGGGCATTTACTAAACATCTTCATATGTCAAAGAAATGTGCTGGTCTTCTGATAGTTAAGATTTCTTCAAGGTTTACAGTTCAGTGATTAAATAAAGTAAAAAGAATTGTCAACTGACACTAACTTGTGTTTGCAATCACTATGTTGTTGTTGTTGTTGTTAAGTGCCGTCGAGTCGGTTCCGACCCATAGCGACCCTATACAGGGTTTCCGAGGGTGTAAATCCTTACGGGAGTAGAAAGCCTCATCTTTCTCCCGCGGAGCGGCTGGTAGTTGCAATCACTATAGAAACTAATTTTTTATTTTAAATTCCCATGCATGGGTCCTGTCTTTCCAATCTTCTGATTTAGTTTGTCGTGAGATGTGTGTGTATATTTAATGAAAAGTTCCCAAGATTTTTCTTTTTTCTACACACAGCTAGAATTGAGAATGACCAATTTGTCAACAATGAGTTTAAAATGAGAAGTGCAGTACGAGTCTTTGGAAAATTAGGAAGACTTTTTTTCATGAGAAAATGGTATATTTTTAAATTAAAAAAAAACAAAACAAAACTGTATACATTTAAAATTGTAATTTATCTTCCCCTATGGAGTCCTGGTGTGGCGCTGTGGGTTAATGCGTCAGACTGCAAAGTCATTTGAACTTCAAGGTCGGTGGTGCAAGCTCACCAACTGCTCCTTGGAAACTCTATACAGGGTTGCTATGTGTTGGAATAGACTCAAAGGCACTTCACAACAACAAATATTTAATGAACCTTAGGTTAAGAGTCTTTGATCCTCTTCTTGGGCTCTGCTTTTATGACTTGATGTAAAAATGGTGTCATGGGACATCTGACCTCTAATTGCAGGAAGGAGAGAGAAAAATCACTATCAACCTTAGCTCAAGACTGATTCCTGTGAGGCATCAGTCAGATAAATGTCCTCTCTCCAACCTTCTTCACTCATTCATTGCGATAGCCACCCAGAGCTCTAGACAATACTCATGAAGTGGGGGGTTATTAGGGAAGCAACAGGTTACAATGCACGATCAGAACCAACTCAGGATACAGTTCTTTGTTTAGGACAGCTTTTAGCTCTGTCTGTGGGCTTTGGTCCCTGAGCACCTCAGCCTGGACTCTACTCTGCTCAGTCGAGTGTTACAAAGCTCTTTAGCTCTGTTCATAAGTGTCCAAAGACACAGCGATCCTCCAAGGAGACTTCTGCCTAAAGGTGCTTAGCTTCCTCTCTGTGGTTGGTGAGCTTAGCTCCAATGGAGCTCCATGCACTCCTCCACGAAGTATCCTATTTTAAAGCTCTCAGCTTTCTTGCTCTATGCTCTGGGAAACTCACTGGGCTATCTGATGCCAGTGGCATGGTTCTATTGCCACTTTCTTTCTTGCCAGTTTTTGCTGTCTCACACCATCTCCAGTGTTAACAGTACTCTCTATCTCCCTGGTCTAAAAGGTTCTCAGTGCTGGAACCTCAAGACTAAATGGACGTACTGCACTCAAGGGTCTTCCTGGTGGTAGTGATGACTCGTTTTAAACCTAGTGGGATGGCATAACTGACCAATCCTTTTGTTAGGGCTCCTTACACCTTATTTATACAGTTCCACAACCACAAGGAGCTCTGGTAGCATACTGGTTACAAGTTGTGTTTGGTGTTTGGAGGAGAATATTGAAAGTACCATGAACTGCCAAGAGAACAAACAGATTTGTGATGGAAGACATACAACCAGAGTGCTCCTTGGAAGCCTGGATGGTCACACTTGATTTCTCATACTTTGGACATATTGTAAGGAAGTCCCGGTCACTGGAGAAGGATATCATGTTTGGTAAGGTGGAGGGTCAGAGAAAAAGAGGAAGACCCCCAGTGAGATGGATTGGCACCAGTGAGCTCAAGAGTGGCATGGATTGCGAGGTTGGCCGAGGACCAGGCAGTGTTTCGTTCTGTTGTGTTATGAGTAAGTACCAACTTGATGGCACCTAACAAACAAAACAGAAACCAAGTCATTAAGGAGAGCTGGTAGTGTAGTGCTTACGAGTCAGGCTGCTAACCTCAAGGTCAGCAGTTTGAAACTATCAGCCATTCTACAGGAAAGAGATGAGCAGAAATGCTCTTGTAAAGATTTACAGCCTCAGAAATCCTATGCTGGGTTGCTATGAGTCAGAACCAACTCTATGGCATACCACCAACACTCAATCATTACAAGCCCATGAATGGCTTAAAAGGACCATATGCAGTAATTCCCTATACTACTGCAAGGAGCTCTTGTAGTGTAGTGTAGTGGTTACGAATCGAGCTGTGAGTCTCAAGGTCAGCAGTTTGAAACTACCAGCCATTTCAAGGGAGAAAGAGGAGGCTTTCTGCTCCCATAAAGATTCATAGTCGTGGAAACCTTATGCAGGGTCGCTATGAGTTGGAACTGACTCCACGGTATACCACCATCACCACCACTGCAACTGGGAATCCTGGTGTGGCGTTGTGGGTTAATGCGCTGGACTGCAAAGTCAGTTTGAACCGGTTTGAATCATGATGTTGGTGGTTCAAGCTCCCCAGCTGCTCTTTGGAAACTCTGTACAGGGTCACTGTGGGTCGTAACTGACTCAACAGCACTCAACAACAACAACAACTAGTAGGATCAACACTGGACTCACTGCAAACCACAGGTCGGCGTTTGAAACCCTCCAGCTGCTCCTCAGAAACCGTATACCAAGTCACTATGAGTCAGAACTGACTCGGTGAAACTTAGCAGTAACAACATATTTGATTCCTAGTTCTGACACATAGCGGCCTGATATAGGGTTTCCAAGGAGCAGCTGTTGAGTTTGAACCACCGACCTTGTGGCGCAAACCGAGCTCGCAGTTCAGTACTTATCCCACACCACCATACCAGGAATCAAATATATCACTCCAAATATGGTTGGATTACAATTATTACTTATGTGCTCATAAGTCTGATAGGAAATTCCACAGAGACAGATACACTGGAATTTATGGTGAAATTAGGAAATTGTAGGTTTTTTTTTTTTTTTTTTTTTTTTTACTTTGGTCTTTTTTTTTACAGAGTTTTGACCTTTCTGATAGGTTTCATGACTTCTTTGGAATGCAAAGTTGGAGATACTAATATTTGCCATCAGGTAATATTTATTTAGTGATGTGAGAACCTAGGGCATTAGTGGTCGACATGTGTGATTATTAACAGGAGTCAGGAAAAGGCTACTAGAAATAATGGCACCTTTGTTATCACAACGATTTTTTGCCAATGGCACTGAAGGAAAAGTGATATTTGTTATCAAATCAGGCAGGGAATTTACAAATGATAAGGAGGTAGGGAGGCTGCATTCTTTCTTGTATCTCTGTCTTGTAGCCACAAGTATCTTTCTCCCAGGGAAAGATAAAAACACTTGACCAGGGTCATAAATTCACTCTGTCTTTTATCACCAGGGCCTTAGGAAGTCTATGCACAACCTTGACCTCCTCCTGTTCTTCCTTTATTGAAAGGATTCTTATGATGTGGTGATAGCTTTAGGATGGCAGAAGAAAAACAGCCAACACATCAGCGAAATCTCCCAAGAAAAAAAGATTGATTCTAAGGCCTTTTGGAGAGCAGAAATGTCTACCATCTTTTGATGTTGTGTTGACGATTTCTTTCCCTCCCACAATGTGTTACTCAAAAACTGTGTGTATAGAAATAGATGGTAATTGGATTGGTTAAGAGTTTGCTGTAAAGAGTAAGCATTTCAAAAAACCTAATTTTTCAAAGTTGTCTAATCAGATTTCTGCCTTTCCCGGTTGATTGTACTTGCCTTGATTGCTGTCCCTGTTCTGACTGTGATCTCAGCTTTTCTAACCTGGTAGGATGGGATGAAGATGGAGCAGTTAAGAATTTAACCCCTTTAATTTTCAAACGTCTCGATGATGGTTTATGGTACCCTCTGAACCATAGAATTCTTTCTAAACTGGAACATGTTAATATAGGATTTAGGATTTGAAAGGACAGAATTGGGCGCACATGTTACTGTGTTTTTTCATAAATAACACACCCACATGCATAGCGCGCACACTCGCGTAACAGGTGGAAATGATGTTAATAATGTTCTGGTGTTGCTTAGCTCTGTTCACACCTCACTCCTTAAGGCATTTTCAGAAGGGAGTTCCAGCCACAGTCACCTTCATTCAATTAAACATCAGTTTTGATCATATTTCTCTAATAAAGGCATATGCCGTGGTCAAGAAGTCATGGATGGGATTTGGCAGTATTCTGGTAATAAGAAAAGAATTGAAGCTGTGTGTCTGCTCTGGGAGAGCCTATGGCCAGGCCTAAGAGCAGGGGTGCTTCCTGTAGACTATCTGTGGCCAGTTGCATAGTGCCCTGGATGGCTATGTGTGGGACTAGTCCCAAGTAAGTAGGGGCTGTTGTCCTTGTACACCCATGTCCTGCAGTGCTGGCCTCATGTGAAGCCAGAGGACAATATTGGTGTGGTGTGGATGTGAATGTGAACTTTCCAGTCCTGCAATGGGCCCCCAGGTGGACAGCTGGACCTGTCTCATCCACTCAAGAGATACACGACTCCTCTGTGCTTGTGGCTGGTATGCCCACACCACAGTGTCTACATGGGCAGGAGATTCAAATGGCTCACGCATGGTGGCCAGATATCTGGACAGCCCTATGGAATGCCTGCATTGCTCTGTTCTGTCTGTCTTGAATCCCCTCTCTGAATCCCGGTGCACTGACCATGTGGCTTGTTGGGTGGGAGTGGCCACCTTTGCGGGGTGGAAAAAGGAATTTCTTCCTGCATTGGGGAACCCTGCTGGGAAAGGAGTTATTTAGGAACTTGAGGGTAAGCTGGTGAGGGCCTGCTGCTGGGTTTACAGGCATCTAGATGGATATTTTACATGAAATCCACTGGACAAGAAAAAAAAAAAAAGACAAATTAAATTGAAGTCAGCAACATGTAAAAAATTCTTGATATAGTGTGCTTATGCAAAGAATGTATGAGAATGGGATACTATACATTGCTGAAGAATAGGGATGAATCTGCCAAACACCTCATTGATGACATTGTGCTGAGTGAAATTAGTTAATTACAAAAGGACAAATATTGTGAGACCATTATTATAAATACTCAAAAGGTTTTTTTAAAATAATAAAAGGTTTTCAAGCTAAAAGAAATATATTTGATGGTGAGATTAAGAATATCATTGCTGACATCAGATGGATCTTGGCTGAAGGCAGAGAATGACAGAAAGATGTTTGCTTGTGCTTTATTGGCTATGCAAAGGTTTTTGACTGTGGATCATGACATGTTATTGATAACATCGTGAAGAATGGGCATTCTAAGAACACTTAATTCTGCTCATGAGGAAACTGTACATAAACCAAGAGGCAATTGTTTGAACAGAACGAGAGAATACTGAATGGTTTAAAATCAGGAAGGGTGTGCGCCAGGGTTGCATTCTTTCACCCTAGTCTGTATGTTGAGCAAATAATCCAAGAAGATGGATTAAAAAACGAAGAACATGGCATCAGGTTTGGAGGCAGACTCATTAACCACCTGCAATATGCAGATGATACAACCTGGCTTGCTGAAAGGAAAGAGGACTTAAAATACTGATAAAGAACAAAGACCAGAGCCTTCATTATGGATTGCACCTCAATATAAAGAAAACAAAAATCCTCACAACTGGACCAATAAATAATACCATGATAAATGGAGAAAGTATTGAAATTGTCAAAGATGTCATTTTGCGTGAATCCACTATGAACACTCATTAAAGCAGCAGCCAAGAAATCAAACGGCATTATTGCATTAGGCAGATTTGCTGTACAAGGCCTCTTTAAAGTGTTCACAAGCAAAGGTATTAGTTTGAGGACGAAGGTGCACCTGACCTAAGGCATGGCATCTTCAGTCGTCTCATATGCATGTGTTAGTTGTGGTGTTGGAGAATACTGAAGGTACCAGGAACTGCCAGAAGGAAAACCAGGAGGACAGTACCGAACAAACAACAGGAGTTGGAATTGATGTCAGTGGGGTTTTTTTTGTTGTTGTTGTTGTTTCATCTCATTATTGAGAGTGAAAGTATCTCTGTAGGTCCCTAAGCAAGCCTGCCCATTGGAATGGGGCAGGGCACAATAGGACTGGGTGATACTTGTCTCTAGCCCCAACCTTCCTGTTGCACTTCAGTTGAACTGAAGCCAGAAGCTGATATGACATCATCATGGGTGTTGCTGGCACATTTATTTTTCTTAGTAGATATGCACTCAGTTCAATTTTCCTTTGCAAAACACAAAACAGAGAAGTTTGGCTTGTTTTGCATCCCCTATAGGTATGTCTGGCTGTTTCTGATGAGTGAGGTATTGTCCTCCCGTTTGCCTCCTTCAAAGGAAGTGTCTGTTGACACAATATGCCTTTCAATCATCTTTATTGTAGAGCAGTCTGAGAAACCTCCAGGGCAAGTCAGGAAAGCACTGCATACCCACCCCCACCTCCTCAGCAACTTCTCAGGCCCTGAAAGACAGGCTTAACCAGACACCAGCAGTTCATATTTCTGGATATTTTGAGATTTCTCTAGTGATAACGAAAGACCTCACAGAATATTAAAGCATTGTATTTAGAAGTGTTTGTTAGGTGAGGTGAGAGCACGTCTCCAGGTGTTCTTGTCCTTGTCTGAGAACACTTGCTCCTGCCAGTGTTCACAGTATGGTGCAAGATCACTTTGCTTAATACACAAGGTGGCAAAATGAAGAGTGGCCTGAATACTTGGGGCTGTCAGACCCTTTGTTCTTTTCTATTGCTATTACAGATTCCTACTAAGAAGGCTACTTTCATTTTCTATTCAAGATGCTTAGAAGCATTGAGTTTTCTGGGTCAAGGCAGTGATTAAATTATTTTCTGGAGTCCTGGTTTACTAGCTGCTTCTCGTGCCCTCAGTGGTATAAATGGTTAAGGCACCAGGCAGCTAATCAAAAGGTTTGATGTTTAAGTTCAACCAGAGGTACCTAGTAAGAAAGGTCTGGCAATCTATGTTGAAAAAAAACAGCCATTGAAAATCCTATGTATTCTGATTAAAAGGGGGATAAAATGAAAAACAGAATTTCAAATTCTTATGGAATTCAGGCTTTCTGGAGCTATTGAGATTTGATGAACCCTGCCCCCTTCCCCCCCCTCCCCCTCCCACACAAACTGTTGCCCTGAGATCATCTTTATCCTTTTTTCTGCTTGCTCTTCTATCTTAGCAGTATTGAGAGATTTGTCTTCCAGATCGCTGGTTCTGGCTTCCATCTCTTCAGTTCTAGTCCTTTGCTCTTGCAGTATATTGTCCATTTCTGATATTTTATTATTACTCATCTGGAACTCTTTTTGCAGGTTGTGAATTGTTTCCAATGCTGTATCTATCTTGCTTGATTGCTCCTGTAGCACTTTCCTGACTTCTTTATTTTCCTTCACTCCACTGTGGAGTATTTGAATTTGTGTCCATATCAATCTTCTGAATTCCTTCTCAGGCATATCCAAAGCCTGTTCTTGTTCTAGTGGGGAGTCTATGTCTGCCTCCAGCTCATTTGTCTCAGTTACTCTTTTCTGGTTTTGGACATGTGCTGAGATTTTGTTGTTGTTTTTTTTATTGGATGTTTTCAATAGTTGATGATTAAATAAATGTATGTTGCTGTGTTGTTAAGCTTACTGAGTGTCTCCTGGTGGATATGATCTGGAGCTAGGCTTCCCTTTTCCTGTGTAATGCCTACCAGCTGGTATTGGCTCCTGTCCAGATGGTGGGATATTATGGGGTATGCTTGTAGCTTGGCTATATGGGCATGATTGCTGGCTCTTCTTGGGTAAGGTAGGGAGAGAAAGCTCCCAGTCCCAGGAAAAAAGTGAAACCAAAATGTCCCCAAACAGAAACAATATAAAAGCAGAGACAAAAACCACCACTCAAAAACAAGAATAAAACCATAGCCGACTGCCCAGTAAGCCTTTGCTGGGCAGGTCAGTGTGCGATCACAGTAGAAACCTCCAGTGGTGGGTAGGGGTGCCCACTCGCCTAGGCCGCTCCTCTAGTCACCACCTTGGAGGTGCGCAGATAGATACTGAGAAATGAATGGAAGAAAGATTTTCCACTCTTTTTATCTCTGGAGGTCAGTTAGGTATCCGCGTCTGCACAGCATAATTATCAAAATAACTGCGTCTTTGTATATAATGGTTGGTGTTGGTTCTTTCCTTTCATGTTGAGTTTTTACAAGGTGCACATACGGTTGGGCTGTATGGCCAGACCTACTTTTTCTAACTAGGTAATGCAGGTATAAAGGGTCCCGCCCAGGTCAACTTTAGGGTTGGGTCCTAGAGTCAGATGTCATAAGAAGCAGCCCAAGGTTCAGACTGCAGGACCAATGGGACTCCCAGGACCCCCTCCTCCCTGTGCCATGGGAAAACTCGGCACAATGCTGGACCCTTTTTGGGGTGCGCTCCCACCGCCTGAAGATGTCTGGGCTGGGCAGTGAGGGTGCGACTGAGGAGAGGAGGAAAGAAAAGTGTAAAATCCGTCACACCTCTTTTTCCAGATGCTGCTCCATGATTTTTAGCACTGTATCACTGTATCAGGCTGGTGCGACCCCACCCTCTGATCTCAGCCCAGGCGGAGAGGCCCCATGGGGAGCATCCTGATCAACTCAGCAATCGCTGTATTTTCCTTTCCACAGTCAGATTTCTCCACCGGTGGGCACGGGAAACTGGTGCCTGGCACCTTATACAAGATGCAAAACTCTGGGGCTGCTCCAGGAAGCGCCTTCTCTGGTTTTTGCGCGCTTCCGCCCAGGAGCTTCTCCTACCTGTCTCTGCTTCAACCCCTGAGATCATTTTTAATCCCTAAGCTAATTGTTGTTATTTTGTTGTTAAGTGCCATGGAGTCGGTTCTGAGCCATAGTGATCTTGTATAGGGTTTCCAAGGAGCAGCTGGTGAGCTTGAATCACCGACCTTGCGGTTCAAACCGTCATTGCAGTCCAGAGCATTAACCCACAGCACCACACCAGGGCTCCTTAATCCAATGAGATCCCTTTGTTGTTGTTAAGTGCTGTCGAGTTGGTTCTGACCCATAGCTACCCTGTATAGGGTTTACAAGGAGTGACTGGTGAGCTTGAACTGATGATCTTATGGTTCAAACTAACCTTGCAGTCCAGCGCCACACCAGGGCTCCATTAAGTCTTCTTAAACCAAGCTCTAGTTATAGCCTAGTTAGTGAAGAGCACAATGCCTCGAGTTTTAAATAACTGTGTATGGAATCAAACTGACAACAGGAACTGGAAAGGTAGGACACTTTAAGGGGACAGTGATTTTATGTTATTGGAGGAGAAACAATTCAGACAATGGGGATGGAATGGTTGCACAACTTAAAGATTGTCATCGGTGACACTGAATTGCACATTTAGAAATTGTTGAATTTTGGTGTGTTTGTCTGCTGTGTCTATTTTCAACAACAACAAGGAGAAAAGGTTATGGAGCACAGTTCCACTCTGACACACACCGAGTCACCATGAGTTGGAGTTGAGGAAAATGCTTTTTTTTTTCATATTAGCTATTGGATTATGAGCTCAGCTTCTAGCCACAGGTCAGCAGTTCGAACCTACCAGCTGTTCTGCAGAAGAAAGATGAGGCTCTCGTAAAGATTTAAACCCTGGAAACTCTATCCAGGGTCATTATGAATCATAGGGGCTCGATGGCACACAGCCACCACCAGTAACACTGAGCAGCTAAAATGTTACCCTTGGCCCTCTGTCTTACTTTTGCCTTCCATGTCAAGACTTTTGTCAGGAGCTCCATACAGTTAGAGATATGCTGGTGGGCCTTTGTAGTGGTGGTGGTTGTGTGTCATTCAGGCAGTTCCACTCACACTAACCCTGTATCGGGTTTCCGGGCCTATAAGTCTCTAGTGAACAGAAACCCTCATCTTTTTCCTGAGGATCGATTGGTAGGATGGAACTACTGTCCTTGCAGTTGGCAATCCAGTTCATAATGCACTACACTGTTGTTGTTATGTGCCGTGGAGTCGGCTCTGACTCATAGCGACCCTGCATAAGGTTTCCGAGGCAGTAAATCTTTATGGGAGCAGAAAACCTCATCTTTCTCCTGCGGAACAGCTGGTAGTTTCGAATTGCTGACCTTGCGGCTTGAAGATGCCCCCAAACTATTAGAAATCTGGGCACTTTCATTTCACTTGAGCTTTGTAATCGCTGCCTGAGTTTTGGCTCCTGAGCTGTGTTATCACATATATCAAAAACAATATATTTTTCTTATTCTGCTTATTTCTCAAATAATATGCTATGTTGTATCTGTACAGCACTTAGCATAGGGCTTTGTTGAAAGTGTTGTTAATACTTACTGTTGTATTCAGTCCTTTGTCAGTTTCTGTTATAAACTCTACCTGTCTTCAAATTTAGGATTTTTGAGGACATTTCTGATCATTTCACATCTTGCCTTCCCAAACTGTTATTAAGTCCTTCTCCCACCTCCTTCTTTCTCATCCTATGATTAAGGAACCCTAAACTCTGCTGTTGTTGAAAAGTTGTCTTCTTCAGATACACTTTCTCTTCACATACACCCTTCCTGCATGCTGCTCCCCTACTTATGTCTACCTGGGGCCCTGCCCTATTCACTCAAAAGCCCGGATCCTGGATGTCTTCATTGTGAAGCCTCTGTGAACATGCCTTTGTCTATGACCCTCTGTTGTAGCAAATAGCACATTAAATTGTTATTGTTTGTTTAGATGATTGAACTGGCTCTTTCTCAAATGCAATGACTGTGTAATGCTTTGGTACCCAATAGACAATCAACATATATATTTGTTAAATGACTTGAATGTAAGGACAGAGGCTGTGGA
Source organism: Chrysochloris asiatica (assembly GCF_000296735.1). Taxonomy (NCBI): domain Eukaryota; kingdom Metazoa; phylum Chordata; class Mammalia; order Afrosoricida; family Chrysochloridae; genus Chrysochloris; species Chrysochloris asiatica. Next base: position 3,665,901 of record NW_006408558.1, on the reverse strand, counting down.
TGGTTTGTATTTTAAAATTTTTATGTGGATCATGGTAAAATGTTCATTTTATGACTTAATAATGCTTGTGCTATTTTCTTTTGGATCTGTTTTACTTTTGCCTTTAAAGTAACACTGCTGCTACCTTGCTTTATATAATTTGGTTATTTATACAAGGATGGCTAATTTGCTGCATTAAAGATGAGAATGTCATTTGGGCTTAGAAAATCCAGAAACACTGGCATGACACACACTTAAAATATAAAAATGTACTCGTTCATTTAGCATGTATTACAGAACATTTCAAGTCTGACATATGCCTTTATGAATTCAGATTTTATTTCCTGTAAGTTAGAAAGTCTCATAAATATCTGAAGTGCCTGAAAGTTATTCATATCTTAGGAACTGATAGCGTCTCAGGCATAGAATGTGAAAACGTATCCAAGGTAAGTGGAGGCTGGAATACACAGGAACAGACCAAGGCATACAGAAGCCCAGCATTGTCTTAGTTATACTTCATAGCAATGGATCACAAAGTAATACTACTGTTCCTAAGGAATTATAAGATGAATAACAGAAAATCAAGGTGAAAGACAACCTATTAAAATATGAATAGTTTTTTAGGAGACTTATAAGCAGCTAGTTGGAGTCCTGGTGTGGTGATGTGGGATAAAGCACTGGATTGCAAGATTGGGTTGAACCGTAAGTTTGGCGGTTCAAACTCACCAGCCACTTGTCAGAAACCCTATATAAGGTCGTTATGAATCAGAACTGACTCAACGGGAACTAACAACAACAAAGCAGCTAATTAAGGGATGGTCATTTATTTTGTTTGAGCTTGTTGCCAAGTGCCATTGAGTAGTTTTCCACTTACAGCAGCTCTGCTTAGGGTGTCTGAGGAGTGACTGGTGAGCTTGAACCAAGGACCTAGCAGTTCAAACCAACCTTGTGGTTGAGTGACTATCCTACGGTGCTGTACCAGATATCAGAATATGGCTCAATAGTTCCTTAATGTTCCACACCAATAGTGGCTGGGTTACAGTAGGCACAGACTAGGTCTAGCTTGTGATTTCCAAATGAAATGAGTATTTCCAAAGGCTTAGCTCTTTTCTGGTGCTAATACACCTCGGGCTTATTTAGGTGAAATTAAAACTTATTCCAGATAGTACAGTAATACTTTAATGGAGGAGTGTATATAATGATTTTTGTTTGATCTTTAACTATTTAATTGCATAATAGTTTGAGAAAATACTGTGTGTGATTTCTAAATTTTCAAATTTGTTGAGGTTTGTTTGCGGACCTAAAATATGGTTGTTCTTGGTCAGTGTTCCACTTACACTTGAAAAGAGTATATATTCCACTGCTGCTGGATCTAGTATGTAATAAATGTTAATTAAATCTAGTATGTTACAAAAGTTAACTGGATCTAGTATGTTAACAAACATTAACTGGATCTAGTGTGTTAACAAACATTAACTGGATCTAGTATGTTACAAATGTTTACTGGCTCTAGTAAGTTACATATGT
>NW_006408558.1:3652682-3663688 GCF_000296735.1 Chrysochloris asiatica | reverse complement strand
TTACAAACGTTAACTGGATCTAGATGTTACATACATTAACTGGATCTAGTATGTTACAAACGTTAACTGGCCCTTTTGTATCATTAGTAGTTTGTGTTTTATTTTGTTCTGCAGTCTACTTCATCTGATATTAATGTATCTGCTCACACTTGATAAAGTGGAGGGTCAGCTGAACTAGCAGCAACAATGGGTTCAAGCGTAACAACAATTGTGAGGATGGTGTAGGACCAGTAGAGTTTCGTTCTGGGGTGTATAGGGTCGCTATGAGTTGGAGCTGACTCAACAGCACCTAACAACAGAATTCACACTGGAGTCCTGGTATGGTGTTGTAGGATAAGCACTGGACTGCTAACCGCAAAGTCTTTGGTTCAAACCCACCAGCAGCTTCCCAGAAACCTTATACAGGGTCATTACAAGTTGGAACCAACTTTGATGGCACTTAACACACATACACATTCAGTGACTTACTTTCTTCTTTTTTTTAACTTTTTATTTTGAGATAATTGTAGGTTCACATGCAGTTGTAGGTGATACAAAGAGAGTCTGTATGCCATTTATCTAATGTTCTTCATTGGAAAGATCTTACAAAGCTATAGTACAATATCACAAGCCAGATATTGACCCAGATGCAATCCACTGATCATATTCAGATTTCCCACTTCTCTCTCTCTCTATGTTTTGTCCTACACAGTTTTATCACATGTGTAGGTTTGTGTATTCACTGCTACAAAGTACACATATCATTTCCATCAATTTAGGGGTCTCTTGTATTGCCCTTTTGTAAACACACCCACCCTGACCCTCTTTTTCACTCCTTAAGCCAAGACTAGAAGTTTTCGCCTTCTGTTTATTTTCAGGTTTCTAGCAGTTTAAGGTCTACTGAACATTAAATGGCACACTCACCACCACATTGGCTGGTTTTGAATTTCCCTAGTCTTCTGTGATCTTCCAGCTCCTATTTTTCTGCTGCTCTGTGTTAATGCGGTGGTGGTTGAGTGTCATCAAGTTGATTCCAACTCAGTGATACTATATAGGGTTTACTGGGAGCAGCTGGTGGGTTTGAACTGCCATTCTTGAGGCTAGCAGTCCAGTGCTAAACTACAGCACCACTCCAGGAGTCCATGTTGTTAGTACAGGCTCTGAGATGCGGTTGTTAAGTGCTGTTGAGTCATTTCCAACTCATAGTGAACCTGTATCAGGTTTCTGAGGAGTGGCTAGTGGGTTTGAACCGCTGATCTTGTGGTTCAAACCGACCTTGCTATCCAGTGCTTTATCCCACAGCATCACACCAGGACTCCTCTGTGTTGTTAATACAGGCTTAATGGTTATACCCAAAGGGAGAGACTGGGAGAACCAGAAGTCTGACTTAAGCCATATTTGTTTTTGAATAAGATAGGTGGCAATTTGTGAGAACTATAGTCCTGGTGTGGCACTACAGGATAATGCGCTGGACCGCAAGGTCGATTTGAACCACAAGGTCAGTGGTCATACTCTCCAGCCGCTCCTCAGAAACCCTATACATGGTCTCTATGAGTTGGAACCGACATTTAACAACAGCAATAATAGTCATGTCTAGGAGTCCTGGTGTGTTGCTATAGCATAAACGCTGAACTGTTAACTACTAGATTGGCAGTTCAATCCTATGAGCTGTTTTTTGGAAAGCCTATAAAGGGTCGCTTTGAGTTGGAATTGACTCAGTGGCACTGAACAACAACATGGTCATTTCTGCTGGGCCCTGGTGGTGCTGTGGGATAGACATTGGTTGTTCAAAACCACCCACTGCTCTGAGGATAAAGGAGAGACTGTGTGCCCCCGTAAAGATTGACATTTACTGTGAGTTGGGATCCACTCAGTGGCTGTTTTTTTCTTGATCGTGATTTCTGTACTGTTCGTGAGTCTTACATGTTTTGAAGTAATCTGAATGATCATGAAATATAGTTAGGCTTTTTGCATGTAGAAATATGATGAGAATTGAGGTACACTAACTGACAACGAAAGAGGCCTAGGATACATAATGGTGATTTTGATAAGCTTAATTTAAAAGTCAGGCTGATTCTTCAGAGATGAGCTAATTCTCCTCAAGAAGAGACACGCTGCCTTTAATCTGTCATTTCTTTTCTAAAGGATAAAAACATCGACAATCCAAGACAGTATGAATCTCTGTCAAATGAGCACGATGAAAACTTTAATTTTTCTACTTTGTCATGTTCCATATTCTTGGCAGTTAATGGAGAGGAAACTCATAATGATAGTCCCAAAATAGCCCATACTTATTGCTGGTATTATTAGACTATGCTTTATAGAAAACCAAAAAACCCAAATCCACTACCATTGAGTCCGTTTATTTCCAAGATGGACCAAAAGCCATTCTGCTGTTTGGTGACACTTTAATCACAATTCGGTCAAGGAAATCACAACTGTGCATTTTGAGACATACAAGAGGGGCTTTAATAAGTTTGTGGGAATATTCCATTATCTTTTAATTCCATCTTTACTTGAACTTTTTGAAGCCACCTCAGATACATGTACTTATTGGAATAATTTAGTTCAGGAACACAGAGACTTGGGTTACAATTGCTAGAAGGACTGGAGGAGCAAGAGAATGGTGGTGGGGATGGAGACATCTAGAGATGTGGGGTTGCAAGAAGCTCTGATGGTCACTGCCAAAGTCAGTCCATGCTTATCATCCACTCTATCACCAGGGGAGACCATGGTGCCAGGAACCTATGTTGGAAGACTCTTCAGGAACCTGCTACTACCATTGCTGTGAGAGTTAGAGACAAATGGATTCGACCATCTTCCAGTTTCTTAGAGGTGCTTCTCATTGGAAGAAGCTATCCCTAGAATCCTGCTAACAATCGAGTCTGAGAAATGTACATTATGTGCTTCCAACCACAGTGACACCGGGGTGAGTTTACAAAAATAGGGATGATGCTAATTAACATAAATGTTTCGTTCGTCACTAATTTTTTGTTGTTTTTATCATATGACTTGATATCTCATAAGATTCTAAATTGCTTGAGAGTAGGAATGGCTCTCATATACTTCTTTTTGTTTTTAAGTTTTTATTGTGAATTGAGTGAAAGTTTACAAGGTAGATCATCAGTTTTACATTCAACAAATCATATACTTTATTTCATTACAATGATTATAATCCCTCCATGTACCATCAGATAACAGTATTTCTCTCTATTCACTTTAGCTCTTTTTTTTTTTTTTAACACTCAGGCATATATAATAATTTACACCACCAAAGGGCACATTCTGTAAGTCTGCCTCCTGAATGCCAGCTCTCAGTCCCTCTCTTTCCATGAATCTGAAGTCCTCAGCTGCTCCCCCTCTCCATGTCCCTGTCTCTGCCTTCACCTCTGGTGTTGCTGCTTCTCAGGATAAGGTCTCCCATTCTGTTTGTGCTCTTCTCCGTTGATGGTCCAAGGGTCCTTTGTTTCTGGACTGTAAGATTAACCACTCCCACATTTTTAATACAAAATTTCTATATTTACAATTGTGACAGTTGCAATTAGTCATGATAACTATTCCTATTGAGTCATAAGAATCTTATCCCCATCTATTTTAACCAGACCCATCTAGACAAGATGAAAACTATTCAGTGGGGACTCTTTCTTCCCCCACACACTCTTAAACTAAACTCCGTCTTAAAACCTTGTAAGCCTGTCACTGCATGCCTTTATCGCCGCCTCATTTTAGGTAGCCAGTGTCTAAGTTGCCCGTCCCTATTTACCTTGTATACAGAGGGGATAGCATTAATACTTTATGTGAAGACTCATTTCCTCTCTGTTGGTATTTAGAGCTACTGCCTCCATGAGTATAGGTCAAGTTCATCAAATTGTAGCAATTTACCCTTGTTTCCTTTATCAAAAATTATTTTATTGTTTTTTTTTTTCTTCTTCTAGTTGATCTCTGGTTATCAAGCCATCGAGGCTAGGTTAAATGGATCTTATCTGCAAGTTTGGGTGTTTTTTTGTTTTTGTTTTTGTTTTTGTATCTCCTCTCACTTTATACCAGCTGGATGATTCACTCTCAGCTCTAACCCTCTGGGGCTATGTCCTTGTCTATGGGCTCAGGCTCAGGTCTCACCACACTTTGGACCAACCAGCCCGTCCTCTTGTCTCTCTCATGTCCAGGTAAACCGGAGTCAATGGACTGTGGTTGAACTCAGCCCATTTCTTCATTGCTGCCTTTCCCCTTCTTCCACTCACCAGTAGACTAGTGTGGTCATCAGCAAGCTTACATGCCTGCTCATGTGTTCCCTTTGAGTTTCAGTCTTAGAGAAGGGTGTGTCTTGAAGGAACTTGATTGCTTGCCTTGATGGCTTCCCAGTGAACAGCTTGCTTATTCTTGTAGTAGCCAGTCATACTGCCGTTTTTGTTTTGATGATCTTTCTTTGAAGTTGTATATTCTGTCACACTAGCTGTTCCAGGTTGGTCTGCTTATCTTTTCTAGTGGGAATGTCCCACCTTAGAAGATTCTGGAGGGGGCTCAGGATTCCACCTAAGAAGCTTTTTTATTAATGAATGCTTTCATCTTCTTCTGTACATCTCATAGAGCAAGTTGCTCAGAAAGTTTCACCCTCTGTCACCGAGTTTCACCCTCAGTCACTGAGCAGGAAATGCAAAACATTGCCATAAAGCAATTCTCTAGACAGTAGATGTAGTGTAAGGTCACTTCAGTGACTAATTAAAGAACTGTCTGCACATACTTGGACCTCCGGTGTTGTACTCTAAGAGATTAGGGAGACTGTATAGGAGTCTAGATGTGGAATACTGATCACCCATCCTAGGAATTCTATAATACCTAGATTCTTGTTTCTTTGGCTTTACTCAAGGTCTAAAGAGCAAAGATCCCACATTCACATAGTTGATACCTTTGGAATTACTAGAGGTGGGTAAGATCAGTCTTTCATTTGAAAGCATGTTTGCAGTTTGTTCACACATAACGCAGAAGAACGCTTAGAAAGCATAAAGATCTGCGCTAGGCTTTGTGAGGTTACAAAAGTATATGAGACCCAGTGAAATAGGCCTCTTGTGGAACCTTTGCAATGTATAGGACCTTAAGGTGGAATCCTGAGCCCCATCCAGAACTTTCTAAGGTGGGACATTCCCACTAGAAAGGACAAGCAGACCAGCCTGGAACAGCTAGAGTGACAGAAGATATATCTTCAAAGAAGGATCATCAAAACAAAACTGGCAGTATGACTGGCTACGACTAACTGAAGTTAGGAAGTTTTTTTTCTAGATAAAAGAGCCTTGGTGGTATTGTAGGATTAACACTGGACTGCTGAGTGCAAGGTTGGTGGTTCAAATCCATCTGCCAATCTGAGGTAGAAACGTGGAGCTGTTTGCTCCTATAAAGATTTACAGTCTCAGAAACCATACACAGGGTTACTATGAGTCAGAATTGATTCAATGGCAGTTAGTTTGGTTCTTGGTTTATAACTTACATATCCTTATTGTAAATCAGTTGTTCATTCTTATAAATAATGCTGCATGATAGTGTTTGCTTAAATTTTTGCATACTAGTGATCAGTTCCTTGTAATAAAGTTCCAGAAACATTTGTCTTTTTAATTTTAAAAGTGTTTATGTTTTACTTAAAGTAGAACATACCTGATACAAATTGTAATCTTTCAGTAAGTTGAGACAACACTGGAAGCACTCACTGATCTGTGCCAAGAAATTTGGAAGAGACTACCTAGCCAGCTGATTGGAAGAGATCTATATTTTTGTCCATTCCCAAAAGAGGTGGCACAGTGGAATGCGGAAATCCTACAAGCCTGCCCCCCGGTCATCAGCACACAGCCCCTCTCCCTCTCTGGGTCTAAAGTCCCCAGCTGCTCCATCCTTCCTGTTTCTTTTGATGCTTTCTGTATCATTCAATAGTTTCACCATAGATTCCTTCAGTGTTGCAATTCAAGGCTTGGATTTTTCCTCTGTTCTTTCAGCTTGAGAAATGTTGTACATGAACAGAATTGAATACATTATCTAATGAATAGATAGAAAAAGCTATAGCCAACAAGAGTGTGCCTAATCCTTTAAAATACACATTAAAACGAATAAAATTGACTCTCTACTGCATGAAGTGACACTTCCATACAAACTCAGAGAATCCATATCGTAACTTGTTCTGAAAACGCATAAGTAAAATTGAAAATAAAAAGATATTTGAACCTTTTTATGAAAAAAGAAAGAAATGCAAATGATATTGTTAACAGTCTTCCATTTTATCCATGCTGGTGGGTGAGTAGTAATATTGCTGCATGTTTTCATTTGCATTTTCCTCCTAATGACTAATGCATTTGACAACTTTTCAATTGCTTACTGAACATTTTGTTGTCTGAGTTTTGAAGATCTTATTTAACTTCCTTGCCCATTTTTACTGAGTTTTACTTTTCTTCTTGGCGTCTAAGACTTGTTTGAATACTTTATAAATGAGTCATTTAACAGTGTGTATGTGTGTGTGTTTCAAATGTCTTTGCCCACTCTGTGATTTGCCAATTTGCTCTCATAATGGTGCCTTTTGGTGGACAGAAGATATTAATGTTAATGTAGTCATATTTGTCAGGCTTTTCTTTTATGATTAGCATCATTTGTGTTCTAGTTCAGAGATTTTGTTTCTACCCCCAAACACGGAGCACCTCTCCTATGTTATTTTCTGGAATCTTTATTGTTTTATAGATTACAGATCTACAGGAATTGATATTTGTGTATCCTGTGAAATAAAGGATCAGTATTTTTTGTTTCAAAGATGATATAAAAATTGACTTCCAAATTTGATGAAAAGATTATCCTTTCCAAATATCCTGCAAAAGCACTTTGATAAATGAAGTCTCCATGAATATGGGCTTCTTCTCAACTACCTCAAGTTTTATTTAACACAGGCATTTTTTTAAGATCCTCATTTAGGACTTGTCCCTCAGCTGGTATCTCCATTAGTTAACCTTACAGCCATTAAACAAACAAACAAACAAAAAATTGGATTGGAACACCTGTAAGTACTTTTCAAGCCAGAAACATCCTATGTTAGCAGTTACACCTGATTCTTTTATGAACTTGATATTCAGAGTTCATTGGCCTATGCCTAAAACCAGAGTCCTAGTGGCATAGTTAGTTAGACTGTTAATTCTAGGGTCAACATTTTGAATCCACCAGCTTCTTCACAGGAGAAAGATGAAGCTTTCTGTTCCCATACGGACTGACTGAGTTGGAACCCACTCGATAGCGCACAACCCAACTCTAACGATAACAATAAAAATAATGCCTAAAAATGACAAGCATGCTGACATCTTCAATGTTTCTAGAAAGCTTGTCTGCTGCAGTTTTCTTTTTCATGGTTCTTTACACAAATATTGACTCAGAAATAATTTCAAGTTTTCATTTTTGGCTTTCTGTTATTTCTTCTGCCTTCTAAAATTTTCATCAAAGCTGTCTGACAAAAGAAAGATGGACTCATCTAATAGCAACTTGCCTCCCCATAATCTCTTTTTCACAGTTTGGCTGGTGGATGGGGTTCACAGTCAGAGGAAGGTGTGTGGGAAAAGTTGTGATGGGCTGATCAGGAAAAGGAGGAGAGAATTTGACTAATGCGTAAGATAATTAACCTGTTCATAATAATTAGGAGCCAACTTTGCGAGTAGATTTGTTGTTGTCTTTTAAGTGCCTTTGAGTTGGTTCTGAATTATAGGAACCCTATAAATGGTTTTCGAGGCCATAAATCTTTGTGGGAACAGAAAGCCTCCTCTTTTTCCTTTGGAGCATCTGGTGGGCTTGAACCGCTGACCTTGTGGTTCACAGTGCTGAAGTGGTTTCTTTTAGAAAACGGACTCTAATGTGTTCTATTTCCCATTAATAAGTTGACAATTTCTCATTCAGCCTTTGGAAATCCTTCTGTAGTCTCTTTCTTTCTTCCTTTTTTAAAGTTTTTTACTGTGATTTGAGTGAACGTTTACAGGGCAGGTCATCAGTTTTACATTCAACAAATCATATACTTTATTTCATTACAATGATTATAATCCCTTTCATGTACCATCAGTAAACAGTATTTCCCTCTATTCACTTTAGCTTTTTTTTTTTTAAACACTCAGGCATATATGATAATTTATACTACCAAACGGCACATTCTACAAGCCTGCCTCCTGGCTACCAGCTCTCAGTCTATAGTCTCTTTCATAAGCAAACAATGGTGCTTCATTTCCTCTCATATCTTGAGATGAACTTGGGGAAAAGAAAGCTTCATCAAAAAATTGTCCTGAGTTTGCTACATTTAAAGAGTAATTAGGAACAATAAAAAGTTTAAAAACCCTAAACACTGCACATAATGCTTTTAAAAGAAGCATTGACATCTTTTAACTCTGCACTTGTATACATGTGCTCTTGCATATTTTTGCTAAAGGTTAACTAAATTGTTTAGACATTCCTAATGGCTGGACATCTGTCTACTGTATCCAGCTTATTAATGTGCTACATTTCAGGAGGAATTTTCTTTAATTACTTTTTTATGAACAGAGAATGGCTAATTTTGTAAAAGAAAATTGCTATCTAGGGAGTTAGTGAATATCTGTGTATGAAAGGAAAACAGAGCTCATGATTTTTTTTTTTTTTAATACAGTGGAACTTGTTCAATAGCTGCTATTGGTATATAACATTGACAATTTTCAGAGCCATTTTACCATTTATTTTCTCCCACATTCATATAGCAATGTTGTTATGATGACAGAAATACTATGTATTTATGAAGAAGGATGGAGTAGCTCAGGGATTCCAAGGACTTGGCCCAAAGTCATTCAGCTAGAAATCTAGTAGTCAGAGCGACTAAGGTTTATTGTTGTTTCTTCACAATTTTGTAAGTGCTTTCACGTATATTCCATCACTGGTCTGCTAGGCTTGTTTGTCATACTGTGGTAGCTTGCATGGTGCTCTGAGGCTGGAAGCTATGCCACCAGTATTTCAAATACCAACAAGGTTTCAGCACAGCTTCCTGACTAAGAATCGGCAGCTTCTGAAAATTAGCCAATGAAAACCCTTTGGGTGGATAACAAAAGAATATTGTCCAACTGGCTTGCTTTGGTCACATTTCCAGGAGGATCAGTCTCTGGAGGAGAATATCAAGTTTGGTGAAGTTGACAATCAGTGAGGGAGGGGAGGCCTTCGATGAGATGCGGGGCAGGGGGGCACAGTGGCCATACAATGAACTTGAACGTGTCTGAGGATGACCCAGGGCCAGGCAGTATTTTGTTTTATCATAAGGTTGTTCGTTATCATCTGTTTGTTTATCTCTCTGTGTATCTAGCTATCTCTTGCACATACTAACTTTTAAAAGTCCTCACATTAATCCTGGAAGAAGGATACTATATATTATCCCCATTTTACCAATAGGAACACTGAGGCACAAAGAGGCTAAGTAACATATTCAAGATTGTAATAAATGCTTAACCAGGATGCAAACAAAACCTGGTCTTTTACCATCCTACTGGACTCATGGGGACTTGGACCCATGTCATTTGACTGCAAGTTGTGGGCTCTTTTGCTTCATATCAGGACAGTGCTGCATAATAATATAGCTTGTTCTGATGTATATGATTTGAGATAGCCAGGTTCTACTGTGAGTCCTGAACCGGAATCTCTACACTGTTGCCTTCTTCTTGCTCCCAGAGTGCAGTGGGAAGAATTGGTTTAATTGATTTGAATTCCCCCCATCTCTACTGATGCAATCTCTTTGCTGCTCCCTGTACCATCCCACCTTCTCTCTAAGTTGGTTAGTATTCCTCCTCACTCTTCTCCCTGTTGCTTTCCACCCATCTGGAAAGGCCTGTGTCATGCAATATCTGACTCTAATGCACTGCTTTCTCTTCTGACTGCCCACATAATCCATTGTCCATGTCTACCAGTTTGTCACATAATTTTCCTTTGGTGTCTATATTCTGTAATGTTTATATGTTTGCATATACTTTGTTCTCAAATCCTAGATTTCAGGCTGTGCAGCAACTAGTATATGTCCTTAATTCTCATAGATTCGTGAATCTGTTTTGGTAATCTTCATTCCCAGGATGTTATGGTCAATCTCAGCCTTATATTAGTGTATCCCAATAAGAATGACTTTACAACAAGTTGGATTCCCTTGTAGGGTATGTACCCCCCATTATTTTGTTCTTTAAAATGCTCTTGATTACTCTTGGCTCTCTCTATATATATCCTAAATATTTTATATTTATATTCTCTCTAAATATATCCTAAAATATTTTAGGATTGGTTTACCAAATAGTACTGTTATTTTTGTCGGCATTGCTTTTGATTTGTTACTTGGAGTTGAGATTTTTCTCCATATTGAATCTATCATTCATGAGCATGATCTCTATCTTCAGTTATTGAAACCTGCTTTAATTTTTCCACACGACAGTATTACACATTCCTAGGTACTGCGATTATGTAGAAGTTCAATTTTCTTCTTCTATAAAGGGGTTTTAAAAGTTCTTTGGAAAATGGAATGAAAACACAATGAAAATTTTAACGAACTTTTTGAAGCCCCTTCATATAGCTCTTGAGGTTTCTTAAAGTTTAGCTTAACTAGTAAAAAATGTCTGCTTTGAACATTATGTTCTTTTAATAACTATAGGTTGTTATTGTTAAGTGCCGTCAAGTCGATTTCAACCCATAGCAATCGTGTGTAGGGTTTCTGAGGAGCAGCTGGTGAACTTGAACTGCCGACCTTGCAGTTCAAACAGATTTGCAGTTTGGTGCATTAACCCACAGCGCCACACCAGGACTCCAATAACAATATAAATGGCATTAATTTACTGTTGTTGTTGTTGTTGTTGTTGTTTATCTTAAGTTGGCTTGTTGATTCATTTGCATTTCTTTCTTTTTTCATAAAAAAGGTTCAAATATCTTTTTATTTTCAATTTTAATTATGCGTTTTCAGAACAAGTTATGATATGGATTCTCTGAGTTTTTATGGAAGTGTCACTTCACGCAGTAGAGAGTCAATTTTATTC
>NW_006408558.1:3649703-3650817 GCF_000296735.1 Chrysochloris asiatica | reverse complement strand
GCTGTGAGTCAGAACCAACTCAGTCGTACCTAGCAAACAATTCTGTACATCATTTTTTAGTGAAAACTGCACAACAAAGATGTGTGAAAAATCTTAGACTAAGACTTTGGATCCCCCATTCTCTTTTCCTAATTTTGCTAGGGCTGCTAAGGCCGTATTTTATGAACAAAAGCTGATGATAGTTACATCTTCCGAGATTCTTTCTTTCTTTAAATTATGCACACTATCTCATTAACTTTCTAGTTTTTTTTTTTTTGCCCTAAATACTGTTGTGTTTTGCCTTAAGTTTGTTTCTCATATATTGCTATTAAAACACAGAATTCTGCTGTGTCCCATAGGATAACCACTCAACCTCGAGGTCGGTTGAACCACAAGGTTGATGGTTCAAACTCAACCAAGCACTTCTCGGAAACCCTATACAGGGTCACTATCAGTCAGAACTGACTGGACGGTACTTAACAACAACAGATTGTAACATTACTTTACTTTTAGTTAGTATTTGTTTGGTATATCTTTTCTTATTTTTTATGTTTAGTTTTGGAAAACTGTCTTAGATTGCTTTCCTTTAAACCTCTTTCAGATTATTTCCTTTAGTAACCGTGCCCTCCCCTCACTGCCAGATTGAGAGGTATAGATGACATTTCTAATGATTTTGGTGATTATTTTGAAATGTTTACTTACCACATCTGTGTTATTTAACTGTAGAAGTATCTAGTAAAATCAGTTGTTAATCATATGTCCTCTGGGAATCCTATATATCCTCCTAGGTATATTCTCACACCTGTCCATCTTACATCCATGCCTCTGCATCCTCCCATATGTTAACTAATGTTTGTTGTTACTGTTATTGCGTGAGTGTGAGTATGTCAGTAGTATCTACTGTTGTTGCCTTGTATCTCCTGGTGTCTGCCTTTACCTTGGTCCTGTGGTGCTGACCTCCTCCGTATTGTGTATTGTCTTTCTCTTCACCAAGTTAATTCATGTCTACTGTGTGGTGTGGCGCTATAGGATAAGCACTGGATTGCTAACTTTTAGGCCAGCAGTTCAAACCCACCAGCCGCTTCTTGGGAGCCCTATACAGGGTTGCTATGATTTAGTTGGCATTGATTTGAGC
>NW_006408558.1:3644246-3645843 GCF_000296735.1 Chrysochloris asiatica | reverse complement strand
TTATTGATTTTTGTCTTCCTGTTTTATCCAACCTTTTACTTGGAGTCCTGGTGTGACTCTGTGGGTTAATATAGAAGACTGCAAAGTCCACTAGAATTGGGAGGCCTGTGGTACAAGTTCACCAGATGCTCCTTGGAAAACCTATACAGGGTCGCTTTGGGTCGGAACCAGACTCGATGGCTCTTAACAACAACAACATCTACTTTACCAAATATGATATCCTCCTCCAGGGATGGGTCCTTCCTGACAACATGTCTGAAGTATGACAGAAAAAGTCTGGTTATCCTGGCTTCTAAGGATCATTCTGACCGTACATCTTCCATCATGGATTTGTTTGCTCTTTGGTAATCCATGGTACTTTTAATATTCTCCTCCAAGACTATAACTCAAATGCATCAAATCTTCTACAGTCTTCCTTATTCATTGTCCAACTTTCACATGTACATAAGGTTATTGAAAATACCATGGCTTGGGTCAGGCAAACCTTAGTCCTCAAACTGACATCTTTGACAAGAGGTTTTGTGCAGCAGATTTGCCTAAAGCAATATGTTGTTTTATATGTTGACTGCTGCTTTCATGAGTGTTGATGGTTGACCCAAACAAAATGAAGTCTTTGACAACTTCAAACTTTTCTCCATTTATATGGATGTTATTTATTGGTCTGTTGGTAAGGATTTTTATCTTTTTTGCATTTATGTACAACTAATACTGAAGGCTGTGATCTTTGATCTTCATCAGTAACTATTTTAAGTCCTCCTGGCTTTCAACAAGAAAGATGGTGTCATCTGCCTCCAACCCTTATGCCATATAATATCCAGCTTCTTGAATTATGTGCTCAGCGTAGCGATTGAATGAGTATGGTAAAAGAATACAACCCTGGTGCACATGTTTCCTAATTTTAACCCATTCACTGTTCCCTTGTTCTGTTCAAACAACTGCCTCTTGGTCTATGTACAGATTCCTCATGAGCACAATTAAGTGTTTGTTATGATCCACACAATCGAAAGCCTTTGTTTAGTCAATAAAGCAGAGGTAAGCATCTTTCTGGTATTCTCTGCTTTCAGCCAAGATTTATCTAACATCAGCAATGATATCCCTTGTTCCATGTCCTCTTCTGAATCCAGCTTGAACATCTGGCAGTCCTCTGTCAATGTATGGTTGCAACCATTTAAAAATTATCATCAACAAAATTTTACTTGCATGCGATACTAAGATATTGTCCAACAATTTCCGTGTTTCATTGAGTTACCTCTCTTTGGAATGGGCACAAATATGAATGCCTTCCAGTAATTTGGCCAGGTAGTTGTCTATCAAATTTCTTGGCATAGATGAGTGAGTGCCTCCAGTGCTGCATCCGTTTGTTAAAAGACTTTAATTTGTATTCCATTAATTCCTGGATCCTTGTTTTTTGCCAGTGCCTTAGATGCACTGTGGACTTCTTCCTTCATTATCATTGGCTCTTTATCATATTTTACCTCTTGAAATTCTTGAACATCAACCATTTCTTTTTGGTACAGTGACTGTGTATTTTTCCATCTTCTTGTGATGCTTTGTGCATCATTCAATATTTTGCCTTTAGATTCCTTCAATGTTGCAC
>NW_006408558.1:3625807-3642801 GCF_000296735.1 Chrysochloris asiatica | reverse complement strand
ACAACATTCAAGTATGACAAACTGACAGACAAGTGGTGACCAGGGCTCTTGGTGAATAATTGTTCCGTCTTTTTCTTTTTTTCCGCCTTCCCTGGCAGCCTAGTATATATTCAGTTGCCTTCACTAACACTGTAATTCAAATGCATCAAATATTCTTGGGTCTTCCTTAGTCATTGTCCAAGTTTCACACATTATTTACATATTTCCATAAACTTTTTGAAGCCTTCTTGTAGATGATGATTGAAAACCCATATAAATAAAATTCTGTAAATCTTGGTGGGAATTCTGTATTGGCATCCTAAAAGGATCTCTGGTAGTGCAGTAGTTAAGCACTAAGCTGCCAACCACAAGGTCTACAGTTCGAATCCAACAGCTGCACTATGGATGAAACATGTGGAGTCTGCTTTCATAAGGATTTATAACCTTGGGAACCCAACAAGGAGATGGTTCTGTTCTATCCTATAGGGTTGCTATGAGTTGGGATTGACTCAGTGGCAGTGGGTTAATTTAACTGCTCTTCTTCCCAGGTGTCTCAACACTCGCCCACAAACCAGAGGAAGGCATTCTGTTCCATTTCAGGAATAGTAGGAAGGGGATTTGCTCAGTGGATTCATAGAATTTTGAAACACCATGGACCCATCTCCCACCAATTGCCTGGCCTCCACTTGGCAATAAGGTACCCCACTAAACGTGGATGAGCTACAAACCCTTCAGTCTGATCTGCCTCTTTTCTGTTCCAGGTCTCTTCCAGTCCACAAAACATTGAACCTCAAGTGTTAGCTCTGCCAAAGGGAATAAGAGAAGGGGCTGGAATGGAAGAAAAGGCAGATAACAGCTGAATGTAATCAGCATTTTATTACCATCCTCAGGAAGTAGGAATAGGAAAAAAAAAGTAAGTTGGAGCAAGGAAAGTTAATTATGTGAGGTTATTTGACAGGAAATTACTAAATACAAACAGACAGAAGAAACACATTTTAAAGCAGGGTAGGAAATCTCAAGTTACTTCACTGTGTGTATTTAAAACCCCCAAAGCAAATTCTGAAAATAGCAGTTTAAACAAAAGCTATCTTATCAGATAAAAGCATTTCAAACACAAAGGGAAATTTATATTTTGGGTAGGCAATCTTTAACGGATTTTGTTGATAATACTACAAATGTAATTGTGGGAAACCCCCTCAGATGTCTAAATTTATCTTGGAAATGTTTTGAATTTATTTTGAAACTGGCATTTCAGTTCTATACAGGTGTTTGTGTGTGTGTATGTATGTGTGTGCGTTTTACCCTTCAAAATCACATATGTGTGAAATAAAATAGAAAGTACCTATGATGGTGTTTCTGTTGGGTAATTTAGAATTTCATGTGAGTTAGGTGTATTATTTACCATCTCCAGAACAGCGGTGCATCAATAGTGCACAAAAAATTGGAAAAAAAATATTAGCTTTATTTCTAAGTATCATATATTTTAATTATTCTGCAACTGATTAATGCAGTATCAGTTACAGTTGTTGTTGTTGTTGTTAAGTGCCCTTGAGTCAGTTCCGACCCATGGCAACCCTCCATAGGGCTTCCAAGGAGCAGCTGGTGAACTTGAACTGCCAACCTTGTGGTTCAAACTGACTTTGCAATCCATCGCATTAACCCACAAAATTTGTAAAACTTTTGTAAATTAGTCATACATATTTGGAAGTGTTTTTCTTTAAAAGATTTCGTATCTACCTACCTATCTCTCTGTCATCTTTGATAAGGAAAGGATGCAGGTTTATTTCCTAGGTCTTCTTGTTGTGAAATGCAGTCGAGTCTGTTCTGACTCATTTCGACTCTATATAGAGTATCTGAGGAGCAGTTGGTGGGTTTGATTCATTGACTTTGTGGTTAGCAAACCAGTGCTTATCCTACAGTGCCACACCAGAGCCCCAGGTCTCCTTAGCAGGATTATGTAAAGATATACTTGGAATAGTTGAGATATCAAAGAGACATGTCATTAGGAATATAGTCTGTGAATGTAAAATTGCAGAGTGTGTGGATAAAGTTACACATTCCATGTTAGTTCAAAGAAAAAGCAATATTTTGAAAACATAAATGGAGCTCAAAGTCTGCATTCCTTTGCAGAAGCCAACACCTGTGCAAGGAATGCAGGCTTATTTTCACTTAACCTTCAACTCTAGAGCTGGGTTAGGTACCTCAGATGTTATGGTGGTTGAAAGAAGGAACACCTCTGTGTAGGATCGCATCTCTTGGAATAGCACCTGTCCTGTCTATTGTCAGAAAGGGAAATTACAGCTGCAGTCAGGAATAGTCAGATTGCATCCAGACTCTTGCTTTGAAGAGCTTGCTTTGTATACCACTAGGTCACATTGTGGTGGATGAGTGGGTGTAGATAATGTGAAATAAGCTATAACTCAACTAAGCAATCAGGCTTACATTTTGCAAGTCCTGGGAAACCCAGGATAGACAGTATTAGTACACTTAGGCTGAGTCCTTTGTGAGTAGTTGGAGATAAAGACATCATGATGTTCCAGACAGATTCTCATCATGCATAAATAATTCCTCAGGATGGAATTAGCTGTCTTGCGTGATGTGTCTACTCTTTTAGGCCATTCACATTTGTTCAGCAGTTTATTGTGGTATCTGAAGGACTAAATTAGGGGGAAAAATTACCCGTAAAA
Organism: Chrysochloris asiatica; assembly: GCF_000296735.1. Lineage (NCBI taxonomy): Eukaryota > Metazoa > Chordata > Mammalia > Afrosoricida > Chrysochloridae > Chrysochloris > Chrysochloris asiatica. The sequence goes on along the minus strand of NW_006408558.1, from coordinate 3,640,135 downwards.
TATTCTTTCTCAACAAACTATAAGCCCAGACAGCTTTTGATGAGAAAGTATGGATGTCTGACTGTTTTCCCCCTTTTTATTTATTACTTATTAATATTTTTATTTAATGATTAATTCTTCTTCTTTTTAAATTTTTATTGTGAATTGAATGATAGTTTGCATGGGAGAAATTAATTTTACACTCATTGTTTCATTGCAATGATTACCGTCTCCTCCGTGCTTCATCATTCAACAGTATTTGCTTCTTTCTCCTCTATTTGTTTGTTGTTTTGTGGGATGTATACAGAAATACTCAGGAATATATAATAATTTAAACACCCAAAGGGCACATTCTTTAAGACTGCTTTCTGGCCACCAGCTCTCAGTCCCTCTCTTTCCATGAATCTAGAGTCTTCAGTTGCTCCCTCTCTCCATGTCCTCATCTTTGCCTCCATTTCTGGTGTCACTGCTTCTCTGTGCTCTTTTCCCTTGATGGCCTTAGGGTCCTCTGTTCCTGGAATGTTTGATTAACTACTCCCGCTTTATGTTACGAAACTTCTACCTTTATAGTTGTGACAGTCGCAATTAGTCATGATAACAGTTACTCACTATTGAATCATAAGAATCTTATCCCCATATCTTTTCACCAGACCCATGTAGACAAGATAAAAATTTTTTAGTGAAGATTCTGCCTTCTTCCACACACTCTGAAACTAAACTCCATCTTGAAAACTTGTAAGCCAGTCACTTCAGCCTTTACATCTCCCTCATCACATTTTAGGTAGCTAATGTCTAGGTTGCCTGTCCCTATCAATTCTGTGTACAGAAGGGATAGGATTAATTCTTGATGTGAAGATTCCTTCCCTTTAAGTTGGTATTTTGAGCTAGTACATCCATAAATTCATCAAATTGTAGCAATGTACACTTGTTTCCTTTATCAAACTTTTCTTTTTAATCTTCCTCTAGTCGAGTTCTGATCATCAAGCCATCAAAGCTAAGTTGAATGAATATTAGCTACAAGTTTACACATTCTTGTGTGTCTCCCCTCACTTTTTATTAGCTGGATGCTTCACTCTCAGCTGTAGCCCTCTGTGGTTATGGCCTTGTCAATGGGCTCAGGAGTCCCTAATGGTTAATTCTTGATTGCCTTCTTGGCTGCTAACTGAAAGGTTGAATGTTCCAGTCTACACAGACATGCCTTGGAAGAAAGGCTTAGTGATGTACTTCTGGAAAATGAACCACTGAAAACCTTATGGAGCACAGTTCTACTCTGACACATTTAAGGTCACCAGGAGTTGGAATTAACTCCATGGCAACTTTGTGTGTGTGTTTTTATTTTAGATTTATGTGGAAGGAATTGCTGCTGATGCTGGGGAGTACAATAGTTAGCCAGAGTAGACATCACCCTTACTTCTTAAAGGTCGTAGTTTGCTATCACATGGTCCTGCATCTCCTGCAAACTAGCTTTATGATCTTAGAGAAGTTGCGATTTTTTCTCTACCTCAATTTCTTTGTATAAATTAAAGGTTTTGTTTCCCCCTCTCACTCTTAGATAGCTCGTAAGCTCCTGTTCAGTGCTAATACCCTATGGGTGTGTACTTTATTGTTCAATATTTCTACCCCCATGCCCCAGCTCTGTGCTCCAGCACAGTGACTGAATACAATGGCAGTGAGCAGATTGGTTTAGATGGTTATATTCAGATCAGAATCATGAATTTGGTTTGCAAGTATACTAGTTGCCTTTGCTGTGTTTATACTACCTTTGTATGGCAAACCTGCTTGACTGGCTTACATATGCATACAGTTTCCTAAGACTCAAAGAGAAAGCATGGGTTTCCTATTGATGCTGGAAACATTTCAGTGACTCTGAAGCATGGTCTTCAAACACAAAAGATCATTGTGATATGCCCTTTTTGCTGAGACTATAGACCCAGGGCAGTTGAGCTATGTTCAGCTCATCTTCTGCAGTAGCAAAAAGAACAGTTCTTGGGATAAGATCATTGAAGCCTGGATGTTCAACGATTTAATAATATTATTAGTAATTCTGATGAACTCATCCGATTATACTATCTATTTTTGAAAATAAAGTTTAATTGGGACACAGGCTGTCCATTCATTTACATATTGTCTATGATTGTTTCTGTACATCGAGGGTACAATTGAGGAATAGTCTGGAAAGTCAAAACTGTTTACTCTCCAGATGAACAGAAAATGTTTGCTGACCCTTGGATTATTAAAAAAAAAAAAAAAAAAGGTAGAATTTCAAGTCCCAAATTCTAGATTTTAAGATCATGCGAGACTAAAATATGTACTTTTTTCTGGAGTCAGTTTATATGCCATTTGTGAATAATGGTGGTGGTGATGGTTCTGTGCCGTGGAGTTGGTTCTGACTCATAGTGACTCTGTATAGGGTTTATGAGGCAGTAAATCTCATAGTGACTCTGTATACGGTTTATGAGGCAGTAAATCTTTATAGAAGCAGGAACTTCACCTTTCTCCCACAGAGCTGCTGGCAGATTCAAATTGTTGACTTTTCAGTTAGTAGCCCGACTCATAACCCACTATGCTACCAGAGCTCTGTTGTTATTGTTGTTTAGTGCCGCCGAGTCAGTTCTGACTCTTGTTGTTAGGTGCCATCGAGTTGGTACCAACTCATAGTGACCCTATACACAACAGAATGAAACACTGCCCAGTCCTGGGCCAACCTCACAATTGTTGCCATGCTTGAACCCGTTGATGCTGCCATTTTGCTATAATCCACCTTGCTGAGGGTCTTCCTCTTTTTCTCTGACCCTCCACATTACCAAACATGATATCCTTCTCCAGGGACTGATCCCTCCTGACAATATGTCCAAAGTATGAGAGACGAAGTTTGGCCCTCCTGGCCTCCAAAGAGCACTCTGGTTGTACTTCTTCCAACACAGATCTGTTTTTTCTTTTGGCAGCCCACGGCACTTTCAGCATTCTCCTCCAATACCATAACTCAAATGCATCAATTCTTTTTCAGTAACCTCATATGCATCTGACTCATAGCTATCCTGTATAGGGGTTTCCAAGGAGCGACTGGTGAGTTTGAACCGCCGACCTTGCGGTTCAGTGCGGTATCCCACACCAAGCCTTGTATATTTCTAACTTTTTTATTTTCATGCTATCCAGAGAGCAGAATTTCCTATCTATACACATCACAGATTTTACTCTTTGAGGGATTTGTGGTTTCCATTGGCTGGATACATAAGTGGTCTTACTTCTTTTAAAAACTAGGAACCATACATTATTTCTAAAGCATTTTATTCTTTTAAATAACAGACACCATTGAGCCTGAGATCTTAGGTTTCTTCACATTTAAGCTGTGAGAAAAGTTAGGCAAGATTTCATAGATGTGTAAGCACTCGGAGACATATTTATAACCCTCCGCTCTTTTCCTGTGTTTGTTGTACATGAAACTTTGAGGCTGGTATGTTGCACTTCTTGTCAAAATCAGTGCAAAAATTAGGGAAAGCTGAGAGCAGTGTAAATCCTGGCCACCTACCCAAGGAACTAGACTCCAGGTAATGATCTATCTCTGTGTGTCAGAGTAGAATTGTACTCCATAGGGTTTTCAGAACTGATACGTTTTTAAGGAGATCTGTTAGGCATCTGTGTGGACTCAAACCTCTAGCTTATCAGTTAGCACACAGGGATTTCTTTATGGCACACCACAACCAGGAATAACCAGTAAGGAATGACTGCGTTCAGTGCACAGAAAAGCCCTGCTTACGGGACATGAGAAAATGCTGAGGACAGACCACTCTTTGGCTAAGAGCAGTGAGGACCAGTGCCATTCCAAAAAGATTCCTTATTCTGACCCATTCCTGATAGAAGGTTCTTTCTGTCAGCAAGTGGAGTAAGGATGAAGCATGGTGCCTCTGAGGAGGACCCTAGGGGCAGCTGCTCAGATTAGGGTTGCTAGGGAATCCCCTTCCCTTCCCTCCACCCTGTAGTCTAATTTCACTGACTTCACAGTTGTTCCCGACCCCCACCCTGAGGCTAGATCCCATCTGAGAGAAAATAGACATCTGCCAGGGACCCTGATTGTGCAAGGCCAATAACAGTCATCCTCAGAGTGAGGCAGATTAGGTCATGAGGTGTTGCAAAATGAACCCGAAGACAGTGACGTCCGAAGTGCACCAGACAGACCACTGAGTCAGGGGGGGCATCCCTTCATTCTTAGAGCCTGGTCTAGCCTTCCATGCTGAGCTCTGCTCTGTTCCCTGGCATTGCATCTAATCCGTTCCTTCTTCCCAGGAGATTTTATAATTAATAGAGATAAATAAAGGCAGGAAATCTGTAATAAAGTACTCACTTCCACTTATGCCAGATTAAAAGGAAAAAAAATCCCCCCCAAAACAAAACAAAACAAAAAAGCAGCCCACAAAGCAACACAGTCTGGTGGGAAGAGATCAAAGGGCAGCCGTCTGACCAGGCTGGCAGAGAGCTCAGTTCCCATGCAGTCCACATGCTGCCCGATACAGCTGAGACCAGCCGAAGGAGGAAGTGGTGTGCAGTTGACTGAGTGAGCAGTTCTCAGGGATATGGTCTTAGTTCAAGGGCTCCAGGAGTGTGACTGCAAGTTTGGGAATGATATGCACACATCTGCTTGTATTCATAAACACAGCTCTGGGAGGCCCGGTTTTAAATTACCACCCCTAGCACTGCTAAACCTCCCCCGTAATCCTATAAAGATGTCAGGTACAGATAAATCTTGGAGGGGTAGAGCCCTATCTGACAACCCAGTATCAAATGCCCAGAGAGCATGAGGATTGAGTTGCAACAGGAATACCCTAATCTTGATTTCATTGTTTTTCCTCTCCCTAAAAGAGTGGGATTGGATTTGGGGGTGGGTGGAGAATCTGCAATGGAGTTGCTGACACTATGTAAGGAAAACTTCAGAGGCTGTGATTCCCATTTGGAGGGCTCAGTAAAAAGGCCTGCAAACAGGCCTGCCACTGTTTAGTAATCCTTCCCGCTTCTGCTGGGAGAATCTCAGGCAGGCAGGCAGGCAGGCAGGCGGGGGCAGCAGCTGTGTTGGAGGGGCTGCTATTGTGTGAAGGAGAACTGAGTGTTAACCCTGGAATTATAACCTAGTGGACCTGTATGTGCAAGCAGGCCATGTGACTGCAGCTACCGCGGAGGGGTGCGGGGACCCCGTGCCTGCCAGGCTGTCAGCATTCTGAATGTCCGTGACAGCTCTGGGGATTTATGCTTCCTCTCGGCCTTTCAGTGCCATTGGAGATATACTTAGCAATTACAATGCCGGGTTTGGGAATTTCCCGAGGATGGACCAGGGCTTGTTTCCAAAATAACACCTTTCAAAGCATGCAGAGGCTTTGAGAAATTAGATAATTGTGTGATATTTATAAAGTGAATTACGTTGTGCTAACAAAGTCTGGGCAGATGGTTCGGATGCTGAAGCAAATAGCACCTTATGATTCATTAAGGTTAGATGGCGGGGGGTGGGGAGGATTGGGGGTGGGAGGAGGCTTTTAAAAGGTTGTTACTTTACAGCTGAGCCTTGAACTGTGGAAAAAATGTAGACAAGTAACAAAGTAGGTCAGAATCAAGGTAAAATGTTCATGTCTAGGTATACACGGCAACCTGGTTAAATTGTCCTTTTTCATTCATAAAACACCTAGTGAGCATTAAAAGTATGCTTATCCTGTGTGCAGAGCCATGCAAAGATAACTACTTTATTGCTTTTGCCCTCCATGGATTCTCAGTCTGGTGAGGGAGACAGATGTATAAACAGATAATGGCAATATCCTGAGTTAAGTGTTAACAGAAGGAAAGAAGAAATGCCATATAGCAGACGGAGGGAGGCAGCCACCAGCCCTGCAAATGGATAGAAGGGAACAGCTCCACAGAGGAAGCAACATTTGAGCAGTATTTGAAGGAAGAGGAGGGGTTTTGAAAGCAGCCAAGGTGGTACTCTCTTGTTCTCGAGGCTCCTGCTACCTCTGGTCCTTTGCACAAGCAGATTCCCCTGCTTACAAAGACTCTCTTGCCCGTCTTCCTTGGTCAAATCCTTTACATCCAGATTCCTTATTATTTCCTAGGAGAGCCTGATTTATCTAAGTGCGATCCCTTCTATTAAAATGCTCACCCACCTAGTACCTCTCTTTTAGTGAATTCTCACAACTGTACTTCTACATTATTTGTGTGATATCTGTTTTACCCATTTGGCCTAGACACACATTCTTTCTGTCTTCATCTTTTTTTTTTTTTTTTGACTTTTTATTGTGAACTGAGTGAAGGTTTACAGAGCAGATTCTCAGTTTTATATTCAACAAATCACACACTTTGTGTCATTTGAATGACTGCAATCCCCTCAACATGACAACAGTTTTCTTACTTCCTCCCCCTTTCCCCATCCTTCTTTATTTTGTTCTAAGGTAAATGTTGCCCTCTTGATCTCGAATGGTTGACCACTCTATGGTGTGTGTACGTCCTTGGTGGTGTTGTCCCCCTAGATACCTAGCTATTGCTTGGCTGGAAATTGAGTCACAGGACTTCAGTTCAGTTCCAGACCTGAAGGGTGACCAAGGTTCTAGTAGTCTCAATCTGACTAGTAAACCTAATCTTTTTTTATAAATTAGAATTTTGTTCCTCATTTTTTCTACCATTCTATCCAGGACCTTTTAATGTGATCCCGTTCAGAGCAGTTGGGCACCATCTAGTTCTTCTGGTCTCAGCGTTGTGGAGACTGATGCTCACATGTTTCAAGTAGATGTTCTCTTTTTGTCCAGCTTTGGTTCTTGACTAGATTAACATCTGTGAAGTGAATTACATGGTGACAAATCAAGTGTACGTTCAGAAAAAGCAAATAGCTAGGTATCTTAGATCTTGTTGTTAACTATAAAGACATTTCAAAGATTTACATCTTAATTATTCTATTACCAATATAAAATAATTTAAGTTGAGTATAAAAATTTTAAATACTTTTTTAAAAAAAGTGTTTTGGCATATGACTTTGGACCTTAAATAGATCTGCTTTTTAAAAATCATAATTAAATTATAGTATGCATACAGAAAAAAATAGATCATATAATTACACAGCTGGATGAATTACCACAAAGCGAACCCCATGGCAAGAACTAAGTGTGCTTCCTAGTGTCAGAGGGGCATGAGAGGGCTTTGTTTTTTCAAGGAAACATTGTACCCCTGTTTCTAACCTCATCAGGATCACTGCTTCCTTAACACTCATCCCTTCTACTGATTAGCCTGAGGGCTAAGGTTAGGTCTTGTCACCCCAGAATTCTACAGGGAGTGTGGTTGACCTACCCAACCTTTAGGGCACCTGTAATGTCAGGGTCACATAGAACAACCCAGTCATGCTGGCACTCCTGGATCTGAACCCCTGGTCTGCCTCTAATGTTGTTGACAGCTAGCATTTTTAATTAATTGCCTGTGCCTTCATTTTTTTGCATGTACAAAAAGGGGGTACTAACTCAATCTACCTCATAGCATTGTGAGAATTTAATGTGTTCATGTATGTAAAATGCTCACAATACTGCCAAATATATCATAAGCACAAGAAAGGCTCTGTAGTTGAAATAACCCCCTTTTTGTTGTTGTTGCTGTAGGTGAATATCCTAATTAGCTACTCAAGTAACCCATTGAGGATTTAAACAATTTTTTTAAAATTGTGGTAAAATACATATAACAATTAAGTCTGTCATTTTGACCATTTGTAAGTGTATAATTCAATGACATTAAAAATACCATATTGCATAATCACTGTTGCTCTCCATTTTCAAATTTTTAGAAAAACATCTCAAACAAAAATTCTGTTCCTTTTAAGCAATAATTTAGCATTTCCCCCTCCCTGCATTGTTTGTTAGCATTACCAAACTTTGGTCTCTCTGCATTTACCTATTCTACATAGTTCCTGTAAGTGGATCATACAATATTTGTCCTTTTGTGTCTAACTTCACTCAGCATAATGTTTTCAATATTTGTCTATATCAGAGCATTTATCAGAACTCTACTTCTCTTTGTGGCTGAATAATAGCCCGTTGCATGTATGCACATACCACATTCTCTTTATCTATTTGGAGGACTTTTCAGAGAGAAGTTTTGGTATAAGAAAATAACTTCTGATTGAAGTGGGTTGTGAGACATTCTTTGCTCTTTAATGGCGCTGTAGTATCTGTAAGACCATTATTTCATGATGGGGGGAATGGATATTTTGCCTTTTTTAAATTAACTTTCTCCATTTTATTTATAAGATGTTACCAGAGTAGTTGGAAAATCACAAGATGTCCCTTGATATACTATTTTAAAATATTTATTCTGATTGTTATTGAAGCATTATAATTTGAGAGAATCATCAAGAAAGATGTTTTGATTTTCGGTTTGTTCAATTTGTGCTGTGTGTGTGTTAGCTTCTGGACTCAATACATGTTTACAATGTTTATTCGCACACTCACAATGTGACTGTTTTTGTCCTACAATTTCAAAGCTTCCCTGAAGTTTTGTGACTAGGAGTCATTAGCAGCATGGTGATGGCTCAGTGGTAGACTTCTCACCTTCCATGCAGACCCTGGATTCTATTTCTGGCCTATGCATGTCTAGGAAGAAAGACCTGGCTGTCTACTTTTGAAAATCAGCCCATGAAAACTCAATGGGTCACACTGGGATTGATGTATGGGCTACTGTAAGTACAGGGCTGACTTGACAGTGGATGCTTCCAGAAATCAAAACCAAGCCTGCTGCCTTCGAGTCCATTGGGGTGGATGCCGATCTGCTAGAGGATTTTCCAGACTGTAAATCTTTATGGGAGCAGAAAGCCTCATCTGTCTCCACATTACAGCTTGTAGATTAGATACGCCAACCTTGTGGTTAGTAGTCCAGTGCTATCCTACAGTGCCACCAGGGCTTAAGTTTCTTCTTATGGTGCTTAATAAAATGTACTGGGGTGGAGATGTTTGACAGCTACCGTGTTGCTGCTCCATACTGGGTACTGGGTACTGCACTAACATCTCAGTACCTATATGTAGCTGTGAATGATTCTACAGAAAAATCACTTTTATAGTAAGATAGGAAAGTCAGTGTAATAGAGTAGAGGAAAGAAGATGTAGGAAAGGAATCGCTGCCTTTGTAAGTGATGCTAAGAACAGAATACGATTTTGTAGACCAGGGCCTCCCATATAAATGAAACGTAGCGCAGAAAGAAGCAGGAAAAATGCGTGGAGAAAGGGAATAACCCTTAGCTTTTCCAGATGGTAAGCAAAAATGTGTGTGTAGTTAGCAGGGGTGGGGTGGGGGGAGGGATGCCACTGGGAACTCTCAGAGTGGAGAAAGCAACAAAATGATACGTGAAGAACAATCCTGATAGAGATTGTGCTCAAAAGTCTGATAGAAGAAATATCAGGGGGAAGGTGCGAGTACTTATAGCACAGATACCTAAACGCCATATACAGTATGACACAGAGAATAAAGCTATTTGATATTAATATGGAGAGCTCTGGTAGTGTAGGGGGTTATGAGTTGGGCTGCTAACTGCAAGATCAGAAGTTTGAATCTACCAGCTGCTCCATAGGACAAAGATGAGGCGTTCTACTCCCATACAGATGTACAGCCTCAGAAACCCTATACAGGGTCGCCATGAGTCAGAACCAACTCCACGGCACAGAACCACCACCATAGAGAAGTAAACTCAATTGCTTACATGTCACTATAATATGATAGAAAGGGATTCATTCTTGGATACAGTAATAGAAAGACAGTAGATAGGAAAGAAGGCTCTCTGTATACTCACACACACATGTAGATAACACATCTATGTGTCTTTCTACAAAGAGTCGGGTCTCTTACATGTCACTATAATATGATAGGAAAGGATTCATTCTTGGATACAGTGATAAAAACACAGTAGATAGGAAAGAAGGCTCTCTGTATACTCACACATACATGTAGATAACACACATATGTATCTTTCTACCAAGAGTCGGGCCTCATGTTCAGAGATACCCATCTTAGTTATCTGATGCAGCTCTAACAGAAATACCACAAGTAAATGTTTTTAACACCCAGAAATGATTCTCTTAGGCTAGAGGTCCACATTCAGAGTGTCTGCTCCTGGGGAAGGCTTCCTCTTTGTTGGCTCATCTGTAGTGTTCGTTTTCCTTGGAGAGCTCTATGTACCTTGGCATCCACCTTCCGCTGGATCTAGTGGCTTCACATTGCAGGGACACCTGGTCCAATGACTGCACTGCACTCCCGGCTCTAATATCTTGGTGCTTGGTCTCTACTTCTCTCCTCAAGTCTCTTTCCTTTGATCTCTTGTAAGATCAGAGTTGTTGCATGTCACACTCTTGGAAATCTCCCATAAATTGGATTAGGGTGGTGGTGGGATTAAGCGTGGTGTAGCCCACCGTTAATCCTCATTACTTAGATTACATATAATCATGTCATGGGGGCTAGCTATATTTCCACTGCCAAATCACTGTGACTCCTGGGTCCAGTCAAGTTGATAGAAAGCCTTACCTATCACAACCCACTGGTTGTTTGGTTCTCTTCAGACAATCCTGAGAACTCAATATATTAGTCCTATTTCACACATAAAGAAACTGAGACTCCGAAAGGTAAGTACCTTGGCACCATGTTGAACACCTAGTCATAAGACTGGGAATGAGACTTTATTTACTGTATTCAGTAGTAGATCTAGAGATGAGTCTGACCTTAAATCTAAGATTTATTTTTTTTCTATTCTGCTACATTGGCTCTCGTTTATTTTTTATGGAGATATAAAAATGTACTTAAAAATTCAAATTATATACACACATACCCCCAAGATCGGCTGTGTTTCATTCTGTTCTGTTGTGCATAGGGTCGCTATGAGGTGCTACCAACTCAATGGCACCTAACAACAACAACAGCTCCCACATGCCTTGGAAAGTGGAAGCATTGAGAACTGCATTTGGGGAAGAATAAAAGCCAAGCGCTACACTGTGAGTTTGTACCACATTACCAGGTCAGATGATGCCTTTAAAGGCTGAGTTACAAAATTAACACAATTCATTAAGACTAGAGGTGCAAGACTTCAAGTGTCCAGACCAACATATTGACTCTCTTTTTGCTAAAAGCAGCATGTGATAAAATCTTGCATTTTAAACTTTAATCCCTAGAAGGTGAAGTAAGCAGCCAAAGAAACTATAGCACAGAGCTTAGTAGTAACAAATAAAGAAAAATCAAAACTAACTTGAAAATGGAAAAACCTGGATAAAATGAACATTTTTCAAAGCTCAGAACCAAAGGGACAAATGGTAACTCTACTTTAATCTATTCCTCAGATGCTAAATGGCAAACAGGTTTGTTTTGAGTGCCAGTTCTGATTGGGCAGCGTTGTTCCTTGCAGTGTTCGAATGAGAGCACCTTTGCAACAGTGTGTAGGATGAGTGGGAGAAATCACTTTTCTTTTTATGTTTTTATGTTTTTATTGTGCATTGAGTGATGGCTTACATGGGAAAACAGTTTTACACTCATCTTATCGTATTTTGTTTCGTTGCTATGATTACAATCTCCTCCATGCATCATCATTCAATAGTATTTGCTTCTATTCCCTCTGGAGAAATCACTTTTTTAAGATGTTGTATGGGAAGAGCCATTCATCTGTGTGAATCCTGCCCAAGTTCATTAAGAATGAGTTCCAACCTAAAGAACATGTTTGTAATTAACTGACCTTTTTATTAGTTAAATTAGGAGCTACTGTTTTGGCATGATAAACCAGGTCTTTCTCACCCACCAAATGTTTATGTAGTTCATTCTTAAAACCTTAAATGTAGGACTTTGTATTTGTGGTTATGAAATTCCATCATGTGAGTTGGAGGCTCTTTGTTCCCTCCTGTACAGATTGACTTTGGCGATGTGTATGTAGCACGTTGTGTGCAATGACTGGGGATCACAGACAAACCAAATGATCATCATGGGTATTATAGAAATGTTCCTCTGGTAAAAGAGAGACAACACAGCCGAGTTTGTAAAGTCAGGAATGATAGCTGTACAACCTCTACTCTCCATTGTTCTGCCCTATAGGCTTAACACAGTGCCTGATACATAGTAGGCAACAATGGAAACATAGCAGTTGATAAATAAATGTGAGTTATGGATCCTAAAGTGGGTCTTGAAGGACAAAAATTTTGACGGTTTGGAAATAATGGGGTGGGAGTACAAGGTATTCTAAAAGCAGATATAGGGCAAGACCATATAGCCCCAGACCGTGTAGGACTTTATAGCAAAAGTCCATAGCTTAGTTTATTTGGTATTTAGTGGCCTATTGTTGAGTTTTGACCAACATATCTCTAATTCCATATTTTCTATTGAGTGCCTTTCAAGTCATTGAAACAAATGTTGAACAGAACAGAACAAGTGGAGACCTAAAGATACCTTGCTGGCTAACTTCAATGTATTATTTTTATATCTAATTAAAAGTACTGTTGGGAGAGATTGTTGTTGTTGTTGTTGGAACTGTTGAGTTGGTTCCAACTCATAGCAACCCTGTATAGGGTTTCCACCTGGTGAGTTTGAACCACCCACCTTGTGGTCCATTGCTTTATTGCACAGCATCATTACACAAGGACTCCTTGGGAGAGATACTGCTGTATGCATAGTTCTACAGTAGTGGCAGTCTGTGAGTAGATGCACGGAGAGACATGCAGGCTGAATACATGTGGAAGAAAGAGTAAGAGTATACTCATGTATATATATATGTTTGGCAGAAGGTATTTATAGATTTGACAGAGAATATTTGTACAGATGAATTTACCTTTGCAACAATTATACTTATTAACTTGGTGGAGTACACAGTGGGCAGTTATGGAAACTTCTTAGACATAACCAAATACCTTGAGAAGAAATGAGTCACTAGGCCTGGGGACTCAGGACCATAGTTTCAAGAGACACCATGAGCTACTGGCATATAATATAGTCTACAATGGTCTGTTGTAGCATAGTGGTTATGAATTGGGCTGTGAACTGCAAGGTCAGCAGTTCGAAACAACCAGCTGCTCCTCAGGAGAAAGATTGAGGCTTTCTGTTCCCGTAAAGATTTACAGCCTTGGAAACCCTGTTCAGGGTTGCTATGGGTCACAACTGACTCGACGGTACTTAACAACAACAATGGTCTGCTTCTTACTTTGGTAGGAAGTAACAACTGGGGTCTTAGAAATTTGTAAGCATCCATCTAAGATGCAACAATTGGTCTATCCCTGTCCAGAGGAAACAAGAGTAAAGAAAATTGAAGACACATGGAAACAGTTAGTCCAGTGGTCCACGAGAACATCATTCTCCATCACCCTGAGACCAGAAAAACAAGATGGTTCCTGAATACTCTACCAAATGCTCTGAAAGGTATCACATTTGAAGGTCTTAGACAGACTGGGAGACAAATGTGCAGGACTCAAAATCATTAAAACGACCAGTCTTACTGATCTGATAGAGACTTCTGGAATTCCTGTGCTTAGTTACCATTCAGGTCCAGAAATGAACTTACTTGAGTAGTTAACTTTTTAGTCGACTGTTGTTGTTAAGTGCCTTTGATTCAGACTCATAGGGACCCTGGATAGGGTTTCTGAAGAGCAACTGGTGAGTTTTATCCACCCACCTTGGAGTTCAAACTGACCTTTCGGTCGAGTGCTTATCCTACAGCACCACACCAGGATTCCAAGACAAACATTAGCTAGGTCTATAAGATGAATTTTAACACTAGGGAGGTGCACACTCCTTAGCATAACCATTTGTGATCAAAAGGGCAGCACTGGTCCATGACACAGTTCAGAAGCGTCAGGAAAGATGGAAGAATGGAAACAGGAAACACCGGGAGGAAGTGGGATAAATGTTGCTTTGAGAGGATTGCAATCAATGACATGAAGCAAAATGTGTACATTGGATGCTAAACTGATCTGCTCTGTAAACCTTCAACCAACTCTTATAAAAAAGTATAAAAAAGATACTGTTGGGAGTAGCCGTACAATTTACTTTCATCTAGGATTATTTTCCTTCTCTCAAGAGCGTTCCCCTTATAATTTCTTCAGCTATGGTATCCTGGTGACAAAATCTCTCAGATTTTATTTAAATGACTTTATTTTGTCCTTAATTTTGAGGGATACTTTCTCTGACTAGAATTCATAGACATTTTCTTTTCATGAATGAAAGTTTGCTATTATAATATTATGTCTGCTGACCACCATGTTTCTGTTGCCAATCTGCCCTCTGCCGTATTTATGCAGTTTGAAAACACTAAACTATGCCCTCCCCTTGCTCTCCCCACCCCACCCCTCTGACCTGACAGCTTAAACATTTTTTTTTTTTTTT
>NW_006408558.1:3620710-3625660 GCF_000296735.1 Chrysochloris asiatica | reverse complement strand
TCCCACTCAGCATCCCCACCCCACCCCCATCCTCTGTGCAAAGATTAACAGCCTCAGAAACCCTATGCAGGGTAACTATGACTCAGAACCAACTTGATACAGTTACTGTGTTTATAAGATTCTCCTCTTCTCATGGAATTGGAATTGCATGTGTTTCATATGTATCTTCTCTGAAGTTCATTTTGATTTTTCTTTCCTTGCTTTCATATGAATATTTTCTTCTGATATATCAACTAATTCACTTTTACCTCTTTAGGTATACATATGATATACTAGAGACCCATCTATTAAGTATTATTATATCAGTGATTATATTTTTAAATTGAAAATGTCCCATTGTTTCATTTTATACTGAAATTCCTTAGCTTGCTATCTGATTGTTAAATATTTTCATCAAGTTAATTTACAATCTTCTTCAGATAAATACAGTAGCTGGAGTCTCTGCGTCTGTTTTTTTCTTATTTTCCTCTTAAACTTTGGTTAATTTTATTTTTGTAAGTAGGACTATTTTGATGAAAGCTCGGCATGGGTTATTAAAAGTATAATATAATGTCTAGTTTTGGGTGGTGTGTAATTTTTCTCCAGAGAGGATTTACTTTTCTTCTTTTAAACAGGCAGGTAAAGCAGACTGTCTTGTGTTCCAGGTAGAGATTAAGGACTTCTAAAGGTGGGCTTTTGTCTTTGGGAAGTCTAGTCAGTTTCTGGTTTATGCAAGAGATTTGATGAGGGTGTTGAAGCTTATGGATTCTGGTGTGGATAAGCACTGAACCACAAGGTTGGTGGTTCAAGCTCACTAGCTGCTCTTTGGAAATCCTGTACAGGATCTCTATGAGTCACAAACAACTTGAGGGCACATACCAACAACAACAACAACAAAAGTGGGTTTTCGTCTTTGGGAAATCTAATCAGTTTCTGCTTTCTGCTTGCTCTTGTGCTCTAGGCCTTTGGGTTGTTCCCAGGGCTGTACTTCCATATAAAGCTATGGACCCCAATTGTTACCTGCCTACTCCTATGAGACCACCACTCATCTGTCAGTTTGTTGTACTGTGGTGGGTTTCGTGTGGCTGTGATGCTAGAAGCATCACCATTATTTAATTTTACACACCAACCACTAAAGCCAGTAATAAGGAAATTGAAGAATTCTGCCAACTTCTTCAGTGCGAAATAAATCAACCATGCAATCCAAATGTATTGATAATTACTGGTGATTGGAATTTGAAGGTTGGAAACAAAGAGGAAGAATCAATAGTTGGAAAATATGAATGACCTTGATGATAGGAATTATGCCGGAGGTCAGATGATAGGAATTTTCAAGAAAAATGACCTATTATTTACAAATACTTTCTAAAAATACTGTAAAAGGTAATTACACACATACACCAGATGGACTACAAAGGAAACAAATTGACTACATTTGTGGGAAAAGATGATAGAGAAGTTCAATATCATCAGCTTGGGGGCACACGATGGAGTAGAGCATCAATTGCCTATATGCAAGTTCAGGCTGAAGCTGAAGAAAATCAAAGCAACTCAATGAAAGCCAGAATATGACCTTAAATACATTCCACCTGAATTTAGAGACTATCTCAAAAGAAGGTTTGATACATTAGACATTAATGATCGAAGACCAGAAGAGTTTGGGGATGACTTCATGAGCATCATACACGAAGAAAGCAAAATGTCATTAAAAACACAGGAAAGAAATAAAAGGCAAAAGTGGATGTCAGAAAATACTCTGAATCTTGTTCTCTTGAGCATAGAGAAGCTAAAGTAAATGGAAAAAAAGATGAATGGAAATGATGAACAGAAAATTTTAAAGGTAGCTCTGGAGGACAAGGTCAAGTGTTATAATGAAATGTGCGAAGATGTGGAGTTAGAAAACCAAAGGGAAGAAAATGCTCAGCATTTTCAAGCTGAAAGAACTGAAGAAAAAATTCAAGCCTGGACTTGCAGTACTGAAGGATTCGGTGAGCAAATTATTGAACAAAACAGAAAGCAGCAAGAGAAGATGGAAGGTATCCATTGTAGCAAAAAGAAATGGTCGATGCTCAGCCATTTCAAGAGTTAGCATATGCTCAAGAACTGATTGTAGTGAAGGAATTGATGGAATACCAGTTGAAATCGTCCAACACATTGATGCAGTTTGGGAAGCATCACTCACTCATCTGTACCAACCAATTTGGAAGACAGCTACCGGGCCAATGAATTGGAAGAGATCTGTATTTGTGCCCATCCCAAAGAGAGGTGATCCAGTAGAATGTGGAAATCATCTAACTATCATTAGTATCACATGCAAGTAAATTTTTGCTGAAGATAATTTAAAAATGATGGCAACCATATATCAACAGACAACTGTATGCTGAGTAAATAATCTGAGACATTGGATTATATGAAGAAGAACATGGCAGCAGGACTGGAGGAAGACTCATCAACAACTTGTGATGTGCAAGACTCATACAGCCTTGCATGCTATAAGTGAAGAAGACTCAAAATATTTACTGATGAAGATCAAAGCCCACAGCCTTAAGTATGGTTTGCACTTCCATATAAGGAAAACAAAGTCCTCACAATTGGACCAATAAAAACATCATGATAAACAGAGAAAATGTTGAAGTTGTCAGTGACTTCATTCTACTTGGATCCACAATCAACACTCATGGAAGCAGCAGTCAAGAAATCAAACAACGTATTGCCCTGCTGCAAAGGGCCTCTTAAAATGTTCAAGAGCAAAGATGTAAGTTTGAGGACTAAGGTGTGCCTGACCCAAGCCATGTTTGTTTGTTTGTTTTTTAATATTCCTATTTTTCATTTTTTCATAATCATATCAAAGTTGGATAATGAATAAGTAAGACAATAGAAGAATTGATGCTGTTGAATTACGGTCTTGAAGAAGAATATTAAAGGGACCATGGACTGCTTAGTTCTGTTGTTGAGCTGACAACTAGTGGTCCTGTGAGAGGTAAACTGTTCAAATGCTTAGTCTTGCCTCTGTCTGCTGTAGAATCCACAAGTGAGTTAAACAGGATTCTCTCTCTGGGCTTCCCTTCTTTCAGTAATTATGCCTCAATACTTCTCGAATGCCTTCAAATAGAAAGCTATTTTAACTCCCCCAGCCCGCAGCCCAGTTGTTTTAGCTCTCAGTGGGAAGGCTGATCTGATCACATCTAGTCCCTAGGTCCCTATGTGGCACAAAAAGTTTGCTTTTGACTGCTAACTGAATGGTTGATGGTTTGAATATACCCAAGGTGTTGCAGAAGAAAAGTTGGTGAGCTACTTCTGTGCAGTTATAGGAAGACCCTAGGAAATGTGATTCCGAAGCATGTTGGGTCACCATAAGTTGGAATCGACTTGACAGAGATAGGTTTAATTTTTGTTTTTGTTTCAATGTTGTCCTTGAAGTACTCACTAGGAGTTAGAATCGATTTGACAACAACAGGGATAATTCTCGATGTATTGATAGTTTGTTATTATGTTCTAATAATTTCAAATGCCAGGTTGCTGTGAACCTGGTTGCTATCTTGAACACTTATTTATCAGAAATTTTTGTCAACTTAGCAAATGTTTTCTCTAACCATAATAATAACACCACAATGTTGTATGTTTGCGTTAAAGGTAAAATTGATGCATTTAACTTACGCTAGCTCATTTAATTTTCATAATAGGCATAAAACCTACCTCAACTGCCGTTGAGTTGATTCTGACTCATAGTAACCCTATGTTGTTGTTGTTAAGTGCTGTCAAGTCTATTCTAACTTATAGTGTGATCCGGAATAGGGTTTCTGAGGCTTTAAATCTTTGCGGGACCAGAAAGCCTCATTTTTGTCACACATAGTGTCTGGTGGGCTGGATTGGCGGTTGGCAGTCCAGTGCTTATCTTATGGAGCCACTGTGCTCCCCGAGAATTATGTTAGGAGGAGGGTAAGTTTCAGCAGAGTTAATAGTGAATAGAGTTAATAGGGAAAATTAGCACTGAATTGTGCTCCTAGAAGGGAGAGTTACTGTGAGCAATTGAGGGCTTCCTGGCACAGTTGAGATTGCTGAATGACGTGTTAGGGACATGGAAAAGAGACAGAAGCAGGACAACCTTAAGGGATAGTCTAGAAGTAGAATCAGTCCTACTATGATGGCTACTACTATTACTACTATTTATTGAGCCACTATTGTAATGGTGTTGGAGAAGAATATTGAAAGTGCCATGGGCTGCCAGAAGAACCAGCAGATCTGTGTTCTTGGAGGCCAGAATGGCCAAACTTTGTCTCTTATACTTGGGACATGTTGCCAGGAGGGAGCAGTTGCTGGAGAAAGATACCATGTTTGGTAAGGTGGAGGGTCAGAGTAAAAGAGGAAGACCCCCAGTGAGATGGATTGACAAAATGGCAGTATCAATGAATGGGCTCAAGTGTGGCAACAATAGTGAGGTTGGCCCAGGATCAGGCAGTGTTTTGTTCTGCTGTGTATAAGGTCGCTTTGAGTCGGTTCCAATTCGATGGCACCTAACAACAACATTGCAATTAGGATAAGCAATGGACTGCTAATGACAAGGTTGGTAGTTCAAACTCACCAGCTGTTCCTCAGAAAACCTATTACAGGGCCACTATGAGTCAAAACTGACTTGATGCACTTAACTATATTGTAATTTGAAGTCCCCATGTGGCACTGGACTGCTCATTGTAAGGCCAGCCATTCAAACCCACTACCTGTTCCTTAGGAACCCTATATAGTGTTACTATGAATTGGAGCTGACTCAATGGAACTTAACAACAACTATAATTTGGTTTGATTTTTACTATGTGCAGACTCTGTTATATTTGTACATACATTTTAGTCATTAACTCTACATGCAGTTACTATGTTGTTGTTGTTGTTAAGTGCCACTGAGTCAGTTCCAACCCATAGCGACCCTGTATAGATAGGCTTTCCAATCCAAAGAGAGGTGACCCAACGGAATGC
>NW_006408558.1:3611828-3619455 GCF_000296735.1 Chrysochloris asiatica | reverse complement strand
CTGACAACAACAACAACATAGGGTTTCCAAGGAGCGGCTGCGTGAGCTTGCAGTTACTATACAGCCATGTTTGTTTATAAGGTAATAAAGCCATTGCCACAAATGGAGCAAATTGATAAAACCCGAAATTGATTGAAGAAAGGTCCTAGAATGAGTCTGAGTGAGTGCTTTAGAATTCTCCTCTGCTGATGATTGGCAGAACAAAGCTGTTTAGAAAGGTGCAGCAGTGTAGGAAGTGGTGTACTCAGTGGATGGTAAACTAGTTGGAGGTGGAAGAGAACGGAGTATAGGGAGAGTCAGAGGTGTGTTGCATCTGAAGTCCTTTACTTGAGCAGAGTCAACAGCAAGAGAAAAGATGGGGGCTTGTGAGATTTCAAAGCCAGAAAGCTCAGGACTTGGTGATTATGAAAATGTGAAAGATGAAGGAGAGGTATCTAATAAAAGTGAAGGTTTCACGCCTGGAGACGGTAGTTCCTAACTGCTCATTCCTGCTCTGTTCTTCATACCCTTCCACTCCCTTAACTCACCAGGTGACCTCCCTGGGAGCCTTCCATTCTCCTCCTTACAGCCAAGATTTCTCTGCTCCTCTTCCTCTCTCAGCTCCCATCCCAGAATGTGGTTCCTTCTATGTTTCAGTTTTCTAGCCAATATATCCTTCCAATGTAACAGTGTGCTTCTTTCTTCCTCTAACCATCTTCCTTCTTGTACCCATTCCCCTCTTTTAACCACCTGACTTCTTCCCCTTCTGCAGTACTCTTTTCTTATTTTCTCAACTTACATACATACTTCTACACTGAGCTTTTTGTGGATAGGGACTGTGACTTCTTTTAGAATTTTATTGCTGTTATTTAATACATTGTCTGACATGTATTACAGGCTAAGAGAATGAATGAGCACATGATATATCATGATGTTAGTGCCAGATAGCGTCTACACTAATTGAGAATGGAAACCCCCTGTCACTGACTTTATTGTCAAGTGTTGTTCCTCTTCCTCATTTTGCAAAAAAAAAAAAAACAACCCAAACACAAAACCTCACCCCAAAACAAGAATTCAGCATTTGTTTCAATGCCTGTCACCTCTGACTACTCCATAGAGTAATATGCAGCTCCATAAATTTTATTTTGAGACAACAATAACCAAAAAATAAAAATCAACAAATAACCCCTTATCATCGTATGGCTGGTGGATTCAATTTTCCCTGTGATAACTGGTGTTTTTGACAAATTAACCACCTCTTGTCTTAATTATCCTTCACCTTTTATTACTTGATGAGGTTCCCAATGAACTCTAAAATGCCCAAATATTGGTCAGTGGAGCGGAAGGGAAGAGAAGAAACGTATTACAAAATGCTCCATAGAATTGAATGGAGTAGATTCTTAGAAAAAGATGGTAATCTGCTTCTGTAAAGCTTTGTTGTTGTTGTTGTTGTTGTTAGGTGACATTGAGTCAGTACCAACTCATAGTCACCCTATTCACAACAGAACGAAATACTGCCCGATCCTGGTCCAACTTCACAATCGTTGCTACATTTGTGCCCATTGCTCCTGCCACTGTGCCAATCCATCTCATTGGGGGTCTTCTTTTTCTCCAACCCTCCACTTTAGCAAATATGATATCCTTCTCCAGAGACTCATCCTTCCTGATAATACGTCTGAAGTATGAGAGATGAAGTCTGGCCATCCTGGCTTCCAGGTAGCAACATTCTAGCTGTACTGGTGCCAACATGGATCGATTTGTTCTTTTGGTGGTCCATGATGCTTTTAATATTCTCCTCCAACACTGTAGATCAAATGTTTCACTTCTGTGGTTTTCCCTATTCATTGTCCAACTTTCACATGCATATGAGGTTATTGAAAATACCTAATGGAGTCCATTAGAATGTGAAATTCTGTTCATTTCCCCCTCTTTTCATCAGGATTCTTCTTTGGAATCTTTAATCAAAATGTTCAGTGATAGTAGCCAGCCAGCATCCAGTTTGGGTCTCATGGCAAAGGAGGCAGTTGTTCATGGAGGCAATTAGCCACACCTTCCACATCCTTCTTCTATTTGTGACTCTCTTATTCCACTGCTGTTCCAGGCAAATAGGGACCAATTGTTGCACCTTACATGGCTGCTTAAATGCTTTTAAGATTTAGGCACTACACAACAAATTAAGAGAGAACAGAAGGACTAAACATGTTATTAGGTTCGTTAACTGGGATGTCCCATGAAACCGTGACCCTAAGTCTCCAAACCAATGAGAGTTTTGGCTGTTCATAAGCATCCTCAGGGACCTTCTCCCATACTCGATTTGGCACTTTTTAAATAAATCTGTTCCAGTGGCACCAACCATCCCTCCGCAGCGCTCTACTCAGTTGGGTTCAAGAATTCGTTGTAATGGCTAAACAACTGAAGACACCATATTCACAGTTTAGGGGTTCACGAGGGAAGTTAACAGGTTAGAGTTGCAGGTCAGAAATGCTCAAAGCCATCCTTTCAGACAGGACAGCCTCTCCACAGCCGTACCCCAAGCAGACCTTTCTCTGGCCCCTTAGCCTGGCCTCTGCCCTGTTCCAGCAGCATTCCAAAAGTCCTTCAGGCCTGCTGATAAAATGCCCAAAGTATACTCCACTCCACTGTAAGCCTCAGCCTGCAGGCTCTCAGCTCTAGCTCTGTGGGTCAGCAAGCCTAACTCTCCCAATTAAGTGCATGGAGGCACCCTACTCCACACATGAACCTCCCGCCCAAAGGCCGTCAAGCTTTACTTGCTCCATGGGCTGGGTAGCCCACCACTGTGTCTTGTGGTCTACCTCTTGGTTCTGTTGCTGCCACGCCTCTGCCACTAGTCTGTTTACTATGCTCTCGTCAAGGAGGTTCATATGCTGGGATCTTAGGGTCCAAAGGACATGCTCCACTCCTGCTTCTTCTTCCTTGATGGTAAGTCACATGAGTCTGCTCTCTTGCTTCTGTGGTGGCTCACTTTATACCCGGCAGGATGGCTAAATTGGTCAATCACAGTTAATCCCTGTTATCAATCACTGACAACTGAATCAACATCGTCCCCCACCTTCTCTTACCCAGACCCATCAGGAAAACATTGTTTGGTTGGAGTTTAAAAAGATTGTGGTTAGAAGAGACAGTAAATAATTTACCATAGTATCTATCACATAACTTGTGCCAAGTCAACCTTTTACAGGTGCAAAATTTATTGATAACAATTCCATTATTCAGCTACGCAATCTTACCCCTAATTAATGTGAGATTTACATCACCTTTAACCCCTTTTCAACTCCTTCCATGCCTGGTAACACCAAACACATGGAAAGATGCCCTGTGTCATTAGCTATTGAGAAATACAAAGTGAAACCACAATGTGATATAATTTCACTTCCACTAAAATGGGTAAAATTGAGGTTTTCTGCTGCCCCCCAAATTTACCGCCTTGGAACCCTATATAGGATTGCTCTGAGTGGGAATGGACTCGATGGCCGTGGGTTGAAATGGCTAAGATTAAACAACAGCAACAACAACAACAAACAACATCTGTTGGCAAGAATATGGGGAAATTGGACCCTTTACTCAGCAGTGGTGAGAATACAAGGTGGTATAGCCATGTGGAAAACAAAGTGTGGTGGTTCCTCCAAAAACTAAGGCTGGAACTACCATATGACTCAGCAATTACACTCCGAGGTGTATACCCCAAAGATAAATAACCTAAATGTCCGTCAGAGAAAGAATGGGTAAACAGAATGTGGCTCAGACATACAGTGGAATACGACTCAGCCAATTATTGTTAAGTGGCGCAGAGTAGGTTTCCACTCTTAGTGACCCTGGATACAGTTTCCAAGGCTTTAAATCTGGAGCAGAGAGCCTCATCTTTCTCCCTTACAGCAGCTGATGGGCTCGAACCACAGACCTTGTGATTTGCAGTCCAGTGCTTATCATGTGGAGCCAGTGCGATTCCACTTAGCCAGTAGGAGAAATGACATCTTGATACATGCTATATTATGGATAGAGTTTGAAGACATACATGAGTTTAATAAGCCAATCACAAAAGGACAAATATTGTATGGCC
Organism: Chrysochloris asiatica; assembly: GCF_000296735.1. Classification (NCBI taxonomy): domain Eukaryota; kingdom Metazoa; phylum Chordata; class Mammalia; order Afrosoricida; family Chrysochloridae; genus Chrysochloris; species Chrysochloris asiatica. Next base: position 3,615,398 of record NW_006408558.1, on the reverse strand, counting down.
TCACTTATATAAAAAGAAAAGGCATATGTCTATATCTAGACAAAGCTTATTAATGCTTGTTGTTGTTGTTGTTAAGTGCCATCGAGTCGGTTCCGACCCATAGCGACCCTGTATAGGGTTTCCGAGGGTGTAAATCTTTACGGGAGTAGTAAGCCTCATCTTTCTCCCTCGGAGCGGCTGGTAGTTTCGAACCGCTGACCTTAAGGTTCGCAGCCCGATTCGTAACCACTACGCTACCAGAGCTCCTTAGTAATTTTTAAATTACTAATGCTTAGTAATTTTTAAACTGGGACCGGGATGGAATGGATTTTATCTGCATTTTGTCTAGTGACAAGCAGGCACACTGTTGTGAAAAAGAAACAGTCCCTATAATTTTTTGTGAGTTTGTGACTAATCATAAATAAAATCTATGGACAGAGCGTAAGTAGCTTTTTTCCCAATTTGTGAGATTCGTAACTTTCTGTTATTTGAACCAAGAGGGTAACTGGATCCCCGTTATACCTAGAGACGATGAGTCTCAGGGAATTTAGCCTTCCTCTTCCATCCACCTTTAAAATGATGTTATGAGACTAAAAAGAGTAGACTTTTCAGTTTAAACCCCTTCTATTTCCCTCAGGAAGGATTCCAAATTTTAGATTTCATGGATGAATGCGTAACCTTAGAGAGTGATTTGTGGCGACAGTACATAAAAATGTGTCAATAGTTTAGTATGACTGATAGCTCCTCTTGTAACTAATGCCACCTGCCATTTTTTATAGTCCTGCATCAAAAGCCATCTTGAACAGATAATCAATTTGATTGCACAGTCATTTCTGTTCACCACGGAGGCCCACTTTCTTTCCTCAAGCAGGACTCTCAAAAAACAACACAAAAATTAACCTACATAATTCAAATGATCAAAACTTCAGAAATATCAGGACACTTGGAAAGTTAGCCTTCTCCACATCCTCTGTATACCTGTCCCTCTTTTTTATTATGAGTGGAAGTACAATGTACCCAGTTATAGAACTTAACAAAGATCTTTGAGAACTTTACTAACATTCATATGCATGCTTGCAAATCTTTGTGTGCATACGTGTGTGTATGCATGCACACACGCACACATATAGACTTATAAATGGGAATTTCAGACAAAGCTTTGCTTTTTGTCCAGCTTTTGTCGAAGTTTGATATTTTAAGGATTAGGAAGAAAAAATGCTCACTCCTTTGAAGAAATATCAGATTGCATTGCAACAGCAGTTTACCAATGACAGGGTTCATATATTTTTAGATACTCCCTGCATGTCATTAATTGAATTAGTTCATTTTCATTGAATTTGAAATAGTTATACTATGTATTTGAAATGTGCAATTTTGAAAGTTATGAGGTTTTTTTCTTCAAATATGCTTCTGAATTAAACGTTTTTGATGGAAACAGATGTATATTACAAATAAACACTATACCCATGTTTCTTCATTCGTTGCAATCCCATTCATTACACTGTAGAGGTTGTGATGATGAGTTGTATATTCATATCTTCACCCTGGTACATGTAGTATCACATTTGTTAGTAGAATATTCAGGATACTCATATGCAAACTAAGCCATTTATTCACTCTACCAATGTTTATTGAACTTGTAGGTGATGAGGCTGGGCTAGTTAGTGTTGAACAAGACACTAGGGACCCCATTTTCAGGAGCAGAGATTTGGTGATGTGGGTTGTCTGCTGTGGTCTAATCTCAAGTCTAGAATTGTCTTAGAAGAGTTGGGTCATTAACATCACTAACAAGTACTGGTTACTAAAGAACCACTAAACCTCAGAATTTAAGAGAAGAGGGGGTTAAAAAACATTAATAACAAACAATTCTGGCATGTTAGACATAAAACATTATTTGTAGATGTGGATTTGGGGAACATAATGGCTCTGTTAGGATAGGTACTGAACTGTGAACTACAAAGTGAGTAGTTTGAGCCCACCAGCCACTCTATTGGAGAAAAACAAAGCTTTTTGCTCCTGCAAAAATTGACAACTTCAGAAAGTTCTATACAGGCTTGCTTTGAGTTGGAACCAACTCAAATCTCAGAATTTCAGAGAAGAGGGAAGAAAGTACTCATAGCAAATAATTCTGGCACATTCGCCCTAACATGTGATTTCCAGATCTGGATTTCTGCCTCAGGCATGTTTGTTACTTACTGTTCAAGTTTCGGCACTTTTGTAGCAATTTCTGAACAGTGTCAGAGATCCAATGGGTTGTGTCCTTTTCAGTTTATGGCAGAAAGCTTAGAAATCGTATGGAACTGTCATATCTAGAATTTTTTGACCCATTCCAGACTGAAAGTCAACTTGGGGACATATTTTATTTTCAGGTCATATGGCACCAAAGACACATTTAACAACTGGGCACATGACTGCCACATTCGCCACTTATTTCAAGTCATTGTTTTCAGGTCACATGGTTCTCACGTTTTGTAGCAAAAGGAGGGTAGTGATTGACTTTGCAGTCTAGGAGCGGAGGTCCCTGGGACCATCATGGGAGAATAGCGGAGAGTGGGACTCTATCCAGAGAAGCAGTGACACCAGAGATGAAAGCAGAGACGATGACGTGGAGAGATGGAGCAGCTGGGGACGTTAGACACAGAGAGGGAGAGGGGCTGTGTGCTGACAACCAAGGGGGCAAGCTTGCAGGATATACCCTTTGGTTGTTTGATGATGCATGGAGGGGATTGTAACCATGGCAATGAAATGATATAAGATAGGATGAATGTAAAACTAATGTTCTCCCCTATAAAGTATCATATAATTCACAATGGTGGTGGTGGTTATGTGCCGTGGAGTTGGTTCTGACTCATAGCGACCCTGTATGGGGTTTCCGAGGCTCTGAATCTTTACGGAAGCTGAAATAAAACATTAAAAAAAAAAAAGTTAAGGTTCTCAAAGTTTGGTTTCACAGACACCCTAGGAGTCCCTGCCCTGAGATCTTTTCAGTGGCCCTCTAAGGTCAAATTTCTTTTCATAATAATATCAAGATGTTATTTGCCTGTTTGATTCACATAGCTCTTTGAATCAATGTTTTCCAAATTACCAGTGACTGATGTTACCAAAATTATGCATGGGTAGAGGATCTATTCAAAGTACAACATAAATTGATGGATTTTAATATATCAGCATATAAGAAATAATACTGGTAGGGGCTCAGATTTCGATAGAAATGACCACTTGTTGAACTTTGGTGTAGTATCCAAGAACGAATATCTACAATTTTCTGAAAAGGATGTCATTATACTACTTCTCCCCTTTCTAACTGCATGTTTTCACGAGAATGAACTTTTTTTTTATGTTCCACAACCAAAATATAATATCACAAGACATCTTTTATTAAGCCGGACATTAAAGAAATCTACAATACTGTAAAACAGTGACACAATTCAAACTACATTGTGTGTGTGTGTGTGTGTGTGTAAAAATCTGACACTGGTTTATAAAAATGTGTTATTTATGTTAACAAGTAATGAGTTTTTAAGTTATTGTAATGAATAAACATTTCTCAATTTTAGTTTGTAACATGGTAAATATTGATAGATATGATTC
>NW_006408558.1:3600472-3608864 GCF_000296735.1 Chrysochloris asiatica | reverse complement strand
ATTTCTTGCTTCTGCCACAAATTCCCCCAGCTGTGAGCCTTCCAATCTTCTAAGTATTCCTTTATATGTGGTTCAGAGTTCTGGGACCAGCCCCTGAACCTGCTTGGTCGGGTATTCTGTGTTGTTGTTGGCGGAGCTCTCTGCTATACGTCCACCCGATCCGCCATCTTGTTTGTTCTCCTCAGTAGTTTTTTTTTAAGCGTCTAAATGAATCCTAAGACCAACAGGAAGTTCTAGGGTGGTACGAAAAGTTAATGCTCTCAGCTTCTAACCAAAAGATTGGTAGCTCGATTCCATTAGAAGTACCTTAGAAGAAAGATTTGGTGATCTACTTCCCAAAAAATCAACCACTGAAAACCCTATAGAGCATAGTCTTACCCTGACATACATGAGCTGCCAATGAGTTGGAATCAACTCAACAGAGTCAGGTTTGAAGACCAACTAAGTTGAGAACAGCTAGTATAAAGTAATGCCTGTGTCAGCAAAGCCACCTTAGAGGAAGTTCAATTGAAGAGAGACAGTTTGTACTTTTTTGGGGTGGGGGATAGGGTTGTGTGGTAGAAGGACTGATAGTCCCTTAGATCTCTCTGAGATCCAAGATCTGTTCTTACTTTTCATTTCAAAGCATTTTCAAGAAGTTTCAGGGTGGACCTCTTCGTATCTCAGAGCTCCCCACCCTGTGTACAATGGCAAAAGAAACAAAAAACAAAAAAACTGCAATGATTCAGTAAGTAGAGTTCATTTTTTAATCTCTAATCTCCTCTGTCCCAAAGTCATGCAATCATTTCAAAGTGTCAGATTACAGTTATTGAAGATGGCATATTTCACCAGGACAGCATGATGTTTATTCTTGAAATTGCAGCTTAGCTCCACATGCTAAAAGGAAATCAAAATTGCTTATCTGAACATCTCCATTTTCCAGTTGGAAATGAAGAATTCTGGGGCTCTGCTTCCATCCCTGCAGGAAACTATACCAAGCTGACTTCTTCAGTCTGGGCTTGTTTTCAAGGTCACCCATGTAATTCCTTTCAAGGCTTCAATGTCCTTAGTATTCTCAGGGATAATAAACCACAAGCCCATAAGTCATCATCTCCTTGTCCTCAATTTTCATTTGGCTTTCTGCAATTTTAATCCTGAACCCCTGCGATTCCTCTCCATGGAGCCTTAAGTGGTCTCATTTACAGCCCATTTTCAGCTAATATTGCATGAATTCTTTTAAAATAAACCAAACAAAACTCAGCTCTACAGGCTATATACCTTTGGACTTAATAAAACTTGAAAGGCCAAAAGTGGGATTCAAAATATGTGTTTTTTGTGTTTGTTTTTTTGTTTTGTTTTGTTTCATTATTTTAAAAGAAAACTAGAATTTTAGAAAGCTGAGGTGGATACTTGTGCTTGATGGGTTAATACTGTCACTAATAAAGGGCCAGGAATCATTCTTTCATCCATATGCCACATTGCAACAGTTCTTACAAAGCAGAGACAGAAGGGAGGGGTAGATGAGTAAAGAAACCATAGATTTTTCTGGGGGCTGCTGCTTTCTAACCTTCTTTGGACACCTTATCTCTGGTCCCCTCTGTAAGTCGATCCAGCTCATGTGGGCCTGACACATGAACCATGCAAACCCTCTTTTTAAAGAGATTTTAATTCCTGCTTGACAGGCTAGGCAGAAGCCCCTGAGTGACAATAGTTTTGTTTTTCTTCTTTTTAAGGAATGAACACTACAGTACACCTGGTATTTTGTTGAATGGTTGGCATATGTGTGTGTTTGTTTATGTACTTTTTTCCCTTTCTAGGGGGAAGAAAAAGTTTAAAAAGCTAAACTTTAAGTAATAATGCTCAACTTCATTTAGTTTAGCAGGAGTAGGATAATAAAAAAAAAAAAAAAAAAAATCCACCATTTTTGGCGTGCCTGAATACTGCTTTTTTCCATAATCTTTTAAGGGTACTGTAGTTTTTTTTCCCTTCTCCATTCCCATAAAATTAGGTAATTTCTTTCTTTCTTTTTTTAAAATCTCCTAGTCTGAAATTCCATCCTTAATTAGTCTCTGTGTGGTTAAGTATCACATCTCATGTGATAAATGACATCTCTAGACCCAAGATATTTGGATGAACTGGTGATATCTAATATCCTGGGGGGACCAAAGTTGGGATCATCCTTATGGACTATGCAGAGTCTAACCAAAAAAAAAAAACAAACCAAGAAACAAAACAACCCTAGAGTGATTTAGGACTTCTGTAAATGCTGTCTTGCAAATATAAAATGAGCTCCTCTGTTTTATCGATAACCGTAACAGAATAACAGAATTCAAGCAGCTTTCGTTTCCTACCAGTGGTATGCATTGCAAACAACATTAAGGATTTAGATATATTGGAATAAGGAAAGATTAGGAGGATTATGAGATCACACTGCCTGGTCTCAAATCCTGCCTTACCATTTAGCAGATGTGTGTGACCTACAAGTAAAGTAGCAGTGCACCTCTGTTTAAAAACAGGCAATGATAGTGCCTTTTTCCTGGGGTTATTATGAGGACTGTGTGGTTAATACCAACCAGTAAGTGCTTAGACAGAAATCTGGCCTAGAGAAAAATTCTCTTTGTTATAATATGTTATAATATGAGTACTGCTCTCACAGATGGACTTCTACAAGGAGGACAGCGCCTACTGTTACCATAACCACTACTACATCTGTGGTTTATGTAGAATAAAAGGCCTGAGAAGGTTGCTGGGAGAACTCAAAGTTTTCAACTGATGGCTGAAAGGCTTCTAGTTCGAACCCATCTTGCAAGACAGTCCTGATGATATGCTTTGGAAAGGTCACACAGCCTTGAAACCCAATGGAGCACAGTTCTACTCTGCACATAGTGGCTCCTCATGAATTGGAATCAGCTTGACAGCAACTAACAAGAACCAACACCAGTAAAGGTTAGAGAAGCTGGTTATGAGAAATCCCATTTGATAGTTGGTGGGAAGGGTGTTCTCTCATCAGACTCTGATGATAGAAAAGCAGCCATGCTGTTTAATCTGGGTCCTAACACTGTGTATTGTTTCTTTATGACTCTGCTTCCTATATCCTCAAGGCCAACCTTGCCCCTTTTCTGCCTTCCCGCCTCAAACACATCATAGAGTTTCTATCTTACTTTATGAGAGGGACGGCATACATTCTAAATGTTTAGGAAGGACAGAGAATATGAAGATTGGATCAAAGCAAAATCCCAAGAAAAGAATGTTGGGAGAATGAAGGAATCAAGGTCCAAAAGAAATACCTAGGAAATATAGTAACTGGTAGCGTAGTGGTTACGAATCGTGCTGCGAACCTTAAGGTCAGTGGTTCGAAACTACCAGACGCTCCGCGGGAGAAAGATGAGGCTTTCTACTCCCGTAAAGATTTACACTCTCAGAAACCCTGTACAGGGTCGCTATGGGTCAGAACCGACTTGATGGCACTTAACAGCAACAACAACAACATAGTAACTGTAGGTCTTGATTCAAAGTCACATCTGGAATCTCAGTGTATGTATGTATTTTCGAGTATAAATAAATTTATGCACTAAAAGGCGTTAGTGAACTGGGATTACCCCTAGTAGAGGAGCTGTTCTGGTACCAGCTTTGTCCAGGAGTCAGCCAACATGCTGCCACCCACCCAACCTCTCAAGCTGCTCCCAGTCTCCAAAGGACTTCCAGACAAGCTCATGCCATAGCACACATAAGGCTTAGATAACTTCAAGCATCATTCATTTTTGTTGATGTATATTCTGTTCCTTTCCTGTAAGGGTTGAAGGAGCAAATCAAATTATTTGTTACCCTTGTTGTTATTGTTCAGTGCTGTTGAGTTGGTTCCGACCCACAGCGACCCTATATCGGGTTTTTAAGGAGCAGCTGATGAGCTTGAATCACTGACCTTGTGGTTCATACCAATTTTTCATACCGACATATTGCATTAATCCATAGCACCTAAGTGCTAAATTGTTCAGTAAAGGCCAGCATTTATAAAGTGTAAAATGAAAACCTCCTCCATGAGACAAAAAGGTTAAAAATGACTTTAAAGCAAAGATGAAAAGATAAGATGACAGGGAAACTAGACTGTAGGAAATGGAACAACCAGAATGGAATTAACGAGAATGTTGACACACAGTAAAAAATGTGACTAATGTCTGAATAATTTATGTAGAATTTGTGCCCACTGGGACTTAATTTTCTGTATAAACTTTCACTAAAAAAGTTAATATTTTTTAAAGTGTAAAGTGAAAGACAAGATGATTTGTCAGAGTCAGGAAAAGGAAAGGTTTAGACAAGAACCTAAAGGAATGGCTGGTTGTTGTTAGGTGCCATCAAGTCAGTACCGACTCATAGCAACCTTATGCACAGCAGAGCGAAACACTGCCTGATCATGGGCCAACCTCACTACTGTTGCCACGCTTGAGTCCATCGATGCTGCCACTTGGCCAATCCATCTCTTTGGGGGTCTTCCTCTTTTTCTGTGATCCTCCACCTTACTTACCAAACATGATATCCTTCTCCAGCGACTGGTCCCTCCTGACAATGTGTCCGAAATATGAGAGATGAAGTTTGGCCATCTTGGCCAAAAGGATCTATTGGTTCCTTTGGCAGTCCATGGGACTTTCAATATTCTCCTCCAACACCATAACTCAAAGGCATCAATTCTTCTACGGCTTCCTTATTCACTGTCCAACTTTCGCATGCATATGAGGTTATTGAAAATACCATGGCTTGGGTCAGGTGCACCTTAGTCCTCAAGCTGACATCTTTGCTCTTCAACACTTTAAAAAGATCTTGTGCAGCAGATTTGTCTAAGGCAATACATCGTTTGGTTTCTTGACGTGTTGATAGTTGATCCAAGAAGAATGAAGTCCTTGACAACTTCAATCTTTTCTCATGATTAAAACATAAAACCAACCAAACCCAGTGCCATCAAGTTGGTTCCAATTCATAGAGATGCTGCTACAGGACAAAGTAGAACCGCTCCATAGGATTTCTAAGACTAAATCTTTACAGGGCAGACATACTCATCTGTGTCTTGAGGATCAGCTGGTAGGTTTGAACCCCTGACTTTGCGTTTAGCAGACTCAACAGTGTCTAAGAACAACACAAGAATAATCAAATGCTTAACCCATAGCACCACCAGGACTTGTTGCCTGACTTCTGTTGTTGTAAAGTGTTGTCAGATTCTTACATGTGGCACTGTGGGTTAATGCGCCAGACTGCAAAGCCATTTGAACTGCAAGGTCTGTGGTTCAAGCTCACCAGCTGCTCCTTGGAAACCCTATACAGGGTCGCTATGGGTCAGAATCAACTCAACGGCACTTGACAACAACAACATAGCAACACTGTATACGGTTTTCGAGGAGCAGCTGATGGGTTTGAACTACTGATTCGTGGTTCGCAGTACAATGCTTATCCTACAGAGCCATACCAAGAATCCACTGCTTGACTATTGTTGTTGTTAAATGCCTTCAAGTTGGTTCTGACTCATAGTGACCCTGTATAGGGTTTCCAAGGAGCAGCTGGTGGTTTTGAATTCCTGATCTTGTGGTTTGCAGTCCAATGCTGATCATACAGTGTCACACCAGGAATCTGCATAAATATTATTGTTGTTGTTAAGTGCTGTTGAGTCCATTCCAACTCATAGTGACCCTGTATAGGGTTTCCAAGGAGCAGCAGGTGAGTTTGAACCACTGACCTTGAAGTTCAAAACAACCTTGTGGTCCAGTGCTGTATCCCACAGCGCCACACCAGTAGGGAAGGAAATACATTGTCAATGAAAGTGGGAAAGGCTACACCGAGTGTTTTTCACTGAATTTTTGAGCGTTTGTGGAGTCCTGATGTGGCACTGTAGGATAAGCACAGGACAGCTGCCCACAAGGTTGGTAGTCCAAACCCACCAACCACACCTTGAAAACCTATACAGGGGGGTCTCTATGAATAGTACCAACTCGATGATACTTAACAACAACAACAGCAGCAGCACATTTATGATAGTTTATTACAATCTCTTTCATTTAGCAATTAGAAAACTCAGGACATATTATCAGGAGGGACCAGTCTCTGGAGAAGGATATCATGTTTAGTAAAGTGGAGGGTCACAGAAAAAGAGGAAGACCCCCAGCAAGATGGATTAGCAAAGTGGCAGCATCGATGGGCTCAAGCATGGCAACAATTGTGAGGTTAGCCCGGGACCGGGCAGTGTTTCATTCTGTTGTGTATAGAGTCACTATGACTCGATGGCACCTAACAACAACAACAAATCCAGGCACAGGAGAGCTGGAGATAACATCCTAACCCATAGCCTGTTACTGCAACTCTAGATACAAATCCCAGGACTTGTTCCCTTGACTCAGTCTCTTTTCACAATACGCCTCTGTCTATAATGTTTTGAAGTTTGGGATCACATATTTTTAATTTTGGGGATCACCTATTGCTTTCCAGTTGATTCCAACTCAGCCACTCCATGCATTACAGAATAGAGTTGGTATGCACTAGTAATCAAATGAGAGCAAAACACTTAGGATTCTTCTTACTATCTCTACACTTTGTCTTTCATGGGGTAGAATGTATGGACAACTATCAAGACAATGTGTGCAGTAATCGGGAACTCAAAATCCTTGAGTTCAAGCCCAGCTCTGCCATTTATGGCCCACACCATTTTTTTCATTTGTAAAGATGGCATTGTGATAAGAATTAAATGATGCTATACTCTGGTAGCGTAATGGTTACAAATCGGGCTGCTAACCTCAGGGTCAGCAGTTTGACACTACCAGCTGTTCCGTTGGAGAAAGATGAGGCGTTCTGCTCCCGTAAAGATTTGCAGCCTCGGAAACTCTGTGCAGTGTCACGATGAGTCGGAACTGACTCCACGGTACTTAACAACAACAATATATGGGCTAATGTGTCAGACTGCAAAGTCGTTTCAACTGCAAGGTCAGTGGTTCAAGCTTACCAGTCACTCCTAGGAAACCTCATACAGGGTCGCTATGGGTTGGAATCAACTCGACGGCACTTTAACAACAACAACATATGCAAATCAGTACCTACTCTATGGTGTGATGCTGTAGGATAAGCTAACCACAAGGTCAGCAGTTCAAAACCACGAGGCATTCCTAGGAAACCCTATACAGGTTTGCTATGAGTCAGAACCAACATGTAAGCTTTCAAATAATATGAATGATACTTTTCTAATGAATAGAAATTTGAAGCTGATGAATTTCTAATGTGTATACCAGGTGCTTCTTGGAAACCCTATACAGGGTCGTTATGGGTCGGCACAGACTCGATGGCACTTCACAACAACAACAACAATAAATAACAAAGAATAGTACTTTTTGAGAACTTGGTGTTATCTCCAAGCTTCAGTAGTGGCCACACAACAAGTTTCTGAGTTCTAACACATCGTTGATTTTTGTCAATAGGTAATATCATCTGGTGGAGTTGTTATTCTCATCCCATGGGAGCCTAGATCTTGATTGTGAAGTTTTTGACAAGATTTTCAACGTCTGATTTAATATTAACGTGACTACCTGAAGGTAAAAGCTACTTTTATTCGCTTAAATACATAGTAGTAGTTATTGGTGCATGGAGAATAAAACAAATGTGTCCTAACATCTAGAGCACATCAGATACGATTTTGATTCTTCAATGGTGGAGTATTTTATGATGAAATACTGATAGAAACAAAATATGATACAATGAATATGGAGAAAAACCTGTTTTTACTTATGTTTATGAAAAACTTCATGAAAAACATTTTAATACTAATTTCTGAAGTCTACAATACCCAGTAGTTGATATAATATAAAATATGAGCCAAATGTAAAATAAAATAAAAGTTTACTGCAGGATTGAAGCTACTTATACATAGAATAGGTGGCTCTATAGGATAAGCAATGGACTACGAACCATAAAGTTGGTGATTTAAGCACACCAGCTACTCCAAAAGGAGAAAGATGAGGCTTTCTGTTCCTGCAGAGATCTACAGCCTCAAATACCCTATACCGGGTCACTATGAGTTGGAACAACAAGAAAAAAACATGTAATCATTGCTGTAACAAGCGGTAGCAAGTAAGCCTTGAGCGCCCAGACTCTAGACCAAGGATCCCCAAGGTTTGACAGAAGAGAAAATCTTTACTGAGACCTCCTATTCATTTTATTTTTTTAAAAATGTTTTATTGTGAATAATGTGATAGTTTACATGGGAGAACATTAGCTTTACATTCATCCTATCTTATATCATTTCATTGCCATGGTTACAATCCCCTCCATGCATCATCAGCCAACCAAAAGGTATACCCTGAAAGCCTGCCCCCGGTCGTCAGCACACAGCCCCTCTCCCTCTCTGGGTGTAGAGTCCCCAGCCGTTTCATCTCTCCACATCATC
>NW_006408558.1:3597226-3600152 GCF_000296735.1 Chrysochloris asiatica | reverse complement strand
CCCCCCATTTTGTGTAGCCAATGTCCAAGTTGCCCATCCCTGTCTACTCTGTGTATGGAGGGGGTAGGAATGATCCTCACTGTAAAGATTTGCTCCCTCTTTTGAGCTACTGCATCCATAGGTGTAGGTCAAGGTCATCAAATTGTATCAGATTACTCTTTTTATCCTCTTCTTTCTCCTTCTAGTTGAGCTCTGATCGTCCAGCCATTGAAGCTAGGTCAAGTGGGTATTATCTGTATGTGTGGGTGGTCTTGTTCATATGCCCTCTCTTCTTATCAGCTGGACGCTCCATTCTCTACTGTAGTCCTCTGTGGCTATGTCACTGACTCTGGGCCCAGGAATCCCCAGATCTTGCCACACTGCTGTACCCGCCAGGTACACAGGAGTGTATTGAATGTGGTTGGACTTAGCTCACAGCTTCATTGCTGTTTTTCCCTCATTTCCCCTTATCGGTGACCAACATGGTCACCAGTCAGAGCACATGTCTGCCCATGTATTCCCATTGAGTCTCAGTCTTGGAAGGGGGTTTGCCCTGAGGGGACCTCCTATTCATTTTGTACGTTGGAAACCCTATACAGGGTTGCTATGGGTTGGGATATGATTTGATGGCACTCAACAACAAAAACAAAGTTGTTTTATAGTGTCAACATGGAAATTAGTTAAAAAAAAACAAAAAAAACCAAAAAAACGGATGCGGGAAACGCCCAATATCTGGCTTATTTTCCAGTCATTTCTTTTCCCAGTTTTCTGCAAAGTTGTTCATAAGTCACTACATTCAAGTTTCTACCCTATCAGTTTGATATTTAATTTTCTAGTCAGAGCAAAAGCTTTAAATATAGAGTCCCTCAATATTGGTCTCCATGCCCACACAACTGGCCTTCCCTCACCTGAATGGAAGATAGTCCACTCCCTCCTTTTCATCCAGTTCTCTTCGCTGGTCTGAAATCTACCCACTCCCCACTTTCCTCCTCTTTATTATGGAACATCCATCCATCTCCACCTCTCTTTATTATCTACTTTTCTTGAAACCTTTCCTTCTCTATGACTTCTTAATTTTGTTTTCACCTGCTCATTCTTATTATTTATTTTGAAGATATAATTCATGTACACTTCACTGTTTTAAAGTGTAGAGTTGAGTGGTTTCCGAATATTCTCAAAGCTGTGCAGCCATCACTAATGTAATTGTAGACCATTTGTATTACCCTAGAAAGAAACCCTGTCCCCAAGACTAGTCACTCCTGTAAGCCTTTCCCTGAGGCAACCACAAATCCATTCCAGTGGCCTCATATATGTGACCTTTTATATCTGAATTTTTTACCTTAGTGCAATAATGTTTTCAAGGGTCATTCATGTTAATCCATGTTGTAGTATAAATCAGTTTTATTTCTTTTTATGACAATAATATCCCACTTTGGATTATACCGCATTTTGCCTCTGTTTTATCAATTAATGGACATTTTGGATGTTTCCACATTTTAGCGATTACGAATACTGCTACTATGGATATTCTCATACATGCTTTTTGTATTTTTATTTTGTATTTTCCATTATCTTGTGTATGTAACTAAAAGATTTGTGTGCATCACTCAAAGAATTGCAGGGTCATATGACAACTCTATGCTTAACTTTTTTGAAACACTGCCAAATAGTTTTCCAAAGTGGCTGCACCATTTTACGTTCTTATCAGCAATGTATGAGGGTTCCAGTTTCTTTACATCCTCCCCAACATTTGATAGGATCAGTTTTTCATTATAGCCATTCTGTTGTTTGTTGTTGTTAAGTGCCATCAAGTCAATTCCAACTCATAGAGACCCTGTATAGGGTTTCCAAGGAGAGGCTGGTGTGTTTGAACCACCAACCTTGTGGTTAACAGTCTAGTACTTATCCTATAGCACCACAGCAAGACTCCTAGTATCATCCAAGTAGTTGTGGAATAGCTACTTATCACTTAGACCTTTTGGGTATTTCTTCCTGTGGGAATCTCAATATCTCCAGCCCCTCTTCATCCTAGATTGTGTAACTGGTTCCACCCGTATATTTCCATACCATCTTGTGTTTATCCTTGTAGCATCTTTCCTCACACTGAATTCTAATGGTTTGATAACTTTATCTCTTCCGTTATAATGTGAGTCCCTTAGAGAAAGGTGCTAAAATATAATATCGTTTGGTGGCTTGGTATCTTCATGGTTAACACAGCATCTGACACAGTTATTTCATTTAATACTTGTTGTTTTGATTTGTGTGTGTGTGTGTGTGTGGGGAGGGACTTGTGAACTAGACTTTAGAACATTATTTACTGCCTGTGCCCCTAAACACAGGAGGAGAATAATCATTAATATTATTTGTTACCTGACACCTGATTGTCAGGGAAAAAAGATAAGACTTTTTAGCAGCAACTCTTTGGCTTTCTGGAGTCCTGATGTGGTGCTATAGGATAAGCACTGGACTACTAACCACACTATTGGCAGTTCAAACCCACCAGCTGCTCCTTGGAAATCCTGTGCAAGATCTATAAGTCAGAACCAACTCGACGACACTTAGCAACAAAAAATGGGCTTTCTAGAAGGCTTTTGTTTTGTTTTACCTGGACTTCTAACAGAAAGGTTGGTGGTTTATATAACTAGTACAGTGGTGACTATGTGCCATCAAGTTGGTTTCATCTCATAGTGACCCTGTATAGGGTTTCCAAGGCTGTAAATCTTTAGCACATCAGAAAGCCTCATCTTTCTCCCACAGGATGACTGGTGGATTCGAACTGTTGACCTTGTGGTTAGTAGCCCAACTTGTAATCCATTATACTACAAGAATACCTTAACTAACACAGTGCCTATAAAACACATACATACAGGGCACAGGACATGAACAGACACTTCACCAAGGAAGAGATCTGGGCAGCCAACAAACATATGAAGAAATGTTCACGATC
>NW_006408558.1:3548543-3594856 GCF_000296735.1 Chrysochloris asiatica | reverse complement strand
TCTCCCATGTAAACTATCACATAATTCACAATAAACATTTAAGAAAAAAACAAAAAACAAAAACACATCCACACACACAACCCCAAATTCATTACTGTACCAGCTTATAGAGACCCTATAAGACTGTGGAATTGCTGTGGCATCTTTATGGAAGCAAACTGCCACATCTCTCTCTCTCTCAGAGCAGCTGAAGGCTTCAAACTGCTGGTCTTTTGGTTAGCAGCTCAGTGCTTTAATCAGTACACTGCCAAGGTCGACTAATACAAACAACAGCAAAAACCAGCAAGCCAAGCTACACCCACGGCCAGTTGCTTCTGGCTCACAGTGGCCCTCTATGGGGTTTCCAAGTCTGTAAATCTTGACAGGAGCAGACAGCCTCAGCTTTCTCCCGAGGGGGGTCTTTCCTTTAGCAGCCCAATGCCCATGAACACACAGTGCCACCAGTGCTCATTAATATAATACCACAACAAAAAAACAAAAACAAACCGTAGGCTGTAAAGTCAAATTCTGATTCACAGGACAGTGTAGAACTGCCTTAGGGGTTCCATAGCTGTAAATCTTTGAGGAAGTCGACTGCGTGAGGCATCTTAATCCTGTGGAGTGGCTGATTCAGGTTTGAAGAGTTGATCTTTCTGTTTGCAGACAAGGTATTTAAGCACGACACCAGTAGAGCTTCCTCATTAATACAGTTGTTGTTAAGTGCTGTTGAGTTGATTCCGACCCATAGTGACTCTGTATAGGGTTTCCAAGGAGCAGCTGGTGAGCTTGAACCACCGACCTTGCAGTTCAAACAACTTTGCAGTCTTGTGCATTAGCCCACAGCACCACCCAGTAGTCTTTTAATTCACAGAGAATGTAGAAAGAAAAAACAAGGATACCATACAATGCTACGATAGGAGAAAATTTTAAATATAGATGATTTAAAAATATTAATCAATTAGCCATTATTACTTTGATTCCAAAAAGCATAGTTGATTAAGAACTGATGGTTCCTGTTTTAAATGTTACTTTTGTATAAAAACTTATACCTGTTAACCTCTGCTGCAGTTAAATGCCATCAAATGGGTTCCAACTCATAGCAACCCTTTATAGGGCTTCCAAAGAGCAGCTTGTGAGCTTGAACCACCGACTTTGTGGTTAAAACTGACCTTGCAACCCTCAGTACCACAACTGTTATACATTGTTGTTGTTGTGAAGTGCTGTTGAGTCGATTCCGACCCATAGCGACTTTGTATAGGGTTTCTGAGGAGCAGCTGGTGAGCTTGAACCGCCGACCTTGCAGTTCAAACGACTTTGCAGTCTGGCGCATTAGCCTACAGCACCACACCAGGACTCCATACTAGACCTAAAATATCAAGCACAGTGTCCTGAAATGTGTGGGCTTTCAGAAAGGATGCTCCATCCTAATGGCGTTTAGTTACATGTATCCGAAATCTGAGATTCATACACATCAGAGTTCAACAGACAGGGCTCAGTACTGGGGAACAAAAGCTGGAAGTAGAATGAAACATAATTAAAGACTTAAAAATAAGTATGAATTTAAAAGTACATCCAAGTTTAGGCTGATGTACACTAAATGATGATACCCTGAACAGAGATTAAAAAGGCAAATTTAATTAGTTCTTGTGAGCATTTCTTCCAAAAATCTATTTGTGGCCTTATAATATTTAGATAATTCTGTTTCCTGTTATTATTTATGACCCTGTAAAGATTTGTTTTCACTTTTTCTTAATTGAAATAAGATTATGATTGGTCTAGATAGGCATTCCCTTGTTTGACCGAGTTTCCAGTGTATTCTTGGAAGCCCTAACTGTCTTCTTTGCTGTGGTTTTTGTATGCTTCTGAAATGAGGAAGAAATGGGGGGGAGGGAAAGATAGAGAGAAACAAATGTGAGTTGGACCCAGATCAGTGAGATAGTATCAAATGAGGCCAAGATGAATTTGGCAGATGCTCTTCTCATGGTTCCCACTTGAGAGCACACACATTGTTACTTGGAATGCCACTTGTATTTCTTTCATCCCTCTAAGACTTCTCTTCAGCTTCACTAACTAACTAACTTCCAGTAGGAGTCATGGATGTATGTTTAAACCATAATTTTTTTCCTAACGTGTGAATGCGCTTGGAACAGATAATTTGCAATTAAGGTTTTAGATAGTAGATAAGAGAGTAAAGCTCCTTGCCATGTGTGTCACAGTGGACCTGTGCTCCATCCGGTGTTCATAACTGTAATGGTTCTGAAGTAGGTTGGGAGGACTTTCTTCCAACATACTCCAGGCTGAACTTGAACCTCCAACCTTTTGATTGGCAGCCAAGTGGCTAGTGTTTTAACTCTGTACCATCTACTCAGGGACTCCAGATAACAGAGGAGATGCTCTTTAAGCGTGGGGATGGAAATGTGGGAGGCAATGACAATGAAGGTGTATCATCTTTGAACTCATGTAGCTCTAAATTTGAATCCTCATTTTGTCATTTGACAATTGCATGACTTTAATAAATTAATCCCTTAAGAATTTAATACTCCTTATACTGGTATGGCACTGTGGATTAATGTACCAGACTGCAAAGCCCTTTGAACTGCAAGGTTGGTGGTTCAGGCTCATCAGCTGCTCCACGGAAACTCTATACAGGGTCACTATGGGTCGGAATCGACTCGATAGCACTTAACAACAAATATATAACATGGGTTTATTATATTTTACATTTGAGGGTTTTTGATGATAAATGAATTTAATGATAGAAGACATTCAATAAATATTTCAGAAATTACTTCCTGGAAAAAGGTGAATTATTAACTATTAGTGCCAAATCAATGTTTATATTCAACATGCTTTGTTTTTAAACTTCTTTTTATTGTGAATTGAATGAAGGTTTACAAAGAACATGATCTGTTTTACAATCAACAAGTCATATACTTCATTTCAGCTCATTGAGTGCTACCCCACTTCCTCCCTTTTATTCTTATTTCCATTCAACCTTCTTTTCCAACTCTTTTGAACTTTGTCCTCAGGTAAGTGTTGCCCTTTTGATCTTGAATGGTTGACCATCCCATGGGGTGCATACCTTATTAGTGTTGTTTTCTCCCCTGTATACTTATCTGCCACTTGGCTGGAAATTGAGCTGCAAGTTCAAGGATGACCCAAGATCATAGTCTAGGGCTCCTCCAGTCTGTTTCTGACCAGTAAATTTGCTCTTTTTTATCATTTTGAATTTTGTTCCTCATTTTCTCCTACTCTACACAGGACCTTCTAATGCAATCCCTATCAAAACAGTTGGTAGTGATAGCTGGGTACCATCTAGTTCTTCTGGTCTCAGTCATGGAAACTGATGCTCATGAGTTCCATTAGTACATTGGACTAATTGATAACAGACATCTTCAGTTTTCATCACTCTTCTTTCCTTCAGACAGGGAGAGACCAATAGTTGTTCCTTAGATGGCTGCTCCTTTCCTTTTAGGATCCCAGTCGCTACTCACCTGAGTACAATGCAGACCATTATCTTTGTGGACTATGTCATGACAATTCACTATGGTGTACCTCAAGTTTATGGTCCTAAGCCCTCAGGTCCAGCAACTCATTCCCTTAAGGTGTTTGGTAATGTCTAAGAAGTTTTCATAATTTTGACCCCATATTCTCCACCACATTCATGGATACATTTGCAGCAAAGGGTCATCCTTGATCTTGCAAACATATAAATATCCATGTATAAATATTCTGTGTATTGTTCATGTATCTACTCGCAGATTGCTGTTATTGCAGAATTGTATATGTAACAGCATTACCTCTATGCCCTTTAACTCTTACACTCCTCCCTTTCTTCCCTAGCCTTTACCATAGTGAGTTTAAACCACCGACCTTGTGGTTCAAACCATCCTTGCTGTCCAGTGCATTATCCCACAGCGCCATTCCAGAACTCCTCTTGTTACGGTGCCTTAAAAAAAAAAAGACAGTAAAAAATCTGTTACATGAAGATGAGCTAGCTTAAAAAACTGTTTTTTTCCCATCAGTCTTTTGAGTAAGTAAGTAAATGTGTGCCTGGGCACACTGTAACATACTATGAGCAGTTAGATGCAAAGGATTAGCTGTACACATGGCAATGTACTTGGACCTTTAAACATAATACTAAGGGGAGAAAGTAAGACGCAGAATGAGGTATATAATCTATGCAAATTAAAATGCAGATAGATCACAACTAATGAAGATGATTTTATGCAATGAATCATCATTGAGATCAAGTCTTGGATTTAACAATACGATCCAGAGAGCAAGATCCAATCAAAACAAGGGCTCTGAGAGGATCTGCTGGGCTTGTTAAATTCAAAGAAGAGAGATCAGCCCAGAAGGTTATGATGTCTGTGTTTTAGGATCACAAAGGGTTAGTCTTGATAAATTTTCTCAAAAGACACAGGTCAAATACAGGGGATTATTAGGGAGACGTTTTAAAGAAATGAAAATTTCATTGGTGAGAAAAAAATGGAAAGTTGCACTGTGGAATTTTTCCCTTTTATGACAATGCACCTGCTCAGTCTTCAAGGGTAGCAAGGATTTTCCTATGAGAATTTCTTGGGAAACCTTGCCCCATCCAGTCTACGTCCCTATCTTGTCTCTTCAGACTTCTCTTTTCATTCTCCAAACTCAAAGGACATTTAAAACATACATGATTTGAGTCCCTTCAGGATGCCAAAATTGCTGTTTACATGGTATAGATCGAAGAGCACAGAATTCTTCTAGGAAGGGTTAGAGAGATAGAAACAACCCTTCAAAATGTATAGACCAAGATAGAGAAAATACGGAGAAATAATAATTGCATATTTTGCTATTTTTGCTTAATAAAGGCATCTATGATTTTGTAGCAATTCTTTTTGATTTAGTCTAGAATTTGGGTTAGAAATGCAAATTTTTAGCAAGGGGTTGAACCAGAATGAACTGGTTTGAATCTCTGATACCATATAATTTCTCCCAGTACTCTTAGATTACAGAGTAATTTACCAGCGAACACTCCTTTCAGCACTATGAGGTTTTATATGCCCACATTTCCTCTTATACTTAAGCATTATTCAGCTTTTTCCTGTCTGTCTAATGGATGAAAAGTGATATATTTTGGTTTTATTTTGCTTTTATCTAATTACTTGTGAATTCAGTCAATGCTTCATGTACTTGTGGCATTTTGGAATCTTCTCTTCAGATTCATTGCACATTTTTCTATTGGAGCTTTGTATTTCCTGTTGATTTATAGGAGGTTTTTTTTGTATATTCCACTAGTTCCTGACTAGTTTTAGATGTTGCAAGTATTCTCCTAGCCTACTATTTTGCTGTTAACTTTGTCCATTATGTTTTTTTATTGAATAGAAATGCTGATTCAGTTTTTTAAATGTGGTAAAATATCCACAATAAAATCGGACATTTTAACCATTTTCAGTTGTACAATTCATTGATATCAATACATTCACAGTGTTTTGCAGCTATTATAATTATTTGTTTCCAAAACTTTTTTTTTTTTCCCTTGTCATCCTAAACAGAACTCCTGTACCCATTAAACAATAAGTCTCTGTTTCACTCTCCCCGCAGCTTGTGGTAACTACTAATCTACTGTCTGTCTTTATGCACTTTTATATTTTATATATTTCATATAAATGGGGCTACCTCATGAAAGGAGTCCTTGGGTGGTGCTGTGGGTAAATGCACTGGACTGCAAAGTTGATTTGAACCACAAGGTTGGTGGTTCAAACTCACCAGCTGCTCCTTGGAAACCCTGTACAGGGTCGGTATGGGTTGGAACTGACTCGACACTTAACAACAATAACAACAAACCTTTTACAGAAATGCTGAGTTCTGATATGTTTTGCTTCATCAGTGTTTTACTTTGGAAACTTTTTGAAGTAAATGATTTCCTATTTTCGTGTTATAAAAATGATCTTATAATATCTACATTATTGTCTTTCAGGTTTAGATCTTTAATTCTTCAGGAATCCACATATGTATTTGGAGGTAGTCAAGGATCCAGTTTTATTTTTTCCATATGAAAATTCTGTTGTCTGCACAATAAAGGTCACTTTAGTCCTGGTGTGGCGCTGTGGGCTAATGCGTCAGACTGCAAAGTCCCGTTTGAACTGCAACGTCAGTGGTTCAAGCTCACCATCTTCTCCTTGGAAACCCTATACAGGGTTGCTATGGGTTGGAATCGACTCGATGGCACTTAACAAGAACAACAAAAATGTATGCTCTTGGTTCCTTAACCAAAGTGCTTACTATAGTTTTGTAGTGTGTTTTAGTACCTGACAAAGTGAATCTGCCTTATTGCCCTCCCTTTTCAAAGTGGGTATCTGGAATTTTACTTTTCCATATGCATTTAAAAATAATGTAGAGCTATTAAGTTCCTGAGAAATACAATTGAAATTTTGGTTAGGGTTATATTGAATTTATAAATTTAAATAGGAGGATAACATCTTTCCAATAAATTGTCCCATCAGGAGCTTTAGCTCTCTCATCATTTATTCAAACCTTCAATCTGTATACTTTGTTGTTGTTGTTGTTGTTAGGTGCCATCAAGTGGGTACAGACTCATAGTGACCCTATGCACAACAGAACGACATGCTGTCCAGTCCTGGGCCAACCTCACAATTATTGCCACACTTGAGCCCATTGATGCTGCCACTTTGCCAATCCATCTCAATGGGGGTCTTCCTCTTTTCCTCTGACCCTCCACCCTACCAAACATGATATCCTTCTCCAGCGACTGGTCCCTCTTCACAGTATGTCCCAAGGATGAGAGACAAAGTTTGGCCATCCTGGCCTCCAAGGAGCACTCTGGCTACACTTCTTCCAACACAAATCTGTTTGTTCTTTTGGCAGCCCATGGTACTTTCAATATTCTCCTCCAACACCATAACTCAAAAACATCAATTCTTCTACGGTCTTCTTAAATTATTCTGCATAAAGATATAATCTTGGTGTCGCCTGAAAACATTAGAAAGTAAAGACAGATCATTAAAATAACCCTTCCAATAGTTCCAAAATTGTTAAAGAGGTTGGGGTTTTAACAGCTGTTAAAGTATTAGTATCTTTCAGTCATGGATTCTTCGTGGTAGAAGAAATCTTGATGATCTCTGATACTTCAGTGTATTATAAATAAGAAAACTATTCCCCAGGGAGGTTAAATGAGAGGACAGAATGAGAGGGTAAGAGAACCTCAAATTGAAATCATGTTTTCTACCTTCTAGTCCCATTACTTCTATCAACAATCTAAGCCCACAATAACCATATAGCTCCCATACCTTGGCATTTATGGATTTTTTTGTTTTTCCATTTTAAATTTAAATGGAAAGTTTGCTTATTCTTCCAGAAATCAGAATCTTTTCTCACTCGTGATCACACAAGGAATAATTAACCTGTCAAAGTCATAAGTCCGAAAGGAAAAGGAAAGTGTTCCTCCACGCCATATTTTCTTATTAATATGGTGCTGGGCTCATTTTCAGCGTTCTAGCTGTGGTTGATAATGACTTTAAAAAATATACGCAGTAGTACTTGCACAAAATAGTCATCACACATTAACATGCTAATGAAGTCTTAGAGTGCTAAGTATGGCTAGCACACTAAAGCTGGAGAGAAAAGATTTCTCCTCTCTCCTGCCTCAGACAGACAACACAATTCAACCGGAAGCCACACTGGGATTGCCTGGCAGGGCAATTCATTATTGACATGCTTTTTCTGCCTTCTTCTCACATGCCTGTTAAAACTTGGTCTTTGCTGTCTTTAACCCATCTAATTCCCTCCCTTGCCCCCAAAGAGGTTGATTTGGGGACAGAAATGACTACTCTTCCTTTTTTGAGACAGAAAGCAGAACTCATAAGGGAATAATTACAAGTCTCATTCCTCTGTTTTAATGACATCAATTGAATAACATTAAAAAGCCAAAGCTTACATGGTTTCATAGCATTTTAACTGTGCATTTGAATTTCAATAATATGTCAGTTTTCTGTATGTCTGGGTACTAGGGCCATTAACTTAAAAAATGAAATTCCGTGTGTGTGTGTGTGTGTGTGTGTGTGTGTGTGTGTGTGTCTAGTCATGTTGGTGGGTCTGCCGAGAGAAATCTCCAATAGCTCATTTATATGACTTGGAGTTTGGCCTGAAGATAAAAATAAAAGATAGGTGTTTGATGAGATGTACAGAATTGCAATCTTATACTACGGGGCTTCAAAAAGTTTGTGGAAGAATGGCACTAAAAGATAATTGAATTTTTCCACAAGCTTTTTAAAGCCCCCTCATCTATATAGTTACTAGGGGCTGTCAAATAGATTCTGACTCTTAGTGATCCTATTTGACAGAGTAGAACTGCCTTTTTGTTTTAAGTTTTTATGGTGAATTGAGTGATAGTTTACATGGGAGAACATCAGCTTTACATTCATCCTGTCATTTTATTGCAATGATTACAATCCCCTCTTTGCATTATAATTTAGCAGCATTTGCTTCCATTCCCTCTCTATTTTTTTTTGGATGTACACTGAAGCACTCAGGAAAATACAACCATTCAAACAAGCGCAGGGCACACCTGCCCCCTGGCCACCAACACACAACCCCTCTCCCTCCTTGAGTCTAGAGTTCCCAGACGCTCCATGTCTCTACATCATCATCTCTGCCTCCATCTCTCTTGTCAATGTTTCTCTGGGTAGGGTCCCTCACTCCACTCTTCTCCCTTGATGGTCCCAGGGTCCTCCACTCCTGGACTGCAAAATCAACCTCTCTCCTTTTGTTACAAACTGTCTTATCTTTACATTTGCAACAATCGCAATCAGTCCTGATACCAATTATTTGCTATTGAACCGTACAAGTTTTATTCCCATCTCCTTTCACCATCCCCGTCCAGGTTGGAAACCACTCAGTGGAGATTCTACCTTCCCTGGCACCCCCATAATGTTTCACTAGGTCTTTCTCCAGTGGAGTCACATGGTAGGTTTGAACCACTAATCTTTCATTAGCAGCAGAATGCTTAACTGTTGAATTCTATAATTCACATATATAGAATTATTCCTTCTGAAAAAAAGTTTTCATTATTGTATAGGCAGCCAGTGTAGTTAAATCAGGTGGTGGGAGACATTATAAAGATATAAGTTAATTCCATTGATAATATATGAAATGTATTTTAGCCAGTAGTTTTTACTATTCCTTTAAAACTTTTTTTTTCACTAGAAATGTTTACAGCTAAGAAAGAAAAGGGTGGACTTTTTGCTTCTTGTGTTTTCTCCCATGCTGCCTTTGGGGCTGACTTGTTTAGTGGAAAGAGCATTAGTCATAGAGCAACTCAAATGTGGTTTTAACTTTTTATTGAGTACAAGGGGAGAAAGACATGAGTGTAATCTCTAAATAATTTGTTGGGGAACTCAAGGAATAAAATCCCAATGTTTGACATCTCATAGATTTACGTTCTACCCCGTGTTTATCTAGATTGTTGACCTGGACCATCCATTTATATCTTAAAAAATAAACCCTGTAGAATCTTAATAATGACAATCAGTGGCTTATGTTCACTTTGTGTGTATGGGCATATACATGCTATCATTTGCTCTAACTTAATTATTGGTGCCATCACTTATAAAGCGCTTAGTGTTGAGTAAAACCCATAAAACAAATGGACCCCATATTCGCTGAGTTCTAAGTAAATGTTGATGTCAACTAGAGATGTAATGTTGTGTGACAAGAAGAGGCCTGGAATAGAATTGCTCAGAAAGTTGAGGTAAGTTTAAGTTCAAAAAAATAATATTTACCAGTTAGGCTAAATGGTCTCTAAGGTTTCTTCAGCTTGAATCTTTTCAGAATCTGTGACTTTATGTCCACTTTTTGCCTCATTAATTTCTCCTCCACAAGAAAACGTGCTGTCTGGTAGCATCCGAGAAAGTAGAAGCAGCATGTTTGACAGGAATTTAAAGACTGTTGAAATGAAGTGAGAATGAACAAGATGAATCAAAGGGTCTCACCATTTCTTTATGATTGTAACTTAAGAAGTTACAAACTGTATAATATGATCTTACCTGTCTAGACACAGACAAGAGTAACCTAGAACTGGACTGAAGCAGACTGCCAGGACTTTCTTCCGTGGTGTCACTGTGTGGGTTCAAATTGGCAACAACTAGGCTAGCACCCTAATGCACTACTGTTTACACCACCAACATTCCTTCTAATTATGGCAATATGATTAAAGTACACATTTAGTGCTGCTTTTTATGGGCAGGACATTCATTCTATCTAGGAATGACGTGCATTCAATTTAGTATCATTATTCCCATTTATAAGATAAGAACACAGAGACTTAGAGAGTTGAGACTTTTCCATGAAGTCTAGAAGGTGAGTGGTGGTGTTTCACTCCAGTTGTGTCTAATAATTACTAATCTTGTACGCATTTCTACCAATACCAGATTTTCTGCCTGATGTTTTATTTGCAGGCTCAAAAGCTAGCACACTGTTTCTGCAGTTAGCTGTGCATAGTGTCTGTGCTTAAACTTACTACCAGATCTTTTTTGGTGTTATGACTTAATTAAATGTTGAATAATAACGAAGGCACACTTTCGTGAAGTGTGAAAACTCTGTTTACACCTGACAAAATCAACTCAATGTTATGTCTATCAAGGTACAAGAATGCAAATTATAAAGTGCTAGACAAAGGCCCATTTTATCATCTTCTCATTCTTAAAATTAGGCGCAAACAATGCCAGTAGAATTCAATGAATTTTTTTCCCCCCGCTTGTACTTTTCCTTCCTACAATGCTCATGGGCCAAACTGAATCTTATTTTAAAAATATTTTGTTGGCTTCATTGAGAATCTTAATATTAAATGAAACACTTTAAAGTTCATTAAATAATCAAGTGAAACCATATTTAAAATACAGATATCTTAGGACCGATGCCCCTCTATTAATCTTTTTTAACTGTTTATTGTGAACTCTATGGCACATAACAACAACAACAACATTGTGAACTGAGTATTTGGTTTAGAGAGAAGATCATACGTTTTACATTCAACAAACCATACACTTTGTTTCATCTCAATGATTTCCATGCCGTCCATATAACAACAGTTTTCCCACTTCCTCCCTATGGTTCCTATTTCCATTCCACCTACCTTCCTATCCGTTCTCAACTTTGTCCTTAGGTAAACATTGCCCTTTTGATCTTGAATGATTGACCATTCCATGATTGGTGTGCCTTACTAACTTTGTTATCCTCCGTATACACCTATCTACTGCTTGGCTCAATATTGGGCCACAAGGATGAATTCTTTTTCAGACCTGAAGTGTGGTTTAGTAGCATAATCCCAGGTTCTTCCAGTTTCTTTCTGACCAGTACGCCCTGTCCTGTTATTATTATTATTATCAGTTTTTAAAATAAATTTGGGTTTTGTTCTACATTTTCTTCCATTCTATCCAGGACTTTCTAATGTGATCCCTTTTAGAGCAGTTAGTAGTAGCCTGGCACCAGCTAGATCGTCTAGTCTGAGTCATGGTGAAAGATATTCCCAGGTTCCATTAGTCCACTGGGCTAGTTGATTCCAAGCATCTTCAAACTTTCATTGCTCTTCTGTCTTTTGCATATGGACCAACCAATAATTGTACCTTAGCTGACTGCACATTAGCCTTTAAGATCTCAATTGCTGCACACCAAAGTAGGATTTGGGACATTGTTTTTGTGGACTATGTTGTGTCAATTGACCCTGGTGTCCCCTAAGACTAGGTCCTGAGCCCCAGGTCCAACAACTCATTGCCTTAAGATGTTTGATAATATCTAAGAAGTTTTCATCGTTTTGTCCCCTGTATGCTCCACCACATTCATAGGTGTATTTGCAGCAGAGGGAGATACCCATGAACAAATATCCTCTTTCAAATACTTATATATTTGTGGGTATACTCCCACTCTCCCTCCCATACCCATTCAGCCTGTGTATCTGTCCATGTATCTTCCTTTAGAACACTGTCGTTCCGTGGTTGTATATGTTAACAGTATTTACCTCTGTCCCCTTCAACTCTTGCAAACCTCCCTGTGTCTTTACCTGTCTTCATCATTCTTCTGCCAGCCTCCCTTTTCTTACATATTGACATCCCTGGCACGGAATTGACTTACTCGCCTTTCCCTCTCACCCTTGGTAATCATAAAAGAATGTTTCTTTTATCATGAAAACTTTTTCTTGAGTTTTAACAACAGTGGTCTCATCGTTTTGTTATCCTTTTGTAGATGACTGATTTCAATTAGCATAACAACCTCTAGGTTCATCCATGTTATGAGGTGGTGTTTTGCAGATTCATCATTATCCTTCACTGTTGCATAGTACTCCATTGTGCATACACACCAAAGTTATTTATTCATTCTTCTGTTGATGAGCATTTAGACTATCTCCATCTTTTTGTTATTATGAATAGTTAGGTGTACATATATCTACTCATGTCATGGCTCTTACTTCTTGTGGATATACCAAGTGGAAGGATTATTGGGTCATATGTTATTTCTAGTTCCAGATTTTTGAGGAAGTGCCATACCATTTTCTACAGTGGTTGCACCAATTTATAGTTCCACCAGCAATATAGTAGTGTTCCAGTCTCTCCCATACTCACCAGCATTTGTTGTTTCTGGTTTTTTTTTGTTTTTGTTTTTAACTTTGTTATTAATGCTGTAATAATCTCATTGTTGCTTTGATTTGCACCTAACAACAACAGTGGGTAATGATTGCAAACATTTCTTCATATGTTTGTTGGCTGCCTGATGTCTTCTTTGGTGAAGTGTCTGTTCATGTCCTATGCCCATTTTTAATTGGATTGTTTGACTTTTTCTTGTAGAGGTGCTATAATTCACCCATTTCAAGAGGCAGCATATTATTGAGAACTAATGGAACTGAAGAAAGAAGTCCAAGGTGCACTGAAGGCATTGACAAAGAACAAGGCACCAGGAATTGATGGAATACAAATTGAAATCTTTCAACAAACTGATGCAGCACTAGAGACATTCACTCATCTATGTCTAAAAATTTGAAAGGCAACTTCCTGGCCAACTAATTGGAAGAGATCCATATTTGTGCCCATTCCAAAAAGAGGTGGTCCAACAGAATATGGAAATCGTCAGATAATATCATTAATATCTCATACAAGTAAAATTTTGCTAAAGATAATTTTAAAATGGGTGCAAATGTACATTGACAGGGAACTTCCAGAGGTTCAAGCCAGATTCAGACAAGGACATGGAATGAGGAATATCATTGCTGATGTCAGATGGATCTTGGCTGAAAGCTGAGAATGCCAAAAAGATGATTACCTCTGCTTTATTGACTATGCAAAGGCTTTCCATTGTGTGAATCATGACAAGCTATGGACAACATTGTGGAGAATGAGTATTTCAAAACATTTAATTGTGCTCATGAATAACCTGTACATAGACTATGGGACAGTTGCTCAAACAGAACAAGGAAACACTGAATAGTTTAAAATTAGCAAAGGTGTGCGTCAGGGTTGTATTCTTTCACCATATTTATTGAATCTGTATGCTGAGCACACAATATGAGAAGCTGGATCATATGAAGAAAAACATGGCATCAGGATTGGAGGAAGATCATTAGCAACTTGTGATATGCAGATGATACAACCTTGTTTGCTGAGAGCAAAGAGGACTTAAAATACTTACTGATGAAGATCAAAGACCACAGCCTTCAGTATGGATTGTACCTCATTAAAAAGAAAACAAAAATCCTCACCACTGAACCTATAGACAGCATCCATATAAATGGGCAAAAGATTGAAGTTGTCAAAGATTTCATTTTGCTCGGATCAACCATCAACACTCATGGAAAGAGCAGCCAAGAAATTAAATGATGTATTATCCTAGGCAAATCTTAGTCAGCTTAAGGACTAAGATGAGCCTGACCCAAGCCATGGTATTTTCAATAACCTCATCTGCATGTAAAAGTTGGACAGTGAATGAGAAAGACCACAGAAGAATTGATACATTTGAGTTGTGGTTTTGGAGGAGAATATTAAAAGTACCATGGACTGCCAAAAGAACAAACCAATCTGTGTTGGAAGAAGTACAGCCAGCATGCTCCTTGATGCCAGGATGGCTAGACTTTGTCTCTCATAATTCGGACATATTATCAGGAGGAACCAATCCCTGGAGAAGGATATCATGTTTAGTAAAGTCGAAGGTCAGAGAAAAAGATGAAGACCCCCAATGAATGGATTGGCCAAGTGGCAGCATCGATGGACTCAAGCGTGACAACAATAGGAAAGTTGGCCCAGGATTGGGCAGTGTTTCGTTCTGCTGTGCATAAGGTCGCTATGGGTCAGTACCGACTCGATGGCACCTAACAACAACAACAACAACAAATAACACAGGGTTCAATTTAAATTAAATTAAATTAACATCAAATTGAACTAAAATTTCAGCTTCTCAATTGGACTAGTGACTTTATGCATAATAGCCACTTAATTGCACTTGACACAATGTGCAGATAGTCACTTGTGGCTGGGATTACTAGATTGAAAAGTGGGATATGATACATTTCCATCAGTAGAGAAAAGTGTATTCGACAGCATTGGTCTGGAGTCATTTTAATAATCAGTTATTGTACGTTATTTTAAACAACTTTATTGTGGTAAAACTTATATAATAATTTTCCCCTTTTGATTGTTTTTAACTGTATAGCTCAGTTACATTAATTATATTCACCACCATGGTAGGCAACTATTACCATTATTTGTTTACCAAAGTTTTTTTAAGACCACAAATAGAAACTCTACAACCCTCTTGAGAAGTTACTCTCCACTCCTCTCAACCCCTGATAATTATTAATAAAATTTTGTTCTTGCACATTTCTTCTTCTAGGTGTTTCACATAAGGTTGTTGTTGTTGTTAAGTGCCATTGAATTGGTTCCAACTCACAGAGATCCTATATTGGGTTTCCAAGGAACAGCTGGTGGGTTTGAACTGCCAACCTTGTAGTTAGTAATCCAGGATACTACAGTGACACACCGGGACTTCCATCCATTTCACATAAATGGGATCATGTAATATTTGTTCTTTGTTTCACTCAGTGTAATGTATTCAAAATTCAACCAGGTACCTGGGAGCCCTGGTAATACTGCTTCAGCTAAGTGCTTGACTGCTAACCCAAGGTCAGATGTTTGAACCCAACAACTACCCAATGGAAGAAAGACATGGCAGTTTGCTTTTGTAAAGATTGACAGTCTTAAAATTCTGTGGGGCAGTTCTACTCTATCCTACGGGGTCACTGTGAGTTGGCGTTTGACTCAGTGGGTTTGGGTAGCAAGGGTCAGGACTTAATTTCTCCTAATAGCTGAACAGTCTGTTTTTAATAATGTTTATTTGGGCTAACACTTTATGAGTTGCATTATTGCTATAAAAGGCAGCTAGATCTTTTAGATGAGGAGGTTTTAGGATAAATAGTAGGCTTTGGATACTTTTGGGGATACTTCTGAATTCTTAACCACATAAGCAGCCATCTATTATCTTGTTTGCTTTAGTATATGTAGCAGTATTGGTCGTTGTAATTTAACCTTGTTTCAGAATTTGTATTCTAAATAACTATAATTTTATTAAGTATACTCACCACGCCATTGCTTTGATTGGTTGTATCTTTGGCAGTGGACCATGTAAGGAATAGCCACAGACTCAAACTAATTCAGCAGAAAATCCTAACACAGAGAGTCTTAAGTTACAGTACTGCTTGTTGAAGTTCATTTTGTAGTCAAGAGATTGTCCTACAGGCCCCAGGGCATTCAGCAGCCTGTCTGGTGGCTGTCTGTCCAAGTTCCTTGAGGCAAAGAAAAGAGACAATGGATCCTTGTTCTTTGACAGGTTTATTGAATGTCTTCAGTCCTAAGTTTTGAAGGATTTGTTTAACTAGAGAATTTTTGCACAGTGAAAAACATTCCCTTGGTACGAAATTTAATCCTCCTAGTATCTTCGAAATAATTTTAGCAGTTGCCAGATCTCTGCATCTACTACCCAGCTCTGGGTAGGTGTCCAAATGCCTTTCCTAGTTGAGAAAAACACTCTACTCTGCATTGCTGATTTGTTATACATAGTAACAGTTAGGAGGTGTATAAAATGTGTGTGTTTAAAATATAATATAGAAGAGGATTCATTTTAATGCTTGTCTTGATCTTGCTCCCTTCAGATATACTGTATGTGAACATTTGGGGTTTCTTTGCTAATTTTTTGTGTCTTTCACTCATGATGCCTGCTACAGCTACGTTTCAAAGACAATTCACAAACTGCACAATTAGCCTTTGGGTAGTAAAAAAAACAAAAATGACTCAGAGTCACATATCCAAGGGCTTATATGAAATTACGCAGGAATGTAGAAAACAATTTTGTTTTCAGCTAGTGCTGATTGATTTGTATAATCTTTGTTTAGTATGAACATATTTGCTTAAAGTTGTTGGCTACATCTGTAAGTTACTTTTAATATTGTAATTTTTGCTCTGTTAAGTTGCTGTCTGCCCTTATAATTTTGCCAGATTCCATGAATGTTTAAAGGGTGAATGAACTGCTTCCCACCTCTTAAGCAAGCCCCTTCCTTTAAGAGATCTGTTCTGAGGATTGAAACAGGTGTGAGTGGGTGGCTGGCATCTCCAATGATAAAATCTAAGCACCCTGTGTTTGGGAGCTTACAAAGAACTTCAGCTCTTTCTCATCCTTCCAAATTCTATCCTACCCCTAAACTGGTCGGGTCACAACTTAAAAGCTTCTGTAGCAAGTCGAGGCTGTGTGCCAAGAAATCAGTCCAGCAGATGGAATTTACAACATTGGCTATCCTAAGGTTTTTCCCAACTTTAATTATTATGTTACCTGATGTGGTTGTCGCACAGATACACACACACATACACATTTGTTTTGTAGGCCAGTTTTATTCTTTATTGTGGTAAATATGAAGGGACTGCTAAAATTTTTGGAAAAAATGGAATGAAAGATAACGACATTCTTCCACAATCTTTTGAATCCCCCTGCTGTGTATGTAATAAGTTATGGATGGCTTTTCAGCTTTCTTCATGTGCACAGTTTGGTGACATTACTTATGTTTCCCATGTTGTTTTAGCCATTATCATTATTTGTTTTCCAAATTTTCCCATCACCTTTAGCAGAAGTTCAGTGCCCTCAAAGCAGGGAGTCCCCTTTTCTCCTCCTTCTGTCCCTGGTAACCACTAATAGACTTTGTTTTCTATATGACTACCTGTCCTAGAGATTTCACATGTTGTTGTGTTAAATGCCATCAAGTCAGTCCCAGTTCATAGTGACCTTGTAAAAGGTGTCTGAGGAGTGACTGGTGGGTTTGAACCACCAACTTTGTGGTTAGCAGTCCAGTAATCATCCTATAATGCTATACTCATTGTTGTTGTTGTTAATTGCCGTCGAGTCAGTTCCGACCCATAGCCCCCAGTATAAAGTTTCCAAGGAGCAGCTGGTGAGCTTGAACTGCCGACCTTGCAGTTCAAACGGCTTTGCAGTCTGGCACATTAACCCACAGTGCCACACCAGTACTGCAATATTTCGTGTAAGAGGCATCATATAATATGTCCCTTTGTGACTGATTGATTTCACTCAAAGTAATGTTCGAGGACTCTGGACTCATGGAAGGAGAAAGACTGTGTGCTAAAGGACAGGGGGCTTATTTGCAAAATGTTCCCTTTGGCTGTTTAAACGATTATATATTCCTGCATGTTTTTTTGTGTACATCAAAAAAGAGTATTGTAATTATTACAGTGAAACAAGGTATGATTTGATTGAGTGCAGAACTGGCCATGTAAACTGTTGCTCAATTCACAATATAAGCTTTAAAAAAGAAAGTCATGTTTTCAAGGTTCATTCATGTTGTACCATTATCAGAAGTTTATTTCTAATTTTGGCTGAGTAATATTCTATTGGACTGTTGGTATGATGCTATAGGACCAGCACTGGACTGCGAACCCCAAGGTCAGCAGTTCAAGCCCACCAGCTGCTCCTTTGAAACCCTCTTCAGGGTCACTACGTGTCAGAACCGACTTAAAGGCACTTAACAACAACAACAATGTTCTATTGTATGTATATATTGAAGATGCGCTTGAATTATGGTGCTGGCAAATAATTTGAATATATATGGACTGCCAGAAGAATGAACAAATCTGCCTTGGAAGAAATATAGACAGAATCCTCCTTTGGAGAAAGGCTGGTAAGATTTCATCTCACATTCTTTGGACATGACATCCAGAGGGAGCAGTTCTTGGAAAAGGACTTCATGCTTGGTACCGTGGAGGGTCAGCAAAAAAGAAGAAGTCCCACAAGGAGAAAGACTGACACAGTGACATCACCTACTGTGAGGACGACACAGGACTGGGTCATGTTCTGTTCTAATGTGCATGGGGTCATGAGTCTAAATTAACTCAAGTCAGAACCTACTTGTGGTGTTGTGGGGTAATGCACTGGACTGCAAGGTCGATTTGAACTGCAAGGTCAGCAGTTCAAATTCACCAGCTGTTCCTTGGAAATCCTAAACAGGACCTTTATGAGTCAGGGCTGACTCGAAGGCACTTAACAACAACAACCACAACCACCATAGTTTGGTTTTAAGTGACTATAAGAATTTAGCTAATCATCTCGATTCAGCTTCCTCTTTTAGTAAGTGAGTTGGCCTAGACTTGAATAAGCACCGAGCGGCCCTTCCTAAACAATAGGCAGAAAAGTATCTATTTTGCAATATGATGATCGTTTCAAATTTGTTCGTCTTGCTTTAGGGTTCAGAATAGAAATGTAAACTGAGTGACAAAAGGAGTTGGCTCATGATTAAGCTAGAATGTTTTATTTATATAAGAGTTTTTAAGAATTAACAGGGTGAGGCAAATACAATATTTACTATTCAATATTAAAGGAGTACTGTCAAAGTATTAATTCTTACCATATTGTGAAAAAAGGACCTCTGACTATATATCCAAAAAAAAAAAGGAGTTTACACAAAGCGTGGTTTAAAAAACTCCAAGTCCTTTGTTCTTGGTTCTTGATTGGTGCTATGTAGTTTGGAGAAAACAATATGTATTTCTATTTTCTATTTCTACTTAACTTGATTTTCTGATCTTTCATATTTGGCCAACTCCTTCCTGAGAACATATTGTACACATGTTCTGATGCTGTTTGAAGGCCCCTGTGAGAGACAAGAGTTGATTGAAAGCTCTCAGCTCTACTGAAGTGGGTGGCCAAAGAGCTGGAACCAAACAGCTGCCTTACACTCATTGAACTTTTGTCATTTATAAATTATGTTCCATGCCATCTGGAGCAAGAATGGTGCCATGGTTTAGAGAAGCTCTTTGTGAGGTGCATTCCTATCCCTATCTGGTGGTGGTATTACCACATTCAGTTGAATGTGTACAGTCTTTATTTTCTGGGAGGCTTTAAGATGTGAATAAATCGGAGTGATTTCTTATAAAATCACTACCTCCACCCCTACTAACATTTTCCCTCCCTCTCTCCTCTCTAGTGATACATCCTGCTTTCTCTCGGTTCCAGTGGAAAATACATTAATCCCAGAGTCTCCATGAGGTTTCCTGTTTGATGACATAATCAGAAAGTCCTTCTCATACTGCCCTTGGGCTTGCTTTCTGGAGGTTATGTTGTATTGGTGGGCAATATTCAGCCATCAAAAAGTCAGCACAGGGAATAAACTCGGGGCCTGAAAGACACTAATAAAATTTTAAGGGAAATAAAACTATGGACACATCTGCAGCAGTGGTAGAGAACTTCATTAATCGACAGCAGCAACTCACTGAATGCATTGAGGCATTGTCTGCTTACTCCAGTGCATATGGCCTGAGCTGGTTCAATGCCACTGGAACTGAGTGTAAGCTGTTAGTCTACTACAGCTCATGGAAAAATACCCAAAGCTTTAGACTTTGGACTTCTGGTGTGGCACTACAGGATCAGCACTGGACTGCGAACCAGAAAGTCGGGTGTTCAAACCCACCAGCTGCTCCTCAGAAACCGTACACACGGTCGCTATGAATCAGAACCGACTCCATGGCACTTAACAACAACAACGGCAATGTTACTTTATGTTAGTTTCCTCTCCGCCCCCTCCCTTTTGGAACAGCTGATTGAACTCCTTGTGAGGCATTGTTGCGTAAGTACTGAACTGCGAGCCACAAGGTTGGCAGTTCAGACCTACCAGCTGCTCGTTGGAAACCCTGTATACAAGATCGTTATAGTCGGAATTAACCTGACAACACTCAACAACAACATCAGTGAGAAGCACTGACATCTTACACTTAACTACTAGCCTAAAGGGGAGTGTGGTGGCTCTATATAATAACCACAAAATTGGTGGGTGGAGCCCACCAGACTGCAGGAGAAAGATGAGGCTTTCTGCTCCCACAAAGATTTGCAGCCTCAGAAACCCTATAGAGGGTCACTATGAGTCAGAACTGACTTGACGGCACGCTACAACAATAACAACAGCATCAGCCATCAGACTACATGTTACTGGCTCTGAGGCACCATGGAAGAAAGTCTGTGATCTGCTCCTCACAAAAGACCTGTGGAGCAATTCTACTCTGCCCTATGGGGTCGTCATGAGTCCCAATCAGCTGGATGGCAATGAATTTTGTTTTGTTTTAAAATGACTTAATAAAGCTTGCCTTTGGTTCTTGATCCCAGGAAGCTGGGACACAGAAAAGTCTTCTAGAACACAAGATGCTGCTGGAAAGAGAAAACATTTAAGCATGAGAAAATGGGGATAGGTTTTAAAACTAAAAAGTGAAAGATGGCATCTGCCACGGGAAGTGATTTTAAAAAGTTCTGAAAATAAAATATTGTGATGCAGAAACTTTAGTAGCTGTGAATTAGTTGGAAAGGAGAAACCTCTATATAAATGTAGAATCAAGAATATGATATTTAGATGCCAAAGGGCATGCACAGATTTACAAGTTTAGAAGCTCTTGGCAAAGGCAGTTGAGCATATGCTTAAATATGGATTTTTTCCCTTTGGTATTTGGAGAATATTTCATATTTTTTGTTGTCATTTTGGTAGACCGCCATAACCCTCCATTTGGTTGGCTTGGATGGAATATCTCTGTCGTGGATCTTGGAAATCCAACCTTGATTGGCACTTGGTCAAGATGAGAACGAAGCATAGACTATGTTACAGGAGTTACAAGTTCTAGATACAAGCTGTCTCTTTTTCCTGTTGAAGGATCAGATTCCTCTCTTGCTCAGGGGGACTGATAGGAGAATGAAAAAGATAAGGCCTCAAAGGAAGAACTAAAAGAGAAAGGAGAGGACGTATGCTCCAGTTCCATCCCCAACAACTGTGACAACTTTGGAAACTTGGGAAATGTTATCACCATTGCCACCTCTTTGGATCAGAGATGCCATTGGGATTTCTGTATTGTACTAGACAACATTACACCTCCCACTGGTCCTTTCCGGTGGGGAGTCTCAACTAACCCAACATGAGAAACAAAAACAAAATTATTTTCCTTTAAGTTTACAAGGACTTGTGAAGGAATGCTAAGGCTTGTATTCATGGATTTCTGGTTCTATGATTCGTGTCTTTGCTTTACAAGTGCTCTAGTGGTTACATGTCTAAACTATGAGCACTCTTCTCAATAGATTTTTCTAACCTTCATGTTACCTGTACTGGACTAATAGAACCCAAGATGGGAAAGCTTATTTTAACCACATCTTTAGGAGGGATCAATCACAGCATGAAGGCAAAGGCACGAGAGACCCTCAGTGAGATGCATTGGTACAATAACACAATTCCAGCTATCATGAGGATGGCACATGGCCAGGCAGCATTGCATTCTTCTGTATACAGTCACTGTTGGTTAGAGCTGATTCAATGGCAGCTATCCACCTACCCACCCACCCATCCATCCCCACATTCACTGTTGGAAACAATAAAATCACATCTGAAATTTGTGTCTCTTTTTCTGATGATAACATTTCTTTCAAAGCTTGAGCACATTTGATGATCATATCTAGTATGGAAGAGTTTGTTCAGCCTTTGGATACCTCACATACATGTATTGATCAGGAATCTAATTCTATTTTCGTCTTTGGTGACTGTGGACTGTATCAGTTTAGCTAAATTGGAACTACAACTCCAAGACTTCCCTTCCTTGTGTGGTTCTGGACTGGGCTTGACCATAAGAGAAATATGTGCAAGGTATTGGAGGTGGAAATGGAGGAGCAGTTATTTCTCATGCGCTGAAGAGTGTTGTAGGACAGGGACCGTCCTTCTCTGGTCCCTTGTGCTGGTGTGGGGTAGCACTTGAGCCTGCCTCTCCTCTAGCTCCTACATGATGCATTCCATCAGGTTTCCCAGGTCCCTGGGACAAGAGTGTGCAACTGTGTGGAGAAGGCATAACCTGCTCCTCTAGGTCACCCTCATCATTTTTGTTGGTGGCAGACATTAGGTTCAGTTTGTCCTTGTGAACCCTTGCTTCACGTCCAGCTTTCCCTCCCAACTGCTGACCACTTGGACTAAGCAATTTTAGGCCAAACCACAGACATAGCTACTACACTTGCATACGATTTAATTCCTGGATTAAATCTTTTATTTGGTATCACCCATAGTGAATGATTTTATTCCTGACCAAACCATGACTGAATCACTATTGACGAGTTCTAATTCTTTGCTTTAGTGACATGCACAGTCTGACATAGGACACAGATTTGAAGATGGTCATTGGTCTCCTTCTCTTCCATTCCATAGTTGTCTTATGCTAGTTTGACCACTATAATATGTTTAAAAAAATCTTCATAAGACAGGGCTTCTTGTCCCTTCATCATCCTGATGAATATTTTCTGGAGTAAGTCTCTATCTATGTTATAGCGTAACCTGCTCCTTGCTGCCCTTATGTGGGATATGACCAGAGAAAGAAGAGGGTTCTATGATACTGTTTAATTCTAGATAAATAATTTCATGGGAAACATTATGGATGATAGCAGCATAAAACTGATTCCCAGAAGGCAGAGATGAATGTTGCCCCTGCCTTCCCAATTCTCTATCATTTCAGACACCAAATACAGAATACAGGGTGTACCTTCTTTGTCACTTACCACACAGGGCTAGATCAGACCTGACAAGTCAAGAGGACCCCCTGCTTAGGTTTCTTAAATCACTGGAAGGACTCAGAGTTCAAAGAATATATTATACTTATGACTACTTATTTTTAAATAGCTATCATTGTTAAGTGCCAGAAAGTCTCTATAGCGTGAGTAGAGAATCTTTTTTCTGCCAAGGGCCATTTAGATATTTAAAATATTTTTCGCAGTCCATACAAAATTATCAGCTTAGAAATTAGCCTGCTATATTTGGTCAAACATTTAATTAACTCATCCCTAATTTGGAGTCCTGGTGTGGCATTGTGGGCTAATGCGTCAGACTGCAAAACCGTTTGAACTGCAAGGTCGGCGGTTCAAGCTCACCAGCTGCTCCTTGGAAACCCTATACAGGGTCGCTATGGGTTGGAATCAACTTGACAGCACTTAACAACAACA
Organism: Chrysochloris asiatica; assembly: GCF_000296735.1. Lineage (NCBI taxonomy): Eukaryota > Metazoa > Chordata > Mammalia > Afrosoricida > Chrysochloridae > Chrysochloris > Chrysochloris asiatica. Next base: position 3,571,336 of record NW_006408558.1, on the reverse strand, counting down.
ACAATGTGATGACTTGGCAGGGCCAGACCAAGGATGTTCCCCACCTCTGCTGTGTAGAGTTTCCAAGACTGAAAATCTTTGCAGGAGCAGGGAAGTCCCATTTTTTCTACCATGGAGCTGCTGGTGGGCTTGAACCACTGACTTTGTGGTTTGCAGGACATTGCTTACTCTACAGAGCCACTGTGCTCCCTTTATAATAGTTGTTGTTTTTGTTAAGTGCCATCTGTCGGTTCTGACTCATAGTGACTCTATATAGGGTTTCTGAGAAGCAGCTGGTTGAACTGCTGACCTTTCGGTCCAGTGCTTTATCCTGCAGAACCACAACAGGATGTATATCAGGGTCATCATAAGGAAGAGATGGCATAGGCAAGGTCTGGGAAAGGTCCCAGTGTGGAGCTACTGTGTCTCAGAGAGGGCATGACATCCTTTTTTTCCAGAGCAGTAGGCTCTCTGAGACTGAGTGTTCTAGGCTTATATGGGGCCGTCTTGCATGGTAGGCTCCATCATGCCTCTGGAGCCTGGCTAATATCAGTCTCTCAGGTGAGTCTTTTGTGGCCTGGTTAGCCTTCCTGTGCTTCAACAGATTCTTAGGTATGACTGAGAAGTTCCAGATTAAGGAACTTAATAAGTTACTCCAAGTAGCACTTCCTCAGAACCAAGGACAAAGGCCACGTTCTTAGGTTAAGATGAGTTCCTTTACTCCACAATGAAGCATGCTGATACTCATGTGAACAAAATGGTACCCATGTGGACAAATTAGGGGCTCCGTTGGGCGTCATTTCTCAGGTACCATCCTTAACTTCTGTTTGTCAAGGTAGTTTTGGATTCCATATCGAGTTATTACCTCTTCCAGGTTTTGTTTAAAATGTGAAATCAAAAGACCGTGCTGATATATTCTAGTTTTGTTACTTCAAATGAATAATTTATCCACCATAAGTTTCCATTTCTTCACTTGTAAAGTATAAAGCAAAATGTTCTAATTCTGTCATAGTTGTTTGAGGTAGAATGTTAGTGGATGAAGAGGTGTTTGGGGGGGAAAGTGATACACCATATAAATATTAATTTTTGTTAAGAAAATCTGAATATATGATAAGTATGCCTTCTTTGGTTTCATCAAGATCATTGGTTTAAAAGAACATGATGAAGCCAAAGGATCAGGCCAAAACCCAACCTCTAGGACATCCTCATAAAACACCATTGATTGCATGTTGACATCAGCTTGGTTTAACTATGTATTAGTCTAGAAACTGCTCCAGCATTCAGTCTATATTTTTATAAGTTGCCATTAAAGCTTTTATCAGATTCCTTAATCACGTCCAAATATATTATGTCTCTTATATTTCCCTGATCTGCCAAGCTACCAGCCTCGTAAGAGAAGGAAATGAGGTTTGCTTCATCCCTACTGAACCCACCCTGTCTGCCAGGGTTGTTGTGTTCTTTTCTGAGTAGACACAAACCATTCTTTTAACAATCTGCCAAGAATCTCGTCCAGGATCAACATTCAATTCACTGGCAGTGTGTAGTGTTAGGATTCTCTCCTTTTTGTTTTCCTTTTCTGTCTTTTAGAAAGTAGGGACTTTATTTTCCTCATCTTCAGTCTTCTGGCTCCAATCCTGGTTCTTTCATCAGCATTTACAATAAGTGAAATTTAAAATCAATTAATTTTTTTCCATGTAACATTAATTCCTTCATTCTGGTGGCTCATGTCACTTTTGCTGAGGTTGTGGCATACTTAGCTGTGACCTGCGTTTGCTCCGGTTGATTCATAATGGTTAAAAATCTATGTAATTGAAAGACATCAGAACTGTACTCCTATATATTGTGACTGCATTTTAAAATCTTGTATGGCAAGCAAACCACAAGGTCAGCAGTTCAAATCCACCAGCTGCTGCTCATACTGAGAGTAAAAGGGCCAGCTGGTCTGAAGTGCAGGGAGGTGTATGTGAACTCCCAAACTTGCAGCTGGTATTCATTTGACCTAGTTGGATGGCTAGGGCTGAGCTGACCAGAACCCAACCAGATGAAGGTAAAGATACCGTGAGCAAGTGTCAGTTGTAAAAATTTGATGAACTAGACTTTTGCTTATGGATGCAGTTTCTTAAAATTTCAACCGGAATGGAAGATTCTTCATATCAAGGAACATGCTTGTCTCCTCTGTGTACTGGGTTGATTGTTGGTGTTATTAAGTGCCATTGAGTCAGTTCCGACCCATGGTGACCCTGTATAGGGTTTCCGAGGAGCAACTAGTGAGTTTGAACCGCTGACTTTGTGGTTCAAATATGGAAGGCAATTTAGACATTGACAATCAAAAATGGGGGGCGCTATAAAAGCATAAAGTGAGTGCCTTACAAACGTTCATGGGTGTTTCAGAATGAAGGGGGTAAAGTAGAATCCCCACTGAATAGTTTTTCTCTTTTCCAGATGGGTCTGGTGAAAGGGTGTGGGGGATGGTAAGATTTTATGATTTAATTCTGAGTAATTGTTAGCAGGATTAATTGTGATTGTCAAAACTGTAATTGCAGAAGATGTATAACTAAAAGAGGGAGTAGTTAATGTATCATTTCAAGAACAGATGATCCCAGGAGCATCAAGAAGGAAGAGAACGAGTGGAGTATGAGATCCCTACCTAGACAAATGACAACAGCAGAGACAAATGACAGAGGTGGTGGTATGAAGAGACAGAGCAGCTGTGGGCTCTAGGCCCGTGGACTCATGGGACCATGTACCTGTGGACAGGAGGCTGGCTTGCAGAATATGCCCTTTGGACATTTCAATGAAATGTATTCTTTTGCTTTGTTTGTTTTGTATGTGTGCATCAAATATTTTTGTTTTGCTCATTTGTGAAATATAAAATGTAAATGGGGAACCACAGGTCAGAAGTAGGATAACTGTAGTAGCATGCAAGGGTGGGGGCAGGGGAGGGGAATTGTAATCACTGAGATGAAACAAAGTGTATAATTTATTGTATGTAGAGTTGATGATCTTCTCTAATTCTTCACTCAATTTACAATAAATAGTTAAAAAGAAAAGTCCATGAAAGAAATAGTTTACTTTGTTCATTAAGTTTAGTGGTTATGGACAACTTCTATGAATTAAAATTATTTTCTCCTAAACAAGGTTTTGTCCTAAACACTAATACTAATAAATATGATTTATTGAAGAACTATAGGGTTTCTCTGGTAGCGTAGTGGTTACGTATAGGACTGTGAACCGCAAGGTCAGCAGTTCGAAACTACCAGCTGTTCCGCGGGAGAAAGATGAGGCGTTCTGCTCCCGTAAAGATTTACAGCCTAGGAAACCCTGTACAGGGTCGCTATGAGTCGGAACCGACTCCACGGCACACAACAACAACAACAACAATAGGGTTTCTATGAATCGTAATCAACTTGATGCCAGTGGGTTTAATTTGTTTTTTTATTATATTCTAGGCTATTTTCAGACATTTTGCATTATCTCATTGAATACAATTACTCCGATTGGTTTGTAAATTGCCATTGATTCAATTCTGACTTTGGCAATTCCATATGTAGAGCTGAATTGCTCCAGAGGCTTTCTATCTATGACCCTTGGGGAGCAGATCATGGGCCTGTCGTTTGAGGCACCTCTGTTTGGCTTATGTATTTGCTAGTAGTCAAACTCTAAAAGGCAGGGATTTGTGAATTTAGGAGGTCAGAAAACTGGCTCAGACAACAAACAAAATGCCTTGTTTGTTGTTGTTAAGCGCCATTGAGTTTGTTCCATCTTATAGCAACCCTGCATAGGGTTCCAAGGAGTGGTTGGTGGGTTTGACTCACCAACCTTTTGACTGGCAGTCCAGTGCTTATCCTACAGTGCCACACCAAGACTTCAGTAAAATGCCTAGTAAGTGCCAGAATTTGAATTTAAATTACCTTTTGCACCTCTGGTATTTCTGGCATACCACAGGGTACATTTAAATTCTGCTTTCCATTTGACTTAAAATTTTTTACTTATTTAATATTATAATGGTCATGCTGAGCGACCTTTAACTTGGGCCCTGTCAGTGGGAATTGCTTTAATAAAGCTGTGCTGTATTAATAAATTGAGTGATTTTTAAGTTGGACTGCTTTATAAATTTTGGATTGAACAAATTTACCAATGAAAAAAGAGCTGCCTTTATCAATTGCTAGTGATAAGTGTAGACTTTCTTTTATTTATTACAAATCAATGAATAGCCCTTTCCTCTAACTCCCCATCAATCAAAGCATAGAAGTTTCCATTGATAAGGATAGCTCACCAAAATAATCAATTCTCCTTTGTCATTTTGACAGGAATTAGCTATAAAGGTGGATTAATCCAGTGTGTAATAGGAAAATGCCTAAAACCTAATTTTGTAAAATCAAAATTGCCATAAGTGTATTTCACAATCTGATAACAAAGGGCTTTGTTCCCTGTCCCCATTGCTCTTGTTGTTTAGTGCTATTGAGTCAGTTCCCAAGTAATAGCGACTGTATGTGGGGTTTCCGAGGAGCAATGTGTGGGTTTGAACTGTTGAACTTTTGGTTAGAAGTCCAGTGCTTATCCTACTGCTCCACACTAGGGCTCCATGCTGGTGGTGGTGATTTGCCGTGGAGTTGGTTCTGACTCACAGCGACCCTGTGCAGGGTTTCTGAGGCTGTAAATCTTTATGGGAGCAGCAAAGCCTCATCTTTCTCCCATGGAACAGCTGGTAGTTTCGAACTGCTGACATAAAGGTTCGCAGAACCATTTGTAACCACTATGCTACTAGAGCTAGTTCCAGAACTCCAAAGTAAGGATTAATTTGCCTTTCCAATTTAAGACTTTAAAACTACTTTTATTTTTTCATTTTAGCACTTTAGTTCCATTGCAGGTGCTGCAGAAAAGTTTAAGATAATGTACACCCTGTTTTCCAAGGGATGATTTGGAATTCAAAGCATTTTAATCGGAAATTTAAACTAATGGAATCCAGTTTAATGCTTGAAAAATGTACAGTTGCAGACCTGGTGGATGAGGGTATTTGCTGACTGTAGTACAGAATTTCTGAAAGAGTGGTCCAAAATAATCTCAGGAAAAGATCATTCTCATGGACACAGGCTCTCCAAAGGGATGCTTGAACCAATATAAGCATAGTTAACACAAGGACTCTGTGTACTCAGAACATCTAGCATTCTGAAAGGTAAGGCTTGCAAATTTTAGAGATGAAAAAACTCAGACTCAGACAGCTTTAATAAAGTGCTTAGTAAGTGCCAAACTGGAATTTGCATTTAGATCACTTGTTGTAATGCCACTGTAAAGCAAACATGTCATCTTGAGGACTAGGGGATGCCTGACACAAGACATGTTGTTTTCTATCGCCTCATAAACGTGAACGTTGGACAGTGAATTAAGGAAGACCAAAGAAGAACTGATGCTTTTGAATTATAATGTTGGTAAACACTATTGAATAGACTGCCAGAAGAATGAACTAATCTGTTTTGAAGATGTACATATAGCCAGAATGCTCCTTAGAAGAGAGGAGGGTGAGACTCTGTCTTATGTTAAGTGAGAACATATGCTGAGCCATCATATAAATATCTTTGATCAGGAGGGACCAGACCATGGTAAAGTAGAGGGTCAATGTAAAAGAGGAAAACCTTCAAATAGATGGATTAACAAAGTGGCTACAAGAATGGGAATAAACACACTTAACAGTTGTCAGGATGGTGCAGGATTAGTCGCTGTTTCATTCTACTGTCCATAGGGTCATTGTGAGTTGGAACTGACCCAATGGCACCTAACAATATTGTAGAGCTTCACATTTTTCTGTTATATTGCAATGTAACTTTAAATTATGTTTTATTAGAGTTCAAACACCCCTGAAGCTTCATCCGATGAGTCTTATTTTACAAGGTGATTATAAATATGTGAATAGTTTCCATGGTTATGGCCAAAGATCAAACATGCTATTTCCATAGTACTTAGGAAACTTCATTTTAGAAGGCATTTTAAAAATTAGACATTACATACCCTTTCTCCTTAGCTGTGTGATGTGAAGTATACAGAAGGTTTTTTTTTATGCTTCTAGTTCATGTTTATCCCCAGGCTTAAAAATTTTAAACCATTTTTATTCCCTTCCTTTGAGGATATTGTTTAACTTTTTGATTTTTATAACTTATATTATGTAGGTCAATTTTTTTGACTAGGGATTTCATCTAAACAGGGTTTACTTCTGAATCCCATGTTTAAATAGCTTTGGGGGAAATGTGCTTTAACTAAATGGTTTTTCCTCTAGGAAGATAGTAAGCGTTGAGTATTTGTTTATTCTTTTTTAGTTTTTAAACATGTTTGAATATTTTAAAGTTACTATTCCTCTTTGGAATATTAAAGTAATTTTAAAAGCTATTTCTCTTGTAATGTATTTGAACACTTGGGGGGAAAATTACATTTTAATTGCATGTAACGTTTATAATAAAAACCTTGATGCTAGGGAATCTCTTTTTTTTTTTTTCTGAGCATTATTTAAAGAAATCCATATACTGATCATGTTCAATTTGCTACAAGATATGGTTTAAACTTGTTTCTTGGTGTCTTGATATATTCCAGTACTTATCTCTTGGAGGGAGGGTAAGTGATTAGTGTTTAGTATAGAAATTGTATGTTTAAGAATATGGTGTGACTCTGATACATAATTATAGTATTTTCTGCCTCTTTAATTTGTACTTTGGATTAAAAGAAATAATGCTTCCCTAACAAGAAACAAACACTTTGTCCATTTTTCCATGAGTAATAACCAAACTTTCACCTAATATTAAGGAGTTATTTTAAACTTGCTTTTACTTAAGCAATTCTATAAACAACTGTTGTTTTAAAAACTTTTTCTTTCATGAACTGATAATATTTTGATTCATATTTTAGCCACATGTTGCAAAATCTTTTTAGCCATAGTGAATATAGGTATGCATTGGACAGCACTTAACAACAACATTTTGCTAGTATTAATTTTATTTGTAATTCCAAATGTGAGATCATATACTGAGCCATCAAATAAGTATCTATAATTTTTTGGAAAGTTTTTATTGTGAAGTTAGTGACTGTTTACAGAGAGTATCACCAGTTTTCCATTCAACAAATCATACTCTTTGTTTCATTTCAATGATTGCTATCCCCTCCATGCAACAACAGTTATCCCACTTCCTTCTTGGGATTCTTATTTCCATCCCAACCTCCTTTTCATCCCTTCTCAACTTTTTTCATAGGTAAATATCACCCTAGTGATCTGGAATGGTTGACCATTCCATGGTGAGCATGCCTTACTAGTGTTCTTGTCCTCCTATATACTTACTTACCACTTGGTTGACAATTGGCCCATGTGGGTAAATGACTGATATTTTGAATCATCTTTTAACCACACTGAGTGTTGCTGTTGTTGTTAGGTGCCATTGAGTTTGTTCTGACTCAGAGCGACCGTACACACAGCAGAATGAAACACTATGTGGCCCTGTGCCATGCTTACAATCGTTAAACTTGAGTCCACTGTGGCAATCCATCTCATTGGGTTCTTCTTTGTTGGTGACCCTCCACTTTACCAAGCAGGATGTCGTTTTTCAGGGACTGATCCCTCCTGATACAATGTCGAAGTATGAGAGATGAAGTCTTACTATCTGACTTTTAAGAAGCCTTCTGCCCCCCCCCACACACACACATAGTGGACAGAGAAGGGCAGCTTGGACATTGGATACTCAAATGGGGAGGGGGGGGGCATTACAAAGGCAAGAAGTGACTGGCTTACAAGCTTTCAAGAGGGAACCTGGTGCTAGGGAGCATGGCGGAAGGCAGAAGCTCCAGTAGGTACTATTCAATCTGTCTGGGAGGAGCTGATGAAAGGAGATACAGATGGGTAACTCGTGATACTGTAGTGAATAATGCTTATCAGGATGGACTATGAGGGTTGGAAATGCAAAGGTAGAAGTTTTGTAACAAGGAAGGAGTGATTAATTCTCCAGGATAGGAGTGGAGGCCTCTGGGACCATCAACAGAGAAGAGCCGAGAGCGGGACCCTACCCAGAGAAACAGAGATGCCTGAGATAGAGACAGAGATGATGATGTGGAGTGATGAAGCGACTGGGGACTTTGGACCCAGAGAGGGAAAGGGACTGTGGGCCGAAAACTGGGGGGAGGAGAGGGAAGTGTAGAGGGTGGGTTTCTGGGATCTACCCTTTGGGTGGTTGATGATGCATGGAGGGGATTGGAACCATGGCAATGAGATGATATACGATGGAATGAATGTAAAACTAAAGTTCTTCCATGTAAACTATCATATAATTCACAATAAAACATAAAAAAAAAAAAAAAAGGTACTCACATTCTTGACAATGGTAAAAAAAAAAGCCTTCTGGTTGTACTTCCTCTAACACAGATTTGTTTGTTCTTGTGTTGTTTTTATTGTTGATTATTTTATGTCAAAATTGCACAGACATAGTGCTCTACTATCAAGAAGGAGCTTGAGGCAGATAGGGTCAGGCCACACTTTAAACACAAAAACAGAAAATCGCCTATTCTCATTGTCTTAGGGTTTTGTTGTTGTTGTTTATGTGCCGAAGAGTCGTTTCCGACCCATAGCGAAAAGCGGGTAATAGAACATTCTTATCCCCAACACATCTGATTTTAATTTTTTCTGTAAAACTGTCCTCAGAATATGTGTTTTCACATATTATGGTTAATTTAATTGAAGATGAAAGACATTGCAAAGTTGTTCAACAACAATTACTTCATTGAGTATGTCCAGTAGTGCAGGAAATAGTGTCTTACCTAAAGATTTGTTACCCTAAAAAAGAAACCCAAATGTACTCCAAAAAGCCAGTGTGTGACATTGCATCTTTTATTCTGCTAAGCCTAATGATTATATGTTGGCATTCAAGGTGTAGCAAAGAATGATGTATGCTTATAAATTTATTTATACCACCAGGTTACCAGACAAGCTGCTAATCTCAAGGTAAGCAGTTAGAAACTACCAGTGGTTGTGCAGGAGAATGATAAGGCTCTCTGCTCCTGTAAAGAGTTAAAACCTTGGAAACCTTATATTTGGTCACTGAGAGTTGTTACCGACTCCACGGAACATAACCACCACCACGACCATAGAAGTCCATGGTACTTTTAATATTCCTCTCCAACACCATGACTCAAATGCATCAACTCTTCTATGGTCTTCCTTCTTCACTGTCCAACCTTCACTTGCATATGATACTTTTGAAAATACCATGGCTTTGAATCAGGCACACCTTCAGTCTCAAACTGATATTTTTGCTCTTGAGCACTTTAAAGAGGTCTTGTGCAACAGATTTGCCTAATGCAATACATCATTTGATTCCGTAACTGCTGCTTCCATAGTGTGGGTTGTGGATCCAAGCAAAACAAAATCCTTGAAAACTTCAACCTTCTTTTCTTTTTATCATGATTTTTTTTCATTGGCCTGGTTGTGAGAATTTTTGTTTCCTTTGTATTGACATGTATCCACTGTAAGGAGTTCTAGTATGACACTGGGGGCTAAAGCACTGGACTGCAAGGTCGGTTTGAACCACAAGGTCAGTGGTTAAAATTCATAAGCCACTCTTCGGAAATTATATAGAGGGTCACTGTGAGTCAGGACCAACTCGTTGGAAATTAACAACAGCACCAACAACCCATACTAAAAGTTGTAGTACTGTTTGATCTTCAGCAGTAAGTACTTAAAGTCTTTTTAGTTGTTGTTAAACAAGGCTTGTCATCTGCATATTGAAGGTTGTTAATGAATCATCCTCCAATCCTAATGAAGCTTGTTCTCCATATAGTCCAACATCTCAATGTAATGAATAAATATGGATACAATTCTGGCACACGCCTTTCCTGATTTAAAACCATGCAACGTTCCCTTGTTCTGTTTAAATAACTGCCTCTTAGTCTGTGTACAGGTTCCACATGAACACAATTAATTGATCTGTAATCCCATCTTTACAATGTTATCCATATTTTGTTATGATCCACATAGTCATATGCCTGTGCTTAGCCAAGAAAATACAGGTAATTATCTTTCTGATATTCTCTGCTTTCAGGCAACATCCACCTCATCAGCAATGATACCCTGCTTTCTACAGCCTTTTATAGGACCCCACTTGAATTTCTGCCAGTTCCTTGTTAATGTACTGCAGTATGCATTTTTAAATTACCTTCAGCAAAATTTTACTTGCATGTAATATTAATTATATTGTTCAATAATTTCCATGTTCTGTTGAATCACCTTTCTTGGAACGGGCACAAATATGGATCTCTTCCAGATTGTTGACAGGTAGCAATTTCCCAAGTTTTTTGGCAAACGTAAGTGATAATTTCTAGTGTTGCATCCATTTATTACAACATCTCAACTGGTATTTGGCTAATTCTTGGGTCTTTGTTATTTTGCCAGGTTCTTCAGTGTAGTATAGTTTCTTCCTTCAGTACCATTGATTCTTAATCATATGCTACCTGCTGACATGGTTGAACATCAACTAGTTCTTTCTGGTACAGCTACTTTGTGTATTCCTTTCATCTTCTTTTTATGCTTTTTATGTCTTTCAATATTTTTTTACCCATGGTGGTGGTGGTTATGTGCTGTGGAGTCGGTTACGATTCATAGCGACCTTGTACAGGGTTTCCGAGCCTGTAAATCTTTACAGGAGCAGAAAGCCTCATCTTTCTCCCGTGGAACAGCTGGTAGTTTCGAACTGCTGACCTTGTGGTTCACAGTCCAATTTGTAATCCCTACGTTACCAGAGCTCCTTATTTTACCCATAGAATCCGCCAATATTGCAACTTGAAGCTTGGATTTCCTTGTCACTTCTTTGATACTAAGTGTGTTCTTCCTTTTTCATTTTCTAGCTGAAGGTCCTTACACATTTATATAATACTTGACTTTGTCTTCTCAAGCCACCCCTTGAACTATAAAAGTCCAAATTTAGGTGCTAGTTGCTAGGGGAGGATTTTGCCTTTTCTCGGCTGTGAAAGAAGTTTGTTGTCTTTTCTGTGCCGGTGCTCCTGACAGATCTTCATATGGCTGGCCATCTCGCTTCCCCTATCTTTTCTTCCCCCATGCTTGTTTATGCTCTTTTGTATCTTACAGAGATTGCCTCAGTACGCATGTCTCATTATTATAGCAAAGACAAGCATTCCTAAATGGAATTTTAACCACAGTCATAGAAAGTAGACTTTACAACACAGATATCTGAGGATACAATTCAAACCCATAACAGTGACTTATCCAGGCCCTGTTACTTGCTCATTAGCTAATAACCTGGAATATGAGTTCAGCTGAGTTTGTTACCTGCTAGAACATAGGAGAGTGGGCCCAAACACCATTTGTATTGAGGGCTCACAACATTGGCTGACTTTCACCAAATAGAATCCATCATATATTTATTCGTCCCCACCCCCCAAAAAAAGAAAGTAAGAAAGAAAGAGGGTAAAAGTATACAGAAATGCAAAACCCAAACCAGAAGATTGGTTGTCCCTGAGGAATGTTAAAAGAAAAACAATATTATACCAAAAATAGAAATTGATTGAAGTTTATTTAATTGAAACTTTGTAAATTGGGGCAACATTTCTGTTTGTTGTTGTTGTTTGTTGTTGTTAAGTGCCATTGAGTCAGTTCTGACCCATAGCAACCCTGTACAGGGTTTCCGAGGGTGTAAATCTTTACGGGAGTAGAAAGCCTCATCTTTCTCCCGCGGAGCAGCTGATAGTTTCGAATCGCTCACCTTAAGGTTCACAGCCCGATTCGTAACCACTCAAATTGATTCTGTCTTACAGAGACCCTTTATAGGGTTTCGGAAGAGCGGCTGTGGGTTTGAACTGCTGACCTTGTGGCTAGTAGTCTAGTACGTATCCTACAGTGCCACACCAGAAAGTCAAAAATGTCCCAAAGAGGCAGTATCTTTCAAAGAATGTTATTATCCTTTTTATTGGTAGTAATTATACCCAACCCACTCAAAATCAACTGCTGTGGGTTCGATTCCAACTCATAATGACCCTTTATAGAGTTTCCAAGGCTGTGAATCTTTACAGGAGCAGAACGCTTTCTCACACAGAGCAGTACAGTGTTTATCCTTAGTAATTATACAGTCATGGAAACAAGGTCTGAATAAAGTTTATATAGTAACTTGAGGACATGCAGTATTTTCTAGAACAACTCAGAAAATTACTGACTCACCTTAAAATATGGTTTCTAGTGTGACATTTGGAGTTTGCTGTTCATTAAAACTGACTGCATACAGACAATTCTGTAAAAGAACACAATGCCCAAGGAAAATGTTCATTTGACTTAAAGTTGATGATTTGATTTTCGGAATACCAGTTTTCTGAGGGTTGAAGAGCCAAAGATTATCTTAGAGTGTTAGGTTGAGTGGGTTATTTTCAACTTCCATGGATCTAGAAATTTGGATTCTATGAGAATTAAAGGACTCCTGGTGTGGCACCCTAGGATAAGCTCTGGACTGCTAACCACAAGGTTTTAACAGTTCAAACCCACCACCTCCTCCTCAGAAACTCTGTAAAGAGTCACTATGAATCAGAACTGACTTGATGGCACTTAGCATCAGCAACATGACAATTAAAAATTCAGTTACTTAAAAGAGAAGAAGGAAGTTCATGGGGTGTAGTTAGGGTTGGACTATAAATTGGGACAGAGATTCGGAGGACAACTATCTGGCCAACTGATTGGAAGAGATCCATATTTGTGCCCATTCCAAAGAGAGGTGACCCAATGGAATGCAGAAATCATCAGACAATCTTTTTGATATCCCTTGCAAGTAAAGTTTTGCTAAAGGTAATACAGAAACGGCTACAATCATACATTAACAGAGAACTTCCAGAGGTTCAAGCTGGATTCAGAAGCAGCCATAGAATGAGGGATATCATTACTGATGTTCAATGGATCTTGGCTGAAAGCAGAGAATATCAGAAAGATGTTTACCTGTGCTTTATTGACTATGCAAAGGCTTTTGATTGTGTGGATCCTGATATGCTATGGACAACATTGAGAAGTATGAGTATTCCAGAACACTTAATTGTGCTCATGAGGAATCTGTACCTGGACCAAGGGGCAATTGTTCAAACAGAGCATGGGAACACTGAATGGTTTACAATTTTAAAAGGTGTGCAGCAAGGTTATATTCTTTCACCATATTTTTTCAACCTGTATGCTGAGCAAATAATCCCAGAAGCTGGGCTCTATGAAGAAAAATGTGGCATCAGGATTGGAGGAAGACTCAATAACAACCTGCGATTTGCAGATGATACAACCTTGCTTGCTGAAAGTGAAGAGGACTTAAAACATTTACTGATGAATATCAAAGAGCACAGCCTTTGGTATGGATTACATCTCAATGTCAAGAAAACAAAAATCCTCACCACTGGACCAATAAACAACATTCTCATCAATGGAGAAAAGATTGAAGTTGTCAAGGACTTCATTCTTCTTGGATCAACTATCAACACTCGCGGAAGCAACAGTTAAGAAACCAGATGACGTATTGCATTAGGCAAATCTGCTGCACAGGAACTTTTTAAAGTGTTGAAGAGCAAAGATGTCTGCTTGAGGACTAAGGTGTGCCTGAGCCAGGCCATGGTATTTTCATTAACCTCATATGCATGTGAAAGCTGGACAGTGAATAAGAAAGACCATAGAAGAATTGATGTTTTTGAGTTATGGTTTTGGAGGAGAATATTGAAAGTGCCATGGGCTGCCAAAATAACCAATAGATGCATTCTGGAAGAAGTGCAGCCAGAATGCTCCTTGGTGGCCAAGATGGCCAAACTTCATCTCTCATACTTGGGACATATTGTCAGGAGGGACCAGTCACTGGAGAAGTTTATCATGTTTGGTAAGGTGTAGGGTCAGAGAAAAAGAGGAAGACCCCCAATGAGATGGATTGGCCAAGTGGCACCATCGATGGACTCAAGCGTCGCAACAGTAGTGAGATTGGTCCAGGATCAGGCAGTGCTTTGTTCTGCTGTGCATAAGGTTGCTATGGGTTGGTACTGACTCGATGGCACCTAACAACAACAACATAAATTGGGAGCTTCAAATGTTCAGTTTCTTTAACTGGCTTGGTACCTGGCCATCTTTTTTTTTCTTTTCTCTTTCTTTTTAAACATTCTTTGTCTTTAACTCTAAGGTCAGCAGTTCAAATACACCAGCAACTCCTCTGAAACCCTATACAGAGTCAGAACTGACTCAACAGCACTAAACAACAACAATTATCTTTACTAGTATTTTAGTCATTTAATTTTATATATTCAATAGTCAATTATGCATGCCTGCAAATGAGCAAATGGATCATAGTATACTGAGTGTCTTAGTTACCTAATATTGCTGAAGCAAGAATATCACAAATGGGTGTCTTTAAAGAACAGAACTGTCCCACAGTTTGGGACTCCAGGGGAAGGTTCCTCCATGTTAGTAGCCCGGGCTGTTCCCTGACTTGTAGGTGGTTGCTCATATGGGACTCTTCCCAGTATACCTGTTTTGCGTATGTCTGTTTTACCTTTTTAGGAGACACCATAGAGAAGGGATTAAGTTTATGACCAATACTGCTCTGCCATGGAACTGCCAGTAGATCAAACAAATCTGTGTTGAAAAAAGTGCAGCCAGAATGCTCCTAAGAAGCAGGGATGGTGAGACTTCGTCTCTCATACTTGGGACAAATCAGGAGGGCCCAGTTCCTGAAGAAGGACATCGTGTATGGTAAAGAGGAGCATCAGCAAAAAAGAGGAAAACCCTCAACGAGATGAACTGGCACAGCAGTAATGGGCTCAAATGTAACAACAATTATGAGGATGGTACCGCACCAGGCAGTGTTTTGTTCTGTTCATATTGTCGTTATGAGTTGTAAGCAACTCTACGGCACCTAACAACAAAAACAACCCCGTACCTAGCAAAATAAAAACCATGTTTCCAAACATGGTACACTGATAGGGACAGGGGTTAGGATTTCAACATGTCTTTAGGGATGCAGTTCAGTCTATAACACAGTGCCAGATGTTGTCTATTTGTGTTAGAGCATGCCAGTGATATTTTTAGGACCATTTTTTAATATTTAAAATTATGGAAGTACCAAAGGAAAAAAAAATCAACCAAAATTCAAAACTAATAGCTGTTAAGTTGATTCCAACTCATAGTAACTGTAGAGGACAAAGGAGAAGGAGAACTGCCCATAGGGTTTCTAGTAGTGGACACCTTGCAGAACCAGATTGCCCCGACTGACTCCTATTGTGGGTTTGAACCGCATTTCGATTAGCAGTCAAAAGGATCTGTGCGTGTGTCTAAGTATTTAACATAGGAAAGACAGAACTATCATTTATTATCAGGTACCATCGACTTAATTGCAACTTATTGTGGCCCCAACTGTCCCACTGGGGTTTCTTAGTTGTAATCTTTATGGAAGCAGGTGGTCAGCTATTTTCTTCTACAGGGTTTCTGGGTGGGTTCTAATCACCAACTTTTCAGTTAGCAGCTGACTGCTAAACTGTAGCTTCTTGTACCTACTACTAGTCTGTAATTTAACATTCTTCATAGTTGTAAGGTTTAATGAGAATATTTAGATAAAGCCCTTGTAACATATACCTTTCACTATACATGTTGTTGTTAAGTGCCGTTGAGTCAATTCCTACCCATAGCGACTCCATATAGCGTTTCCAAGGAGCAGCTGGTGAGTTTGAACTGCCAACCTTGCAGTTCAAAGGGCTTTGCAGTCTGGCGCTTAACCCACAGCGCCACACCAGGACTCCACTATACATATTAGCTATTATTATTACTACTGTTACTTTTGTTGCTGTTGTTGTTGTTGTTGTTAAGTGCCGTTGAGTCGGCTGTTAAGTGCCAGTTAATCTGTTTAGACTCATAGTGACCCTGAATAGGGTTTCAGAAGAGCAGCTGGTGGGTTTGAACTACTGACCTTGCAGTTGGTTAGCAGTGCAGTGCTTATCTTACATTATTACAACTTCTGTCAATATTGCTATTATTTTATTACATTTTAGTTTTCTTGAACAATATTGTTGTTGTTAAGGTCAGTTACAACTCAGAGTGACCCTGTATAGGGTTTCCAAGGAGCAGCTGGTGGGTTTGAACCACTGACCCTGAGACTAGAAGTCCAGTGCCGATCCTACAGGGCCACACCTCAGAGGCTCTGAAATGAATCTCACTTGACAGACTCTGGGGAAAGGGTGGTGCATTGAATTTGTTGAGAATAAAGCTGTTTTCCTGCTGACCTGAGGTTAAAACATTTTAGCGTGAGATTGTTAATCGTCCTCCCAGGGAGGGATGCTTTACTGTTCCGCCTCCAGCTCTAACACTGTTCTCTGTCTTTTGGGACTGGGCAGCAGCGGCAACAGAAAATATGATGAGACAAACTTCTCATTCCTGGGCAACTTTCACACTTTGGATCCTATCTACACTTTTTTCAGAGTGTGGGAAGTAACGATGAGAAGGGAGGGGCTGGGAAATGAGTTTTTCACTATTTAGATCTATATTTGTGGACCTAAGGGGTATGGAATCATTTATGTGTGTAGTGTGTGTATGTGTGTGGGGTGAGCATTTGCATGCATGTGAAATTATGTACACTTAACATCATACATATATATATATATATATGTGTGTGTGTGTGTGTGTGTATATATAGTTATTTGTGGTGGAATGATGATCATAGTCAAATTGCTACTGTAGAATGAGGAATTAAATGAAGTCCAGGTAAAGTGTGTTGTAATTAAAGAGCAAAGGGAATAAAGTAATTCCACTAACTCTATGCCCATAAATCAGTCAGTCAATATCTTATCCCCTCTCTCTCTTTCTCTCCTTCCACCCTTTCATGATGCCTGGGATTCTAGAATTAGATTTGGATAAAAGATTGTTGGCCTTTCCAAGAGTTTTTTTTTTTGAAGTGATGAATATTCTTGGAAGGTAAGGTCTTTCTCCACATGAGGGACTGACTCATCCTATTGCTTTCCCATATGGTGGTTGGGCTGAGAGCGCGGTGGAAGGAGTTTATCTGGACAAGTGTTGGTTAGGTGGGCGTCACAGTACTCACTCCAGAGTACCTTACTCAGTCTAGAATACCTACTGTCAGGAACTTCATGCTCTACCCAGAAGTTCTTGATGTTCATGTTGATAACAATAATAAACGGATGTAAACACATTCTGAGTTATGTGAATGATAATTTACGAGTCAGTCCATGAAACTTCAGAACTAGTGTTTGCATTTGTGTCTGCCCCTACTTAGTGGTAGTGATGGTGGTGGTGGTTATGTGCTGTGGAGTCAGTTCCAACTCATAGCGACCCTGAATAGAGTTTCCAAGGCTGTAAATCTTTATGGGATTAGAAAGTTTCATCTTTCTTCCACGTATCAGCTGGTAGTTTCTAACTACTGACCTTGAGGTTAGTAGCCCAGAGCTCCTTCCTACTTAATTGTTGTTGTTGTTGTTGTTGTTAAGTGCCATAGCGGTTCCGACCCATAGCGACCCTGAACAGGGTTTCCGAAGCTGTAAATCTTCATGGGAGCAGAAAGCCTCATCTTTCTCCCGTGGAGCGGCTGGTAGTTTTGAACTGCTGACCTTAAGGTTCACAGCCCGATTAGTAACCACTATGCTACCAGAGCTCCTACTAATAGTACTTGATTATTTTTGGATAATGAGGAAGGAGAGCTGATTGATTTGTAAATGATGTCTTTCTACCAAGTTTAGGCTAGATGATGCCATTTTCCAATGCAAATGTTTTGGAGTATAGTGTGAAATAGTTGGATTGACAAATTAGTTGTGACAAAATCTGATCTATCTCAGTAAATTAGTATTATTCATTTGAATCTTGTTGCTTTTTAAACTCTGTTTGAGACTTTCTTATAAATTTCTTTTGATGTTTGTAATACAGTAGCGTCAGATTTTGTCTAACTTTAAAGGAAGAGATGAGAATCAATATCAGCATGAAGCTGATTCCTGTGCGACAGAGGTCAGACATACCTCCATTTTCTGACCTTTTGACCAATTCTAACACCAGTCATCTCTCCCACGGCACTCTATCCTCGGCTGGGTTCTATAAGTGGTTGAAATGGCCACCAGTAATTCACAGACCATATGCACCATTATGGAGTTTATTGGGAAAATAAGTTGCAATTCAGGATCAGCATGAACTTGAAAGTTACAGAAACAACTAGGAGACCACAGATAGTCCGTCATGGAAGACAACTGCC
This sequence comes from Chrysochloris asiatica, assembly GCF_000296735.1. Taxonomy (NCBI): domain Eukaryota; kingdom Metazoa; phylum Chordata; class Mammalia; order Afrosoricida; family Chrysochloridae; genus Chrysochloris; species Chrysochloris asiatica. The sequence goes on along the minus strand of NW_006408558.1, from coordinate 3,553,133 downwards.
AACCAGGCAGGCCACATTCGGGCCTTACAGCTTACAACTCTTTAAGCTCCAACAACCCGTTCCTGGAGACATGCCATTCAGCCAAAAAGTCTTCTACCTGAAGGTCCTCCTCTTTCTCACTCTGGGTTGGCAAGCTCCCCCACAGTCACCTCATGTTGGTCTCTTGGGCCCCTCCACTTTGTGCTGCTGCTGCTCTTCCACACCATCTCTTCCCTCTTCACTGCCTCACTGTATCCAGTGTTACAGTTCCAAAAGACACTCTTCACTCCAGGTTCCACTTCATCCTGGTAGTGAGGTCCTCCTCAGAATCTGTGGGATTCACTCTTCTAAGTCTAACAGAATAGGAAAACCAACAAGCTGCAGGCATCTTATTTGCATAGTTTCTGTCCAATCCCTGCAAGAGTTTTACACATTTTATTTGCATAATCCCACTCAGTCATTTTGTGAGTTAAGAAACCATGGATAGAAAGAGTATGTAAAAGCAATTCACTTCACTTGAGTGTTACAGCTGTGTAGGCACTATGAAGAGTTTATTCTTAGTTGTTTACATGTTTTAAGCCTAATAAAACAATTTAAATCAATATTGGAAGTATGAGTGACTTTTTCCTTTAGGTGGGAATTTTGTAGATTACTCAAATTTTAAGAAATGCTAGTTTTATGTTGCAGAGAAAATCAGGCTGGGTGGGTGCCAGGATGAGGGATGGAGTTGGGATAGGAAGGGAAGGATCAAGATGGGAACATGGAATGGATGCTTGGGGATGGATGAGTCAAGGGGGACTGGAAAAGGATTTCTGAAGGTTCTAAACAAAAACTTGATTTACTTCACAATTTAGTGTAGAGCTGGTAATCTCATTACCAACTAATGGAAAAGCTATCTCAGGAAAATCTGGCATCTTTTTTCTGGATTACTTTAGAAAAGAAATGCATTTCTAAAGTGACTCATTATGAAAATTGGGGTTAGTTACCTCAACTAAGAAAGGTGGAGTGGTATTAGACCCTTTTCAGTTAGCTACTGGCAGATCCATGAACCTGGCATCAGAGCAAATGAACAAGAGTTAGACAGCAAGGCCTATGTCAGAGACCACTCAACCCAGGCCTTTGTATTGGGTGGAGTTCAACCATGGTCGGTTGTCAAACTCATAAGCCATTCCTTGGAAAACCCTATGCAGGGTTGCTATGAGTAGGAACTGACTCGATGGCACTTAACAACAAAACAACTGTACTTGGGGTAGAACTGTTATATTTTTGTGTTCTCTTTAGTTCTTCACAAACTGATCACACTTTTAAGTGGATTCAAAATTAAATTCAGAGAAAAGAACTTGTGTGACCAGGCTCTCCTGTGACAGATACTTGCAGGAAAGAAACTTGAACTAAGTGAACTACAAATCTCCCTTAATTTAGTAGGTGTATTACCCTAGTGCTGGACTGCAAAGTTAGTTTGAACCACAAGGTTGATGGATCAAGCTCACCAGCTACTCCTTGGAAAACCTATACAGGGTCAATATGGGTTGGAACTGACTCGATGGCATTTAACAACAACAACAAAGATTAACAATGCACAGGTGTTGTAAAAGTGAACATTTGGAAAATTAACACATTGGTGATTATCTCAGGGAAATATCAATACAGAAATAGCAACGATGCATGGAATGTTGTGATTTCTGGGCCTTTTGGCACCTTACTGTTATGTTGCTAACTACTGTCAAGTCAGCTCTGACTCCTGGCGACCTTGTGTGTAACATAAGGAAACACCTAGTTCCGCTCCATCTTCATGACTGTGGCATGGCTACGTTGTGTTAATCCATGTCATTGAGGCTTGCCTTCATTTTCAGTGACTTTTTTTTAACCAAACATGACGCACTTTTATAGTGATTTTTGTTTTCTGATGACGTGTTCAAAGTAAAGAAGATGTAGTCCCACACCCCTCATTTTGAAGAACCATTTTCATTGTATTTCTTTTAAGAATGATTTGTTCGTTCTTCAGACAGTTCATGGTTTGTGGTATTCCCAGTACTCCTCACCAACACCACCCAGTATAGTTGGCAAACACTTATCCTATGAAATTAAGGTTTAAAAAAAGAAAAAGTAGAGTGTGTTAACTATTGTTGTTGTTGTTCGGTGCCATTAAGTTGGTACCGACTCATAGCGACCTTATGCACAACAGAACGAAACACTGCCTGATCCTGAGCCAACCTCACTATTGTTGCCACGCGTGAGTCCATCGATGCTGCCACTTGGCCAATCCATCTCGCTAGGGGTCTTCCTCTTTTTCTCTGACCCTCCACCTTACCAAACATGTTATCCTTCTCCAGCAACTGGTTCCTTCTGACAATATGTCCCAAGTATGAGAGACGAAGTTTGGCCATCCTGGCCTCCAATGAGCACTCTGGCTGCACTTGGTCCATAACAACATAAAATTTCATAATATTCTTTAATCAGTAGTAGAATTATCATTATAATTCCTTAGGAAGTGGATGTAAGATTGCATAAGGTTCTATGATGTTGTTGTTGCTTTTAAGTGCCATTGAGTTGGTTCCGACCCATGGCGACTCTGCATAGGGCTTCCCAGGAGTAGCTGGTGAGCTTGAATGGTGGCCTTGCAGTTCAAATGGCTTTGCAGTTTGATGCGTTAACCCACAGCGCCACACCAGGACTCCTAAGGTTCTATTGCTGTTGTGAAGTGCTATCAAGTCGATTGCAACCCATAGCGACCCTGTGTAGGGTTTCTGAGGAGCAGCTGGTGAGCTTGAATGGTTACCTTACAGTTCAAAGCGACTTTGCAGTCCAGCGCATTAACCCACAGCACCACACCAGGACTCCTAAGGTTCTATAGATGTGTGTACATCTTTATACTTATTCTACTATATATATTATGCTGTACATACATAACTCGAGATCTTCCAACATAAGCTGCAATACAGTACTGTTTTCATTTTTCCTGTTCGCCATTTATCCATTTCCCCCTTGTGTCTTGTGGGAGGGGGATCTGCAGTGCATGAAATCAAATCTTTCCATCCTCAGAGAGGAAGGAAACCAAGTTCTTCTGAGGGCCAATGGCTTCGGCAAACTGATTTGAAGCTGGGTGTAGTTTTCAGTTTACAACTTGTCACTTTCATTTTATGTCATCATCAAACCCCCAAAAGCAATCCTTCCCAAGGGAGGTAGAAGGTGATGGGGGTGGGAGAGGATGAAAAATGAGACCTGACTTCTGTAAAGTGAATAACAATCCTGAACATTTATGTGTTCAATTAACGACAACATAACAAAGTCAGCCTCATCAAAGGATAAAGTAAAAAGATAATGTAGAAGATCAAATAAGAAGAAGGACTGTAAGTGTGAGGTATAAGGGAACAATGAAATAGAAATAAAGACTGGAGAAAAAGACCAAATAGTAAGTGGAAATGTTACCAAGTGGGTTTGAGTTTCAGATCTTTTTTCAAATGACACCTATTAAGGTTTTGTTGAACTAATTTACATTTATTTGATAATGAAAGAACTTCTCTATGTGTGGCTATTTTAAGAGGTGGGTTCATTTTTTTTTTTTTTTTTCACTATAAGATAAAAATGTGTGCCTCCCTCCTTTTTTCCATGAAACATTCATTATCTGTTCAATGAAATGAAAGAACGATTAAAAAGCAGATTTTTCTTTTGTGATTTTTTCCTTTGATCAAAGAAAGGGGAAAACTTTGATGTTTTCCATGTTCAAAGAGATTCTACATAGACTGACCTGATCTTCCTGTACAGTGTGCTAAAACCTTGTGCAGGTAAAAATGTGGTAAATATGTGAATAAACATGGCATTGCAGCATGCACAAATTACTTCTAGAGATAGGCTAATATCAAAATTGTAATTTATATTGCATAATAGATTTCCCTATGTGGTGCTGTAGGATAAGCACTGGACCGTAAGGTCAGTTTGAACTGTAAGGTGGTGGTTTAAACCCACCAGCTGCTCCTTAGAAACCCTATACAGGGTCGTTATGAGTCAGATCCAACTCTATGGCGCGTCACAATAACAATAGATTTCACAGTGTCTTACTTAGGGATTGAAGTATTTATTGCTAGTGAACTCCCATGGCAAACATTTTCTGTTCCTTTTGAAATGAGAAGTCCATGCAATAGCTAGCATGTTGTGGTTGTTCTTTGCTGTGGAGTTGGTCTCTGATTCATGCCAAACCCTTAGAGATTGATGGCACCTGGTTCTGAGCCATCCCCATGATGGGTTATGGGTGGGAACTTTGTGATCCATATGGTTTTCATTGGCTATTTTTTCAACAGATTTGAGAACTTTTTTTTTTTTTTTTTGCTAGACTGCCTAAGTCTGGAAGCTTTGCTGAAACATATTCATCATCATAGCAATATCCAAGTCTCTACTGATGAGTTGTTGTTGTTGTTGTCAGGTGCCATCGAGTCGGAACCAACTCATAGCGACCCTATGCAGAGCAGAACGAAACAATGTTCGATCCTGGGCCAACCTCACTACCGCTGCCACACCTGAGTCCATCAATGATGCCACCTGGCTGATCCATCTCGTTGGGGGTCTTCCTCTTTTTCTCTGACCCTCCACCCTACCCAGCATGACATCCTTCTC
>NW_006408558.1:3535100-3548443 GCF_000296735.1 Chrysochloris asiatica | reverse complement strand
GATGAGTGGATGGTGGCTATGCAGTGAGGTGTGTTGGATAGGAGTTAAAATTTTGTGATGATCCATAGGTTTTTTATGTTTAGGGTTTTTACTTTATTGTGAGTTGAGCGAAAGCTTATAGAGCAGATCATCGATTTTATATATCACATATTTCATTTCATGTGCTATTTCAACATATCTCATATTTCATTTCATTGAGATGATTACAATCCCCTCCATGTAAAGTCACTTATCTCTCTAACTCCCTGTGGTTTTTGCTTCCATTCCTCCTTTTTCAACCCTTGTCAATTTTGTCCTTAGGTAAATACTGTCATTTTTTTCTTGAATGTGGTGTGTGTACCTCACTAATATTGTTGTCCCTCCTGTATAGCTTTCTATTGCTTGACTTAACATTGAGCCATGGAGGTGACCAAGTGCCATGATTTTAGGGTTCCACCAGTCTCTATTTGACCAGTCAGCGTGGTGTTTTTTTTGTTTTCTTTTTATGATTTTGAGTTTTGTTCCCCATGTTTTCTCACACTATCCAGGACCTTCTTTTTGATGATCCATAAGGTTTAATTGCCTGAGCTGAATTCTGGGAAGAAGATCCCCAAGAAAGCACAGAATAGCAACAAATAGAGCATGATGGAAACACGTGGGCTACTAATTTAGGATTCCTGGCGGCGTGGCACTGTAGGATCAGCATTGGACTACGAACCATTCAAACTCACCAGCTGCTCCTTGGAAATCCTATACAGGGTCACTATGAGTCAAAACCAACTCAATAGCACTTAACAACAACAACAACAAACTTAGTATTTGCAGCCTCAGTGTTCAGAATAAACCTTTTACTGAGATTTCAGAGATTAATCACATTACGATGTATGTATTGCTTCCTTTCTATGATTTAAGCAATGTTGTAAGAGCTTTGTGAGTTACTGAAATCTCACAGCAACATAATCATATAAATATTTCTTTATCCTCATTTTTCCAATTAGAAATCTAAATAAAGCTCAGAGAAGAAAGTGCCCAAATCCAAGTAATACTTGGAGTTGTAAGATAAGCACTGGACTGCGAACCACAAAATCAGTGGTTCAAACCTACAATCCACTCCTCGGAAACCTTACACAGGGTCATTATGAGCCAGAACTGACTCCACATCATTTAACAACAACGAAAGTCTTGTCTCTAGGCTTTTAAATCAGTCCTCTTTCTGCTTCACATGGGCCGACTTGGATGCTCCTGAACTGAAGCCACAAAACAGTAATTTTACTTGCGAGTTTACGAACAGTGCCAGAGCTTCCGTCACCATATATTTCAGAGCATATCGGCTTTTCTTTTCACCTGGCAAGAAACAGTTAAATATCTGACTATGCCAGCCATTTTCACGGTGGAGGAGTTTTGCAGATGTCATATGGGTAAAAATATATGTTGTATGCCATCCAGGTGTGTTCTCTGCTTACTTTGACGTTCGAGTTTCTGATTAAATGTTCTTCACCTTCAGGTACCTGTGAGCTCTCAGTGATCTTACCAAAATCTGATACTATTAGCTGTGAATTTACCTCCTCCATGCTACTTTGATAGACAAACGTCAGCTGATGAGAGGCTTGCTGAATGGGGAGGGTACAAATTCACAGTCTTGAATTTGCTCAGATATATTGTGCATTAAGGAAGGAGGCAGGATAGCCTACCCTGTGTCCTGTATTTATTTGAGTGCAGAATCTTTGTTTCAGAATACGTAGCATTCTGCAACTTTTCAGCGTGATGCCACTTGGAAAACACTGGCTCAGACTATGTTGGATGAAGCACTAGTGGCCATTTTAATGGGGGAACATCACAAGAAGAAATTGGGAGTTAAGGAGTTTTATACTGCTTAAGTGTGCTTGTGAAGTTCATCCCTGTAGTCATACATCAAAGCAACTCAAATTTAACAAGTTTTACAGTCCTGAAAGTGTGGTGCTGTGGGCTAATGCGTCAGACTGCAAAGTCAATTGAACTGCAAAGGTCAGTGGTTCAAGCTCACTAGCTGTTCTTGGAAACCCTATACAGGGTCGCTATGGGTTGGAATTGATTCGATGGCACTTAATAACAACAATTAGGTACTCATTTCAAGTGTTGTTGTGTTTTAATGCTGAGCTCCTGTTCTCATCTGACTTGGATAGTCTTATTCCTTGTTGGTCTTTTTCATCCAACATTGGAGGATAAGCACTGGCCCATAAGGTCAGTTTGAATTGCAAGGTCAGCGCTTCAAACTCACTAGTCATTCCTCGGAAACCTTAGACAGGGTGGCTCTGAGTTGGAACTGACTTAAGAAAAACAACAACATCAGAGAATTGCATTAGCATCTTGATGATAACTTCTTTTGGACTCTAGGTACTGGTAGAGGTGTGTGTCTATGGAGAGAGAAACAGGCAACCACGTTTCCTGTTCCATTTCCCACTCCACCTTGTGTAAAGGATAAGGACATGGTGGGGATGAGACAGATTCCAATGTTTCTGGCAGCAGATGATAAGGTTTTAATACTGTTTCTGGCACCTTCCTTATCCTCAAGCTCCATTCTAAAAACTTGGCCTAGTGGAGCCCTAAAGCATGCCTGATGACTATCCATTACTTATGTTCTATGTTGTCAGTCTCTTGATTATCACATAGTCATAGAATGGAGCAGTCATATCAGCAATTATTCCTCCTCTACTGGTGTGGCGCTGTGGGTTAATGAGCCAGACTGCAAAGCTGTTTGAACTGCAAGGTTGGTGGTTTAAGCTCACCGGCTTCTCCTCGGGAACCCTATACAGGGTGGCTATGGGTATAACTGACTTGATGGCACTTAACAATAACAACAACCCACATTTGAAATGGTGTGGCTCTGTGGGCTAATGCATCAGACTGCAAAGTCTTTTGAACTGGAAGGTCAGTGGTCCAAGTTCACCAGCTGCTTCTTGGAAACTGAGGGTTGCTATGGAATGGACTCCAAGGCACTTAACAATAACAACAACCCATATTTGAAAGACAATCACAGGCCAGATTGCATTTCCTCAGTAAATCCTTGGCTGCTTTGCTGTCTTCTCTACCTTTCAATTGTTTTATTGAAGAAAATTTCCTCTTTCTCTAATTTTTGACATAAGACAGCAAATCAATTTGTTTTACATAAAATTAGCCAAATAAAAACATATGATTCAGAGAAAGGTTAGGAAAATCATTAATGCAATTAACTTTATTGTTACTTGTGAAGGTTTTCAATGAAAATCTATTTAGTCTTCATACATACAGTTTGAAATAAATATCAACCTTTAAGAGAAGTTGTCATGTGCCAGATCTTTGTATAATTCTTGTAAAGTCAAATTTAGACTGAGATTAGGGGAAAGGGAGACTAAACAGCAAATCTGAAGTTAGCTCAAAAGGAATGTTGCATTTAATCCAAACTCTAAGGTAGATACATGTGAGCTTTTCAGAATGTTTCCAGCTTCTTATTTATTGTACTTCATTCCATGTATTTGTGAAGAATTACCCTACATCCAAATGGAATCTCTTATTTTTTAAGCTGCAGTTAGAAAAAATAATTTTGTATCGCTTTCCCCTTTGGGTTTGTTTGTATCTGTTACTCTTGGTGACTTTTGAAAAGATTACCAACACTTATGCCATAGACAATGTTTGCCGACTTTAAATGATAATTTATTTATTTATTAAAGCAGATGGAGTACCGGGGGGCATGTATTTGGAAATGGTACAGTTAGCATGGTGGCTGAGTGTGAGACACTGAAGTCATAATTATTGGCTTCAAATGTTGGCTCAACTACATGCTAAGGATGTAACGTTAGGCAAACGTATTAGCTCTCTGTGCCTCAGTTGTTCCTTATGTAAAATGAGTTTTATAATAGTAGTACCCCACAAGCTTAAGATTTTTTATGTGGCACTGCAGGTTAATGCGCTGGACTGCAAGATTGGTTTGAATCATAAGGTCGGTGGTTCTAGGTCACCAGCTGCTCCTTAGAAACCCTAGGTAGGGTCGCTATGAATTGGAACCAACTGACAGCATTTAACAAGAGCTTAGAGTAGCACCAGATACATGTTGTTCTTGTTGTTGTTGTATACCGTCAAGTCAGTTCTTACTCACAGTGATTCCATGGGACTGAGTAGAATTTCCCGCAGGGTTTTCGAGGATATAATCTTAATGGGGGAGTTCTGGTGTGGCACTGTGGGAAAATGCATTAGACCATAAGGTTGGCAGTTCAAACTCACCAGCCACTCCTTGGAAATCCTATATAGGGTCGCTATGGGTCAGAACTGACTCAATGGCACTTAACAGCAACAAAAATCTTAATGGGGGAGTCCTGGTGTGGTTCCATAAAATAAGCACCTGACCTCAAAGTTGGTTTGGACCAAAAGGTCGGCAGTTCAAACTCACCAGCTTCTCCATCTTACCACGTCCTTGTCTCTGCCTCCATCCCTGGCATCACTGCTTCTCTGGGTAGGGTCCCGTTCTCTGCTCTTCTCCATTGATGGTCCCAGGGACCTCTGCTCCTTGACTATAAAGCTAATCACTCCCTCCTTGCTACAAAACGTCTACCTTTACCCTCACAACCAGTCCTGATAACAATTATTCACTATTGCATCACAAGAGACCTATCTGCATTTCCTTTCGCCAGCACTGCCTAAACAGATTGGATACTACTCAGTGGAGATTCTACCTTCCTCCATGCCCTCTGATCTAGGTTCCCTCTTGAAAGCTCGTAAGCCAGTCACTTCTTGCCTTTGTAGTCCCCCACCCCCATTTTGTGTAGCAATGTCCAAGTTGCCCATCCCTGTCTACTCTGTATATGGAGGGGGAACATCATTGGTTTTTATCATATGATACCTCTTGCATTGGTTGACTATTGATCATGTTTTTTTTTGTTGTTGTTTTTTTTTTTTAGCACAGTGACTCTATGTATTCCTTCCATTTTTTTCTTGAGGTTTTCTGATTCATGCAGCATTTTGCCCACATTGTTGTTAGGTGCCAACAAATTGGTACCAACTAACAGCAATCCTAAGGAGCTCTGATAGTGTAGTGGTTATGAATCAGGCTGTGAACCTTAAGGTCAGCAGTTCGAAACTACCAGCTGTTCCGTGGGAGAAAGATGAGGCTTTCTGCTCCCGTAAAGATTTACAGCCTTGGAAACCCTATACAGGGTCACTATGGGTCAGAACCGACTCGACGGCACTTAACAACAACAACAACAGCAATCCTACGTACAACAGAATTAAACCCTGACCTATCCTGTGCCAACCTCACAATTGTTGTTACACCTGAGCCTATTACTCTGTCAGTGTGTCAATCTATCTCGTTGAGAGTCTTCCTCCTTTTGTCCGAGCCTCCACTTTACCAAATATAATATACTTCTCCAGGGACTGATCCCTCCTGACAATATGTCTGAAATATGAGCAGCGTATTCTGGCCATCATGGCTTCCAAGGAGCATTTTGGTTGTACTTCTTCCAAGTACAACCAAAATTGGTTTGTTCTTTTGGCAGTCCGTGGTACTTTTAATATTCTCCTTGAACACTATAACTCAAATGCATTAATTCTTCTATGGTCTTCCTTATTCATTCTCCAACTTTGACATGCATATGAGGTTACTGAGAATATCATGGCTTGGGTAAGGTGCACCTTAGTTCTCAAACTGACATCTTTACTCTTGAATGCTTTAAGAAGTCTTGTGCAGCAGATTTGCCTAATGCAATACATCATCTGATTTCTTGACTGCTACTTTCTAAGTGTTGATGGTTGATCCAAGCAAAATGAAGTCTTTGTCAAAACTTCAATCTTTTCTCCATTTATATGGATGTTTTTTATTGGTCCAGTGGTGAGGATTTTTGTTTTCTTTACACTGAGGTGTAACCCATATTGAAGGCTGCAGTCTTGAATCTTCATAAGTATTTTAAGTCCTCTTCACTCTCAGCAAGCAAGGTTGTATCATCTGCATATCGCACATTGTTAATGAGTCTTCCTCCAAACCTGATGCCACTTTTTTCTTCATGTAACCCAGCTTCTAGGATTCGGTGCTCAGCATACAGATTGAATAATAATGGCAAAAGAATACAACCCTAGCACACACCTTTCCTAATTTTAAACCATTCAGTGTTCCTTTGTTCTGTTAAAAAAAAAAAAGCTGTCTCTTAGTCTATGTACAGGTTCCTCATGAGCACAATTAAGTGTTCCAGAATACTAATTCTCTGCAATGTTGCCCATAAGTTGTCTTGATCCATACAATAGAAAGCCTTTGCATTGTGGCCAGTAAAGCACAGGTAAACATCTTTCTGATATTCTCTTGTTTCCAGCCAGGATCCATCTGATGTCAGCATTGATATCCCTCATTTCACAGCCTCGTATGAACTGGGCTTGAACCTCTAGCAGTTCTCTGTCAATGTATGGTTGAAGCCATTTCTGAATTATTTTTAGCAAAAATTTACTTGCATGAGATATTAATGACATTGTATGATGATTTCTGCACTCCCTTGGGTTACCTCTCTTTGAAATGGGTACAAATATGATTCCTTTTCAATCAGTTGTCCAGTTAGCTGTGTTCCAAATCTCTTAGCATAGAAAAGGAAGTGCCGCCAGTGCTGCATCAGTTTGTTGAAAGATTTCAGTTTGTATTCCATTAATTCCCGGCATCTTGTTCTTTGCCAATGCCGTCAATGCTCCTTGAACTTCTTCCTTCAGTATCATTGGCTCTTGATCATACACTATCTCTTGAAATGGTTGAACATTTACCATTTTTGGTTCAGTGGCTATGTGATTTCTTCCATCTTCTTTTGATGCTTTCTGCATCATTCAATATTTTTCCATTTGTTGTTGTTAGGTGCCATCGAGTCTGTACCTACTCATAGTGACCCTATGCACATCAGAACGAAACACTGCCCAGTCCTGGGCAAACCTCACAATTGTTGCCACGTTGAGCCCTTTGATGCTGTACTTTACTAATCTATCTCACTGGAGGTCTTTCTCTTTTTCTCTGACCCATCACCTTACTAAACATGATAGCCTTCCTTTAATATTGCAAATCAACCCTTGAATTTTTCTTCAGTTCCCTCAGCTTAACAAATGCTGAGCGTGTTCTTCCCTTTTGGTTTTCTAACTCCAGGTTACAATATTTGACTTTGTTTTTTCAAGCTTTTCTTTGAGATTTTCTGTTCAGCTCTTTTACCTCCTCATTTCTTCCATCTGAATTAGTATCTCTACCCTGGAAAGCAAGTTTCAGAGTCTCTTTGGACATCCACTTTGGTCATTTCCTTGTTTCTTGTCTTCTTAATGACTGTTTGCTTTCCTCCTGCATGATGCCATTGATGTCATCCCACAACTCTTCTGGTCTTCAGTCTTTAGTGTCTAATGTATCAAATCTGTTCTCCAGATGATCTCAAAATTCAGGTAGGATATGTTCAAGGTCATATTTTGGCTCTCTTGGATTTGTTTTATTGTCCTTCAGCTTCAGCCTGAACTTGCGTATGAGCAATCTGCCCCTGGCCATGTTTTGGCTGATGATATGGAGCTTTTCCACTGTCTTTTTCCACAGATGTAGTCAATTTCATTTTTGTGTATTCCATCTGGTGAGGTCCATGTGTATAGCCATCTTTTACATTGTTTAAAAAGGTATTTACAATGAAGAAGTCATTGGTATTAAAAAATTGTGTCATGTGATCTCCAGTATCATTTTTCTCATTTGTCCATAGAATCTTTCAAATTTGTAAGTTGAGGCTCAAGTTTTATCTTTTATTCTGACAACTTGACAAATGGTGAATGTCTTTATACATTCCATTATAAGATTGTGTTTGCAGTCTAAATATATGCATACATGGTCATGTTTTCTTTAGGCTCTTCAGAGATATTTTTATCTGGATTAGATCATCCTCATTTCAAGTTCAGTGCATACTAAACAGATATTTTTTCCAAATTACCTCTTCTTTCCTAGTGACCTTATTCTCCTGGTTAACAGGTGTATTCCATGCTCTCCCAGCCCCCCACCTTTTATTAAGCTTTTCCCTTTCCTTTCTATTCAGCATCTACACAACACTGAACCCTTTGAATGCTTTGTTCTTTCTCCTAAACACCCTCTTCCAACATTTTTTGCTGCTTATTTCATAGATCTGCTTGTTATTTTAAAGTGCTGTTAAGTAGATTCTGTCCCATAGTGACCCTGTACAGGTTTCCCGAGGAAAACAGCTGGTGGGTTTGAACCGCTGACCTTGTGGTTCACAGACCAGTGTTGACCCTATAGTGCCACACCAGGGGTCCTGTTTAGATTATCAGAATACCCTCCTAACCAGTTTTCAGGATACCATCATCCTGTCCTTTCTCCCCTGGGTAGCAGCTAGACTAGTCTTCCTAAAGGCCGTGTTATATTAACTTTCACTCCTGAACTAAAACTTACAGTGGTTCTTAGTAAAGTCCAAAGTCCTCAGTGCAGCTTGTCTCCATTTGTTGTTATGTGCCGTGGAGTCAGTTGCGACTCATAGCGACCCTGTACAGGGTTTCCGAGGCTGTAAATCTTTACGGGAGCAGAAAGCCTCATCTTTCTCTGGCGGAACAGCTGGTAGTTTCGAACTGCTGACCTTGCGGCTCACAGCCCGATTTGTAAACACTACGTTATCAGAGCTGTCAAGTCGATTCCAACTCATAATGATCTTGTATAGGGTTTCCAAGGAGCAGCTGGTGAACTTGGACCGCCGACCGTGCAGTTCAAGCCAACTTTGCAGTCCAGCACATTAGCCCACAGCACCACACCAGGATTTATCACTACCATAATTTGACCTTAGCACCTGTTCTAAGGATCTCTGGTAGCTTAGTGGTTACAAGTCTGGCTGCTAACCTCAAGGTCAGCAGATAGAAATGACCAGCCATTCTGTGGGAGAGAGATGAGGCTTTCTGCTCCCATACAGATTTACAGCCTAGAAGCCCTATGCAGGTCAGAACCAACTCCACAGCACAAAACCACTACCACCTGTTCTGCAGTCTACATTCCTTCTTCATGTCTGTTGTCATAACTATCACATAAGGTTCAGGGTTAACTTATTTTGTTCCAGTCCTATTTAATTTCCTTTACCCATAGTTCCACTCGAGCATCTTTCACCTAAGAACTCTGGTAGTATAATAGTTAAGTTAACTGAAAGTCTGGCTAACTGATTGAAACCACCAACCCCTCTTTGGAACAAAAGATCTATGATCCCATAAAAATGTCAGCCTAGGAAATCCTGTGGGGCAGTTCTACTGTGTCTTACTGGGTTATTATGAGTCCGAATTGACTCAGTGATACTCACAATAATATCTTTCACCCATTCCTTAAGTTTATACTCAAGTCTTTCTTTTCTCCTTCAGGAAACCCTTTGATACACCCTTCCACTCCAGGACTCTATAATTCTTCTTTTCTGTACCTCTCATTTCTTGCCTTGCATGAATACTGAACTGTTGTTTGTTAATTTCTCAAACATTTATAGACAGTAACTCTCTAAGAACAGGTTTTATTAATTACTTTTATAGTTCCTCCTAGTATGATTTATATAACCAGTTAACCAGTTGCTACTGAGTTGATTTGGACACGTGGTGTGTGTGTCCTAGTAAGCTGTGCTCCAGGCAGTTTTCAGTGGCTGAATTTTTAGAAGCATACCTCCAGACCATTCTCCAGAGATGTCCCTTGGTGTACTTGAGCAGCCAGCCTTTCTGTCAATATCCAAATACTTAACTATTTGCACAGCCTGTGGACACCAGTGATTTACATGTTGTAGTTGTTGGATTTTTTTTTTGTTGTTGTTATTGTTGTGTACCATCAAGCTGGTTCTGACTTATAGCAACCCTTATAGACTTTCTGAGGCTATAAAACTTTATGGGAGCAGAAAGCTTCCTTTTCCTTCCACTGCTGACCTTGCAGTTAGCAGTCCAATGTGTTGTCCACTACACAGATGAACCCATGGTTAAACATGGTCATTACATGTACTGCTGGTACTCAAAGGAAATGTTATGTGGGGCTGTGTTCACATCAGTACTATGCAAACATAAGAGTTGTGATTAACTGTTGAAAATGGTTTTGGAATTTTGCTGATACTTGCCTCTATTACGGAACAACAGTATTTTACGTGGACTTTTTAAGATCTTCAAACCTTAATTGCCATTACTGTGATGTTTTTCTATAGTAGGTTGCATAGATAGGGCATCATTTGCTCATATATTTGTTGATTTATACCTATATTTATTAGGTCTTGTATTCAGTCACTATGTCCAGTTGTTACTCTTTCTTATTTAAAAGCTTGCTAAAGTAGGTAGGCTGTTTATTGTTAGTTCCTCATTCCCTTGGTCTCCAATATTGGACCATGAATTGTATTTATCTTAATATACACAATTGCTTGAGGACAGGATGAGTATCATGGTTCTTTGCATCATTGCATTAACACCCATAACTTCTCTAAGCCATTGCTATGTCTGCTGTGTTTCAGCCTGTATCACCTATGATAGAATGTAGCGCTACTGGAATTCTCTAATAGAACACTTTGGTGAAAAGCATTTTGCTGAAAAATAATATGGGATCTGGAGTTGTATGGCACGTTGTTGTTGTTGTTAAGTGCCATTGACTAAAGTCTGGCTCATGATGATCCTGTATAGGGTTTCTGAGGAGCGGCTGGTGGATTTGCATCACCGACTTTGTGGTTAAAACCGACCTTGTGATCTAGTGCTCTTTCTGCAGCACCAAACCAGTAGATGGGCCTTTTTATCATCCAGTAGGGAGTATATCCAAGGAAGCCTGGCGGTACAAATGGTTAGATTTCAGCTGCTAACTGAAAGGACCTTGATTTAAGCCGCTAGTTGCAGTACAAAGATACGGCAGTCTGCTTGGAAATATTATGGGGCGGTTCTACTTTTTTCTATAAGGTCACGCAGAGTCAGAATCAACTCAGTGGGAAGAGGTGGTTTTTTTTTGGTTGTTGTTGTTTTTTAAGTCGTATATACTGTCGTCATCAGATAATTCTGCGTGTCTGCATTAATTTTTTTGAATCACTTTCTAAGTGATTCATATGAATCAATATATTGTGTTTTTCTGTCTTTATAAGCTCTGCTTTTAAAGCACCATAGTTTCTATCTTCCTTGCAAATTTAAGCAGAGGGCCTTCTTATCTATCTTCAGGTCACTGCAGAGTCACTGCTGGGCATCCTTCTAAATTACCCTTTGATCCATGGGTTTGGCTTTCTGGTGTCCACACCATCAAGTGTCTTCAAAATTCACATGTAGAAGAGAGAAATAGCTAATAGATAATCAGTTCTGACTCATAGCAACCCTGATGTGGCTTGGGGGTTAATGTGCTGGACTGTAAAGTTGATTTGAACCACCTGGTTGGTGGCTCAAGCTCACCTTCCACTCCTCAGAAACCCTATACAGAGTATCTATGAGTCAGGACAGACTCGATGGTACTTAACAACAACAACAACATAGGGTTTCCAAGGAGTGGTCAGTGGGTTTGAACTGCCCACCTTGAAGTTAGCAGTCAAGTGCTTACTCTAGAGTGCCACACTAGGGCTCCAGTAAGAGGTTATTTATTTGTTTTTAATAGGTTATTTCCTCTTAGAAAATTTCTAACACGTTTACTTTTGAGTGCCTGCAAGGAAAGTACTTATTATGAGTGGGTGGTTTGAGTTCAGAAGTTCTGTTGTGGAGCTACATTATGTTTTTAGGATATAAACATTTAGGAGCCCTCCCCCCTTCTTTTTTTTTTTTTTTGGATCCCTTTCATAGTGATGAATTAGAAGGAAGAAGATGAAAGAGCAATTAGAGATATTACAGATACCATTTTCAAATATTGTTTATTTCCGATCCTAACTCTCCGTGGATTGTGGCATGAGTTCTATGCTTCACTCACCCATACCTTACACTCACACTAGTCAGAGACAAGCTCATTGTCTCTTTTATCACAACTTTGTCCTTTGAGTTTTCTGTGTCAAAGTTTGGGACTGTCATTTCCTGTTGGTGCCCCCAGGAGTGACTCATTCAGTATAACAAATAATTTGCCATGTCCTCCCAAATAGTCCTAATTCTTTTATTTGATCCTCATTATGACAAACTGCCTTTCTTACTGGACTATCTCATCTACCACGGGCACACCACAATGCTCCAAGCCTTCTGAAATGGAGCTCATTGGTGTTTCTTCCCTTACTGACTGAAGAACATAGTTGAAACATTTGTAGAATTCTCCACCCCCCATCAAGGATCCCAGGTAGTGTAGTAAATTTTGAACTGGGCTGCTAACTACACGGTCAGTAGCTCCATGGAATAAAAAGGAGACTTTCTGTTCCTGTAAAAACTTATAGCCTCAGAAAGCCTACACAGGGTCACTATGAGTTAGAATAATTGACTCACTGGCACACAACCACCACCACTCATGTCCCTATCTTTTGTTGGCACAATCTTCCCACATCTATATCCAATGGTGTCTTTTGTTTAACGGTGTAGTCCTGATCCACTTCCTGAGACAGACCTGATTGAGAAGGTGTGTATATAAATGTCCATTCCCCTCACTACTCTTCCTATATCCAATGGGCACTGACCATAAGTACTTCTCCAATACCAGAAGTTGATGGTCTATTGATGATTTCTGGGTTGTGGTATCTTCTCACTGTTTATAGTGCTATTCAGAGCAATTTCCTTCCCTCAAATGACCAAGATTTGCATCTTCCACCCTCTTGTATTTAACTACTCTTGGCTTTTACCTGAGTCCTAGTTGTTGGTCAGTCACTGAAGTTAATGTTATAAAAAAGTCTTCCTCAAAAGCTTTGTCTTGGAACTCAATAACTACTTGTCAGTTGGGAACCCTCCTGTCTGAATTATTCTTATCAATTCTTGTGATTGTATATCCCAAAGTACTTGTGAGATGGATGTTGATGCACTATAGTGAAACCTGTGACAGCCAGAACTCAACAGGACTGCCTTCTTTTTCTGGGTCTTGCAAATTTTCCACCTTTAACAGAGCTCAATCTTACCACTTTCTATCATGCTCTATTAGTCAGAAATATTTGTGTTTTCCTTCTCTGACAGGTTCCAACTTTTGCAGGTCTTACTGTACAAGGGAACTTCAAATAGTTCATGGAAAAATTGAATTGAAAAATTGCTGCAACAATAGAATTTTTAAAAGACTACATCATACAGGAAGAAAGCAAAAGATCATTAAAAGCAAGAAAGAAGGAAAAGATTAATGGATGTCAGAAGAGACTCTGAAACTTGCTCTTCAGCATAGATTCAACATATGGGAAAGCAAATGGAAGAAATGAGGAGGTAAAAGAGTTGAACAGAGAATTTCAAAGGGCAGCTCAAGAAGAGAAAGTCAACCCAATTAAAAAATGGGCACATAACAT
>NW_006408558.1:3531189-3532370 GCF_000296735.1 Chrysochloris asiatica | reverse complement strand
AATGCATATGATCAAGAGCCGTTGATACTTAAGGAAGAAGTCCAAGGTGCACTGAAGGCATTGGCAAAGAACAAGGCTCTGGGAATTGATGGAATACAAATTGAAATCTTTCAACAAACTGATGCAGTACCAGTGGCACTCACTCATCTGTGCCAAGAGATTTGGTAGACAGCTATCTGGCCAACTGATTGGAAGAGATTCATATTTCTGCCCATTACAAATAGAGGTGGCCCAACAGAATGCAGAAAACATCAGACATTTATCATTAATATCACATTCACATATATTTTTGCTAAAGATAATTCAAACATGTCTGCAACAATACATTGACAAGGAACTGCCAGAGGTTCAAGTTGGATTCAGATGAGGATGTAGAATGAGGGGTATCATTGCTGATGTTAAATGGATCTTGGCTGAAAACAGAGGCTACCAAAAAGTTGTTTTGTTGTTGTTGAGTTCTGTCAAGTCAGTTACAACTCATAGTGACCCTGTATAGGGTTTCTGAGGAACTGTTGGTGAGTTTGAATGGATGGCCTTGAGGTCTAGTGCTTTATCCTACAACACCCCAGGATTCCAAAAGGAGTGAAGGTAGAGAACTTTGAAAAGTGGGTTGGTATTTGTGTGCTGTTAAGTCATTTCTGACTCAAAGCAATCCTGTATAGGGTTTCTGAGGTTATAAATCTTTATGGGAGCAGAAAACCTCATTTTTCTCTCATGGAACAACTGGTAGATTTGAACTACTAGCCTTGTGGTTAGCAGCCCAACGTGTAACCCACTACACTACCTGAGCTTCATTGACTATGCAAAGGCTTTTGACTGTGAGGCTCATGGCAAGCTACAGACAACACTGCAGAGAATGAGCATTCTGGAATACTTAGTTGTGCTTATAGGGAACCTGTACATAGAACAAGAGGCAGTTTTTTGGACAGAACAAGGGGATATTGAATGGTTCAAATATAGGAAAGATTTGTGGCAGGGTTGTATTCTTTCACCATACTTATTCAATCTGTATGCCGAGCACCTAATCCTAGAAGCTAGATTATATGTAGAAAAAAAAGTGGCATCAGGATTGGAGGAAGACTCATTAATAACCTGTGATATGCAGATGATACAACCTTGCTTGCTGAAAGTGAAGAGGACTTAAAACATTTACTGATGAAGATCAAAGAGCACAGCCTTTG
>NW_006408558.1:3501292-3529449 GCF_000296735.1 Chrysochloris asiatica | reverse complement strand
ATGCTTGGTTAAGTGGAGGGTCAGCAAAAAAGAGAAAGAGCCCCCTGCCCCCCAGGAGATGGATTGACACAGTGGCAGCAGCCATGAGCTCAAGATTAACAACAATTGGGAGGTTGGCCCAGGACTAGGCAGTGTTTCATCCTGTTGTGAATAAGGTCGCTATGCGTGGGAACCAACTTGAGGGCACCTAACAACAACAACACCATACACACAGACACACAGACACATCTGTTTCCTAGAGCTGCCTTAAGAAAATATCACACACCTAGTTCTTTAAAACAAGTGAGGTTTAGTTTTTGCTCTGGAGAGAGACCATTAGTATGGAATCAGCCTAGGAGTTTGTGGTCAGGGCTGTGTTTCTAAGACTCTGGGGTAGAATCCATTCCTTGCATCTCTCAGCTCCTGCCACTGCTGATATCCCTTGACTTGTGGCCTCATCGCTCCAACTTTGGCCTCCTTGGTGACGTTACCTTCCCCTCTTCTGTCTGCAGTCAAATTGCCTTTTGCTTCTTCTTTAGACAATTTATGAAGCATTTGGAACCTACACAGCTAACAGAATCCTTTATTTAATTTGATCTGCAAAGTCTTTGCCATATAAGGTAACACTTTCAGGTTCTAGGGATCACCACCCAATATCTACAGAGGGCCTTAGGCAGCCTACTACACTATGTGTCATGGTTTCCAAATTAGGTTTGGGAAGATGTCAGTGGTGAATGGAAAACATTTATAGGCTCTCTGTCTTAATCAGGACCAGGACTATACCATCAAATCAAAGACACCAGTGGTTCTAGATGTGGGAGGATTATGTAAACAATAGATGGGTGTATGTCTTGTCCATCAAGTTCAGTTTTACCTACCTAACTTGAGCCTGCTACTTTCCTTTCAGGAAAACCCAGCCTTCAGTATGGGTTGCATCTCAATGTAAAGAAAACAGAAACCCTCACCAATGGGCCAGTAAATAACATCACTATCAATGGAAAAAAGATTGAAGTTGTGAAAGACTTCGTTTTGCTCCGATCAACCATCAACACTCATGGACACAGCAGTCAAGAAATTAAACGACGTATTGTATTTAGGAAAATTTGATGCACAAGACCTCTAAAGTTTTCAAGAGCAAAGATGTCAGTTTGAAGACTAAGGTATGCCTGACTCAAGTCATGGTATTTTCAGTTACCTCTTATGCATGTGAAAGTTGGACAATGAATAAGGAAGACTGCAGAAGAATTGACGTATTTGAGTTATGGCACTGGAGAAGAACATTGAATGTACCATGGATTGCGAAAAGAACAAACCAATTTGCGTTGAAAGAAGTACACCCAGAGTAAAGTGCTCCTTGGAAGCCAGGACAGCCAGACTTAGTCTCCCATACTTCAGATGTATTATTAAGAAGGACCAGTTCCTGGAGAAGGATATCATTTTTGGTAAAGTGGAGGGTCGGAGAAAAAGAAGAAGATCTCCACAAGATGGATTGGCACAGTGGCAGCCGCAATGGGCTCTGGCGTAGTAACAATTGTGAAGTTGGCACAGGACCAGGCAGTGTTTTGTTCTGTTGTACATAGGGTCACTGCTATGAGTTGGTACCGACTCGATGGCACCTAACAATAACAACACGTTCCTTTTAAGGAGCAAAGGTGTATGGTGCAACAGTTACACACTCAGTGACTAGCTGAAAGTTTATGGCAGTAGAAAGACCTGAGAATCTGCCCTGATAAAGTTTACAGACAAGAAACCTTTGGAACAGTTCCACTCTGTCACATGGGGTGGTTATGTGTTGAAATCCATTTGACAGCACACAATAGGAGCTCCCCTTTGATGAATTCCTGGATGGTGCAAACAATTCATGTGCTAAACTCCTAACTGAACTTCAACTTGGAATTTCAAATCCACCTGGCGATGCCTCAAAAGTAATTTCTGTAAAAATCAGCCAGTTCTGCTCTGACATACATGGGGTTGCCATGAGTGGGAGTTAACTTTGGGAAGCGGTTTGGATTCCTGTTTGTTTGATTGTATTTTACTTCCTTTAGAAACCCTGGTCCTGAACATTCCCAAACCAGGGTTAAACTTATATGCTCTTTTTGCTCTTTTGCCTCCTTATCCACCTCACTTAAATCTTGAGCATTGTCCCCAGCAATGCTTCCAGGTCCTCAGAGTCTGTCTCATGCGAGGGGCCACTATTGCTTTTCCTTTCCTGCCATTTTTCCTCCTGTCCATTTCACCTCAGTCTCAAATACTGAATTTTAGAAAATACGAAATTTCTTTTCAAAAATCCCATCCCATCTTGCTCCATCCCTCACAAAGACTTTGTAATTCAGACCCTTCCAGATAATCACCACACCTTTGCTTAACTGGGACATCTCTAGTCATGCCTTAAGATATGGGCTACCATTTGCTTGTCTAGAATGCCCATTCCCTTCTTCTCTGTTTCATGAAATATCATTTATTTTGCATGGTCAAGTTCAAGTGTCAACTCCTCTGAAATTTTCCTGAATCCCTCCTCCCCCTCCTTTCTGCCTTTCCACAGCTAATTAATTATCTCGACCCTGTGTCCTTCCTGAGCATTCTGTTTAAATTGGAATCTAACGCTCACAACACTGCATTATGCTTTAATGTTTATATCTCCTCCTTGCTGTACTTTGAGACTCAGGAATAGGATGTTAATTCATAATTTTTAAAAAAATATGTATAATATTTCAGTATACTTTAGGTGAAAGTTTGGTTTCCAATCAATAGTTCATAGACACATTGTTCTGTGGCCCTGGCTGTAGTTTTTACAATGTGTTAGCACTCTCTCCATTTCCTCCCTGAATTCCCTGTTTCCATTCCTTCAGTTTCCCTGCCCCTCTCTGTCTTTTCATCTTTGGCTTTGATCTCTCTTGATTGGTTTAAGGAGCACATTCTTCACATGTTATTGTTTATTTTACATCCCTGTCTATTATTTGTCTGAAAAGTGGTCTCCTGGAGTCTTCAGTTGCAAGTTAGAAGGTTGTCTCCTGGCCATAGTCTTGGGGGTTCAAGTTTCCTGCAGGTCAGTAAGTTTAATCTTTTTTTTTTTTTAATTGTTCATCTAGTTTAGAAGTCCTGTTGTGACACTACAGGATAATGCACTGGACTGCAATGTCAGTGGTTCAAACCCACCTTGTAAATCCTACACAGGGTTGCTATGAGTTGGAACCAACTCAATGACACTTAACAACAACAGTTCTGGTTTTAGGATAGAAGATGCTGTGGTTCATGTGTGCCATTGGTCCTTTGTACTAATTGCTTCCTTGAGTCTAAAGTTTTTCTTTGTTATCCTTTGCACCAGGCAAAAGAGACCAATAGTTATTTCTTAGGTGGCCACTCTCATGCTTTTAAGGTTCCAAAATGCATTTACAAAACTAGGGTGTAAAACATTATATTTAGGAGTTGTTTTGTCACTTGACCTAGATGTTCCCTGAGGCTATGGTCTCTAGTCGTCAAGTCCAGTGGTTCAGTCCCAATGTCTAAGTAGCTTCTATAACTGTGCCCCTATGTGATCTATTATATGAGGGTAAGTAAAAAAAGTATTGTTGCTAAGGTTCCAGTTCACACATGCGTGGGTTTATTCTAAACAAAGCGTGTTTAAACATACCCTTGTGATTGGTGGATAATGGCAGATACGTTTTCTCAGCAATACTTAGTCTAACTAGGGTGTCTTCAAAAGAAAAGGTCCAATCAAAACTGTAGCTTCTGAAGGGGTCTGCTGGGCTAATTAAATTCAAGGCAGAAAGGTCAGCTTAAAAGATTATGACAACTGTTTTTTAGGATTCCCAAGGGATAATGTTAATAGATTTTCATGAAGGACACAGAATAATCATGGGGCTTATTAGAAATAATTTTTTTTTATTTTTTGACTTTTTGTTGTGAGATGAGTTAAAGTTTACAGACAAGACCATCAGTTTTGAATTCAACAAATTATGCACCTTGTTTTTATCTCAATGATTACAGTCCCTGCTTATTCAACAAGAGTTAACCTACTTCCTCCATGTGGTTCTTACTTGCATTTCATCCACCTTCTCAACTTTGTCCTTTGGAAAATGCTGCCCTTTTGATTCTGAATGATAGACAATTCCGTGGTGAACATACCTTATTAGCATTGTTGCCCACTTCTATAAACCTATCTACTGCTTAGCTGAAAATTGGGACACAAATGAGTTCCTTTCCAGACCTGAAGGGTGGTCAAGGATCATAGTCTCAGATTCCTCCAGTCTCTCTCTGATCAGTAAACCTTGTATATCTTTTTTCCCTTTAATTAAATAACTTTGAGTTTTGTTGCAGATTTTCTCGCACTCTATTCGGGACCCTAATGTGATCCCTTTCAGGGCTGTTGGTAGTGGTAGTCAGGCACCATCTAGTTCTTCTGGTCTCAGAGTCCTGGAGACTGGTCTTTACTTTTATATTAGTCTATTGGACTAATTGATTCCAAGACTCTTCAATTCTTACCCCTCCTTTTTCTTTTTCACATGAAGAAGTTTTTAAAAATTGAAAACTACATTGATGAGAAAAGGTCAGGAAAGTTGGCCAAGGAATTTTTTTCATCAATTTACCTGTTCATTCTTTCTGGGTAGCAAAGGCTGTCCTAGGAGAATGTTATTGGAAAACCTTCCCTCATCCACCCTACAACCCAGATCTTGCCCGTTAGACTTATTTTTGCTCTGAATTTTTTTCAAAAAACCAACATTTAAAAGGAACTTGATTTATTTGAGTCCCTTGCGAATGTCTCAACAGCCATTTTGACATGGTGTAACTAGAATGGAAGTGTTAGAGAGTTGGAAACACCACCTTCGAGAGGGTTTAGACCGAGATAGTTCCATATTTTTATATTTTTCTTTAGTGAAGTTTTCTACAATTTTTTAATACTTTTTGATTTATTTTCACATCTATGAATATACATACAGCCTTTATAAATATGTATATAGACTCATCCACCACCGTATCTGTTTATGTGTATTGATGTATTCCTGTATGAACTCCCTCACCTACTTAGCATACATATTTACCTATATGTTGTTGTTGTTGTTTACCTATATAGCTACTCATAAATTATTGTTTATTATTACTGTTGCAGGACAGTATGTGTTATAGCATTTTCTAGCGTTATTCTTGATTCTGTGTACCTCTCAGTGTCTTCCTTTGCCTTGGTCACAGTGTGTTGTCTAACCCCAGATTGCGTATTGCCCTTTCTTTCATCAGGATGGACTCTTGTCTAGTGTCAAATATTGCTTTTCTCTCCCTCCCTACTATCAAAGAATGTTTCTCTGTGTAAA
The DNA here is from genome assembly GCF_000296735.1 of Chrysochloris asiatica. Taxonomy (NCBI): domain Eukaryota; kingdom Metazoa; phylum Chordata; class Mammalia; order Afrosoricida; family Chrysochloridae; genus Chrysochloris; species Chrysochloris asiatica. The sequence goes on along the minus strand of NW_006408558.1, from coordinate 3,524,164 downwards.
CATATTCTTAATTACTTATAATAGTGGCTTCATACAATATTGGTCATTTTGTGCTTGATGTATTCGTTCAGCATAATGTCCTTAAAATCCATTCATGTTTGTGAGATGCTTCATGGATTCATCATTACTCTTTATCCTTGCATAGTATCTACTGTATGTTTACAACTCTGTTTATTCATCTATTCATCTATGTTGGACGGTTAAGTTGTTGCCATCTTCTTGAAATTGTGATGACTATGAATTCATCTTTTAGCTCAGCACATGACACACGGTCAGTGACTTAGATATTATTTTTTAATTAATTAATGCATTCAGATTTCAAACTTTTCATAATTCACAATATCCTAGGAAATTAAAAATATACACATCTTATAATTTTTTTATAAATCTGAAAGTGATTATTTACTGTAGGTGGCTATGCATAGCCAATTTTGGCATTTGTTTTCAATACAAACTGATTTAAATTTTTCTGACTGTATTCTATTCTTAAATTTCTTTCATTGTTGGGTGAATTTACTCAAACATGAGACTTTACTAAACCTGCAAGGTTACCAGTGTAATTTTGTTACTTGACTTACTTTGTTGAAGATCTAGACTTTTTAAGCAAAAATTCGAAACTTAGGACGATTGCTTTTGTGGACTTATTGAAAGTCTATTGAAGCAGGATTAGTTTTGCCTTTTCCCTGGGTGTTGTGTTTGTCTGAGTAGATTTGTATTTCAGAGTTCGTCTTCTCACCTTTTCAGTGGAAGCTGGAGACAGGAACCACTGCAGCCAACCTGATCTGAAACGTTGTTGTGCCCTTAGAGGGATAGGCCCTGCTGCATTGCTAAGGTCTGTTTTCTATTTCTGCAGCTTTTTAGAGGCTTGTGTAGAGGATGCTGGTATTTTATTATATTGTATAATCTTATATATTTATGAGAGACTCAAAGGGCTTTGAGGATTTTCTTTTTTGGTACCTAATCTTCTAACAGCTCTCTGAGGTAGGTTGTGGAAAGTGTTATCTCCATTTTGCAGATGTTATAACAGAGGCATAGCACAACTTGATATAGGCCCCACAACAAATCAGGAAAGGAGTGGAAACGGTTATCCCAGTCTTTCAACCCCCATTTCAATGATCTAAATGCCAGATAACTTAATTTTAATTTTAATTCTCAGTTCTAGCTTGGCATGAAATGTTGTTGTCAACATGCATGTGGTGGTCAGTGCTGCAATTTTAGTAAGATTTTTTCTGTCTTCTACATCCTCCAACTACTTCTTTCATTTGTTACTCACACACACACATGTGCATGCACACACACACACAGAAACTTCTCTGTGTGTGTGTATTCCATTTTTCAAAATGATTTATCTACAAAATTGGGTCCTGCAGAGAGGTTACTCAATCTGGAGACTCTATGCAGATGTGTGACATTTCCACATTATTGGTATATTTGATATTTCTGGTGCTTCTCCTTGTCAGTTGAATATAATACATAAATATTACCTAGAGACAAGAAGGCACTTAAAAACACATCCCATGACAATGGAAAATCCAAGAAAGTAAGAAATCCCATAACATCAGACAGGAGATACTTACTGAATTAAGTAGATACTTACTAAGAAATAAGTGTTTTTATGTAGATAACTCTTACATGTAAGTGAGCTCAAGTTGTGTCTTTCATACCTGTTTCCTCCAATGTTAAGATTTTTTCTAATTTAAAACAAGTTCTGGATCCCATTTGTCTCACTCCCTAAAAGGAGTGTTTAAAGGGGCTTTGTGTTATGCATGGTAGAGACTATGGGAAAGCTTGGTTTTTTCTTTATGATTGAATTTTGAATGCCACTCTCTTTCCCCAAATGGCATTAATTAGTCTATTGCTCCTTGAGTGTGGAGGAACTGCCTAGCAGGGAAATTTCTCTCCAGTTTTAGAGTCTCTGAGGCACAGTTTCAATTTATTGCTGTGGAACAGTGGGGCGTCAGGCTCTGACACAGGATGCCTTAAGGAAAGCTGCCTCCAGACCTTTGTGTGAGGATTTCCAGAGAGGATTTGCAGCACCTGGTAGAGGGGATATGCTTGCCAGCCTCCACTTTGCAGCCTTTCCCCCTCCACCCTCGGCACCACCCTGTAGCAGGGGTGGCGGTGGCGGCAGCAACTATTTTAACTTGAAACTGTTTGGAGCTGCTGGGGTGGAGGCCACCCAGAGCTTCTGTGAGCAGCTGTAGCTGCAGGTTTCCAATTGACCAGAGCGGACTGTTCTCACTATCTGCACTGAACATGGGTGGCCATGATCCCTTAGGATAATGTAATTTCTCACTCTCTGGAGGTGGAAGTTATTGTCTTCCTTTGCAGCTTGTTGTCTGAAGTCGTTTTGTAAGGCTCCAGGCTTCTGCTGACTCACAGGATTGCTCACAGAAAAACTCCCTGACTTGCTTACAGTCTCCCTCCCCTCCTCCTTCCCTTAGTCTTTCTTCTTTACTCCATTTAATGGTTTTTGAAATGGTTAAAGAGGCAACACATCTTTCCCCTTCTAGCTGGTAAATAGTAAGTTGAAAGAACTGTTATGCACAGCTCTACAAAAGTTTGCAAAACTTCTTAATGCCTTCCTTTTTCACTGCTAACTCCATTTCCTCCTCTCTGCCTCTCCTCTGAAAACTTTCTGGGTCTGCCACATGTATAAATGTGGTCTGCATGTGATTACAGAGGCATACTTCTCATATGGGGACTTTTTCCGATTAACAAGTTGAGGGAGGCCATTTTTGTGTCTCCAAGAGAAAACTGCCAATTCTAGTGAAGAGGTTTTTTTTTTGTTGTTGTAGTTGTTTATGAAGGCTTCTGAACCTACCTTCACTTGTGCTAAGCTGTAATTAAAATGTATGAAGAACTTGATTCGTGGCCTGTGCACCTGGACTCTGTTGAGTGTCTCTTTGCAATGTGTTGTGAGGACAGACAGGCAGTAGCTGGATGTTGAAAGCAGAAAATCAAGCTTGCCCACAATGGAAGTTTATAGTTTCAGTAACAACATGGATAGGGGCAATGTCATTTTGCAAGATTTTGTAGGCATTAGTGTTCCCAGTAGCCACAGTTACCAAGACCGAAAATGTAGGTCAGCTTTCATTCTTAAATGACGTTTAAACTACATTAGCAAATTCTCTGAGTCCAGAGTGGCACTTTTCAACCTTGATTGTAGTGATATTTGTTTTCTGGTAATAAAATGATGTTCTTACACTGGTTTAGTATGTGTAAATGTTTTATAATTAGCATCATGTACTTACTGTGCACTTGGAAAATTCCAACGATATTAAATCTCTTAGACTGTGCGGGTTACTACTTGCCCAACTAGGTAAGGCACTAAAATGATGATCAGATTCGCACCCTCAGCAGTGATGGTTTAGACTAATAGCGAGATACAAAAATAGCCCCTGCCCTTATTTTATTGTGATCAATTCATGAAAATACACCCAAATGACTAGAAAAATTAAAAATTCTTATATTTTACAATACAGCTCCTCTGGGCCTGCGGGCTTAATTTATTCTTAATAATTTTTCAAAAGGGACTCTATCCTTTAGCTCTCCAGCTATGTCTGGACTGTTTATAGAAAAAGCTGCAGTCTGGTTTACAAACTCTGTGATTCCTTGGCAGGGGAGAGGTCTGGAAAGTAGATTATTTCCCCCTATAGTAGGAACAAGATAGCTTTTAAAGTGTGTGTGTGTGTGTGTGTGTGCATTTGACATATACATATATAACTCCTATTGCAAAATTCAGAAGGCTTTCAATTTCCCTTAGGCTTGCCTTCTCAGCTTTGTGTCTTGAATGCAGATTGTAATACATAGAGGCTGTCTCTGTCTGAAAATGCTGGGCATCTCTGCTTGAGTTAGAGCTCTTGTTCCAGACCTCGGGGGATAAAGACTGAGGGTTGTTTGCTAGCTTGTCCTGGAGCCCTGGAGCCCTGGCAGATTGACGTAGCTGCCTTTCTCTGTGTTCAGTATCTCCCTAGAGCCTCCCACAGTGTGGTGAGGGAGAGTAGGGAGAAGTGGGAGAAGGCAGCTAAATTATTCAGCCTCTGCTAAATGTCAGGGCCTGTACTGGGTGCTTCATATACAATTCACTGAATCCACACCACAACCCTGAAAAGTCAGCCTTTGGGGCTCTGTTATATGAGTAAATGAATCCATTTAGAGCTTCAGAGCACAGTCTTCAGAGCCAGAATGCTGAGGTCTGAGTCATAGATCTGACACTTTCAAGCTGCATGAACACTTGTTTTCTCAGTTTCCCCATTTTTTAAATGGGGATGGTGGCAGAATCAATCTCACAGATTGGTTATTGAGATTCAATACATTAAGAATAGTCAAGTACCTAGAAAAGTGCCCACCATGCAGTGTTTAGATGCATGCTTGTTAAATAAAAGAAATAGGAAAGAGAGGTTAATTAACTTGCCCAGAGCACAGGACAGGATTTGAACTTGGATCTCTTGGCCTGAAAGATGTGTGTTTTGCCATACTTCCTTTCTTTTCCACCTAATTAAGTTGACTTCATATTCTGCATCACTTCTGTATCTTGGTCTTCCTGGTAAGAAGTGGGGAAATCCACTTATCTGTATTACTTGGGTTTTCTGTTCTTGACAAAGAGCTCAAAAACCTAAAGCTGTCTACACAGGTAGGTAATAATGACTCCTGTTCCCAAGACTCTTTGGGGTTGGACTGACCATTTTAGTTGTATGGTTATTGCTCTTTAAGATTGGAATGAATGAGCCTTTATTGTTTCTTCTCTTTCTTTCTTTCTTTTTTTTTTTTAAGGTGGCAATAAGATATATGCGATGAAACACTTGTCATTTCAACATTCTTTTCATGTATAGCTCAGTGACATTAACTTATGTTCATCATCAAGTTCTAACCATCACACTTATCTGTTCCTAGTTTTTGTCATCTTTCACAGAACTAGATTGTCCCGTAAGTATTGAGTCCTCCTAATTATGTGTTGAGTTTTGCCTATAAAGTAAGAGCACCTAACAAGCAGGGGCTATGTGTCCGTCATCTAAATCCCTTTGTATTCTCTCTAAGCAGCTGACTCTCTGGACACATATGTAGCAGCGTCTGGATGTTTGAATTAAGAAGGAGAGCATTGTATCAAATCACTTCGTATTCATGGGAAAGTTGGACAATGAATAAGGAAGACTGTAGAAGAATTGATGCATTTGAATTATGGTGTTGGTGAAGCATACTTAAAGTACTGTGCATTGCCAGACTAACAAACAAGTCTGTCCTGGAACAATTGCAGCCAAGATGCTTCTTGGAAGTAAGGATGATAGACTTCATCTCTCATACTTTAGACATATTGTCAGGAGAGACCAGTCCCTGGAGAAAGACATCAATCTTGGTAAAGTAGAAGAAACAGCTAAAAAGAGAAAGGCCTTTAATGAGATAGGTTGACACCGTGGCATCAAAAATAAAAACATAACAACATGGCACAGGTCCGGACAGTGTTTCATTTTGTTTGTTCATAGTCTCACCATGACTTGGAACTGAACTGACAGTTCCAACAACGACAACAAACATAAAATGCTGTAGGGCAAATTCTTTGTTCTGTTCTTAGTGGCAAAAGTATATGCTCTAGATTTTGGGACCCTTTGATATATATACTTTTATTCATTTTAAAATGTCTGCTGGATGTTCAATCCTAAACTTGTGGTATAGAGTTGTCTTGAATGCATGTACCTTATACCAACTTTTCCTCTTTACACTCTTCCTTAAGAAATAAGTGCCAAAGCTGTAGAACATATTTATAAAAGGTATGATGAAGAAGGGCATAGTATTTGGTCTGTAGAAGGGTAAGTATAGAAGAGTTACATTTATTTTTGTCTCATTCCCAACTGACCCAATGATATATGTCTAGATTATTTTGGATGGGAGCTTTCAATGATATTAAAGTTTCTGTAAACTCCAATGGGGTTTCTGACTAAGGATACAGGGTCTTTATAGGCAAGACAACACTATTAATAGAATGTGGATATGTGTGGTTTATTTTTATTTTCAAAATGGAAATGTTTCTTTGGGGTTTTGGCATACCCTCTGATATGTTGAAAGATGAGAAAACATCATTTGGGAAACTCAGCACTTACACCATATAAGGACATTTACAGTGCCTCAGATTTCACATTTAATGTTTTAATTGCCTGGGTTGGTAATAGAAAAATTTCAAGCTTCTCTCTTTCATTTGGAGTTACCACCACGTAACCTCCCCCCCCCCCCCGCCCCATTTACAGTGGTGGGCTGTTGCCAGCTTCTACTTCCTGCCCCTTTTCCCAGAGTGGACTGAGTATCTGAGAAAGCAGTTCATCACATGTCAGTTTAAATGAATATCATATTGACTTCTGACACAGTGGGGTTTTTTCCTGTTTATGATACCACACATGTAGTTGTTTCCTATGGTGCTTGTAAATATCTTAAAATCTTAAAAGTGCTTTTACACAGTTGTATTTTTGAAACATTTAAGTCTTTTTTATTTCTTTTCTTTTTTAAGGGGATGCTATTCTGAACATTATGTAAGGTACATAAGCCAAAGAAAATGCTACCATCCTGGTCTAAGGGCAGTCAGTAATTAAGAGGCAAGTCTGTACATCATTTTAAAAAGAAGAAGAAAGAGTGAATAAATTGGGGGAGTGCAGTAAGCTGTATATCCCTTGAGGTTTAGGCCCTCCAAAATAATAAAAATTCAAAATAGAGCTGAAATGAAGTTTACTTACTTTTTTTTTTTTTTTAAAGCAGTCACTATTGATTGAGTTAATTTTGACTCATAGTGTCTCAGAGTAGTATTGTGCTTCATAGGGGTTTTATGTTGTGACTTTCTAGAATGCTCTCCGGGCTTTTCTTCCAAAGCCCCTCTCGGTGGTCTCAAACTGCCAACCTCGTGGTTACCAGTCAAGACCTTAACCATTTTACCACCCTGTACTTTTCTTACACGTACCTTCTTAAGAAAAAAAGAAAAAGAAAAATCCAGTGATGAGAGGATTTCTAGAGGTAAATGTTTTGAACAATCAGGTGTGGAGAGAACAGTCGCGTGCATATTTATTGACACATAGTCACACTGCTTAAAGGGAACATGAGTTCTGATCTGGAGAATAAAAGTCTATTACTAGGCATGTATGCGTGGAGATTATTTTCATCTTTTATGCACAGATATTTCTGTATGTTAGTGGTCATTAAAATGGTGGTTTTTAAAATGCTCAAATATATTTTTAAATTATGCTCTTTGTTGAAAATTGGGAAAATAGAGACAGGCCTCTAGAAGAATATATAATAACCAATAGTTATGCACCTTAGAGAGAATCACAATTAAGATCTGGAAGTATTTAACTTGGTGTTTATTCTCTGTATATGTATCTGTATATAAATGGCCCTAACCATCCTGGCCGCAGTACTGTCTACTCCCCACCTGGGTTTGATAAGTCATTGCTATGGTCACACAGAATGTAGACACCACAGTTACAGGTATGGGGTTTATTAGGGAAGTTAACAGATTATAATTCAGCATCAGACATTCTCTGGGCATAATTCTTCCAGACAGGACAGCCTCTTCTCGGCTATGTCCAGCAGCAGACCTTTCTCTGCTCCTTGACCTCTCAGCAGACCTTTCTCTGCTCCTTGACCTCTCAGCCGTGGACCCGTGACCTCTGCCCTATCTAACACTATTATAAACTTCTTTTAAGGCTGCTGTGAAATGCCTAAAGACATTCCAGTCCTCTATAAGCTTCAGCCCGATGGCACTCAACTGTAGATGTGTGGACCAGTAAATCTAGCTCCCCCAATTAAGTGGCCGGAAGCACCTATCCCACAAGTGAACTTCCCATCTGTAGGTAGTCACAAAGTTGTATTTGCTCCATGGTCTGGGAAGCCCACAGCTCTGTCTGATGCTCTGACTCCTGGCTCTGTCGCTGGTTCTTTTCTCAGGTCACACCTCTACTTCCTGGGTCAAGGATGTTCAAGGCACATCAAAATCCAAATGGCACACTTCTCTCCTGGCTCCTCTTCCTTGATGGTCATGAGATTGTCCACTCCTTCTTCTGAGATGGCTCATTTTATACGCATCACGATGGCAAAATTGATCAATTACAGTTATCCCTGTTATCAATCACTCACAACTGAGTCATATAACCCATCAGCATCTTCCACTGCCTTCTCTTACCCAGACCCATCAGAAAAAGGTAGTTTGGTGGGAGTTACAAAGACTATGGATAGAGAATCCATCAAATAATCCACGGCACCATAAAATGGCATCATACTGAAGAATACACAGTTTTGGACTCTGAATTTCTGTCTGTAACAATAAAATTCTTTTGAAACATGGTATCCAATGATTGCATTGTAATTCTTGATCAGAGTTTACATTACCAATCCACTATGGATTTTCTGTTATATGTTTTCAATATAGGTATTGTGTTGTTGGTTTGGTGTGCGAAGTTAGGTAATTTTGTATGTAAAGAGCATCTTTGGGCATGAATACTGTCTTAGTGATCTTGTGTTAATAGAACAGAAATACTAGAAATCATTGTTTTTAATAAACAGAAATTTATTCTCTCACAATTTGTTGTTGTTGTTATGTGCCGTGGAGTCAGTTCCGACTCATAGCGACCCTGTACAGGGTTTCCAAGGCTGTAAATCTTTACGGGAGCAGAAAGCCTCATCTTTCTCCCACGGAACAGCTGGTAGTTTCAAACTGCTGACCTTGAGGTTACCAACCCTATTCGTAACCACTACGCTACCAGAGCTCCTTCTCTCTCACAATTTAGGAGGTTAGAATTTCAAATTCAAGGCATCAGTTTTAGGAAAAAGCTTTTTCTTTTTGTAAGTGGACATCTATGAGCCGGGCATTCCCTGGAGAGCTTCATGTGTTTTGGTATCAATATGATGTTCTCAACGCAGGGATTCTGAGTCCAATGAATGTGCTCAACTTTGGGCTCTTCTTTCGTGTTGATAGTCCCCTTTACCACTGCTAGTTTGTTTAATCTCTTTTGTATGAATCTTTTCTAAGAATGGACTCAAATAGTCTAATCCTGTAGCTTGTATCCCCCTTCACTAACATAAATGCTTCTAATCTTGCTTCATTAACATCGTAGAGTTTAGGATTATGATACATTACACATGGAGGATAATTACATCAGATCACATCATGGGGGGGGTGATTACACCATTAAACTATATCATTACACAACTGCCTAACAATTGAGAGTCAATCCATGACAAATACCAAAACCAGTTGCAGTCAAGTCAATTCCAATTCATGGCAACTCCATGTGTGACAAAGTAGAGCAGTGTCCATAGGCTCTCCAAGGGCTGGGGATTTGGGAAGTAGACTGCCAGATCTTTCTTCTGAGGTACCTCTGGATGGACTTGAACTTCCAGCCTTTCTGCTTGACTGCTAACCAAAATGTTGGAAGTTCGAGTCCACTGCCATCAAACCCAGTGATAGACAGGTGCTGACCATGTTTGCAGTGCATTGGCTGGGGATGGAACCCAGCTCTTCTTTGTGTAATGGGAACATTCCTCCATGGAGCCACCCCGTCTGACAGGTGGCTCCATGGAGGAACAGGTCAATGTTGGTCAATGTAGTCAAACCTTGTGAGTTTGAGTAATAGAGCTACTTTTTTCTACTTGTTGTTGTTGTTAGGTGCCATCGAGTCAGTAACAACTCATAGAGACTTATGCACAGCAGAACAAAACACTGCCCGATCCTGGGCCAACCTCACTATTGTTGCCATGCTTGAGCGTACTGATGCTGCCACTTTGCTAATCCATCTTGCTGGGGTCTTCCTCTTTTTCTCTGACCTTCCACCTTACCAAACATGACATCTTTCTCCAGCAACTGGTCCCTCCTGACAATATGTCCGAAGTATGAGAGACGAAGTTTGCCCATCTTGGCCTCCAAGGAGCACTCTGGTTGCATTTCTTCCAACACAGATCTGTTTATTCTTTTGGCAACACATGGCACTTTTAATATTCTCCTCCAACACCATAACTCAAAAGCATCAATTCTTCTATAGTCTTCCTTATTCACTGTCCAGCTTTCACATGCATATGAGGTTATTGAAAATACTATAGCTTGGGTCCGGCACACCTTACTCCTCAAGCTGACATCTTTTCTCTTCAACACTTTAAAAAGGTCTTGTGCAGATTTGCCTAATGTAATACGTTGTTTGATTTCTTGACTTTTCTACTTAATTGTCTTAGAGTTGAATCTGCCTATAGTATGGAGTATAAATTGGAGAGTGTATGAAGATGAAAACAAAGAGGTAAGAAGAGGCTGTAGATAGAACATGGATGCTTGCTTAGGAATTTGAACTTTCTGGACTACAGTGAGGTACTATAAGGCGCTCTGGTTGCGTAGTGGTTACGAGTCAGGTTGTTAACCTCAAGGTCAGCAGTTTGAAACTACCAGTTGTTCCGCAGGAAAAAGATGAGGCTTTCTGCTCCCGTAAAGATTTACAGCCTCGGAAACCCTGTACAGGGTTGCTATGAGTCGGAACCTACTCCACGGCACATCACCACCACCACCACCACCTTGCGATACTATATGAAAGGTTCAAGCCTGAGCGTGACAGGATGAAATTTGCAGTGTAGAAAGAATTTTCTGGGAACAATGGGGAAGATGGGCTGTGTCTTAGTTATCTAGTGTTGTTATAACTGAAGTTTATTTTCTCACAGTTTGGGAAATTAGAAGTCCAAATTCAGAGTGGACTAGGGGAAGACTTTGGAGAAAGGTCCTTGTCTCCTTTCGGTATCTGTAAACACATCATTTGTTGGAGATCTCCCTGTGTCTTGGCATCGATTTTTCCCTGGATCTAGGAGCTTCACAGCGCAGGATGAAAGGACACACTCCACTCCTGGTTCTTCTTCATTGGTGGTAGTCGGACCCGCTGAGATCTGCTTGCTTGTAAATCCCAAAGAGATGGACTCAAAATACAATTTAACACTGCAGCTGGCCTCATTAACATCACAAAAGTGAGGATTTGCAACACAGAGAATAATTACATCAAATCACATTGTGGAAGGAGACAACATTGTATTAAATCTCATCGTGCAGGTGATTATTATATCTTCACTGCTAAGTCATTGAAAATCGTGGTCCAGACAAGTTGACACAAAATCTTCACTATCACAGGCTGGTTATTGCAACGGTTGTTGCAGTCTGCTAGAATGGTCATGCAAGGTACTTCTCTCATTGTTAGCCACTGGAGTAGCAGAGTGAACTGTGAGGCCTCTTTTCATACATAGGAAATTGGTGATGGAAAGTGAAGTTTTCTGTATTGCATGCATTAGATCAATTCCCCAAAGCCTTCTTTTCAGATGTTTTTAACATCTGTGTCTTGACTTTGGAAAATGCCCAGGTAGATAGTACAAATTTTGACTTTAATTTAAATTATATTGTTGTTTTTGGTGGTAGTAGTGGTGATGTGCCGTGGAGTCAGAAATGACTCATAATGACTCTGTACAGGGTTTCTGAAGCTGTAAATCTTTACGGGAGCAGAAAGCCTCATTTTTTCTCCTGCAGAACAGCTGTTAGTTTCGAACTGCTGACCTTGCGGTTTGCAGCCCAATTCATAACCACTACGCTATCAGAGCTCCTTATTTAGTTACTTTCAAATTGGTTCCAACTCATAGCCACCTTATGCACAAGAGAATGAAATACTGCCTGGTCCTGCACCATCCTCACTATCATGGTTACACTTGAGCCCATTACTACTGCCACTGTGCCAATCCATCTCATTTGAGGTCCTCCTCTTTTTTTGTGCTAACTGTCCAATTCAGCTAGGACAATTTCCTACTCTAGGGACTGGTCCCTCTTGATAATATGTCTGAAGTATGAGAGACAATGTCTTGCCATTCTGGCTTCTCAAGAACATTCTGGCTTCTAAGGAACATTCTATCTGTACTTCTTCCAACATAGATTTGTTTGTTCTTCTGAAAGTCTGTGGTACTTTTAATATCAGTCTCCAACATCATAAGTCAAATGCTTTGATTCATCTCTAGTCTTCCTTATTCATTGTTCAACTTTCACAGTCAAATGAGTCTGTTGAAAGTACCATGACTTGGATCAGGCACACTTTAGTCACCAAACTTTTTTGTTCTAACAACTGCCTCTTGGTATATGTACAGGTTCCTCATGAGCACAATTAAGGGAATATGCATTCTTTGCAATGCTATCCATGCATTTTATCTACTTTTTAAAATTCTTTGCTCCCAGGTTGTGGGTCCTATGGCAAGTTGTTGTTATGTGCCGTGGAGTCGGTTCCGACTCATAGCGACCCTGTACAGGTTTCCGAGGCTGTAAGTCTTTATGGGAGCAGAACGCCTCATCTTTCTTCCTCGGAGCAGCTGGTAGTTTCGAATAGCTGACCTTAAGGTTCACAGCCCGATTCGTAACCACTACGCTACCAGTTTTTGTTAAAATAATGTTTTTAACAATTTGAAACTATCGATCTGCAGCAAATAAATAAAATTATCTTTGAAATAGAAAATGCACCTCAGGATTTTTTTGTTAGCACTTGGGTCCACATATAAAAGCACAAGGCAAAGAAAAGCACAGAAAGTTCCCAATCCCAAACCCATTATTGAGTTGAATTCCAACTCATGATGACTGCTAAGACAGAGCAGTACTGCCCCACAGGGTTTCCAAGGCCATTAATATTTACAGAAGCAGATGGCCTCATCTTTTCCCATGGAGCGGCAGGTGGATTTGAACTATGGGCCTTTTGGTTAGCAGCCCAACACGTAACAGAGCTACCAGGGTCCTGAAAGAAGCTTGAGGAATTGTAAATTCTCCTTGTTCAGCCTCCACTGGCACACAGGTGGTAGCTGTTCATGAGGTGCATTGCCCAGGAATCAAACCCTCATCTTCCACATTGTTGTTGTTGTTAAGTGCCGTTGAGTCAATTCTGACTTACAGCAATGCTATGTAGGGTTTCCTAAGCACATGGATGAGTTTGAACCACCAAGCTTGCAGTTAGCAGTCCTGTGTTTGTCTTCCAGCACTGCACCATGACTTCCATCTCCCATATAGGGAAAATTCTACCAATAAGGAACTCTGGTAGTGTTTGTTGTTGTTGTTAAGTGCCCTCAAGTCGGATCCAACCATAGCGACCGTATACAGGGTTTCCGAGGTGCGACTGGTGAGCTTGAACCGCTGACCTTGCAGTTCAAACGGCTTTGCAGTCTGGCGCATTAACTCACAGCGCCATACCAGGACTTCTCTAGTAGTGTAGTGGGTACGAATCGGGTTGGTAACCATAAGGTCAGCAGTTTGAAACTACCAGCGGTTCCGCGGGAGCAAGATGAGGCGTTCTGCTCCGGTAAAGATTTACAGCCTCAGAAACCCTGTACAGGGTCGCTATGAGTCGGAACCGACTGCATGGCACTTAACAACAAGAAGTAACTCCCAATGCCCTTATCAGACAGGTATCTTTAAATCAACAAACCTGGTCCTATAGAGTTGATTCTGACTCCTAACGAGCCCATAGAACGGAAGAGAGCTGCCCTATCGAGTTTTCAAGGCCATAATCTTTACAGAAGCCATTTCTTTTTCCCATAGGATGGTGACTGGATGGTTGGAACTTTTGACTTTTGGGTTAGCAGTTGAGTACTTAAACACTGCGCCACTAGGACTCTTAACCAGTGCCCTTATCAGACAAGGGGGTCAACTAGATCAATGGAGCCGAATCTTTTTAGTTGGAATAATAGGCTGGCTTGTTCCTGCTTAAAGAAAACATTTTCCCTCCGTCTTCTCGTAGTCCTTTCTTCATTTTTCCTACAAGCGATTCCCTTTAGAGAACATATTTTTAATTTCCCTCCTTTTCTTCCCAAAGAGAGATGCCTGGTTATTCAAAGAAGCTGGCAGGAAGGAACCAGAAGCAAAGGTTGGGAGAAGGAGATAGTACAGACTCAGGCCATGCCGGTCCCTGGAGACTCCAGACTCTCAACTTGGTGACCTCTCCCACACATGTCCCTCAGGTGGCCTCATTGTTTCTATTACCTTGGTAGAAGGAGTATGAGACTTCCCTGCCAGCCTTGTTGCCATGGAAACTTCCATTCCACACACCTGATTCCCACATCACGCTTGGCTAAGTCCAGACAGAGGTCACAGATTGGTACTGCCCTTTGTTTCCCCTTCTTGTGTTTTCCAGACACTTAAACATGGATGCCGAGACATGCGAGATGGTGGCCAGATGCAGGGAATAAAGCTGTGTTGTCAGGGCTAGGAGTCTGAGTTAAAACACACACACACACATACACACACACGCAAACTTTAAAGAGAAAAGCAGGGAAAATGGAAAATTCTGTGTGTAGTTTTAAGCCTCTCATGTCAGGGAGGGTTTGGGTCTTAGGATGTATCTGAAACTGATTTTCTGGATTTCTGGGTGAGAGAGGAAATGAGTATAACACATTAAGGAGCTTGTGACTTCTTAGCTGGTTTTCAATCCAGTTTCCCCCAGCCGCCTGCCCAATGATCTGAACTCTGCGGTGCACACAATCGGATTGCGAGGCAAACCATCTGTACACTACGAATCAAGTTCTCGGACAAGGCTCCTCACACTGTGGCTTTACTTTTATAGAAATGATCACATTTTAGGAAGCTCCAATAATTTTGAGGAAAGTCCCATTCATTTGGAGTCTCTGGGTGTTGTCAACAATTAAAACACTCAACTGTTAACTGAAAAATTTAGACATTCAAGTTCACACAGAGGTGGTTCAGAAGAAAGGCCTTTTGTAAAATCAGCCATTGAAAACCCTGTGGGGCGCAGTTCTACTTTCCCCCACGTGGGGTCGCTATGAGTCGGACTTGACTCCACAGCCACAGGTTTTTCTTTAAGATTCAGTACATTTGCTGAAATATATTTGTTTTTCCCTCTGATTTTTATCTCTTCCAGAAAATCCTTTATTATGCGATTTAGAGAAAAGGACATTGTAGGAGAACAGATAATTAACTTTCTTCCCCAATATAGTCATTTTCTTTTGATTCCAGATTATTAAGCTGAAGTTTACGGGCAAAGACTCCCCCCACCCCACCCCCAAAAGGGATAAGGTTTCCAGCCCTTCTAAAACATCAGCTTTCAAACATGATGTGTAGTATTGTTAGACACCATTCATTTTTTAATGATGGAATTAGCAGAGAGTTCTTGCTCCCATACATCCCTATTGATTCTCTGTGCTCTATGCTTTCTTAATATCTCTCCTATTTGAATACTTTCCCTTTGCAATTAGCAGTTACGAACTCCAGTTTGAAGTCAAATAGACCTGAGTTAAAATGCTCATCTCTTGTCTTTACCAGATGAATGCCCTTGGATAAACATTTCATTAGCCTCAATTTCATCATCTGTGAAATAGTAATAGTAACCTTAGTAATATAAGGCTGATGTAAAAAATAAATATTAACCTTTTTAAAGTGTTTTGCACAGTGTCTTATAAATATTATTCATTATTACTATTATTATTATCATGTGAGACCATTTGGAAATCTCATTTTTTGCATCAGGTAGAATCTCATCAGCAGCATTGCTAATTTTTTGTTGTTCGTGTTGTTACTGACTTGGGTATAGATAGACATATGTGGAAGCTATAAATCTAAATGACAGGTTAAAAGAAATCAGAAAATTCTTACCAAAATAGGCTGTGTATTTTCACATCTTCTTTATTTCCCTCGTTTGTGTGCACACACTCAATCTGCATTTTAAGTTTCCCTGGCAGCTTGAGCAGCAAAGATAAAAGTTTACTTCTTCTTATTGTTGTTATTATGTGCTACCGAGTCAGTTTTGACTCAAGAGGCCCTGTATAGGATTTCTGAGGAGCAGCTGGTGGTTTTAAACCTCTGACTTTGTGTTTAGAAATCCATTGCTTATCCAAAAGTGTCACACTTGGCCTGGAAGGCAAACTGTCAGTTCCAACTCATCATGACCTTGTATAGGGTTTCTGAGAGCAGGAGGTGGGTTTGAACTGACAACCTTGAAGTCACTAGTCAGTCCAGTGTTCATCATTAGAGACCATTCTAATTTCAGAGTGCTGTTACTTGTCAATGTTGTTTCTATATACACATGTCAATTCCTATTCACATAAACCAAGGACCATTCTCCCGTGTCTTCTCACTGCCTCCTCACTCTCTCTGCTTTAAACTAAGTTTAATGACTAAAGTTTGTGTGGTTTGTGTGGAGCTATACTGGGTCAGGCTCCATTGTGGACCCTTCATTAGCTGGAAAGTTGCTCATGCTGAGAACTTTTTAGCTGAATGGTATTAGAGACTGTTAAAAGTAAATAATTGGACCAAGGGAACAGGTAAGCGTGCAATAAAAAGAAACTTAGGAAAAGAGGAACTGGTGAGGTTTCTAGGTTAGATACTTTATCTCTGTCTGACAATTCCCTGTAGTGTGTGTTTGGGCTAAAGCTCTCCTGAATCTCCACCATAGGATGAAAAGTTGAGTTTGGTCCTGGTGTTGAGGCCTGGTCTACAGTTTCATCACTTCATCCTTAAGGAGCAGTAGGTGATTAGTTAATATTTTCTCACAGCAAATGGCTCAAATGAAATGTTCCATTTTTTTTTTTAATTCATTTCAATAAACAATCATACCTTGAAGTGTTCAAAAGCAAAGCTGTCACTTTGAGGACTGAGGTGCACCTGACCCAAGCCATGCTATTTTCAATGGCTTCGTATGCTTCTGAAAGTTAAGCAATGAAAAATGAAGACCACTGAAGAATTGATGCATTTGTTGGAGAAGGATATTAAAAATACCACGAACTGTCAGAAGAACAAACAAATCTGTGTGGGAAAAGTACAACCAGAATGCTCCTTCGAGGTCAGGAAGGCGAAACCTTTCTCTCATAGTTTGTACATATTATTAAGGGGGACCAGTCCCTGGAGAATGGCATTGAGCTTGGTAAAGTGGAGGATCAATGAAAAAGAAGGAGACCCCCCAATTAGATGGATTGGCACAGTGGCAGCAGCAATGGGCTCGTGTGTAACAATTGTGAGAGTAGCTCAGGACTGGTCAGTGTGTATTCTGCTGTGCATAAGGTTGCTATAAGTTAGATGTGACTCGACAGCACCTAATGATTACAACAAGGCTGATATGTTATCCTAAAGAAGATTTTAGTCATCGGAATGCAGAAATTTTACTGAATAGTAATAGTATATTTTGTATGGGCTGCAACCAATAGTGGTGTTAGTTGGTGATTATGTGCTCTGGAGTCTGTTCCGACTCATAGCAACCCTGTACAGGGTTTCTGAGACTATAAATCTTTATGGGAGCAGAAAGCCTCATCTGTCTTCCATGGAACAGCTGGTAGTTTCGAACTGCTAACCTTGCAGTTCTCAGCCCGATTCGTAACCACTACACTACCAGAGTAGATATCTCAATAAAAGAACCTCTCAAAGAGCCAAGGTCTATTCAAGATCAATGTTTTGTTGGTGTAATTTCCGTAAATGAAACACTTAGAGAGAACAAAATTGAAATAAACTAGTAAATTCCAGGGAAAAAAACCCCATGCCTCCATCGCTTGTAAAATTTTACTGTTTCTAGGTTAGTTATAAATTGTTAATGTTGATCTCAAGTTAACACATTTTCTTTTTCCTTCCTTTCTTCATTCATCTATTTAACAGTATGTTGTTTTAAGTGCCTTCAAGTTAGTTCTGACCCCTAGTGACCCTATATAGAAATTCCAAGGAGCGGCTTGTAAGCTTGGATCACCAACCTTGTGATTCAAATCGACTTTGTAGTTCAGCACATTAATCCACAGTGCCACACCAGGATTCCTTAACAGTATGGGGGCGGGGGGGCTTAAAAATTGTGAGAAAATGGAGCTAAAAGCTAATGAAAAATTTCCATGAACTTCTCGAAGCTCCCTTGTATTTATGTATAGAATACCCAGTACATATCTATCTGTCCAATAGCTATGTAATACTAACCACATGTGGTTTTGAATTTTGTACTGTTATTGTTGTTAAGTGTCATCGATTCATTTCTGACTCATATCAACCCTGTCTAGAGTTTCCAAGGAGTGACTGGTGAGTTTGAACTGCCAACTTTGTGGTTAGCAGTCCAGGACTTTTCCTACAGCGCCACACCAGGATTAGCCATGTTAAAAATTTGTAAGGAACATGTGATTTTTCACAAGTGATTGTAATTTTAACAATAAATTGTATTTAACCTAATAGAGCTAAAACATTATCATCCAGCATGTAATGAATACAAAAATATTAATGATGTGATACTTCATGATTTTATTTCATATTGGGAGAGTCATTGAAACACAGTGTGCATTTTAAATTTGACAGAGATCTCAATTTGAACCAACCACATTTCAAATGCTCAATAGCTACATGACTAGAGGCCACCATATTGGAGAGTGTTAACCTACAAAGTAGTGTAGTGGTTACGAATCGGGCTACGAACCTCAAGGTCAGCAGTTCAAAACTACCAGCTGCTCCGTGGGAGAAAGATGAGGCTTTCTGCTCCCATAAAGATTTATAGTTCGGAAACCTTGTTCAGCATCACTATGAGTTGGAACCAACTCGACTGACTCGACGGCACTTAACAACAAAAACAACCTACAATATTAGACGTGCTGAGGATGTGAAGTCTAGAAAGGGTGGTCCTCACCTTAGCCTAGTGGGCCATACGCATCAGTAAGGGATTAATGATGGTGTTGGGTGCCGGGAGAGAAGATATGTGGAGAGAAAATATGTGGAGTGTTCTAGAAGACTAGAGAAGTCCTGGTGTGGCCATGTAGGATAAGCTGTAGGAAAAGCACTAGACTACAAGGTTGATTTAACTGTGAGTTTGGCAGTCCAAACTCCCCAGATGCTCCCCGGAAATCCTATGAATTGAACGGACTCAACAGCACTTAACAACAACAGTGAAGCCCAGAGGAGGGGTTCCAAGTCAGAGCTCCTGAGTCGGGGTCTCTCTGCTGCAGATTCCGGTTCCGCTGCCACGCTAGTGCTCATTCCTTTCAATTATACTGTGTGAGCATCGGCACCCATCCATCAGTTTTTAATTTTCTACCTCCTGTGTTAAGAGAACCATTGGCAGGTTTATGTTTAATCGCAGCCTCTGTTCTGGTCATGGGTCTGTGAGCTGGAATCTCAGCATCAGTCTTACTGCCATTTGGCGCACCTTTCATTCCATAGGCGGAACAGCTTACCCTTCCCCAGAGGTTGCCTTTTGGCCAGTTACACCTCTACGCTCACATTCCTTTATCTAATGCAGTGTAGGCCTGAAAGTACGAAGCTGAGGGAATGAAGAGGAGCACATTCAAGTTCCTTCTTTATCCAGACACCACTCCACTCAATTTCGGGAAGTATCACTAAGCTCTGGCTGCAAGTGAAAAGATAGCTATCAGTAAATGAGCTTCCATGCATCTATTTTGTCCTACCCAGACCACCATACAAACCTAGCTTCTCAGGGAACTACAGAGGTACCTGATGTGGATGAGTAGGGCTCCCACAGTTAAGCAAGTATATGCATCTTCCTAGCTCCCTGTATGGGAAAAGGTGACAGAGAGACCCTGGTGTGATGCTGTAGGGTCAGCACTGAACTTCCAATCACAAGACTGGCAGTTCAAACTTACCAACTGCTCCTCAGAAACCCTACCCAGGGTGGCTATGAGTAGAAACTGACTCCACAGCACTTAACAACAGCAGCCAGGAAGCACAGGGGAAGAGAGGAAGCTGCTTCCCAGCATCCTCCCACCTCTGTTTGGCTTTCTCTTCAGGCATTGCCTAAGTCCAAAAATGGATGGGAACTTGGCAAAGTGAAAGTACCTTATTGTACTTCCCCACTCCTCTGTCTCACCTCTCTTCTAAGGAAGCCAGGCTTTTCTTTTTTTTTAAGAAAGAAAATAAAAATAATAATAATAGAACCCAGGTCACTTAAGACTTTGGGACTCGGGATTGCTTCCCTGCCTCTGATGTGGAAGAAACATGTTCCTTTCCAGGAGATGAATGATGCAGCAGAAAGACAGGGTCAGATGAGGCCAAGGGACTGCAGCCAGAGTCTTACCAAACTGCAGGCAATTTTGTGACTGCTGAACATGCTAGAAATGCTAGACTTGGGACTCCACACTGTCTAGATAGATGGATTCAAGGTGGGTGTGGGGGCTTCAGAAAAGAGGGATAGCTCCCAGCCCTTCTGGAGACCAATCTAACATATGACAATGGCATGTAAGCATGTGAAATGCTTTACCAATTCATGCTTCAGGCCTGGTCTAAGACTCTGCTTCAGACAACATCTTGACTCTTAACCATATATTAAAGTTCATAATGTTAGCATAGATTTCTTTGGGAATTCTATATACATCTCTACCCCTAAGAATCACATTCAGGTGGGAAGACTGCAAGAATCTACATAATTACTTTCTTGTTGCTATAACAGAAATGTATTCTCTCACAGTGTAGGAGATTAGGAGTCTGAATTGAGAGCTCCAATTCTGGAGAAAGGTCCTTGTTTCTTTCAGCACCTGTAGACCCAGAATTCCTTGGAGTTCTGCTTGTGTCTTGGCATCAATCTTCCCCTGGATCTAGGAGCTCACGGTGCAGGGAGCCCAGGTACAAAGGACACACGTCACTCCTGGCTCTGCTTTCTTGGTCCTCGGATTTCTGTTCACTTCTCTCTCCCTTATCTATTGTAAGTAAAAGGTGTGCAGACCACTCCCCAGGGAAACTCACCCTTACATGGCATCAAGGCTGTGTTGGGATGAAGGGTGTTGCATCCCACCCTTAATCCTCTTAACTGGTTTATCACATCTAATCACGTCATGGGAGATCATCACATAACTGCCGCATTACATCATTGCATAACTGCCAAACCACAGACTCATGACCCAGTCAAGCTGACAAATAGTTTAGGGGGACACGATTTATTCTCTGACAATTACCTAAGTTAAAGAGGAAGTCAGATAAAAGTATTTCTGCTCCCAGGAAAAGAAAATAGTTGAAACAGCTCTTCTTATTATTCCATTCTCACAAATCTCTTGTAATTGGGCTTGTCAGGTACATTATTATTGATAGATGCCCACAAGTCAATTTTGACTCATATTTTCATTGTAAAAAAAATGTTAGATTAAGAAATTAGCCCTATGAAATTGAATCTGATAAAACTGCAAAGGCCTTACTGCTTTCGAGTTTGCCATGCACACTTACTTTGTACTCGAGGTGATGAGAGTGTGTTGTTGTCACTGTTTAGGCTATGGTCATGTTTATCTGGGAAACAAAAATAGTTTTGCATTTTTCTTAGTTTTACTAGATAAGTTAGGTGTTAGATTGAGTGCCTTCAACGTATCGATAGACCAGACTAGATCAGGCACCATGAGCCAGCACTCTAAATTGTGAGCTCTGGATTAAAATACTAATTAGTGAGATGATCCACCACTCTACATCTTTTTTCTGTCTTTCTGTACAGTCGGCATTTTCAATTTTCACTTATGGATATTGTATTAGCGTATTAGATGATCTATGTAAAGTGCTGAACCCATGTTTTAGTTTTTAATTGATTTCAAGTTGACTCCTGATTCTTGGTGACCCCACAGAGAATGGGGTTGGACCTTTGTGATCTAGTGGACTTTCATGGGCTGAATTTTTTGGAAGTAGATCATGAGGCCTTTCTTCCAAGACTGTCTTTGTCTGGAAACTCTACTGAAGGCTCTTCAGCCTCATAGCAACATGCCAGCTCCCACTGACAGATGGGAGGTGGCTCAGATGAGGTTCGTTGGCCGCATCTCTCACATCAAGAGCAAGAATTCTAACACTGAATTCTATGCCCCCTCATTTCATCTATAGTGCCTGACATTTAGTAAGTTCTGAGCCAATACTAATTGCTATTATTATTACTTCCGCTGGAAATGCTGAGTTTAGCTGGCAATGAGTGGTTGTTCTTGTTTGTTCCTGCCAGTAGCAAAGCAGCCAATTGTTTGCTTAACACTTTCTTGACCTCTTTGAAAAGTTCTTTAGTTATGTATACTGTTTCTGTGTAGTATTGCAGATTTTTGGCTTTTTCCTCTAGTGTTGCAGATGGAGCTACACAAACAGTCCTTCCCATGGCAACTTACAAAATTAAAGCAAAGAAGGTTGAGGTTACATAATTGCCGTCATTGGATTAGCTTCTTTTTGTGGGATTTGGTTTTCTTCTGGTTGAAGGTGTTGGGTCAAGATACAGAGGTCCTACTGAGTAACTGAACAGGATGCTGCTGCTTGCTTTGAAGTGAGTAAATTGGTCAAAAGTACCAGTGGGAAAGGAAGTTGAGGTTTAATGAAGGAGGGTCATTATTAATGTTTCCATGGTTTTGGCAGTTCAAAAGTTGGGAGTCTAAGTACGTACGGTAGTTGGTTATGGGGACAGCAACTCACAGACATTTAGGAATGGGTGAAGTTTAGTCTCACTTTCATCTGATAATAGGGAGCCAAGACTTCTGAATATCATAGCAAAGGGATCATTCCATAACTTTAACAGCCTGTAATCTTATTATTGGGAGAAAGATGAGGCTTTCTACTCCCGTAAAGATTTACACCCTCGGAAACCCTGTACAGGGTCGCTATGGGTCGGAACCGACTCGACGGCACTTCACAACAACAATCTTATTATTGCATGCTCACAGTAGCAGAAGATTAGAAAGCTTTAGTACCCTACTCAATTATCTACAGTTATTTTATTTGAAGGAGAAAAGATATGACTATTTTGATTTAAAAAAAAACCCTCCCTTCTAAAATGATTTCTATTTCTTCCTCCAAAATTATATTAACCAAAAACACATTAACTTCCAATGAACAAGTGCTGTCTTTTCTGAATACTTTGTATTCCTTATATTGTAATTGCTGTTGAGTGCCACTGAGTTCATTTTGACTCATAATGACCCCAGGTG
>NW_006408558.1:3488600-3500487 GCF_000296735.1 Chrysochloris asiatica | reverse complement strand
CTCTTCTTTCTTCTAGTCGAATTCTGATTATGTAGCCATTGAAGCCAGGTTGAGTGAGTGCTATCTGCAAGCATGGGTGTTCTTGTGCATCTCTCCTCACTTCATATCAGCTGGATGCTTCACTCTCTGCTCTAGTCCTCTGTGGCCATGTCACTGCCTCTGGGCCCAGAAGTCCCTGGGTCTTGCCATATTGCTGGCCATCCAGGTCTCTACCGGGTTCACGAGGCTCTACTGAATGTGGTCAGGTCCAGCTCCTAACTTCATTGCTGTTTTTCCCCCTCTTCCTTTATCAGTGACCAACGTGGTCACCAGCCAGACCACATGCCTGCTCATGTATTCCCCTTGAGTCTCAGTCTTGGAAGGGGGTTTGTTCTGAGGTGTCCCGACCACTTGCCTTGATGGATCCCGGGCTAACAGCTTACTTGTTCTTGTAGTAATCAATCAGACTGCTGTTATTGTTTCAGATTTTTCCTGCCGGTTTTTCTTTTACGAAGTATCTTCTGTTTTTCTAGCAGCTCCAGGCTGGTCTATTCATCTTTTCCAGTGGAAATTTCCTACCTCAGTAGGTTCTGGATTGGATTCTGGATTCCACTTATGGTCTTGTGAAATGTAAGGCTCCACAGGAAGCCTCTTTCACTGGGCAACTTCTAGCCCCCTTTAAGGTATTCCAGTCAGTTATAGGTTGAAGATGGACTTATAAGCTTTCTATAGTGGTGATTCTGGCTATTCCTTTCTCCCTACCTCAAGGGTCTATTTTACAATGGTAGGCAAGGGAAACCAAGATTCAAAAGACAGCCACGAATCTTAACACTATTCTCCTTTTTTACCCCTTCAAACTGTGCCTCAATCACTGTATCCCAGAGCCCTGTTTTCCAAGGTTGTGCATACATCATCATTTACCTCTGTCCCACTTAGCCCATGAGAACCTGCCTAACTGTTCTCCCATCCGCTTTGTTCTTCCATTCCCCTCCCCCTTCTTGTGTATTGCCCCCTCCCCCACACCCAAGTATCTATTCCTTACCCTGTGTTCTATCTTCCCCTCCCTCCCTTCCCTTCTCTCATTCCATACATCCTGGTGATAAGCAAATATATAATTTTTTTTTTCTTTCTCCCTTTAGTGTGGGTTCTTTTTCTTACTCTTTTACAATAATGGTCCTATGCAGTACTTCTCCTTTTGTGATTAACTAATTCACTCAGCGTAATATCCCCAATGTTCATCCATGTTATGTGTGTCTTGCAGCTTCCTTGTTGTTCTTCAAGGTAGCATAGTATTCCATTGTGTGTATGTACCACAGTTTGTTTTCCATTCTTCAGTTGATGGGCACTTAGGCTGTTTCCAACTTTTTGCTATTGTAAACAGTGCTGCTAGGATGTTTTGAAGTGCTGGATTGGTTTTGATAAAATCTCTTAGATTCTGTTTATCCTGGAATGTTTTGATTGCACCATCATATTTGATTGATAGTTTTGCTGGATAGACAATTCTTGGTTGGCAGTTTTTTTTTCTTTTAGGGTTTTGTATATGTCTCCCCATTGCCTTCTTGCCTGCATGGTTTGTGCTAAATAGTCAGAGCTTAATCTGATATGCTTGCCTTTGTAAGTGACACTTCTCTTCTTCCTGGCTGCTTTTAGAATTCTCTCCTTGTCTTTGATTTTGGAAAGCTTGATTATTATATGTCTTGGTGACTTTCTTTTGCAGTACAACTCTTCATAGTATTGTTATTATCCATTTGATTTCCTTTGGTTCCGTTGTGACATCACCCATGTGATTTCTAATGCATGTTATTTGTGTCTTCTCCCTCTTTACTTTTGTTAGGTTTGCCAATGGTCTGTCGATTTTTTAACTCTTTCAAAGAACCAGCTTCTTGTCTTGTTGGTTGTTTCTATAGTTTTTCTGTTTTCTATCTCATTTATTTCTGCTCTAATCTTTATTATTTCTTTTCTTTTGGTAACTGTGGGTTCCTTCTGTTGGTCTGTCTCTAATTGTTCCCTCTGTAAATGCTGTGTCAGTATGTTAATTTTAGTTCTTTCTTCTTTTTGGATGTGTGCATTTATTGTAATAAATTGTCCTCTCAGCACCACTTTTGCTGTGTCCCAAAGATTTTGGTATGTTGTGTTTTCATTCTCATTTACTTCTAGAAACTTTGCAAATTCACGTTTAATTCCTTCTACTACCCAGTCGCTTTTCAGCAGGGTGTTATTCAGCTTCCATGTGTTTGACTTAATTTCTTTGGTCTTCCTATTGTTGATTTCTAGTTTGATAGCATTGTGATCTGAGAAGATGCTTTGTAGTATTTTCATATTTGTAAATTTACGTAGATTTGTTTTTTGTCCTAAAACATGGTCTATTCTAGAGAATGTTCCATGTGCACTCGAAAAGAATGTGTATTTTGCAGTTGTTGGGTTGAATGCTCTGTACACATCTATGAGGTCCAGTTGGCTGATTGTGTTGTTTAGTTTTTCTGTATCTTTGTCAAGCTCTTTTCTGGTTGTTCTATCCATTTTTGAGAGTGGTGTATTAAAATCACCCACTATTATTGTGGATTCATCTATTCCTTTCTTCAAATCTATTAGAGTTTGTTTTATATATTTTAGGGCTCTTTCATTGGGAGCATAGATATTTAATATGGTTATTTCGTCTTGTTCAATTGTCCCTTTAATCATGATATAATGTCATAATGATCACTTTTATCTGATTTCTAGAGAAAGAGGAAGTACATACAACCAGGAGGCTGGCTAAATATTTTACTTCATTCACTCTTAAATTATATTGTTGTTGTTGTTAAACTGCAGTGGAGGAAGAGGAGCGGTTGGAAGGTTTGAACCACTGACTTTGTGGCTAGCACGCCAGTGTTTATCGTACAGTGCCAAAGAAGGACTCCCTTAAATTATATAGAGTAGATTGTAAGCCAACAATTCTTATCTTCTGACTTGCTATCAGCTATAGTTGCCCCAGGCTCAAGAGTTACTATTGATAAAGCAGAGTGAGGCACAGACCATTAAAAGTAAGAGCACTGGTGGTGCAAGGGTTAAGCACTCAACTGCTAACTGAAAGGTCAGGGGTTCAAACACTCTAATGGTTCCGAAAGAGAAAAGATTTGGCAATCTGCTCCTGTAAAGATAGTTTATATTGTTGTTGTTAAGTCATTTCTGACTCATAGTGACCCTATCTAGTGTTACTGAGGAGCAGCTGGTGGTTTCACCTGCCGACCTTGTGATTCACAATCCAGGGCTGATCCTACAGTACCACATTAGAACTCTAAGGAAGATCCCAGGACCATCAAGAAGCAAGAGTATGAATGAAGTGTGAGAAACAGCAGTGGTTGACACAACAGTTGAGGCAGTAGCATGGAGAGACAGAGCAGCTTTGGGACTGAGGCAAGCTGAGTGCCTATGGGCAAGAGACCGGCTTGAAGAATGTAGCCCTTGGGCATTCACCGGCTAGCTAACAGAGCTTTGTAACACATACTCAAATAGGGCAGAGGCCAGGGACTACATGGCTGAGAGACAGAAAACAAGAGTGAGATGTGCCTGCAGTATGGCAGACAAGAGGTGTTCCTGACTGGAGAACAGCTGCATCCTGAGTTGGTTCTGATGCTGAATTGTACCCTGTTCATTTCCCTAATAAATTCCATAATCTTGAGCATTGTTATTAGTTCTGTGTCTTTTCAATTGGTTCATATGCAGGTGAAAATTGACAATGAATAAGGCAGACGGAAAAGATTGATATGTTTGAATTGTAGTGTTGGAGAAGAATGTGAAACGTACCATGCACTGCTAGGAGAACAAACAAATCTGTGTTGGTGAAAGTACAACCAGAATGCTCCTTAGAAACCAGGATGGTGAGACTTTGTCTCTCACACTTTAGACATGTTTTCTGGAGGGACCAGTCCCTTGAGGAGAATCAGTAACAAACTGGAAGATCCCCAAAGAGATGATTGACACAGTGGGAGCCGCAATGGTCTCAGTGTAAGTCCCTGGTCTTGTCCTGAGCACATACTCTGCATTATCAGCATCATTGATGAATTCTGAAGTTATTGTATTAAAAGCCAGTCATGAAAAAAGAGGGCCTTGGTAATCTGAATAAAAATGCTAGAAATAATGTAAAAATCCACTGCAGTAGCATTGAAAAAAAAAAGCCAGGAGTCAAGATTAGGGCCCTAGTCTTCGTGTATGTTGTCATTAAGTGCCGTCAAGTCGCCTCCGACCCATAGCGATCCTGAATAGTGTTCCAAGGAGTAGCTGGTGAGCTTGAACTGCCAAACTTACAGTTCAAATGGCTTTGCAGTCTGGTGCATTAACCCACAGTGCCACATCAGAACTCCAGTCTTTGTGTATAGCTAATGAGAAATGTAAAGGTAGTGGATAAACTTGATTTCTGGATTTGATATATCTATTTATGGAATAAAATTTCAATTATTGTTAGGGCCTCTCTCAGCACTATAATTTCATGTTTTTTAGCCTGACATTTCTGACTATGGTTTAGTTGTTTTTCTAAGGATGAGATTATTTGCCTTTTATATTATTTAATGAATATCACATGCCATTCAAGGATGATAGGGCAGAGTTTTCTGTGACGCTGTCTACTCTGCCTTCCAAATAGAGTATATTGTTGTTGTTGTTGTTAAGTGCTGTCAAATCAGTTGTGTCCCATAGTCACCCTGTATAGTTCCCAAGGAGCGGCTGGTGAGCTTGAACTGCCAACCTTGCAGCCCAGCACATTAACCCACAGC
The DNA here is from genome assembly GCF_000296735.1 of Chrysochloris asiatica. NCBI lineage: Eukaryota > Metazoa > Chordata > Mammalia > Afrosoricida > Chrysochloridae > Chrysochloris > Chrysochloris asiatica. The sequence continues at coordinate 3,495,757 of NW_006408558.1, read as the reverse complement.
ACCACAGTAGGAACCCAGTCCATCAAGTCAGTTCAAACCCATGGAGACCTCGTGTGTCAGAGTAGACTGTGTTCTATAGGGTTTAAATCCTTCTTCTAAGGCAACTCTAGGTCAAGAATGGTGTTGTTGTTGTGCCGTCTAATTGGTCTGACTCATAGTGATTCTGTATAGGGTTTCCAAGTAACTGGTGAGTTTGAACCAGTGACCTTGTTGTTAACAATCCAGTGCTCATCTTACAGTGCCACACCAGGTTAAGAATTGCTTCTTCACAAAAGCAACTGAAGAATCTGAGGTTAAAAAAAACTTACTGAGTTCAAGAGCAGTTTTTGGAAACTTTAAAAATGGATTTGTCATATTAGAATGTATTTAGGTGTTCTCTGAAGGGAGGAGAATTTTAATTGTTCTTCTAAAGTCTGATTCTCCACCTTATCCAGTCTTCAAATGTTTCTGTTTATCATAGGCCTCTTCTGATAGTTTATGGATTCTTTGCAGAAGAAATGTAGAAAAAATATCTAGGCGGATATGAAAGCAGACAGGGCTGTAGTTGAAAGGTAGACATGCTCTCTTAGAAAGCTTTATGTGAAAGCCTGCTCTTACAAAGATGAGCGAACAAATGAACCAGCCTGTCCTTGTTCTTGTTTTAAAATAAACACACTTGTAGACTTGTAGTTGGCAACTGATGAACCATTCATGGAACCATTTAAGACATGAGCTTTGCATTGGTACTGAATCAATGGAATAAAAGCTGTTTATAACTATGTATACCTTTCCAACATAAACACTATATCTAAGTAAATCATTTTAATGTAAGTTTATATATAACATCGCATGGAACTTTTTTATTTTATACTTTGTCTGCTCAGGACTCATACTTATCTCTTGACAGTGCGTTCAAGGTTATCCTTTTCCAGTCTCAATTGGCATAAGCCAGGGTTACTATATCTGATATTTGTCATGGGATAGCACGTCTTACTGTGTTATATACAGTACTCACAGTCAATGAGGATTTTTGAAAGCTGTTTCAACTTTCTGTCTACTTACACAAGGAGCTCTGGTAGTGTAGTAGTTATGAATTGGGCTGTGAACCTTCAGGTTAGCAGCTTGAAACTACCAGATGTTCTGCAGGAGACAGATGAGGCTTTCTGCTCCTGTAAAGATTTAAAGCCTAGGAAACCCTGTACAGGGTCTCTATGAGTTCGAACCGACTCCACAGTACATAACAACAGCAACAATACAAGTATAGGAGTCCTGGTGTGGTGATGTGGAATAAAGCATTAGACTGCTAGGTCAGTTTGAACCACAAGGTCGTCTCCTTGGAAACTCACCAGTCACTCCTTGGAAACCCTATACAAGGTCACTATGAGCCAGAACCAACTCGACAGCACTTAACAACAACAACATACAAGTATGAGGGTAAGTCAAAAAGTATTGCTACTCGGGTTCTGCTTCACACATGCATGGGTTTATTCCCAATGAAACATATTTTAAACATGTCTCTAGGACCAGCGGACAGCTGTAGACACATTCTCTATGTAACATGCTTGTCTTAGTCCCTTCAGGGTATCTTCAAAAAATAAAAAGGTCCAACCAAAACAGAAGCTTCTGATGGGATCTGCTGAGCCAGTTAAGTAAGTTCAAGACAGATCAGTTCAGAAAGCTAAGTCCACTGTTTTTATAGAATTCCAAAAGGGATAATCATGATCAATTTTCTTGAAAGACACAGACATTCACAGGGGCTTCTTATGGAAGTTTTAAGAAAATTGAAAACTTCATTGGTGAGAAAAAGGAAATTTGCACTGAGGGCTTGCTTTCCATTAGGATAGTATAGATATCATTCTTCAAGGATGGCAAAGGCTGTCCTAGAAGAATTTCCTTGAGACAGCTTACCCCACTCACCCTACAACCCTAAGATTGTCCTTCAGACTTCTTTTTTTCCTCAAAGTCATGGAACATTTAAAAGGCAAATGATTTGAGTCCCTTGAAGCTGTTAAAACTGCCATTTTGAAGTGGTGTAAAAGGAAAAGCACAGAATTCTTTGGCGAAGGGTTTTTATTGTTGTAAAGTGCCATTGAGTTGGTTCCAACCTATAGCAACCGTGATAGGACTTCTGAGGAAGAGCTGGTGGGTTTGAACTGCTGACCTTCTGGTTTTCAGTCCAGTGTTGATCCTACAGCATCACGCTAGAAGTCAGAGAGATAGAAATACCACCATCAAGAGTGTATCAACCTAGAGGGAAGATATGTTTAGAAAAAATAGCGTTATGTTGCTATTTTGGCATAATAAAGGTTCTATGATTTAGTAGTCATACTTTTTTGACTTACCCGAGCATATCCTTTAAATGAGTGCTTAGATAGAGAAATGTGGACATATTCTTTATTCACTTATATCTTCAATAATGCACCTTTAACCCTCCCCTGGAACTCCTGAAATACTTTATGGCCCTGGAAGATTTCACGGAGCCTGGTTATTTAAAAATATGTTTTGTGTTGACTGTATCTAAGAGGATATGAATAACATACTTTTTTCTTTTGGAAGAAGATTGAAATTGTAAATATCTGTATGACTATATTTTAGTTCTTTTTATATCTTTAGTAGGTTTCATAAAGCTGACCTTTGATTTTTACATATAAGAGGGCTCCAAAAAAGTTTGTGGAAAAATTCTGTCATCTTTTAATTTAATTATCTCCTTGAACTTTTTGAAACACTCTTGTATAGGAAAGTGGTTTTTTTGTTGCTGTGGGTTTTTTTTGGTGTGTGTGTGGGGGTGGTTGTGTCTGGGTATTGAAGACCATAATCATCAACATGATGCTTCCTAAAGATTTTGGAAGATTAGAAGGAGTGACTTGTTGACAAACTTTACATTGAGCATGTATCTGATCCTATTAATCAAAGACCAGAAAGCATTGTGAAAGGGCTAAAGAGATTCCAATTCTTTTCCTACATCTTGTCTTTTGGTAACAGGTAATATTTCCATTCCCCTTTGATATCATATTTCCTCATAAACAGTTTCAAATATTTCTTATACCTAGAAAAAAAAAAAAAATCAAAAGAACTTCCCCTGTTGGCCTACACCTTCCCCTTTGTGAAGGTCTACCCTTTGAGGATTCCTGGTGTGACACTGTAGACTGCCAACTGTAAGGTCAGTGGCTCAAACCCACCAGCAGCTCCTTGGAAACCCTGTGCAGGGTTGCTATGAGACTGAACCAACTTGAAGGGACCTAACAACAACAAAACTTCAATGAGGCACAGTGTGGTGAAAAGCGAGGGGCCTTGGATTTAGAAAATGCTGGACTCAAAAAACCTGGTGCTACATTTATTAGCTGTTTGTCTAATCACATCACCCCTGTGAGCCTTAGTGTCCTAAAGGGTACAATATACAATAAATGTATTCATTCTTTGTATATCTTTAATGTCATATGAGCAAACATTGTGCAGTTATTAGTTGTTGTCAAGTTGGCTTCTTCTCATGGCAACCTGTGTATAACAGAACAACCATCACTCTTTCCCAATCCTCTTTTCTGATGTTTGGTATGACACATTCTTACGTCTTTTGTGTCAATCCATCTTACTGCGGGTGCCCTTGGTTTTTGTTGATTCTCTACTTTATCAATCAAGATATCTTTTTCTAGCAAGTGGTCTCTCCTGATAACATGTCCAAAGTAGGTGAGTAGAAGTCTCGTCATCCTGCTTTCTAAGGAGCACTCGGGTCATATTTCTTCTAAGACTGATTTTTATTTGTTCTTCTGGCAGTCCACAGTTAGATCTACTCCTTGAACTACTTAGTTTGGTTTTGCAGCACATGCATGTAGCTACTTGGCATGTAAGTTGTCCTCCCATTTCTTGTCATCTATTTAGGGTATAAATTCTTTCTTTACTATCAGCTAATATCAGGACACTTTGGCCACACACAAAAAGATTGTTTAAAAAACTAACTTGGAGCCCAAAACAATTTATCTGTTTCAAAGTTACTAAATAAAGCAAGTCATATACAAATCTTTTTGAAACTGGTACCCAAATTTAAATTTATGTTTCTGACTTTAGCAAAGAGAGAGAACATAAAATCTGATGTCAATCAGATTAATTATATACTCAAAGCCATATTTTAAATTTAATCTAATTCTTTAGAAGTATTAAGGAGGATCTACAATTCAGCATCTTCAGATAGTGTTCACCATCTCTTTTCAAATTGAAAAATGATGATCATGTTATACCTTTAGTCCCTTTGCTTGCTAAATTCCAACTCAGGGGAAACAGATCACTACTTTTTCACTTTATAACTAACTGAATACTTAAATAGCATATTGCAGAATCTGCTTTCTTTGTAGAATTTTCTGGTAACCATTAACTCTTACATGGTCCTTTTGCATATTTACATATCATCAGAAATGTTTAAGTCTTCCGGAAACAGAAGTCATTTTGCTTTCTTTCAAATCTGACCCAGTGGAGAAGGAAGAGAAAAGAATCTTGGGAAATAGATGTGAATCATAGCCAGCTCACAAATGTAAGCTGAAATTGGGAAGAATAACACAGTAAAGATAATGTGGATAGCTGCCATAGAGTTGTCTCCTGATGCATGGGACCCTGTGCATAATGAAAAGAAACACTGCCTGATCCTGTACCATCCCCACAACTGGTGGCAAGTGGACTGTTATGATCCATAGGGTTTCTACTCACTGATTTGTAGTAGTATTTTTCCAGGCCTTTCTTTTGATTCCACCAGTATTTCATATACCCCAGCAGGGTTACTCTGGGTTGAAAGGTTTCAGCACAGTTTCTACATAAAGACAAACTCAGAAGAAAGTCGGGATGATCATCTTCGGAAAATTAACAAGGAAAATCTTATGCATCACAAAAGAGTATTGTCTGATACAATGTTAGAATGAGCCCCTTAATTTGGAGGCACTCAGAATGCACAATGGCCACATAATGGATAGTAGCGTTGGGTAGGCAAAAGTGGAAGGGTGATGGGCTTAGGAGACAGCACTGCTCAAAAGCCAAGAATAGTCAAAAAGCAGAAATAATGATCATTTCACTGTAATTAGGTTAGCATACCTGTGAATGAAATGCCAACACCCAGAGTTCCCATCCATCAGCCATTATAAGTTATTGTTGTTAGGTACCATCAAATTGGTGCCTACTCATGGCCACCTTCTGCACAACAGAAGTAAACAATGTCTTGTCCTATGCCATCCTCACAATCATTGTTATTTTTTAGCACATTGCTGAACCACTCATCTCACTGAGGGTCTTCTTCTTCATCCCTTTACAGGGATTACTCCCTCTGATTATATACCAAAATACGTGAGATGAAATCTTTCCTTTCTTGTTTCTGTGGAACATTCTGGCTGTATTTCTTCCTAAATAAACTTGTTTGTTATTCTGGTACTCCATGGTACTTTCAGTATTCTTTGCCAACACCATAATTAAAATTCAACAATTCTTCAGTCTTATTTTACCCATTGTGGACTTGTTTTAATTTTCTTCAGCTTCAGTCTGAACTTGCATATGAGCAGTTGATGATCTGTTCTGCCAGTTGTGATAGGCCTTGTTTTGGTTGATGATATTAATCTTCTCCATGATCTCTTCCCACAGATGTGGTCAATTTGATTCTTGGGTATTCCACTTGGTGAGGTCCACATGTTTATGTTTTTGAAAAAATGTATTTGCAATGAAGAAGTTGTTGATCTTGCACCATGTGATCTCCTGCATCATTTTTATTTACTAAGGCCATGTTTTCTAACTATGGATCCTTCCTTGTTGTTTCCAACTTTAAAATTCTAATTACCAGTAATTATTTATGCATCCTGATTGAATGTTTGGTTAATTTAAGACTGCAGAAGTTGGTAGACTCAATCAATTTCTTAATAATTGGCTTTGGTATTTGGTATGTAAATTTGAATAATAGTTGAATTAACAGGTGTTCCTTATGGTGTATAGGTATTATCCTGTCACAGACAGCGTTGTATTTCAAGATAAATCTTGAAATGTTCTTTTTGACAATAAATGTGATGCCATTCCACTTCAATTTGTTGTTCCTAGCATAATAAAGCATATAATTGTATAACTGAAAATAAGCAATACCTATTCACTTTATCTCAGTAATGCCTAGGATACTGATCTTTCTGTATTCCGTTTCATCTTGATGACTTCCAATGTTCCTAAATTCATGCCTCTTACATGCCACAATCCAATTATTAATGGGTGTATGCAGCTGTTTCTTCTTGTATTGAATTTTGTCCCACCAGCAAATGAGGGTCCCAAAAGCTTTGCTTCATCCACAAAACTAAGGTTGAATTTGAGAAGGCTCTACTTCTTCAGTCATATTCTGAACGCCTTCCAATGTGAGCGATTCATCTTCCAGCGCTCTATCAGATAGTGTTTCACTGCTGTTCATAAGGTTTTCAGGGGCTAATCCCTCAGCAGTGGACAACTCCTAGTTTGTTCTTAATCTGAAAGCTCTGCTTAAACCTGTCCACTCTGGGTGACCCTGCTGATACTGGAAATACTGGAATATGGCTTCCAGCGTCACAGTAATAAGCAAACCATCACAGTACCATAAGTTGACAGATGTGTGGGGAGTCTTCCTTTACTACTGTGTAAAATAAGACTTTCTTTATTCTTGCAAATTGCTCACCTCCACATTTGTTTGCTTGCAAACGTTGAATTAGATATAGGTATTCTCCATGTCAGGCTATAGTGATACTTGAGGGTATAGGAAAAAATGAAGCTACTTACAACACAATGGACCATTTTACTCCATGTTACTTGTTTTTATCAGGGAATTCTATTCTTCTGCCTTCCATTAGAATATGTCTCTTTGATCGTATCCCATGGTACTGCTTCTCATCTTTTTTTGTGAGGAGTCCTGGTATGTGCTACAGGTTAATTAATGCACTGGACTGCAAAGTTGGTTTGTATCACAAGGTCAGCGGTTCAAGCTCACCAGCTGCTCATTGGAGAGGAGGACCTATATGGGGTCGCTAGGGGTCAGAACCAACTTGACAGCATTTATCAACAACAACAACAATCCTGGCTAAACATGGCATGGCAATGTGGGGACTTATGTGGTACCTAAATTTGCTGTCAAAAGAGACTGAAACTTGCTTTCCAGAGTAGAGATGCTAAAGCAAATGGAAGAAATGAGGAGGTACAAGAGC
>NW_006408558.1:3474190-3487105 GCF_000296735.1 Chrysochloris asiatica | reverse complement strand
GTTGTCTCTCACACTTTGGAAATATTGTCAGGAGGGAGCAGTCACTGGAGAAGGATATCATGTTTGGTAAGGTGTAGGGTCAGAATAAAAGGAAGACCCCCAACGAAATGGATTGGCCAAATGGCAGCATCGATGGGCTCAAGTTTGGCAACAATAGTGAGGTTGGCCCAGGATCGGGCCATGTTTCGTTCTGCTGACATAAGGTCGCTATGAGTCGGTACTGACTCTATGGCACCTAACAACAACAACAAATTTGCTAATCTGGTTTTTTGTGTTGAGATAGAAAAATGCTCATGTTAAGTAACTTAAAATTCATGGGATTCTCATAAAACCGCTTGATATGACATTGCATACTTTGTGCCTCTAAGAAATATTACACAGATGGTTAAGGTAAGTGTGAAGGGGATTTTACATGTTTGATTATTGTCCGTTCAATTACATTACATATGTTTTAGCAGACTTTTCATGAGCATCAAGGAAAGAATATTTTTCTGCTGCAAAACATATATTTTGTATTGCACATCGCCATTGCATCAGCTCAAACTCCTAGTGACCCTGTAGAACAGAGCAGATCTGCTCCATATCGTTTCCAAGGCTTTAATCTTATGGACGCAAATGGCTACAGGTTTCTCCATGGCTCTGCTGGTGGATTCGAATCACCAACCTTCCGGTTAGGAGCCAAGAACTTAATCACTGCACCACCAGGGCTCCTTCCTTTGGTAAATTACAAATACCTAAACTGTGATAAGTAACAATAGATAAGAATTTTGGTTTTCTCTAAAAGGACTCACAAATACAGTGCCCACAGTATTTATTCAGAAAAGCTCATTCTTATTTCTTTATTTTCACTTATTTTGGTAAAGCACATATTTAACAAAAATGTGCCATTTAACCATCTATAAGTACAATTCAGTGACATCAATGACATTCACACCATTCTGTGCTACTAATACCACTGTCTACTTCCAAAACGTTTTCATCATTTCAAACAGAAAGTCTATGTAACTTAAGCAAGAGCCCCTCATTCTTTCTTCCTTCCAACCTCTGGATACCACTAATAAACTCTTTTCTCTATGCATTTGCCTCTTCTACATATTTCATACAATTTGAACCTTACAATATTTGACCTTCGGTGCATGACTTATTTCATTCAACATAATATTTTCAGGATTCTTCCATGTGGGATCATGTACCATAATTTGCATTTCTCTTCATCATAGGATAACATTCTGATGTCTAGATACATCACATTTTGTTTACCTTTACATTTGTTGGTGGGCACTTGGGTTGTTTCCATCATGGTTTTTGTCAACCACACTGTAATAAACATTGATTTACACCTATCTGAGTTCCTACTTTTAGTACTTTTGGGTAAAGAAGAATTACTGAATCATATGATAATTTAAAAACCACTACTATCAAGTCATAAAAAGAGCTTGGTAGCATAGTGGTTATGAATTAGGCTGTGAACTGCAAGGTCAGCAGTTCGATACTACCAGCTGTTCTGCGGAAAAGGTGAGGCTTTCTGCTCCTGCAAGGATTTACAGCCTCGGAAATCCTGTACAGCATTGCTATGAGTCAGAACCGACTCCATGGCACTTAACAACAACAACAACAACTATCGAGTCATGGAGTCCTGGTGTGGCTCTGTAGGCTAATGCATCAGACTACAAAGTCGTTTGAACTGCACCGTTGGTGGTTCAAGCTCACCAGCTGCTCCTTGGAAACTCTATACTGGGTCGCTATGGGTAGGAATTGATTCAACGGCACTTAACAACAACAGCTATGGAGTCATACATAGTGTAGAGTTTCTGAGGCTTTAAATCATTATGGGAGCAGGAAGACTAAACTGTGTCTCATTGAGTGACTGGTAGATTCGAACTGCTGACCTTGTAGTTAGCAGTCCAATGTGTAATCCTTTTTGCCAGTAGGATATGATGCTGTAGGATAAACACTGAAATACTAACCATGAGGTCGGCACTTCAAACCCACCCACCACTCTTGGAAACCCTATAAAGCCTCACTATGAGTCAGATCCTACTCAACAGCACACAACAACATGGTAATCTTATGTTTAATGTTTTGAGGCGCCAAGCAACTGTTTTCCATAGCAGCTGCATCATTTTATAATCCTACTAGAAATGCACAAGGGTTCCAATTTCTCCACATCTTCACCAACACTTGCCGTTTTCTGTTTTTCTGATGACAGCTATCCAAGTGACTGTGAGATTTTACCACAAAAATTCATTCTGAAATAAATTTCCTCTAACACCGGTTACTACAGTTAAAGCAACTTAATTCTGATTGCTAAGTTTTCTTACAAATGATATGGGTGTCCCAAACATGATTATGAACAACAGAGGAGCATGGTGCCTCACCTCTACTTTAATACACACACACACAAAACTGAATACATTAGCCACATATTCTTTGTAGTTTAGAGGCACTTGAAGGTGATTCAAAAGTATACTGATTTAATTTGTATTTACTACTGAAGAAATTAGCTTGAGAAGAGACTACTCTATCCTTAGCATGCAGTAAAACCCCCATTTCGCTCTATATTTCTTTAACTTGTTATGATTTAGACAGTAAAACCTAGTAAGCAAGGTGGTGTTGGTAAGTGAGTTTAGTTAAAATGAAGCAAATGCACATGAATAATCTGTGATTTACAAAATGAACTTTCAAAATCTGGATCTGGTTTCTGTGAGGCTTTGCTCTGCTCTTCTCCCTGTCATATTCCAGCCCCATGCATCCATTTTTCCTTCTCACAATAATCTTTGATCCAAGGAATTCACTTTGAAGTAAAAAATCCTCAGGTGCGGTAGCATAGTTGTTACGAATCGGGCTGCGAACCTCAAGGTCAGCAGTTCGAAACTATCAGCTGTTCTGCAGGTGAAAGATGAGGCTTTCTGCTCCTGTGAAGATTTGCAGCCTCGGAAACCCTGTACAGGGTTGCTATGAGTCAGAACCAACTCCACGGCACATAACAACAACAACAACCTTTAAGATGAGATTCCTGTTCAATACCACATCATTGGCTGGTTTAGTCATTTCTAGAATTCTGCCTAGACTTGAAAATATTTTCAGTGCCTAGTGCTGCGATCCCCCTGCTTGCTTTTCTTCCCGAGACTGAACTGCATAGGATTTTGGTTTTTCGGTGCCTTCCAGTGACTATAATCAGTATATTGTCTAGAACAAGTTCCCTTAATTGATCTGGTTGTAATTAACACTACCCTGTACTCCATTTCACCTTCCATTTGTTTTCTTTTTGGTAAAACAATGCATTAATAACCTGTTCTTATCTTCCTCTCCCTGGGTGGAAAGCACTGCCAACCACAGTTTCAACTTTGGGGTAAGATCTAGAGAGTGACCAGGACTACAACAATACTAGATCCACGTTTTCTTTTACATTACACGTGTTGTTGTGGTTGTTATGTGCCATGGAGTCAGTTCCGACTCATAGTGACCCTGTACAGGGTTTCCGAGGCTGTAAATCTTTATGGGAGTAGAAAGCCTCATCTTTCCCCTGTGGAACAGCTGGTAGTTTCGAACTGCTGAACCTGAAGTTCACAGTCCGATTCGTAACCACTACGCTACCAGAGCTCCTTACCTTACACATGTAGAATTTTATAAATCACTTTACTACTTTCATATGTGCTATGTCTTATTTGCATAAGAGGAGGCACTAAGCAAGGTAATCTGTTCACATAAAAATTCCCTTTGACTATTTTCTCGTATTCTGAGGACACATACCCTGTCTTTTCCCAGTTCATTTTCTCTGCTCTGGTTCCTTGTGTCCAGTGGGCATTAAGTAAATAGCCAGTGAACTAATCTCTTTGTCATCGTGTCTTTATTAAGTAGAGTGGATGGTGTGCACTGGGGAGGCCTGGGCTCAACTTCAAAAGCTATTTCCCCATCCTGACAGGGCAGAACATGTTCTCCTTGTCAAAATCTTATCCCTGTGAAACACTGCCTCCTCTTTTCTTCTTGCCTTCCCAGGAGCTGTTGAGTCCAAGTGTGACTGCCAAGAGGAATCCAGAAAAGCCAAGAAGTCTAAGCATCTCAGACCTGCCTGCAGCCCACCATACACTTCAGTCTCCAAGGAAATGAGTGAGAATCAATGGAAAGAAGAGCTCCAACTTGGTGAACGATCACATCAGGCTGAGGGCTAAAGCAACAGGAAAGGATCTTTTTGGCATTGTTGTTCATTTGGCAACTCGGGACATGACCTGAGCTTACTCTAAATTACCTCACAGCAAATTATTTTTTATCAAGCACTGTAAATATTGGATGACTCCATTGAGTTCTTTGGCTATGCACAGATGAATCCGTCAAAGTCTGGTAATTAGTCTGTAGGTGTGGTTGAGAGAATTGTCTCTTACCTTTCAGGAAAGGGTTAAATCCCAACTTTTCTTTTCTGTTCTTTTTCTCAAGTGAGTTTCTTCTGCTTGAAGTCAATATAAGAACTTTCTTATAAACTCTTCTGGTTTTGGTGTGTGGGAGTATGTGTGAAAAAGGGTGATCAAGGCTGGTTTTCCTCTTTATAAAGTTCCTTGTTGCAATCTCTCTGTCCAGACTTTGAATCATTCTTCTTGTTGCATTGAATTAGAATATGGTATTTCTTGACATTTTAGTGAGGAAATCACTATTGGAGTCTTATGCTAAGTTTGGTCCCATAATCGGATTGACCAAGGTTCCATTGTGATTCTAAATTAGTTTGAAATATTTGACCCTCACCTTTTTTCCATTGAAGTTAAATGTTGTTACTACACAGTCAGAGGTTATTTTAATGATAGTAAGATGTCATTTAGAACCTCCCTTTGCTCTACTATTCCCCCAAACCACATTATTAAATGATAGAGTTTCAATTCCTGAAGCAACTCTTGGGACAGTTCTCTCTACGTTGTCACTATTGACATTTTGGGCCAGATAAACTATTTGTTGTGGGACACTGTTACGTGTTTTGGAGAATATTTAGCAACATCTCTAGTCTCTATCTAGTGGACCCCAGTAGCATGTGCCCATACTCCCAAGTTGTGACAACAAATAGTGTACCATGAGATGTTGCTGTCTGCTGGAACTACTCTATAGTGACACATTTACCTAAGGAAACTGCAGATGAAGAAATGTTGCATTAGCAGAATGAAACAAAAGTTAAGTGTGGAGTCTAGATCTGTTGTTTCCGATTTTCAATATATTATCAGGGTAACTATAAAGAAAGTAAATCCAGTGGTAAGGGAGTCTTCCAGTATTCCCACTTAGCCACCAATTATCTGTTCATTGTTGACTAGAATTTGATTTAGAGTAATACAGTTGCAACTCATTTAGAACAAGATACTGGTATTGATACTCAGATTCTCAACTAAAGAACTGCCAGGTATTTATAAACCACACAGGACACTCTATGAAGAGGACACTCTGATCACTGGGTGCTTCCATAATGTTGTTAGCTGCTGAGCCAGCTCAAACTCATGGTGACCCCATGCACAATGACACTATAGTGTGCCTTCCCCATGATCAGTGGCAGGTTAGCTGTTATGATACATTAGGTTTTTACTAGCTGATTTTCAACAGTACATCACCAGGCCTTTTTTCCTAGTCTGTCTTAGTCTGGAAGCTTCACTGAAACCTGGTCAGCACTGTAACCCAAAAGCCTCCAAGGGCAGATGGGTGGTGGTTATGCACTGGCCCGGAATTGAACCTGGGTCTCCTGTATGGTAGATAAGAATTCTACCATGGAGCCATCAATGTTAGTGATTCTGCAATGCTATATATATATATATTTTTTTTCCTTAGTGGAAAGGAGCTGTTGGCGAACAAGATGCAAATGAGACTCACATATGACTTTAATAACGGAATACATGAGTTGAATAAAGAATCATACCCCACTTTATAATGTAATTCAGCAGTTTTATGAATGAGAGGTCAAATGTGTGATTTAAAGACTCATTTCACTGAATTCACAATCTTTTAGAGTATGAGAAATGGTTCAGCTTCTTGCATTCTTCCTGTATAGGATTGTAATTCATTCCCTCTGTTCTCGCTTTCCATATCACCATTGTGATTTGACACAAAATTTCCATGCTCTTTGTTTCAGTTCATCTTTTTACTCTCTCTAATTTCTCCTCCCTTCTAACCTGAGCCTACACGATTGCCAGACTCATTCTTGGTTTTCTTTCTTGTCTTTCAGATTTCCCATCCCTCTTATCCGTGTTTTCTTCCCTTTTCTCTGGCAATAGAAATTGCCAGGTGCCTCTTCTGGCACAATCCTGCCTTTTTTTGTATCACATTACCCAAGGACTTCTTTTTATTATGCCTCGGGCATGCTCTTCCTTTAAACTGTGTCTCTCTGAGGGATAGTTAATGATCTTTGCAGCAAATGAAGGTGAACTGTAGATGCATTATTGTTATAATATAGCCAACTGTACAGAACAGATTGGGCTGAGCACTGAACAGCTGGGTCTGGCATAGTCAGTCTTGACTTTTCTCGGAAGAATTCCAGAACTGCCAAATCATCAAACTTGAAGGGAATTGAGCGACAGGAAAGGTGATGGGGAGAGTGATTCCTGCAGGTGCCTTTTGCTTTTATTATCCACCTTCAGAAATTTTTCACTTTGTGGATTTTTAAATTTTCATTTGTGGATCTGGCAAAGTATAGGCTAATGGAGCATAGGAGCTGTTGGCATGGCTTTGGTATTTCAAGCTTAGTGTTTGCAAGGTTATTTTATTATTCGTTTGCAGGTTCTAAACATATAATGGAGTCCTGGTGTGGTGCTACAGGATAATGTGCTCAGCTGCAAAGTCAGTTTGAGCCACAAGGTTGGTGGTTCAAACCCACCAGCTGCTCCTTAGAAACCCTATACAGGGTTGCTATGTGTCGGCACTGACTTGACGGCACTTAAAAACAACAACAATAACAAACATCTGATAAGAGAGATGCTTTTTTGCCGCTGTTGCTAAAAGGTGACTCTCTTTAGTCCTTTGGAACTCTTTGTGTTTAAGAAGCATTTTGATTTATGATGTGTTGTTGTATTAAGTGACATCGAGTTGATTCTGACTCATAGCAACACTGTATAGTGTTTCCGAGGCTGTAAATCTTTGTGGGACTAGAAAGCTTCATCTAACTTCCGAGGAGTGGCTGGTGGGCTTGAACTGCTGAGCTTGCAGTTTGCAGTCCAAGTGCTTATCCTACAGAGTCTTGGTAGTGGTGATGGTGGTGTGCTATGAGTCGGTTCTGACTCATAGCAACAACCTTGTATAGAGTTTCGGAGGCGATAAATCTTTACTGGAGCAGAAAGCCTTACTTGGTGGATTCGAAATGCTGACCTTGTGTTTAGCAGCCCAACACATAACTCATTATGGTACCAGGAGTGTTTTCAGAACCATTATTGCTGTTAAGTGCTGTTGAGTCAGTTCTGAGTCATAGCAACCCTGTATAGGATTTCTGAGGAGCAGCTGTTGGGTTTGAACCACTGACCTTGCAGTTCAAACTGACCTTGTAGTCATATGTTTTATCTTACAATGCCATACCAGGATTTCTACTAAGGTTTCAGTTTATATATGCATGCATTTATTCTAAACAAAAGCATGCTTGAAATGTCACTGTGATCAGTGGATGGTTGCAGACAAATTCTCTCAGTAATACATTTGTCTTTTAGAGTGCTTTCAAAGAGAAGTCCAAACAAGCAGTGGCTTCCAGAGGGATCTGCTGGGCCAGTTACATTCTAGGCAGAGAGGTCAGCTCGTTAGGGTATGGTTAAGCGTTTCTTGGGAATTCCAAATGGGTAATCTTGATAACTTTTCTTGAAGGACACAGTGTGTTCATGGGGACTTAATAGGAAGAAGTGTTCAGAAAACTGCATTGATGAGAAAACGGCCAAGAAATTGCACTGATGAATTTATTTTCCTATTAAAACAGTGTACCTGCTCCTTCTTTGAGGGTGGTAAGGTTGTCCTGTGAGAATGTCATTGGGAAACCTCGCCTAATTCACTCTGTAGCCCTGATGTTCCCTCTTAAGACTTCTTTTTGTTTCCCAAACTCAAAAAACATTTCAATGGAACACGATTTGAGTCCCTTGAGGATGTCCCAGCTGCCGTTTTATCATGGCAGGAATTGGAGAATGCAAGATTCTTTCGGAAAGGGTTAAAGATGGAAACCCTGCCTTTGGAAGTGCATGTTAGGAAACATTTTGATGTTTCTATTTAACAGAGGTTTCTATGATTTTGTAGCAATGCTTTTTGACTCATGCTCATTAGTTGAATAAAAGCTCTGTTGGAACTTTTGGATTCTAGTGCAGCTTCCTGGTGGATACAATGAATAGGAACATGTAGAGCAGACATCATAAACCCATGTTCTACAGCGCTTCATGCAGCCATCAAATACTAAATGGTGTTTGCCTTAGAGTCTTAACAGTTCAATGTCAATATCAGCAATTTATTTTATTTTATTTTTTTACATAGAAACCTGGTTACTTTTTTCAAAGACTACAGGAACTTTGGATTTGCAAATTTGGATTTTTCAAAGAAGACAAGAGCTTTGGAACTGCAGTATTTTGTGATAAATATGCACTGAGGTTGAAGAATGACTAGCCCATGCCTCTCTCAGGTAGGCAGGGCTAGTGCTTTGTGGTTCACTAGTATCCCTATTCTATACCTTCACAGATCCTCCACAGCTACTCCACAGTTCCTCTGCAGCTACTCCACAGTTCCTCCACAGCTACTCCACAGCTACTCCACAGTTACTTTGGGCCCTGCAGGACAAGTGCAAAAGAGAACACACATAAGCTTTGACGTCACAGACAAGGTTTGAAAATTAGCTCCACCCTTGACTTTGTAATTTTGGGCAAGGTACTTCCTACATGAAGGGAAAAATGAGAATATAATTTTCCCCCTTATTTGGTTTCTGGAAATAATATTAAGTAAAATATAGTAAATTCTGAATGTTTAAGACAGAATTACATGGTACTGAAGGATAAACACTGGAGTGCAAGGTTGATTTGAACAATAGGGTTGGTGGTTCAAACTCACCAGTCGCTCCTCAGAAACCCTAGACAGGGTCCTATGAATTGGAATCGACTTGACAGCACTTAACAACATTGTGAATTGGGTGAAGGTTTACAGAGCAAATCAATTTTCCATTTAACTACTCACATCCATTTTGTTTCATGCCACTGACTACAATTCCCACAATGCCACATCACTCATCCCACTACGGTACAACATTTCTTGAAAACACATTTCACTATTGTCTTCAATATTTTCTTCCAAGCTGATTAAAGTCGTTCTACAAACTTTTCATGAGTATGGACAGAAAATGGTAATGACATTATTTCTGCCTTTGTCAACCAAAATTGTAAACTGCATTCTAATTTCACAGTTGGTCAACTGAATAAACTAAGAATTCATGAATGGGATATACTGATATTATGAAGTTATGAACACTTATTATTTCTTTGCTTATCTTTACTTTCTAAATTTTATAATAAACCATGTAATATTTTACAATAGGAAAATAAGCAAAAGCTTACTAGTCTAGCTAATCAGTGTAGAATCTGGACTATGCCTGTGCATGCTGTTGTTGGTTCCAACTCATAGCGACCCTGTGTAGGGTTTCCAAGGAGCAGCTAGTGGATTTGAACTGCTGACCTGGCAGTTTAAGCCGAACCTTTGGTCTAGTGCATTATCCTGCAACATCACACCACGACTTCATACTAATTCCCATGGGACACAGACGGGACTCAAACCCACACTCCCCGTCTCCAGAGGGTGATGCTGTATCCATTAGGCTACTGGATCACCACTTCACAATACAAAGTTACAAAAAGAAAAGAAAGACATGTGGTGCTCTTGATGAACAGAGAATGACACTGTATGGAAAAACAAGAGAACAAACAGAAACCTTGTAAGTATGTCTGTGACTCTGAGTGTGAAAGAGATTCAAGTGTCAACCCTGGATTGTTAGCAGGTTGTAGAAACACATGAGCCTGTTTATTTTGTAAAGTTGGCTTTTCTTCATATAAAGAAGAAGAATATGTGATCAAATCCATTTCTAAGTAAGTTTTTAAAAGCTCAATAATTTAAAAATAACAATATTATGGATAAGGAAGAGTGATATCACATTTTATTGGCAACATTTTCCCTCTTGGTGGTGCAAATATTGTAATGCTTCAAAAAATAGCATTTCAGAGTCAATGAAATATGGTTTATGTAAGTTTCTATAAATTTTAATTGCTTTGTATCATTGGAGAACTTACATCAGTTCTTCAGAGTCACATTGACCTTATTATAAGATTAGATAAACACATTTACTACTCAGGACAATTAAGGACACTTTGTGCTGAATTTTTGTTTTATTTGGCAATATAAAATATAGAGTGTCTTTTGGGAAAAAGATGAGATTGTCTTCTCCCAGAAAGATTTGCAGCCTCAGAAACCACATATAGGGTCATTATGAGTTAGAACCAACCCCATTGCACTGGGTTATCAGGGGACTCATTCAGTAGAAATGCATCTCTTGAAAGTGACATTATTTGAAAGGAGAAAACGTTGTACTTTAGTTCATATCGTTGTTGTTGTTAAGTACTGTTGAGTTGGTTCTGACTTACAGCGACCCTGTATAGAGTTTCCAAGGAGCAGCTAATAAGCTTGAACTGCCAACCTTGTGACTCAAACTGACCTTGCAGTCCAGCATTAACTGGCTAAGCTACACCAGCACTCCTTAGTTCATATTGCATAGACTATTAGTTTTCTTTTGTTGGGATCATATCATCGTAACGTTGATCTAAATTTGTAACGTTTCTGTTTGTCACCCCACCCAATTATATCCAATATTATTAGGGTGATGGTAATTCTGGAGACACTCAGATCCTACAGAAATCAGAACGCTTGGTAAATTAATACTTTTTCTTAATGGTGGGAATGAAATTTACTTTTTATTAAGATTGCAGTGTGCTATAATGAAGCCTGCAATTTACTGAATTTTTGGACATATAGATTCTTTAAAATTATAAAGGACTTTTACTACATTATTCTATTTCATGGGCATCTCTTCTCTCTATAATACCTGACCTTTGACATCTATCAGAAGGGTCCAGCACATGTTTGGCTGCCACACCTGGTGAGTAGGAGTTTCCTGGCTATTATATATGTGGTTTTGAAATGCAGGTCTTTCCGTCTATTTTTCTACTTCCTGAAAAGATAGATTTCCTTTAGATGTAGACATTTTACTTAAACACATACTCTTGTCTCAAAGTGGTAAAGGACAACAGTTCAGTCTTTTACATTTCGGAGGTGACTTGAATACTCCTGGGTGTTCTGTGGAAATGCTTCCTAGAAGAAAAAAAGCAAGGTGCATAGAGAATGTCAAGGCAGCTCCGGGATTGGTGGAAGAAAATGGATGTTAAAGGCAAAAAGTTTTGTTAAAGGCAAAAAGTGATTTGGGATTAGCTCAGTTGCAGGGTTTAAAATTGGTATGTGACCAATTATCTTTTCAAGTGTTAACTTGCTTGAGTGAGGTCATCAGGAAGGTAGAAGGCCCAGAATAGAAGACGTGAGAGGATAAAGAAAACGTTATTTTTAGAACCCTACTTTAAAAATTTTTTATAAATAGAGTGGTAGGTTGAAACATTTCTAGCCTCCAGAGCTATTAGTACATGTTATGGTTTATGACTATCCACTTTGAGCAGTTGCTTTAAAATGTTATGCATATTATGTGAAATTAGGCGGACATCCGGATCTGGTTCTATGGATTAGTCAGAATCCTTTCCCTTTCCTGCTTCCATGTGACACTGCTTACTTAAGCAAAAGAGAGGATGAAGAAAATGAAGAGTCTCTGTACTCTACTTTTTTTTTTTTTTTTTTTTTTGTCCAAATCACCCATAGTTTTGTGGCATGTGTGAACCTAAGCAAATACCTGAGTGAAGTTGTTAGTATTTCAACCAATCATTTCATGTTGTTCAACCTGGTACAATTATTAACCATTTCTTTTGCTTGAAAAATTCTCCAGGTCCCCTGATCAGGTGTCTGGAGTGATTTAAGAAGCCATACATGTTTAGTCATACAATGTATGAAGAAACTGTGCACGAATATACAGACATTTTCTGTTTGGATTTTCTTTGTCATCAGTTTTCCCTAATATTGTGGCTATTTCCTTAAACCTTTCTAGTATGGGAGAAGTGGATTCTAATAGGAGAATAAGATGTGAGCTTTGATTCCAGCTGGGAGTCTTGTCAGATCATTTTTCTGGGGAACATGCCTAGTCAACTGAGTTTGGTTCTGAGGTTCCAAGGTCTTTTCCTTGACTAACTCAGAATCATTTTGAAATAAAGAAACAAATGTTAAATAAAAACAACCAACAAAAAACAAAGATGAAAAGCCCTTGGACATGATTATTTAGTTAGGATAGATTGAACCTTGCTGAAACATGTGAAATTTGCCCTTCTTTCTTTCTCTGAACCAGAATGATGTCATGATGACTGTAATGAATGATTTGGGCAAGAAACAAGTTTGCTTAGTCAAGAAATATTAGTCTCTAAGAAGGACTGTTGTTGTTGTTAAGTGCCAACAAGTCGGTTCCAACCCATAATACCCCTGTATAGAGTTTCCGAGAAGTGGCTAGTGAGCTTGATCCACAAACCTTGAAGATCAAATTGACTTTGCAGTCTGGTGCATTAACCCACAGCACCACACCCGGACTCCCTAAGGATTGGAAATAGTAACAGCATTGGTCCTTTGATGTCATGTGTGTGTGTGTGTGTGTGTGTGTGTGTGTGTGTGACTCAAATGGCCTTGTTCAGGGTGAAAGAGACAGATGCTTCCTTCGTTTGCTTGTTTCCTGGTTTTCAAAGCCTACTTTTTTTTTTTTTTTTTTAGTTTTTGTTGTGAAGGTTTGGTGCCTTTTCACTCTGTCAGTGTGGG